>NW_017729025.1:67572997-67592620 GCF_001723915.1 Gavialis gangeticus
CCCGGAGACATTGAAGGTATCCTGAGTTTGTCTACACGTTGTTTACCTGACATCATTTCTTTAGTGGTCACTGAATCTCATTAGAAGTAAGAAAATGATGCCTACAAAATCTCATAAAGATTTGTCTACAGGGGTGGACCAGGGGTATGGGAGGGTATGTGGACACACCCGCCTTGCAATTGACAATGGCATGGGAGAAGTAACTGGTGACTTTAAGTCCCTGAAGCAAATAAGAATTCTGCCCTCCTTTCCCCTCCTGTTCCTTTCTGTACCCCATCCACCGCTGCCACTGTCTGGCTGCCCTGGGGTGGGGGAAAGAACTCCAGAGCCACTTCTGTCCATTCCATCTGGCTCCAGAAAGAGCTGGGCTCAGCTGGAAACAGTAGCAGCAGCATGCAGATCCCTCCACTGCCCAGTACTCCCAGTGTTCCCTGCCAGCCTGGGAGCAGGCATAGGGGAAGGGAGCCCACCCACTGCCACCATTATCTCTAGCACAGTCTGGGTCCACATGCAGCCTGGCTGCAGCACTCTGGAATATCGACCCTCCCTCCACTCACTCACTCATCCAAGACTCAGCTGGGGACAGTGGTAGCAGCAGCAGCAGGCCTGGGGATGGAGTGGGTGGTGGTCAGGAAGGATGGGAAATGGGAGGCAAGGGAACGTGCAGCGGAGGGTGGGGGGGGGGGGGGGGGGGGAGAGGGGGGGAAGGGGGGGAAGGGGGGAGGGGGGGGGGGAGGGGGGGGGGGGGGAGAAGAACCTTTGCTTGAGGGACATCACAAAAAAAGTCTTGCACTGCTGCTCTTGCAGCACAGTCTGCCTGCTCTGGTGACTGGGGAGGGGAAGCTGGGAGCCAGGATGCAGCCACCTCTGTTAGTGCAGGTTTCTGCTCCCACACCCACCTTCCCAAAATCCTGGATCCCCCCCGTTGTCTACAATAGATATCAACTGCATGCAGCGAGAGGAGTTTCATCAGACTATATATGTAGTTCCTTGACTTCTTGGCCAGCTAGTCCTACATTTGCAGCCAGCCTTAGAATGGGACACTAAAATTAGAAGACATGTACAACTGACAGATCTGAAGAAGATGAACTTTTTCATAAGGTATAATGTTGGCAGGTGGGTCTGGAAGGATTAGTCAAACAGCTGCAGGAATCCAAACAAAACAAATGCTCACCACAAACATACATTTCAAGGGGATGGCACTTCTGTTCTTAAAAAGCAGTCAAACATGCAAACTTTTTCTCCAGAGTATTTTACGAGGTAAAATTACTATCAGAGGATGTTTGCAGGGGCAAGTATCCCCCAAACTGACTATCTCAGGAACAAGAGCTCACTGGGCATGCCAGACAAGGCAGGGATTTGCCACAGGATTTAGAAAAGTGCTTTGAATTCTTTCATATCTAAAGAACTGGATCAGATTTGAAGCACTTTCAAATTTGTTTTTTTCTGCAGGTCTTCATATGCTTGCCTTCTTTTTTTTCCCATGCCAGAGAATAAGGCAGTGGAGAGCTCTTTCTGAACTCTGTTGCCATGCTTCCTCCTACAAAAAAAAAAAAGAGGGATTGCCTTTTTTTTTCTCCTTCTACCACCTTACCTATCCCTCTTTCACTGCACTCAGCACTACCTAAAAGGTAGGAACCACAAGGTGCAAAAGCAACTGTTTCTACTCTCAAGAACACTTTATACAGAGCAGGGGACATCACTCCTTACACAAAGGCTGCCTCCTGTAACACCTCTTCCCAGTGTCGCTCCATACAAGAAAAGGAGTCTGCGGAACTTTATAAAACTCATTAATATCCTTTTTGAATAAGGCTTTGTGTAGGTTACAATACCTTAAAACATTTGGGGGGACTCTTAAACACATTTCTGACATTCTGACAAGCACTCCTTGCTAGTGGGAAAGTCTGAAAATGAGTTACATTTAAGTGGGCAATAACATCTCTTGTATAGAAAGAAAAATGCCTGAAAAATTGAGAGATGGTTGTGGTCAATTGCAAATAACTATGTAACAGCTCGGTATCACTATTAGACTGGATGTAGCAAAAAACCATCTACTGGCATCAAAGCCCTAAAAGCAGCAGTAGCTGTCACATTTTTATCTTTATATGTCCTGAGAATTTTAACTTCTCTCCTGCAAAATGATTATCCACATTTTCATGTCTTGCATGGCCAAGAAAATCCTAGGATAAAGTGTTGTTAGGAATCTTTCAAACCCAGCTCCTGGGTTTTACCCTCAAAGGAGTAAATATAGATTTCTTCATTTATAGTCCATTTAATCTAAACTATTCATCTGGGACAAAAAAAAGAAAAATCACTACAAAGTGATTCACCCAGCATTTTAAAGACAAATGGCTGCCTCCAGCATTTCTCTAACTGAGCTACTATAATGAAGACCACTGAAGGGAAAAAAAGTATAGGAGGTAAACCAGAAAGTATATGAAAATAGTTTAATATCTAATGACTAGAACATTAAAAAAATACTTATCAGCTTGTTCTTTGTTTATAAAATAAAAAATATTTATTAGGTATCTCCCAAGGCCTTGGAGCATTTAGATTTGATTACACTTTCTTTATATGGAATATGTGTATTTAGGGTTGTTTTCCATTATAGACTTGATTTTTCTTTTCTCATCTTGGATCTGCCAAAATTAAACTAAAAATTTTGATGTTTCCAGATATTAAATTAGAATAATATTGGAAAACCTGAGGAAAATTACAATTGGGAGACAGTGAACACAAAGAGTTCTAAGGTTTTTTTCTTTCTTTCAAAACAAAAATGAATCTACTTAACATGGGACAATTTTCCATTTAACAGTTTGGAATATGGCGGCAGCGAGCAGGAAGCGGCCGTGTTGGCAGCAGGAGGGGGAGTGGCGAGGGCCGACTAGTGGTCAGCGACCACCCACAGACACCGCCAGCAGCATTGGCAGCAGCCAGTGGTGATCGATGACCACCCAAAGATGCCTCTGCCAGTGTTGGTAGTGAGGGGGGAGGTGGCAAGCGCCATCCCCCTCACTACTGAAATGGAGCTAGGGATCTCCAATCTATCTGTTTAATGAATAGCATCTTGTCCTGCTTTGCCTTCAAGGGCGTTTAATATTTAAGATTATTTTTTCTCTGTAACAAATGGAGTTTCTTCCTTTTCCAATATCCAGATAAGATTATCATATAAAGAAAATCAAAAAAGAAAGAGAAAGCTTGTCCATTTTATTATTGTGTTAATAGTTTTTTTACTGTGTAAACCAAGAGTCAGTGGAGAAAAACTTATTCTAGTAGGAAACTCTACGGAGAGGCATAACAATTGCTGTTATCTCAGAAATATTCTAATAAATAATAGAAAATTGTTGTTTGCATTTTTCAGAGTGATCCTTGAGCAAATACCCATCTCGAGGCAACTTGCATGCTTATAATAGCACATTTACATGTAAGTATTTGAAAAAGTGCCATTCCCTTATGAAATACCTTAAAATTTCCATTAAAATCATCATCACACAATTATTATTTATTATTTGCATTATAGTGCTTGGAGAGCTAGTCAGACCTAGTCACGGCACCACGCAAACACAAAACAAAAAGACAATCCCTACCACAAAGTTTATAATCAAGGTTTGAATGAATATGGACAGACAGAAGAGTACAAAGAAACAAGAAGGCAGCACTGGTCAGCATGATAACCAGTGGTTCAGTACATTATTGAGGGGAGGGGGATACTCTGAAAAAGATTCTGCAAAAACCCATCTAGTTAAGCACTAAGCATGTGCATAACTTTATGTACATAAACAATTCCACTAATTCAGATTCTGTACTTTGATAAAACTGCATTGTAATTACCAGGGTAACTGATTTAAGGACTGGGTTAATTTTACCTTCTCATAAGTAGTCAGTTGCATTTTAGTCAACAAAAACTAATTTTTGTTGCTTAGTGACTATTGCTTAGTGCTTGGAGTTGCCAAAGAACATCTTACTGGGAAAGAAGGAGACCCTGCAATATATCAATGATCAGCAATGCTGAAAGCATAAGTTAACACATTAGGTAACTCCACAACAATGGAGAGGAAGTATGCCAAAAACAATTAAAAGAGCCATTGAACTAACTTAAAAATGGTTACAATTGTCAAGGCAAATAAACATGGACAAAAGTACTACAGGTTATTGCTGGCTCACAGACTCCTAAAAGCAGCCAGAGTTTCAGTATTCTCCACAGATAACAAATTTTAGAAATAATATATGGACAACCCAAAAAACAAAACTATAGAAAAATTCCCTTAGATTAATAAATTGATTTCACATTCATCATTACCTCTAATTATTTTCTGCCATCCACCTTTACTTCTGTTTTCTATTGCTTCATTCTATTTCTTCTCATCCAAATCTTGATCAAGCATATTAGAATAGTATCATAAGACTGGAAGTGACCTCCTGGGTCAGGGTCCAGTCCCCTGCTATTGTAGGTACTATGTCATACACTTTCTTTTGTAACCTCTCAAGATCCATCTTAAAAATAGTTTTGTTTGTTTTTCTTTTTATTGCCCCAGCTACTCTGGTTGGAAGACTATTACAGAACTTCACTGTTTTAAAGGTAAGAACTTTCAGAACATGTTCTGGTAATAACATTTTCCTTTGGCTAAAATGGATTCTTTCCCTCCCCTTGGTGTTTACCCCCTAATCTATCCATAGCCAGGAATCACATGTCTCTCTGGCATTTGTTTTCTAGACTAAAGTCATCGTCATCTTCCACAAGTTTGGCTCACCATTCCCTGGATCATCCTACGAGCCCTTCCTTGCATTTGCTCCAGTCTGAATTCATCATTTTTCAACATGGAAATTGTACATAGTATTCTAGATGCAGTTTTACCCCAAATGCCTTGAAAAACAGCATGGACACTTCCTTATCTCTACTGGAAAGAGAGAGAGGTAATTACTCATATTAGTCCAAAGTCAGACAGAAGGCAAGGCAGGGTAGCACCTTACAGATAAAACAATCTCTAAGGGCGAGAACAGACCCTTCCTCACCTCTGCGCCACCATAAACATCTTCAGTCAAACTGATATCTATACCCATTGCTGTGCCACAGATGCCCTAAATCTGTGGCCATTAGGAGGTAGATTGTGATGAACATCTGTTTTTATGGTGGCAGGCAAACATCTGCCCTAGGCAGATGCTCCAGAAGCTTATGGGGCCCAATCATGCACATTCTAGGAATTCTTAGGCAGGATCAAGCCCCTGGAGCGCCTGTCTGGCTGTCCCCTCTTACAGAGACATACTCTGGGGAATCTCAGGGCACATTTCAGTAAGCAAAGAAAGCCAGGATTTCCCTAGTTATGGAGTTACACCCCTGGAATCCTCCGGGCATATTACCTTAAGTGAGGAAAGCCCAGTATTCCTTCCTTAAGCAGATGCACCAGGGAGATGCTGAAGCAGCATCTCCAGAAGTTGGGAACTCCAGGCTTTCACTGCTTAAAGAAGTGGGCTCCAGGAGGTACGGGAGCCGAGGTGTCCTGTTCCTTCATGCTAAGACCAGCACTGGGTTCTGCACCGACATGTGCTTCACTTGGAGGGATGGGGCAGTGCTGGGAGCCAAAGAATCCCTGGCATTCCATGAAACCGTGCTAGAACCCACACTAAGCATCGCTCTATGTAAAGCATGGGTTGGCCTGAGTCCGGCATGAAGGCCTGGAGTGACTTAGGTCGGTCCCAGCATGGAGGCATGGGGTGCCAGGGATTCCCTGGTTCCCACACCATCCCAGGCCTCTGCACCTTCCCATACTGATCTATGCCTCTGCATGAAGCATGGATCAATGTGGGGCCTAGCATGGGCCCCAGCAAGTAGGTACAAAGTACTGGGAGTTCCCCTGCTCCAGTAACACCATATCAGCACCCTTGCTAAATCATACTTTACATGGAAGAACAGATCAACATGGGTCTGGGCAAGGAGGCACAGGGTAGTGAGGGAGGCAGGGAATCCCCTGGAAAGAGATACATGTCACCCCTTGTCCTGCATCAGACCTGTGCTCAATGTGGGAAAAGGGATGATGTGTGTTTTGCTCAAAGTGATTCGGCTGTGGAACAAGTTTTTGTTCTTGGTGACAGCGTATATGTTCCTGTATTTTACACTATGGGACTGAACATATTATTTCATCAAGTCATCCACTCTTTTTATGTATGATAGCTTGATTCTACTCTGCATCAATGATGCCTTCTAATTTGGATTCATAAAAACATTTTAGTACTTCTTGTTCTGCCAAATTTTAAACAATTCCAAATCTTAAACAATGTTGTTTTGAAGGCTGATCCTTGAGGAACTCGATTAGCAAAGTCTCTCCAATCTGTTTCTTTCCCTTTTATCATTAACCATTCCTATCTTCCCCTTACCCACATTCCAGTTCATCTACTACTCCTCACCTTTTCCAGTGTCGCTAATAAATTTCCATATGGCACCATAACAAATAGCTTACTGGAGATCTATCACATAGATAGCTCACTGAGATCACAAAGATAGCTCACTGAGATCTATCACATATCTTTTGTTTAGAAACTTGGTGATTTTATCAAAGCATTCTAGCAAGCAGGTTATTCTTACACAATCTACCTTTGTTAGTCCCAGGGTGTGTCTACTCATGCATTTACGCCAGCCTAAATTTACTGTGCAGTAAATTTACTGTGCAGTACTAGGCCACTACACAGTGGGCACGTCTACACGTGCACATTTACTGCATGGTAACCAAAATTACTGTACAGTACAGGTGCACATCTACACATGCATGCCATACTGTGCAGTAAATATGGCAATTTATTCAGACTTGAGTATAAATTTGATACCTGCATCATGCCAGTATCGAATTTACGTCTGATTAATTACTTCTCAGGAACACATGTATAGATGCCTTACTGTGCAGTAACCCAGGGCCTGACCCTGCTGGGTCTGCCCAGCCACTAAAAGACCAACCAGAGCCTAACTCCAGGGCTCCTGGCTGGCCTCCTCACTTCCCCTAGGGCTGGGCTACTCTCTGGCAGCCCTCAGCTGCAAGCTATAAATGCCTAGAGCCAGTTTGTGCCTTGGGGCACGCTGCACAGGAGCTTGGGGGACTGCAAGCCCTGTGTGCCTCTAGCCAGGATCCAGGCTGCTGCTGCTTATCCTGTCCACTAGCCAGAACTGCTTCTTGGCCACAGGTGAGTGTTGTAAAGGGCTTCAGCCTGCTGCTTCTCCTGCCCAGCCCAGAGCTCCCCAGGGTTCCTGCCTGGCTGGCTGTGGCAGGAGGGCAGCACCAACTCCCTGTTTGTGTGCAACCCCACCACTGTCAGCCCTGCCCACATGTGTACACCTAAGCTAAGCACCTGGGGCCCCAACTGGACCCAGGAAGAGGTGTGTGACCTGGTGATCCTCTGGAGGTGAGATACAGAGGCAGTATGCCTGGGGTGGGCACTCAACTGCCCATTTTCATGTGGCCCTATCAGGTGGGATGCACAAGAGAGACCACTCCCAGTCAGTATGTCAGTGCTGCATACAGGTCAAGACCTTGCACACAGAGTGGGTGGCCATGACTGACCATAACTGTCATTGCCATAATGGGGAATGCTAGGGGAGTGCAGTGTGCTAAGTGGGGTTGGGGCAGGGGGCAGGGTGGAGACAGAAAGCGCTGTCCCTTCAGTGTGGGATTTGCCATGTGTGCATAGCTGGTGAGGCAGCCACTGTCCAGGGCTCCCCAAGATGCTAGATGGGTGCAGCAGCTGGGGAGATGGGGGGTAAGGGGGGGTGCTGAGCACCTGAAAGCCCCTCCTCTGGGGAGATGCCATGCCCAGAGGGGACAGGGTGAGGTCAGAGTTCTGCCAGGTCACCCCCGCTGGTGAAACCCTCAAGGTTGTGACCTGGGTCCTGGGGGACCAAAATGTTGGTCAGTTCTCGCGTAAAGGGCATGGTATTGTGGGCCTACAGGGCCATTGTTACTGCGCTGTCTTTTAGTACCCCCTTTAGGAAATACTAAATGACAGCACTTTAACAGCTGTTACTGCACCGTGCCAGCGATGCATGGTTATTTTTAGCCACTATATCGCCACAGTGATGTGATATATCGAGAGAGCACATTCCTACAGTGATGTAGCTGTGGCTTTACAGTCTGTGCCCATAGCAGTGACATAGTGTCTCATGTAGACGTGCCCAGTGCCATTGAATGCCTGCTTAAAAGTTTCCCCAGACAGAACATCATGAGATACATTTTGAGATGCAGCTAATTGCATTATTTTGTTTTCATGTTTTTTACCTGTCTGCACAAAAGCTCTCAATTTAGTATTCCCAGCTCTACTAAAAAAAACACAACAAAAAAACAGTATAGCTGAGCTACTACATTTTTTTTGTCCGCTAATTTCACTATTCTCCCAGAAGACAGCTATAAAGTTAGTTTGACCTGATACTATGCAGCAGCATTGGTGGTAGTAGTGGGGCTGGAGTCACCGCTGCTGTGAATGGTGCTACATGCTCCAGCTGGGACCAGAGGTACCATGTGCTCCATGCCCTAGGCTGGAGCTGCAGCTTATGGTAACGGGAGAGAGGTCAAAGCTGTCTGATAACATTGAGGAAGGGATTCATCAATTTGTGCACAGGGTAGGCTGCTTTCCCCACTGTTGCAAATTTAAGGCAACCTTCTAATAATTAGATCTTATACATGGAAAACTGAAACAATTTTGTAAATTTTCCATGTATAGAATCTAATTACTGGGGAGTAATCTTAAATTTAAAGTCAGCTTGCATTTCAGTAAATACAATATTACTTACAAGTTGTTCCTTTTCTATTTTACTACTAGTAGAAATTAACAGTATTGATAAACAGAATTTTAAAGTCTCTTATTCCTCCTAGCACCTACAGCTAACATCAATTAACTCTTTTGGCAACTCTTCCCTGAAATCCTCAGCTAACTCTGGTAGCTGTCCCCATTTTTCATTTCAAGTATGATTTTTTAAGCAAGCCCTTATGAAATCCCACTGTCTTGCTTATTTTTCCTCTGGTGTTTATTTGTGCCTTCAGATTTATAGGATTCTTCACTCTTCCATACCTTTTTCCATTTTGGCTTACACACCAAAAGTGAGATTCTGTTCTGTGCCTCTGAAGAGACATATATCATTATCTCCCCCCTCTTCACCCTTCTTTATTCTCTCTTGAACACGAATTACTTTTGGGTAAGTCCTCCATAACTTGGATAGACCTGTGGGTTTTGGCAGGCTTCCTAGGCAGTGCAATGGACCACAATGCTGATCTAAATTTCCAGCCCTTTGTTCCTACGACAACGTATCATTCTTAGCCCCAAGACATATCTCCAGTACTCATTTTATGCTATCTTTTTATAAGAGGCATAAAATAAAGAGAATAAGATTTTTTTTTGTTTTGTTTAATTGTTTTGTTTTGTACCTGGCCTAGGAAAGCTAGAACAAACTCAAGTTCTGATCTTGGATTTCTTCATTTCACAATATTGATTGTTTTGCAGTTTAATATTCTTTTATCTCTATATTATGTCAACCTCTTCATTGAAAATCAGCATTTGCAACAAACTTAATCTAGCAAAGGAATCTGTTACAGCAATATTTGCCTGTCACTAATTCTGAAGGGTGAAACCAAAAGAGGATACGTTGAGAAATACATTGTACTGAACAAAATTCAAAACATTTGAGAGATGAAACCATCATGTGTTATAATTATGCACACATACGGAGGCTAAAGACAAGCAAATGAAGTCATTATTATACATTATGACAACTTACAAACTTTGTACTGTATCAAGGAAAAATGAGAGGGGGAGAGAGAGAGAGGGAGAGAGAAAGATTTTGATGCGGCAGTCTTCATGAAGGCCATTAACACACCATTCACCTAAACTAACCTGAATATCTTGATTTTCAGGGTGCATTGTCAGCCCATTTGTTTACTGAAGTTTTTCGAGAAGAATGAAGTTTGTAAGGACAGAAGCAATAGACACAAGCTTGTGTTTTAAAATGATCATCTACAGTGTATTACATGTTGTCAGACAAATACATTTCCCTACTGTTAAACGATATGAACTATTTAATGCCAAGTGTTAGTGAAGAGTCTAAGCACAAATATCTAAAGTTTGTGTTTTCTAAACATAAAGGAAGGAAAAGACTGTAATAAAATTTATCAGACTATGATCAAGCAACTCATCTCCCTTATTTTTGGTATTTTAATACTTATTTTCTTGCTAGACATCATAAAATCATAGGGTCAGAAATGACCTTGATGATTAAGTTGCCCAGCCCTCTGCAAATTACTGCAAAATAGCAAAAAGGTTTTGCTATTCCTAAATCATCCTGGACAGTTAGGTAGTTCTGAGGCCCCTTCTTGAGAACATCCAAACTGGGGGAGTTCATATAGCCAGCTTGTTCCAATGTTTTACTGTTCTTACAGTTAGGAAGCTTTTCCTGAATCTGAATCTCCTTTGCTGCAGTTTAACCTCACTGCAAATTCCCTGCCCTTTATAGCAAGGGAGAACAATGTTTCTCCATCTTCTTTATGGGACCATTTCAAATATTTGAAAACAGTTACTATGTTCCTCCTTCAAATCTCTCTCTCCAAACTAAACATTCTTAGTGCCTTCAAGTTTTCCGCATTCAATTTGATTTCCAAGTCTTTTATCATCTTTGTCATTCTCTTTTGCAGCCTTTCCAGTTTCTCTACTTCATTCTTAAAATGCGACGCTCCCAAATAGACACTATACAGGCAGTCCTTGACTTACAACGTTTTGAGTTACAACATTTTGCACTTACAATGTTTATAAATTGACATTCTGTTTCAACTTCTTGATGTCAGTTTTGACTTTAC
Organism: Gavialis gangeticus; assembly: GCF_001723915.1. Classification (NCBI taxonomy): domain Eukaryota; kingdom Metazoa; phylum Chordata; order Crocodylia; family Gavialidae; genus Gavialis; species Gavialis gangeticus. The sequence continues at coordinate 67,583,821 of NW_017729025.1, forward strand.
AACACTTGATCTGACACCAAGCCATGCCAACAAACAAGTTCGCTGCGTCACCCATCTCCCTGGAGAACATCTGTCCAAATTTCTTTGGACACTTTCTTTAAGAAAGCAGACAAGACTCCAGAAAAACCTGCAGCCAAGACTCCTGAGAAGACTCCAGCCAAGAACCCTTCAAAAAACCCAGGACAGAGCACTTCAAAACGTCCAGCAAAGTCTCCTCAAATAAATCCTTCCAAATCAGTATGATTGCTATTTACAATATAAATACATAAATGTAGCTACATTACTCATCTATAATTGATTGAGTACAAAATTCTGTGTTATTTTGGGGGAAAATAGGGTATCAGGCCTTGGTTCAGGAACCAATCCCCATTTATAACATTGTTTCCTATGGGAAAATTGGTTGTGATTTACAACGTTTCAACTTAAGATGTGGTTTTCAGGAACCAGTTGTGTCGTAAGTCTGAGGACTGCCTGTACTCCAACTGAGGCCCAAGTAATACCAAGCAGAGTGGTACAACCACCTTGTCTTGAACAAAACGCTTTTGTGTTCACAATCTTTTGTAGTTTTATGTTGTCTGTAATCCATATTCCTGTTTCTAAGTTAAAAAGTTAAAACATATTAGACCCTGATCGTATATTTGTGGAGACCCTCTTGAGATCCCTTACCAGGCTGACACTGACCCTTTTATAGTTAGTTTTGTTAGGGGTTACTCAGCCAATTAAGAGTTATCCTATGCAGATACAATCAAACTTACATTTCTCTGACTTATTTGTGAGAATTGCAAATTGCATGCCAAACTATATGAAAAACCTTACTAATGCCCAGATATATCTACTATATTCTGTATCTCCACCAAACTGGTACTCCTCAAAATAGGAAATTAAGTTTGTCTGATACTATTTGTTCTTAACAAATCCATTCTGGCTTCCAGATATTTACAGATTAAACTGATTTAAAATTGTCTCTAATAACTTCTGAGTTGTTTAAACCAGACCGAGCAGTCTATATACCCACAAGTCCTCCCACCCCTGCCCCAGATGGGTACTGTGTTAACCTTACTCTAGTCCTCTGGAGACACTTTGCCAAAATTCATTCATTATATTTAAAAATGTAATTTTACAGAGTTTCTGCAATTTTCAAAGTCTAAGATAATTTAGGAATTAACAATTTTCAAAACAGTTGAAGGACCTTTAAAAAAATTAGAATAGGAAATAACCAGAGCCCATGAATCTGTCATTCTGAATCTCAGCAGACTAGATGTAAGAGCTGAGTAGTACCAGTCTTGTTTATACTTGTCCAAAATGTCAAAAGGAACTGACAGTGGGAGGCACAGCACCCACAGGATATTACATATTGGAACCGCTGAGTCTAGTTCAGTTCAAGCAACTAAGTCATAAAACGTTGTTCCCAGCCTTATAAAGTTACACATCCCTTTAGTATTGCTGCTTCATAGTAACACCATTTTCTTTCCATTTTTATTCTAACACAAAATCATCATTTACTGCATCCTGATATCCAAATGAAATGCAATATTATTCTATAGCATATAGTCCCTGGGTCTACTTATATGGCCTTGTCAATGTGAAATCTAAGAGTATTGTGGATGTGTTACCATAACCCCTCTGCCTTGATATTATGTCTGCTGAAAAAGGGCACCTAGACTTTCATTCTCTAGTCTGTCTCAAAAACAAAAAGGTTACTTCTATTTAGGATAGTGCCAGATTCTACCTGCTTCCATGGAGTATGTCACAGAGTTAGTGACTCTTACAAGTTTATTAAGAGTTCTGCCTTAACTATTGCATAGTCAAAAGCTTTTGAATTATAGCATTTGTTGGAAAGGGACCTATAACATGTGTGAGGAAAGGAAAGGAATGAGAAACACTGAAGCACATTATTTCCCCAGATTTACTTGCTTAACAAGGTGGGTAGAGTTACAGAATACAAAAGAGTTACAGAATACACACTGGTCTTGAAACATAGTGAACCATAACTGGAATTCTAGAAAAGAAAAAGGGATGGAAAGCAATGGATGAAGAGAAGACAGGGAAGTAAACACATAGAAATATAAAGGGGAAGGTGGGGGTGGGGGAAGCAAAACAGAAGGTATAAATAGAGCTTGAAAGAAGAGAAACAAAATTGAAAGAAATTATGTCGTATTATGAGGAATATTTTTATTGCAATTGAAAGGACTTTAGATGCCCCTTTCCCTCCTAAGTTAAAGGAGAGCTGCACTGATATGCCACTGAGGTAAAGCTGCTATTCTGATTAAGAATGGATAAAAGGCTGCAAATTCCAATGTTGTCAGTGTGTCACTTTCCTTAAGCTCTGAATTCACTTTCAGATATAAAAAATGAAGTATTGGGTTCAGAACCTTAACTGGGATAAATTATAATAGCGCCAATTAAGTTCTCCATCTTCTCTATCTAAATAAAGAGTCTCACTATATATCATGTATATATTTGTGACAAATAATACACCAGCTATGATTTTAATAGGGATGGAGAGAGATCCACATTAGTCTGAAATCAGGCAGGAAGCAGGGCACATTAGGCTCCTGGCACATGTTATTTTTCTGGCACAATAAACATGCTAATTGCTCCTTACATAACAATATGCCACACAGTTATAAAATGTATGGTTCCATAAAATGATGAATGACCCACAAAGATATTACTAAAAATGTGAAACATCTTTATGGTGGGTTTATATGGTGCCCTAAATTGAGCATGTGAACATGAAGATGTGGGTTCACTAGTATCTGGTGCCTTAAAAAGCCTTGTCCTGCAGCCTTTTGGCATATAATGCTCTTTAAGGTGGAAGATGCTGGGTGCTGGCCCTAGTGAACATCAGGGCATGCAGCAGCTATGGGGTCTGGCTCACAGCTCTTCCCTGCCTGATCCTGAGGATCAGACAAGAGGCAGCCAGGGTCCAAACCAGGATCTGGGCTGCCTGGTGCTGAATCCCAATGTTCAGCTGGGGTCTTGGACAAAGATGTCTCCTTCCCAATGCACAGGATTAAGGATGCTGGATACAAAGTTGGGGATGAGTGAGCTTCTCCAATACCCAACTACACTAGTGTAAAGATGCACACAACACAAGCAGCGAGGGATGGGGGAACTCTCCCCATCCCCAGTTGGAAATGCCCCTTAAAAAAGGTACCCAGCATGAGGAACAGGGGATGAAGGAGCTTTTCCTATCCCCCTCTGTAGTTTCTGATTTAAAGTATTTTGGTATGTGCAGTGGGAGCTGAGGCAAAGTCCCCCAACACCAGCTGCACTTGCCCATTTAAAGGGCCTCCTGGCACTAGCAGCTGGGGACGAGGTTTTCCTATCCCTCACTGTTTGTATCAGGAACCTCTTTAAATCAACTCATGCAGCTGGGGATTGGGGAGCTCCCCCATAAGCAGCTGTGCTGTTGCAGGGCACCATCAGCCTGACATCAAGGATCCTCTCCCGCATGTTGGGCTTAAGACACCCAGTGAATGTAAAGTAAGTGGGCTTTCAGTTGGGGCTCCCAGCTGCACACCTGCTTTTTTAAAGGTCCAGGGCATTGTGCAACCCAGCATCAGGGAGAGGTGCCCCAGTGCTGGATTCATGACAGTCCAGAACTTTAAAAAATGGGAGTGCAGCTGGAAGCCTGATTTTTTACATTTCTGGGAGACTGTGGAAGCAGCACCTGGGGAGTGGGGAGCTCCTGGCTCCTCAGCTGTCACTTACATGTTGTGGGGGTGAATCTGGAAAACAGAGAACTTCCCACTCCCCAGCTACACATGCCCCCCGCCCCCCATGCTGGCAGTAGAGGAATTAGTGTTTGGGGAATTTTATGCCCCATTCACAGAATTATGCAACCTACCATGTATGTGTGGCATAGCAGGTCATGCAATTTGAGGCACAGGGCATAAAATTCTTCAGACCCCAATCATGCAACTGCCTTAACATCTGTCAGCAGCCTTAGAGACTAAATCGTTCAGAAATGCATATGCTTTCTCAAGAAATGTCCAGTTTTGATAGATGCTAAGATGGCCTGGATAGAACCTGCCTAAAAGCAAGTATTTTCACAAGGAAATACAGTTAAAATTCCCTGCATTTCCCTTCTTAAAATAATAATTTCAGGCATTTCATTGCTTATTTGTCACAAATCATATTTCTTTTTGTCAAGAATGTAAAACCATTGTTACCATAAATTAACCTGACAGTTTCTAAATTGATTTAATTGTACAGAGAAACAGACAGGTTTTTTTGTTTTGTTTTGTTTTTCCTAAGCATTACTGAGATCCTTGACATGAACTGGGTGGATCGTCATACAAATACCAGGGTCCCCACTGGCGCTAACATCACCAGTATGGAAGCATTGATTATTCAACTTCAGTTGCAATGGACAGGTCATTGTATGTGAATGTCTGATGTATGGATACCAAAACCCCCTGCAATACTCCCAACTCAGGAGCCAGTGAACAGGGGCAGCAAATGAGGCAAGCAGTTTGCAGGCCATTTTCTGGGAGCAAGAGGAGGAAGGGGAAGGGGACGGGGAAGGGGAAGGGGAAGAGAAGCCAGGCACCAGATCCTGCCCACGGAAGGTAAGTGATCCAGAGCTACCTGTGTCTGTGGTTTGCTAAGTGTTTATTTGGTGACCTGTGTGTGTTTGGGGGGTGTGCTCTCAGAAGCTGGTAGTGTTACTACCTGAGTGACTGCTGATTGCTGAGTGATTGCTGCCTGTGCCTGACAACCCCTAACAAGCAGGCAGAGCCAGTCCAGGCCCAGCAGGGTATAAAAGGAGACTCCTGAAGCAACCAGGGATCACTCGAAAAGGGAAGCACTTTTCAGGCAGTTTGCTGGTCAGTTCGCAGGTCAGTTTACCACCCCCCTCCTCCCACCCTTTGAAGGGGGTGAAGAAACAGCAGCTTGGTGTGAGGAAACAGCAGAAAAGTAACCCTTTGGGGCCAAGGAACAGTAAACAGGCCAGCTTTCAGGTGGGCTCACTAGGGAAGGTGTCCTTGGAAGAAGGGCAGTAAGAGAGAAGAGCCAGATTAAGAGACCCAGGGAAAGGGCTGAAGGATGCCGCAATACCAGAGCCACTGCCACTGTCTCTGCTTGCACCTGCGAGGTTTCTGTCCAGACAGGGCCATTCACTATCAAGTCTTCCACCCAGGTCTAGGTTTGGCGCTGTGGGGACTGTGGCTTGCAGGTTTCTTTTGGTGACAGCAAGGTTGGGGGAGTGCCGCAGTGTGAGCGGTGCCTCCTGGTGGTGTCTCTCAGGGAACAGGCAAGAAAGCTACAAGAGGAGGTGACAAGGCTATGAAGCATCCTCCAGCATGAGGAATTCATAGATTTGATGCTGGAGGAGACCTCCAGGACAGCGGAGGAAGAACTGCTAGACACTAGAGAAGGGAGAGCACATGGAATCTCAGGAAGGTGGAACATGGAAATTTGTGACCTCTGGCAGCAAGTAGAAATCTTCATCTCCATCTGTAGCAGATTTTCTGGAGAATAGATATGCAGCCCTAGCAACAGAGGGTGAGGAGCACATTCCATTGGTGGAGGAGGACAGGCCAGGCCTCCCCAAAGTGGGATGGATGGAGACCACTGCCACCAAGAAGAATCTGTGGGTGGTTGTGGTTGGAGAATCCATTCGGTGGGGGATGGAGGGATCCATCCATTTACCTGATTTATTGTCTGAGGAAGTCTGCTGCTTGCCTGGAGCCCAGATCCAAGATGTCACAGAGGGATTACTGAGACTAGCCATCTGACTACTACCCCATGCTGCTCATCCATGTGGTCACTATTGATATTTCCAGGAGAGACCATGAGCAGATCAAAAGTGACTATAGGCTCTAGGTGCAAGGGTGAAGGGGATGGGTGCTCAGGTGGTGTTCTCTTTGATCCTTCTGGTCAAGGGAAAGGGACTGGGCAAGAGTGGATTAATCTTGCATATCAATGCCTGGCTGCACAGGTGGTGTCACTAGCAGGGCTTTGGCTTCTTGACCATGGGATGATGTTCAAAGAAGGATTGCTGGGAAGAGATGGGATCCACCTGATGAAGAGAGAGAAGAGCATCTTTGTAAACAGGCTCACTAACCTAGTGAACTAGGTTCACTGGGGGATGAAGACCAAAGCCCTGAGGTAAGTAGAGAAGCAGGTGGCCTGGAGGAGATAGCAACAAGGGAGGTGTTTTCATTTTTCCTGAGAAATCAGTGCAACCAACCAACTAGTTACCTTAGGTGCCTGTACATGAATGCATGGAGCCTGAAAAACAAGCAGGAAGAATTGGAAGCCCTCACACAGTCACAGAACTATGACGTGATTGGAATAACAGAGACTTGGTAGGATAGCTCACATGACTGGAGCACTGTCATGGACAGGTATAAACTGTTCAGAAAGGACAGACAGGGAAAAAGAGGAGGAGGAATTTCACTTTATGCAAAAGAGCCATATGATTGCTCAGAGCTCCAGTGTGAAACTGGATATAGGCCTGCTGAAAGTCTCTGGGTTGGGATCCTCTGATCCCAGCCCAGAGACTTTCAGCAACAAGGATGGTGGGGGTCTGTTATAAACCACCAGACTAGGAGGAAGTGGTGGATGAAGCTTTCTTCAAACAGCTAGTGGATGTTTCCTGATCACAGGCCCTGGTTCTCATGGGGGACTTCAATCACCCTGACATCTGCTGGGAGGGCAATACAGCAGTGCACAGGCAATCCAAGGAGTCTTTGGAGAGTGCTGGGGTCAACTTCTTGGTGCAAGTGCTGGAGCAGCCAACTAGGAGCCATGCTCTTCTTGACCTGCTGCTCACAAATAGGGAACAATTGGTGGGGAATGTACTAGTAGATGGCAACTTGGGCAGCAGTGACTATGAGATGATTGATTTCAGGATCCTGAGAAAAGGCAGGCTGGAGAGCAGCACAGTAAGGACCCTGGACTTCAGAAAAGCAGACTTTGACTCACTCAGGGAACTCATGGTCAGAATCCCCGTGTAAAGCCAGTCTGAGGGGGTGAGGAGTCCAGGAGATCTGGCTGTACTTCAAAGAAGCCTTACTGAGAGTGCATGAGCAAGCCATCCTGATGTCCAGGAAGTCTAGCAAGTGTGGCAGAAGACCAGAACTCTTCAATAAACTAAATCACAAAAAGGAAGCTTATAAGAAGTGGAAACTTGGACAAATGACTAGGGAGGAGTATAAGAGTATTGGTTGGGCATGCAGGGATGAAGTTAGGAAAGCTAAAGCACAATTGGAGTTGTAGCTAGCAAGGGATGTGAAGGGTAACAAGAAGGGTTTCAACAAGTACATCAGTAGCAAGAGGAGGATCAGGGAAAGTGTGGGTCCCTTACTGAATGGGGGAGGCAACCTAGTGACAGAGGATACAGAAAAGGCTGAAGTTCTCAAGGCCCTTTTCACCTCAGTCTTCGCAGACAAGGTCAACTCCCAGACTACTGCACCTGGCAGCACAGTTTGGGGAGAAGGTAAGCAGCCCTTAGTAGTGAAAGAACAGGTTAGGGACTATTTAGAAAAGCTGGACATATACAAGTCCATGGGGCCAGATGGGATGCACCTGAGAGGGCTGAGGAAGTTGGTTGATGGGGTTGCAGAGCCTCTGGCTATCATCTTTGAAAACTCATGGTGATCAGGAGAGGTCCTGGATGCTTGGAAAAGGGCAAACATAGAGTCCATATTTAAGAAAGGAAAGAAGAAGGATCCAGGGAACTACAAACCAGTCAGCTTTACCTCAGTCCCTGGAAAAATCATGGAGCAGTTCCTCAAGGAATCCATTTCTAAGTACTTGGAGAAGAGAATGATTAAGAACAGTCAGCATGGATTCACCAAGGACAAGTCATTCCTGACTAACCTGATTTCCTTCTATGGTGACATGACTGGTTCTGTGATGCAGGGAGACCAGTGGACCGGATATGGGATACCTTTATGTTAGCTTTTGATCTGGTCTCCCACAACATTCTCACAGGCACACTAAAGAAGTACAGATTGGAGAATGGACTGTAAGGTAGATAGGAAACTGGCTGGAACATTGGACTCAGAGGGTAGTAATCAATGGCTCAATGTCTATTTGACAGCCAGTATCAAGTGGAGTGTCCCATGGGTTGATCATGGGGGCAGTTTTCTTCAATATATTTATCAACAACCTGGAAGATGGCATAGAATGCACGCTTAGCAAGTTTGCAGAAAACACCTAGCTGTGAGGAGTAGTAGATATGCTGGAGTGTAGGGCTAGGATTCAGAGAGACCCAGACAAATTTGAGATTGGGCCAAAAAAAATCTCATGTTTTTCAACAAGGACAAATGCAAAGTCCCGCACCTAGGATAAAACAATCCCATGCACCAGTACAGGCTTGGGACTAAACTGGCTAGGCCTAACAGCATACTGGGCTCCATTGGTAGTAGTGTTTCTAGCAGGTCAAGGGAAGTGATTATTCCCTCTATTCAGTACTGGTGGGGTCACATCTGGAGTTCTGTGTTCAGTTTTGGGCCCCCCATCACAGAAAGGATGTGGACAAATTGGAGAGAGTCTAGCAATGTCAAAAAGTCCTTTTTCAAATATATTGGGAGGATGAAGAAGGCGCCGGGTAATCTGGGACCCCTGCAGGATACGCTGGGCAATCTGGTGGTTGCGTCAGAGGAGAAAGCGGACCTCTTTAACCAATTCTTCACCTCCGTTTTCTTGTGCAGGGACCGGGACTTCCCTGCTGTGATAGAAGCCGGACTCGAGGGGATCGCCTTCAGACCTCAGGTTGGGGAGGACCGGGTTAGAGAGCTTCTGGAGGGGCTGGACGCGTTCAAGTCAGCGGGTCCGGATG
>NW_017729025.1:67593195-67593900 GCF_001723915.1 Gavialis gangeticus
ACGCTGTTTCCCCTAGCGCCCGCTGGCATAACAAGGAGTAATGGGCAAAAGCTGATGGAGAGGAGGTATAGATTGGACATCCGCAGAAACTACTTCACAGTTAGGGCAGCTAGGAGCTGGAACCAGCTTCCAAGGGAAGTGGTGCTGCCCCTACCCTGGGGGTCTTTAAGAAGAGGCTGGATGCCTACCTGGCTAGACTCATTTGAGTCCCGTTTTTGTTTTGGGGTTTTGTTGTTCTCCCGCCCTGGCGGGGGGTCGGGCTAGAAGATCTACTAGGTCCCTTCCGACCCTAAATCTATGAAACTATGAAACAATGAAATGGACAGCAAAAATGGTTCAGGGGCAGTTGCACCTGACTTATGAGGAGAGCCTGAGGAAACCAGGTTTTAAATTTATTCTAGAAAACACTGAGAGAGGATTTAATAGCAGCCTTCAACTATCTGAAGGGGCGTACCAAAGAGGATGGAGCTAAACCATTCTCAGTGATGACAAATGACAGAACATCGAGCAATGTTCTCAAGTTGCATCAAGGGAAGTTTAGGTTAGATATTAGGAAGAATCTTCTCATTAGGAGAGTAGTAAAACACTGGAACAGGTTTACCCAGAGAGGTTGTGGAATCTCCATCTTTGGAGGCTTTTAGGACCTGGCTAGACAAAGTCTTGGCTGGGATGATCTAGTTGGCGATGGTCCTGCTTTGAGCAGGG
>NW_017729025.1:67598900-67604867 GCF_001723915.1 Gavialis gangeticus
GAGACAAAGCATGATCTAGTTGAGGATGGTCCTGCTTTGAGCAGGGGGTTGCACTAGATGATGCCTCCTGAGATCCCTTCATTCCTTCCATACCTAATTTTCTATTACTCTATGATTCAGCCAAGAACAAAGGATTCATAGGGGCCAGAGGAAATGCTTCAAGGACACCCACAAAGCAAACATTAAGAAGGTGGCATTAACATTACAAATTGGGAAAAACTAGCCTAGGAAAGGGCTACATGGTGACACCTTGTGAGAGAAGGCATATCTTACTTTGAGGAAAGCTGTCTTACTCTAGAGGAAGAAAAATGACAGAAATGGAAGGAAAGGAAATGAGACCAAGAAATCTGTGGTCCAACCCTCCCTTTAACCACCACCTGTGGCATTTGCCAGAGAGTCTGTGGCTTTATAGGATTGTCCATCTGAGCCGTCAACAGATTTATATACAACCCTTTACTTGACCTGTGGGAGTCATGAGCCCCACTGCCAACTGTTTCTACGGATGCACAAACAGTTTGTCTTTTTATTTGGTCTTCTGGGGGTGGAGTTGTTTGGGCTTTTTGTTTGTTTGTTTGTTTATTAAGTGGTAAAGTGATACTCTTTCAGGAGTAAAGAAAATTATAAAGACAACAGTTTTGACATTTTAGGACCTTGGTTACTTGGTCTTTAGGTAATACTGACGCATATATAACTGCTGTGCATGCAAAAGAAATCTTGATATATATGAGTTCATTACATCCATCTAATTTTGAGTCTGTTTTCAGCACTGAACCATTACACTATAGTGTCATTAAATTAATGGAAATAAAAAAATAAAATAAAAGAACAAAAACATTAAAAGCATTTAGATAACTTATATGAAATTTTCTTCAGTTAAAACTACTGAGACTGATTTTTTTTTTACTTCAGAGTTGGTAAAAAAATAATTTCTTGGCACTTTACTATCTTCTGAGGTTTTGTATAAGTATCTCAATGAGGGGGGGAAAAGCTATCCATTACAAAACCTTTCAAAAATAATGTTTTTGCTCAGCAGCTATGATTTCTCTGAAACTGTGCCTTGGCTGCACTTTTCTTCCTCTCTAATTTTTTCCCATGTATGTTTGGATTGTATAAGGTAAGAAATAAGTTCATCACTAATCAAAGTATATTCAGAACTGGATTTTAAGGAAAAACCATTACATTTTTTTTATTCTTTTTCTGCTATCTTTTTTCTTTTTAACTATTTTCTATGACAGTTTCAATCCCCTTTCATTTTGGTGTATGCTGGTTGATACACCAGCATACATTGGTAGCCCCCTGATATTTGTGTAAAAAAAAAAAAGAAAGAAACCGAAACACAACCATGCTTCTTTATAATGAACTATACCAAAATGGAGTGTCAGGTTATTCCTATTCATTATAAAAATCATGGAAATTACTTTTTGGAGGAAATTCCCATGAGAACCACCTTGTGAAGGTTACTGCTACTATCCCATTGGAAAAATTATCCCCAAATTCAACAAGGGAGGACATTGCCATATGCTTTTAGACCCAGTCATTACTCATTATCCCAGTGGTTCCCTGCTGTATGGCTCTGTTGGAGCTGTATGATCAGGGACTCATGATTACTATGGAGCAATGTTCTAGAGTATTAACTGTAAAAACTTTTTGGATAGCTTCAACGAGACCAAAGAAGGGCTTATGTGCCATCCCTAGCTATTTGTTCTATCTCTATCTTGTTTCATTCCTTTCTCTACTCCTTAAATGAAAATCCTTAAGATGAGAGACTTTTATAGGATAATACTGAAAATGGTGGGTGAATTCACATGTGGATAATTCCCCACAGCTTGATTTATGGAAGAAAGCATCCCCAAAATACAGGCAAAAGACAATTTTGGAAAGTATTTCATAGAAATCCTGGAAGAGTAGGACCATGTTCTAAAGCAGGATGAAGTATCCATGTTCTTAAAAATTTCTCTTATGAAGGAAATCCCACAGCCTCCCAAGATACATTGTGCCAGTGCTTAACTACTCATGGGGTTAGAAAAACTCTACTAATACTAAAGCTATATCTTCTTTACTGCAGATAAAGCCAATTACTTCTTGTCCTACTTCCAGTGGGTGATAGAAAACAATTGGTCACCATTCTATTTATAATCATCTTTTACATAAGGGAAAGCATGTTTCAACTCACACTTATTCTTTCTAGAGTAAACAAACAGTTCAGCCTCTCCCCGCAGGTGACATTTCCAAAAGTGTTATCATTTTTCTTTCTGTCTCCAGGAATCTCTGCAATCTGTCTACATCTTTCTTAATGAAGGGTGCCCAAACTGAACACAGTATTTCAACTAAGGTTTCATACACACTAAGTACAGCAGAATTATTACCTGCCAAATCTCACAGATAACATTCCTTTTACTACCTCCAGAATCAGATTTGCCCTTTTCTCGTAATGGCATCCCAGTGATGGTTCCTATTCAGCTTCTGGTCCGTTATAACTCAGCCATACTGCTGCTGAGTCTCTTATTCTTCAATTTGTATTTGTGCTTTTGACTTTTCTTTCCCAATGATAGTACAGTACTCTGCCCTTGTCAAAATCGAAGTTCATTTTCTTGATTTTGTACCATTTCTTCAGTTTATCCCTATCCTGTTGAATTCTAGTCCTGTCCTCTGGAGTGCTTGGTATCATCTGCAAATTTGACGTTCCACTTTTCAAGCTGTCACAATGAAAATATGGAATATAATTAGACCCAGGACAGATCCTTGAATAACCCACTGCAGTAGTCCCAATTTACCATTGAACTGTTGATAACTGTTTGGAAGTATTTTTCCCTGCAACACTTTTGATGATGTAATCTAGATCATAGTTTCCCTCACCTGCTTAGGAGTATGTCAGTTCAGTATCAAAAGGCTTATGAAGGTCAAGATATATTATATCTATTGCTTTCCCCTTATCCATTAGGCCAGTTATTGTATCAAAAAGAAAAAAAATGGATTTTGATTTGGTTTTGCAGAACTTTCATGCTCTTATAAATTTACAGTACTGAAAGGAACTGACTGAGCAGTAACTTAGTGTACAGATTAAAAAAAACTAGATAGGAGTTGCAATTGCTTTTGTGAATCCGTAGTTATGATCCTGCATTCCATTTGGATGCAAAACTCTAACTGAGTTTAACACTGTAACAGAAATTCCATTACCATGGAGATCAACTCAAGGCTATTGCAGACTTCTCAGTTTAAATGGGGAAAAAAAACCTAAACAGTTTTCAAATTGCTTTAAAAATGTGAACACATTTCTATGCCATGATACAGGGAAGCTGTTAATATTTTAAATGCTCTACCAGTAATTTTCTATCTTGTTATATATTATGTGCATTTCTTTTAATAATTCTTCACACCTGAAATGTGAGAATCAACACCTGGGCTATGAATGCAGGAAGCAGTATGCTCAGTATTTCCTTTGTGGGCTTGATAATAAAACAAAAGAAAAGAGAATAGTAGCCAATTTCATGTAAGATGTGGTAAGTTACACAATAACTTCACTCTTTAGCTAGTTAAGTACAATTATTTTTGGCAAAACACAAGGGTACAAAGGGAGAAAGCGTATAGATAAAAATAACAGATGGGAAAGCTTTTTTGAATTAACAATTATATTTATTAGAAAGAAATAAAATAATGAAAGACTAATTTTAATGGAGATCTAAGTTAAATGTCAATGTCTGAAATAATTATTGTAATCTAATGAAGATTTGCCATTTGGTACATCACCGATTTATCTATCAAAAAGAAATCAGTGATTTATTATAATCATCTCTAGCCAACAAATGGGACACATAATAAGCAAGATCAAAACATTCTGCCTCATATATGGAAACATGTATGCAGACAATTCTTTTCAGAAGATAGCAAGGTCAAATCTAAAAAAGCAGTTTAGTATAAAGTTCAGCTTTAAGTACATAGGGTCACTCCTAAAAATTAATTTAAGTCTAATTTATAACAGCACAATATATGCAAGTATCAAGAACATGAACAGGCATCCCAGGAGCCTCACAGTCTTTTGCACAGTCACTAGAGAGCCTACTCATGATTACAGTCCCTCCACTAGGAGGAATTTAGGAACTGCTTCTTTAGTCACTCCAAAGAGAATAAGGAGGCAGCAAGTTTATAGTCCAGGCCACTTCTCATACAAGCCAGCAGACAAAACAGGCCAGGAGAAGCAGACTGCTATTGTAATAGTTATACCCTCTCTTGAATACTGTTGTGTTGATAAGGTTATCTCAGATGATTTGTATTTGCAACTGTGAGTGGCCTCACGAGCAATCAGGTATGCATGAGAGGAGAATTGGTGCACACAGTTGATTATGGCTGCAAAGCTGCATGCAGAAAGTGAAAAAAAAAAAAAGTTTAGCGTTAACATTCTTTTTATCATGGTTCATAATCCTTGTTATAGAAACTGAAGGTGTTGCTTCCATATAATACTTTCTTTGAGCTTTGGCAATATTATGAACTAGTCCGCCAATTTTTAAAAATAAATGATATCTCTGTCATCACTGTACACAAAAATTGTAGTATGCTTTCACAAAGAAATGTCCACTTTATGTGGATACTGAGAGGAAGATGCTCAAAGTTGAATCCTGCTTCCCTTAAATTGATATTGGTCACTGCCCCCTTTATTTTAACAGTATCATTGTAGGTACAATCATACTATCCCAGGAATGCAGCTAAAACACTAGACTAGGACTCAGAAGACTAAGATTCTCCCTTTAGCTCTACTGCAGACTACTTTCTTTGTTACTTTGGCAAAGTCATTGATCTGTATTCCACATCCCATCTATAAAACAAGAGAGTTGTTCATGCCTTCAGAGGGGCACAAACTTTCTCCATCAGCCTTCTTCACCGGATTGGACTTATGAATAGACTTATAGAGAATGGTTACTAAATAGACAGGAATGAAGTAATTTAATGACAAAGGATAGGGAAAGGAGGAGGAAAGGAGGTTGCACTGCTGAAAGAGAAGAAGTGAGTTGAAGAGACCAAAGTGTTAAACCATTGAGGGACATAGAGGTTATAAAAGCTCGTCCAGAAAATGGCATAAGAATCCAGAGTCTCGGTTGATACTATACTTAACACAATGCAGTCTGAATGATTTTTTTGTTCCACAATTTCACATTCAAATGTTTTTTTTAAATTCTGTTGTTTAAGAAAAGCTATTCTGAGATTAGTGATAGAATGTTTAGGGAGGTTAAAGTTCTGACACAGACTTTTGTGCCTTTCTGGAATTGATACCAGATTGGTACCCAATTATTTTTTCACATAGGGATTGTTCCATCTGTCCAACATAAGCAGCAGAGGGGCACTGTAATCAGGTGACGGCATATACAGCACTGGTTAAAGAATCAGGTGAATGAACGTGGATGTTACAATTCATGTTGTTTGGTCCAATGATGATGTAGGCTGTGTTGATAAGGGGGTGCAGCTGGCATTGGTCCATTCAAAGGCTGGTGCCTTGGTAGGAACAGGAGTTATGTAGTCTGTTGCTGGAGAAACATTGTTTGAGGCTGAACAGCTGTGTTAACCAGGACAGGCTGGTCCCCAAAGGCTTCATTAAGATTGTTGTCATTTTCCAGAAGGGGTTGGAGGTCATTAATGATGTGCTCAAGGTGTTCAATCCGGGAATTGTAGGTGACAACAAGAAAGATTCTGTTGTTCTTGTCATGGGGTTAGTATTGTAGCAGGTCTGAATCTGGCTCTGTTGATCTGAGTGGCTACAATTTTGGATTGTATTGTTAAGTGTAGAAATCAAAGCTTCGGATCCTTAAGGTGTGTATCCCAGTCAGTGAGATCAGAGCAGATATGATTGTGATGTAGAGCTTGGCTTCAGACAGTGGTTCTAGTAGTGTGCTTAGGATGAAAGCTGGTGGCATGGAGGTACCTGTAGCAGTCAATATAGTGGTGATGTTGACCATTGCAGAGTTTCACAGTGGTGTC
>NW_017729025.1:67609867-67616015 GCF_001723915.1 Gavialis gangeticus
CTTCAGACAGTGGTTCTAGTAGTGTGCTTAGGATGAAAGCTGGTGGCATGGAGGTACCTGTAGCAGTCAATATAGTGGTGATGTTGACCATTGCAGAGTTTCACAGTGGTGTCCAAGAATTTAATATGCTGGGTGGAATACAAAAGCTATAAACCCTAATCATTTTTATTTGGAGGAAAGGAGGCATAACAGAAGTTCCTGTGCATAGTATTGACCCACTTCTAGATTATTTTTTAATTTCAAATTATTGCTTGGCCCCTTTTCTGGTAATGAAAAAAAAGACTTATTGGTCTGTTGTTTTTCACATCAATCCTAGAGCCTTCTAAGATATTTGCTACTTCCTCCCGAATCAATATAGTGCTCATTTAAGAAGGAACATTCAGTTTCCAATTTCCAATTTCCAAGTTTTAGATCAATAACCCCCTTTCTGACCCTTCTATCTCTTTGTTTGAAAATGGTAACCTTTGCCCCAGAAATCTATCATAAAGCCATGCAAAAAAATGATTTTGCTCCAATTCATTCCCTTTAATTCACCCTTAGCTTTTTTAACTCTATGACCATCTAGCAAATGCACCAGCTCTTTAAAATATTTCTGTCAGAGAATATCTTCTTTTGATTACATATCTTTGGGTATTTCCTCTTCCAGGACAGAATCAAATGGGAAAAGAGGCAGAAGAGATACTGGTAATTATTCATGCTCTACCTACAACATTACCTTAAATATTCCCACTATTTCACGTCTCCTTTTTGGCAACCCTGCTTTCTATCTTGCTTGTTTGTTCTTCCTCACATTAATTCCTGAAAGATTGCATGAGGGAATGGAGGGAGATGGAGGAAAGGAGTAGCAAATAGGGACAGAGAGAGAAAAGAGAGATTTGGGAAAAGAAGGATAAAAGAAGGAATATCTTTTTAACTTCTAGAAAAACTGTCATGAGCCATTGACAGAATAAGGGAGGGGTCAAAGGCCTAGTATCCTGTTAGCTCTCTCCTACACTTTAGCAGACTGTGGTCCTCTTGATCCATTTGGTCCACATGAGGCAATTATTTTACATGCCAAAATTCATTAGATACAATTTTGGGTAATATATTGGCAGATAGGATTGGGGGGAAAGGGCTGGCCTGCATGATGAGAGAAGTGGTGGTAGGGGAACATGGGTGGTACTGATTTACTTGAGCCCCATGTGGGGGGCTGATCCAAAGTCATTTGAGCAAAGTGTGAGCTTTCTGGAAAGACTGACATCTTCAGTCAGCTCTCCTAATATTCACTTGTATTTCACCTTCTGTCATCTATGTTCCTTTGGGCATGTCTGCACGTGCTTTTACACATACCAAAACTTAATGTGCATTAGCCTAACATACATTAAAATGATTTAGGCACGTGTCTACACGTGCTTGTACTAATGTGCATTTATGTGGGAGTGCAGACTGACTTTGGACCAAGTGAATGGACACACACTGTGTTAATGTGCAGTAGTGCGTCTACACATTTGCTAATATGATTTAGCTATTCATGCATAAATTTGGTACCTGCTTTATGTAGTTATTAAATTTAGGCTCAAATAGCCTTAAACTGCCATTTTTAAGATGCATCAAGGGCATGCATGTGTAAACCCATGCCTTTAATGCACCCTAAATTGAGCTAATGTGCACTAAATATACATGTATAGACACACCCTTTATATTGGTTTCACTGAAGCTGAATTTCCAGGTCCCAAAAGGTATCTGTTTGGCCTGAATAATCTTTTGAACACTTCCCATTTACTACTAAAACAAGCAAGCCTTCACTTGCTGCATCTTTTTTTGTTTAGGATAAGCAGGTTGTCAGTGATCCAGTTCAGGAATGCTTAAGTCATTCCTATACTGAAATTAAGAATTTACATTTCCTTACTTTTGACTATGGGGATCTTGTTTGCCAATTGCCTCATGGTTTTAAAAATACCCTTCCTTTCTATAATGTAGTATTATAATGCTATAGTTACCTATATTCCAGTTAAAAACTAGATAGGCGCTGAGGTAAGCCCTATTTATAGCAAAGTGTGAGCTTTCTGGAATAAAGCTCTTAGAGTCCTAACATGACATCTATTTAAAGAAAAATAGGCTATTGCCCACAGGTTAAAACTAATATGTCATTATGCCCTTCAAATAAACAGAATGTCCTGTTCTTAAAATCAGACATAATCTATTGTTACTGGAAAAAAGTCCTTTAAACATATAAAACTCTGCAGCTCAGATGACATACTGCTAAGTATCTGTCTGTAAAAAGTGGTATGTATTTCTGAAGTAGCATGCAGGCCATGTGATTTGGTAGTTTCCATAGTAACTATATTCTTTATTGAACAGCAGAGTAAATATCTGTACACAATCCTTGAAACTTATTAGCTCATAATTTACAGCTGGTCTCGTGCTGTGGTATCTTTCTCCAAAATCTTTCATTCTTAAGTTAAAATATGGACATTTTCTATAATTTGACCCTAGAAAAACTCAGTTTCTGGTGTGGTTGGAACCTACAGATGTACAGTGATGAGAGGAATAAGTATACCTTTTCACTCAGTTTTGTCATTCACTACCAGGAAATGCATGTCCCAAAAGATTTTATTAATATTATGAGTCATGGAAATTAAACAATAGCAAGACAAAATTAAGTGGATCCTGATCCCACAGACTTATTGGCATCAATGGTAGTGCTTATGGGAGTAGAGATTCCAGGCTGAGAAGCAAAATTACTCCTTTTCAGTAGGGAAACACCAATGGCAGTAAATGAAGAAAGCAAGACTTTTTTACCAGTGTTCCCTTAGGATTAGCATGCACTATGAATACCTATGCTACATGTTCAAAATGTATTCAAAGAAGGTATATAGGAAATCTCAACAGAATGATATAACTGAAAGATAAAAATAAATCTGTATTTTCAAGTTCTGAATATGGTGTAAAATCCCTATTAAAATGTGTTACAGGCAGTAGCCTCTCAAAGAACCAAACCAAAATCCACTGAAAATTTGTCTCATTATTTTTAAAGTGTCTTGGCTAAAGCTGATACTGCAGATTTTAATAATTGAAATAGAGTGACCAAAAATATATATTTCAAATATTCTGCTACACTATTATCATAGTAGAAAATTTTTGTTTTGTTTTGTTTTGTTTATTTAATTCCTCTTTCATTTCGTGTAAGATTCATATGACCCAAGCTCTGACAAAGGGACCAATACACATCTGAAAAAGGCCATCACTTAAAGATAGCTAGCATTCATATAAATATAAAACAAAAATTGTTATTGCTATAACCTTTGTCTACCCATCTTTCTTAAAGATACTATCACAAATACTATGACACTTTTCCTCTTTGCTTAATTCATAGTCTGATCCTTTACTCCGTACTCAGACAAACTTTTCATTGAGTTTTAACTTAAGCATAGGCATAGTCCTAGACAGGCTTAATAGTAAAAATCCTTATATTGAAAAATCTTCAAGAGTGGGAAAGCCTTTGTCTTTTGTCTGAAAAGCATCTTGCACTGTAACAAAACTATATCAGTAATACCAGATACAAATAAAAACAAAAAACTACTGTGTGTTTTCATGGCATAAATTGCAATTCACATGGCTTGATCCTAAGAAGTTATAAATATCCTCAGCCTAAACTCACTGGGCATGTCTACACATGCGCTTTAATGCACATTAGCTTATTTTAATTCCCATTAAAGCATCACAAAAACTATGCTCTTGCACTAAAAGCCCATTAAAATAGGCTAACATGCATTTTTCTAGTACCTCACAGTGGAAGGCTCTTGTACACATCTGCTCCAACGTGCTGGAAATCAAGCTTGCTGGATTAATTAAGTCTGCTGCAGCACAGAAATTGGCACACTCTGGCAGCCTTCCGCATCACATGTATCAGTGTCCTCATGCATCCCTGTGCTGAAAAAATGGCGGCAGGGTGCTTTGAAATAAAACACGTTCAATGAGCCTTAGTTCAAAGCTCCCTGCCACCATTTTTTCAGTGCAGGGACACATGGGGATGCTGATATATGTGGTGCACAGGTGTTTTAATTAAAGCTAATTAAAGCACCGGGCACCACATCCCAGCGAATGTGTAAAATTCTCAATCGTATTTGATTTAATGCACATTACCTAAAGTGCATTAATGAACATGTAGATGTGCCCACTGAAAGCAACTGAAGATTTGTGTTCAGCCCCTTTCCATATTAAGGCCTCAAGCACAGCTATTTAAATTAAACTGTTGTATCAGACCACACTGCAAAGTTAAATTCTCAATATTCCTGCCTTTGTTGGCTAAAGTAAAAAATAGATTTAAAATATGTCTACGTAATTGTCTATTCTCACTTGTTCAAAAAACAGAACGTAGCCCACAAGTGCTTACCAGTTTTGCCATTTGAAGCTGCAACTGGCCTTCCAAATACTGTTGAGATTCAGGTACATGTGGCCATATACATGTAATTCAGACACACAAAAATGTTGCTTCAGCGTAGATTTTTGTGGTTTAATTTTACAGTGAATTTAGTCTGAAATATATATTAACAAAATTGGAAACAGCTGTGCAAGAAACGACTTTTTCTTCCATTTATAGGTTGTAGCCCAATATAAACTTCATCATTTTAGTATAAAACAACTCACCCTCTCACTCCATCCAGATGTTTATGGATTTCTCAAATAATCTTCAGTAAAATTGCCAAAACCAACAAAAAGTCTTAACATGTAAATTCAACATATTGTTTCATACTCATCATGGCCTTTTCTGCATCAATGCCAATCCTCATCAGATTTCAGATGTACTTCAGTTGACACAGCTACAGAAAAGGACTCTGACTCATCATCGCATTGTGGGTTGGGTTCTTTTTAAATTTTTTTTGTCTGATTCATGAACTGCTTTTCTGAAAGTCTAAAAATGGCTCATGAATTGCTTGGGAGATGACAAAATTAATAATAATGATCCAAATTACTGTACATTGAAACAAACTGATTATCATGCAACATGCTGATAATTTGACTCTTTAATGGCAAATAGGGTTCTGTGAAGACAGGTTCTGTTTGCCTTCATGCTGGACACATCATTATAGTCTAAAATAATCATTAAGCACTTAGGCCCAGATCCAGAAAAGCACTTAAGCACTTGCTTAATTATAAGTTTATATAAACTATAACTATAAAGTTAAACTATAAAGGAGTCAAATTATATAATTTAATTTGACTATGGCTTCACAAAATTTATAGCTAAGCGTGTACTTAAGAGCTTGGCTGGATCTGGACCTTAGATAATATGGTAAAAGGCATTGTACAAATGTCAAAATAGGTATACTTTATTAATGATAAATAATTTGCATTTTATTGATATTGCAATGTTTGTCATTACCAATCTCTCTGCAACATACACCTTTCCATAATGTAGTGAGCATATGGCTTGTGTACTGTCATATTTATTTCTAAGTAATAGAATCATTTCCATTCATTAGGAGTTAGAAAGGGAAAGGGAGTTTTGGAAGGTGGCTTATGCCAGATGCTTCTAAGGACAAAAAAATCCTCTCACCTGGCCACTAACCTGGCCACAAATTGGGATCTTTAGAAAAGAACCTCATTCTTATTATAGCGGATGACCATACTATAGACATTGTATTCACTGATACATGAAGATTATGATTTTCAAAGGGAATTAGGCACCTACTTGTTCTTTACTTTTAAAATCTCACCTTATGGTTTATCTTATTTAGTGATGTAGTAAGTGCACAACCTGTAACCCTATTTAATATTCTCCTCAATCACAATCTTTAATGGTGAGATACACCAGTTACCAATATACCTGTATAATACCTACTCCCTCCTTATACCACATTATCAATTTTAAATCTGTAGTTTCTTTGGTCCATTAAGTATAGACAGTCTTATAAGGACAAGGGACCAGACACAACAAGGTACTCAGACTCTGCCCTGTGGCAACCCTAACTCTTTGGACTCTGCCTCCTGGAATTGAGAACCCTGAACAATAAATCAACTTAGAACAGTAGTGTACAACCTTTTCACCCTACAGGCCAGATAAGCAATGACAGGTTCCTCTGCAGGCTTGATCTAGCTGTTGGGAGGGGGGCGGTTTGCACAGTCCAACCTTGATCCATCCACACAGAGCAAGGAAAGGAGGGAG
>NW_017729025.1:67616169-67623670 GCF_001723915.1 Gavialis gangeticus
GGGGGGGGGGGGGAAGTGTCCTGGTCCCTACCTAGATGTGCAGGGCAGGGTGCAACAGAGCAAGGCAGCCCCATTCCAGACATGCACAGGGAAGTGGGGAGCAGCCCAGCCCTGACATGGATGCATGAGAGGGTGGGACAGAGTGGCCCTAATCCAGACATGTGGATGAGGGAGAGCAACCTGGCTGGATCTGGATGTGTGGCCCTGATCCTGCTGACCAGGCAATGGCCTGGTTGAGGTTGGAGCTGGTCACGTACAGCCTCTACTGCTCCTCACTGCCAAGTTTTCTGATCTGTGGAAGAGCCCTTCAGGCTGGATGTCATGGCCTCATGGACCCAATTTGGCCTGAGGTCTGGAGGTCAAGTGGCTTAGAGAAAGCCACTAAAGAAATACTGATTTGTATCTTAAATGCTGACTCTCCCTAATGCTCAGCCACTTTACTAAACACCACAGGATTTACAGTCTGAACCTCTTCCTGAAAGTAGGTACTTACACTCTTTTCCTTAAAATCTTGGCTGAAGCATCTTTTGTTAAGACAAGACTAGGTGTGTCTACATGTGCATTTGTTTGGAGTAGGTTTACTCTAGAGTAAACCCACCCTGGGCAGGTATCTACACATGCAGGGATGCAAAAGCAGATCAGCTGCTCCTGGCAGCAGTGTGCTTCTGCCTCCTCTGACCCTGCACTGGCCCCCTGCAACAGCCAAGAGAAGCTTTAGGCTCTCCCTGGGTGCTAGTCCAGGGGCTGGCAAGGAGCATGGGGCCAGGAGTCAGCTGTCTCCTGGGGAGGGCTGGGAGATTGCTCCCTGCCCCCAAGGGCTTGCCTGCTGCTAGGGTGGGCTCTGCCACTGGAGACTGGGCAGGGACAACTCCCTTTGTCCTGGCAGCAGGGAGCTCCCGGCCCCAGGCAGGGGACTTGGAAAGAGCTGCAGGGGATGGGCACCCCATCTAGCTGGGGGCTTGCTCCTAGCTGCCTTAGCAGCCATTTGGAGGAGGGAGCTGGGAGCTTCCCCTCCCCTGCAGCTTTTTCCAAGCTCCACACCTTGATTGCCCAATCAGGGCATGGAGCTGGGATCTTCCCCTGACTGGGACAGTTTGTAGCCCCCACTCCACAATTGCAGAGGGGAGTCTGGGGAGCCTCTGTCCTGCCCAGCTCCATGATCATGGATCTGCAGCTGGGAAGCATCCCCCCAACCCCTACTTTGCGATCACAATTGGGGAGTGGGGGCTGGGAGCTCCCTGCTGCTGGGGCCTGGTTCCCACCTGGACTCCAGTGCCTAAGCAGCAGGCAGCTCCTGGGAGCAGGGAGTAATCTTCTACCTCCTGCTTTCCAGCTGACCAGGGGCAAGTTTGCCCCTGATCAGCCATCTACACCTGCCATATGGTGTACTAAGTAACCACAAGTAAATTTGCTACTTGTATTTACAGCTAGCAGATTTACTTATGATTAGTTCCAATTACTGCTCAGTAAGCATCTGCACGCACAGATGGTGATACTTACTGCGCAGTAATTAGTTCCAATCTTGAGCTATGTGTCTCATGTAGATGCACCCCCTGCGTCCCATTTGATGTCTGTAGAGCACTGGGGAGTTTGCTTCTGATGATGAGTTGGGCAAACTTAAGGGTTGTTTAAAAGCCAGGAACAGAAGACCTGGAAATATTCCTCTCAATGTCTGATCTTTGAGTATAGATAGTAGTTGTTTGATGATTCTTCTAATTGTTTCCAGTAGGTAGTGGGTACTGGATAGTGGGTAGTTGACCACCACAAGTGTACAGTCACAGGGAAGTTTATTTTTGTATTGTAGCAAGTTACTGCAGGGTATTTGGATGGCAATTTCAAAGATATGGTCTATTTTGTATAAAGATAGACTTTAGGTTAGCCAGGTGGGCATGAAGAGTGTTCTCCTTAGAGCATATGTGGTAGCATCTCAAGGCCTGACTAGATTATAACTTTGTTGTTTTCATTTGGAATGATTATTGGTTTTGTGGACATAAGTATGGTGGTCCATAGGTTTTTTATATGGTGGTGTGTTGGGTGTTGGGTCCTATCCCAGATGTGGGCTGAGGTGTCTAGAAAATATGTTATTATAGGAGTATTCCAGAAAAGCTTGATTGAGGGGTTATAGTTGTTAAACCTGAGGTGGACATCAGCAAATGAGTCTTTGTGTTCTGTCCAGTCAAACAGTAATATTGCCAAGTCATATTGCCAAGCTCAAAGATTTTATTTTATGGCAGAAGCAAAGACAAGTGGTTTTACTTTGGTTCACTAAATGGGTACCTGAGTTACAGAAATCAATTTGTACAGTTTTGTTCACTGCTCCCAGAATTATTTGTCTATGTTAATACTAAGTGTCATGGGATAAAATTTAGAAGCTAGCCTTTGAGCAAGGACTGGTAGCCAGGGTCCCCTCTCCAAGTGAGTTCCTTAACCACTAAGCTTGGGGGTCACTTTTGTTTTCTGACTCAGTGGGTGTGTCTGCACAAGATGCTTTACTGTGCAGTATACTAATCTGCTGTGCAGTAAAGTGTAACCATCTACAGGTTAAACAAGCACCAAACTTCACTAACCTCACCACCAAAGGAACCTCCCTATGACCCAAACCACACGAAATGAATCCAGACCATTCCAGGACAAGAAATGCAAGACCTGTCAATACATCTCCACCACTTCCACAGTAACCACATCCCACAGCAGAAACATCACCATTCCTAGATCTTTCACCTCCAGAAATGTTATATATCTTACCCAGTCCACCAAATGCCCTGATGGAAACTATGTAGGAGAAAACAAACAACAACTGTGTACCAGAATGAACGCACACCAAAAATCTATCAAAGACAAAAATATCCAATTACCTGCGGGCGCCCACTTCTCACAAGACGGTCACTCTCTCTGTGACTTCTCAGTTCTAATCCTCAAAGGGAACTTACAAAACACCTTTCATAGACAAGCCTACGAACTTCACTTCATAAATCTACTGGATACAAAAAATCATGGGCTCAATATAGATATTGGATTTATGACACATTACAACCTGCCTGACGTTTGACTCACCAGGTACCTGCCTGAACTTACCACTTACATTCCCCCCACTCCCTTCCCTCCCCTCCCTCTCTACCCTCTGTTTCCTAATTTCCAGCTATTTGCTCTGAGTCTCCCTTGCTTACCTTTACCATTCCTTCAGCTATTTTACCCCCTCTTTCCCCACTCTCTTTTCTACCCATTCATTCCCTAATTTCCACCTATTTACATTCACACTGACCTCCTGTCACACTTTTAGCTTCTTTTATTCCTTGGCAATCTCAGAAAAACAACAGGTTCTCCCTATGCCTGAAGAAGTGTACTTGTGCCTGAAAGCTTGCAAAGAACTTTATTCCAACTGTGCAGTTACTCTAATAAAAGATATATCTACCTAAAGAACCTTGCCCACTATCTACACATGCACACCATTTACTGTGCTGTCAATTAGTCTACTGTGAAGTTAGCTACTACAAGTAAATACAGGTAGTAAACTAACTGCACAGTAGGTATTGCATGGTAGCACATGGGTAGATACTGACAGGGAGCAAATTTGCTCCTAATCAGCTACAACATCAGGGAGCCACAGAGGATAGGGAACTCCCTCAGTCCTCCAAGGTAGGAATAGTCCTGGCACTGCTCAGCTCACAGTTCCCCCCAGGAGCAAGGAGCTGAGCAGTGCTGGGACAAGGCAGCTCTCTGCCCTGCCCTGTCCCAGCACCTGGAAGCTGAGCAGTGCCAGGACTGGGGAACTTCCTACTTCCCTGAACAGCTGGGGGCTGGCTGGAGGCTGTCCCACTTCTGTTGGGGATTTCTCTGACCAGCCAGGGGCTGGCCAAGAGCTGGCTCACTTCTGGAGCAGCTTTCAGTTAGCCCCCAGCTGTGCAGGGATGTCTTACTGGGCACGGGGCTTGATCCCATGTGCACAGGGCTGGAAAAGCTCTGCAGTAGCAGCTGTCTCCTGGTCCTATGCACATCAACATCTGCTCCTTCTGATGTGCATGGGGCCAGGAGATAGCTGCCATTTCAGCTGACAGAGCTCTCCTAGCCCTGTAGGCATTGGGACTGTCCCCTGTGCTCCCTGCCAGCTCCTAGGCTAGCACCTTGGGGGAGTCTAGAGATCCCCCTAGCTGCTGCAGGGCACCAGAGCAGGGTAGGAGCAGCTCTGTAATGGGCTGCTAGTGTTTGGAGCAGATTTGCTTCCAACAGAGAGCACATGTAGACGTGCTCCCAGGGAAGAATTACTGAGCAGAATTTCACTGTGCAGTTAGCCTTTATAGCATTAACATCACATGTAGGTGCACCCAATGAATTGTAAGTTTCCAGTAGGAAAAAGAAAGAAATTTTCTAGGGAAACTGGAGAATCTTCATTGGTGATTTTCAAGAAGAGACTGGACAGGGTTCTACCTGTTATGGTTTAGGCATAATGAATCCTATATCTGTGCAGGGTACTGGCAAAATGACCTTTGAGATTCCTTCCATCCCTGTGCTTCTTTGAAATCCTTTTCTGCAGTGTGGCCATATTAAACAGGAAAGGCAGACTGGCTTTCTCCTCCAAGAATAGCTTAGCCTGGTTATTAAGGTACTAATTTGGGAGGTGAAAAATGTGTGTTTCAAACTCCTCAGGCAGAAAAGGAAATATAAACTATCACCTATTTCTTGTGTGAGGTCTTTAACCACTAATCCCAATGGTAAAAGTCGGACAAGCAGACCAACAACACTTCTTCCTCCGCTGGTCATATTTTAAAAGAAAATAACAACTGCCACTTAAGGCCTAATCTTGTAAATCTGTGTCCATCCTGTCTTGAGAGCTTCTACCAAATGGAGCCTACCAGTAGCAGATCCAGCACACTGAAAACAAGGCTGCTACAGCAATGTAAGATAGCTAACTGCACATGTGCCTGGTGGCTGAGACCCAATTTCTCAGTGGCAAAAAAGGGCATTACCATACCATAATACCTGCTTTGGATCCATCCCTGGAGAATAGGGGGGCACAGGCAGAGGGCCTTCCAATTAGTGGATTCCAGTTGAGCTTTAGGTGTGACACAGCCATCAATCTGTTCAGACCTGTCAAGACTAAGCTATTGCTGGTCACATACAGAAGCAGAACTTTAGTGAGCTGAGGATCTTGGTGAGTTTAGGTGCTGACAGAGTTAGGTAGCACCTAAGAAGAGGTTTCCAGAAATTTAATTTTGGACCAAGGCACCTAAGTACCACATTTAACATTTCAGTCCTGTTTTGGGGCTGACCCAAGTCAAAGACTTCAAACTATATTGAATATTGCAGTGCACTGTAGAGATACCTATGTTAGTTCAAGTACTAGTTGAAGTACTAGATGTCACAAGATAGCTCAGATACCTTACACTGTACTGTATTCTAATATTATAAAAGCCTAAGTCAGTCTGTCTGTCTGTCCATAATGATTTATTTGCACTCTGATTGGCTGTCTTGGCAGCCAATCAGAGTGCCCTAAATAGATAGGGACAGACACCGTAGCACTGCCATTACAGTGGGGACTGAGGGGCCGGAGGGTAGTGGTGGGTGGAGGCTCTGCTGGCCTCACCCCACTCCCCTGCATCTTGGAGGTAGAGGGGGACTAAGGGGACTGGAGCACTGCCATGACAGTGGTGGTGGAGTGGGGGGCAGGCCAGCAGCACTGGCCTCACACCCCTGGTCTGCTCCTTGGAGCCAGGGGTCAGCACCCACCCCCGCAAAAACAACCGGCAGGGAGGGGAGACAGTGGGGAACAGGGGAGGAAGGGAGCAGGAAGGGGAGGGGGGATTATGGCCTGAAGCGGCAGAGGGTTAGGAGGAATGGCCCAGGCCCCAGCCCCAGCTGGAGATGGGGTGAGAGAAAGGACACAGGCCTCTGTCCCACCCCCACCCCCCATCATTCAAACAGCCAATCAGAGTGCTCCAAGCATGAAGAAGCATCGCCGTGATTCCAAAACCATGCCGAGGACTGAACAGAGCTGCTGGCCTCAGCTCCCCCACCCCACTCCCTGCAAGAAGCAGAACAGTGGCAGCCTGGGGTGTTAGGTGACAGCACTCCATCCCAGCCCTCCTTCCCACCCCCTGTAATTCTTGAAGGGCAATTGGCTAGTATAGTATAGATATGCCTTAAGACATCTAATTGACTTTGATTAGATTAGTTTTGCTATCATTCCAGTTGAGCTATAACATGTTATCCAGAGATTTTTATTTTTAAGTTGGACATGAAT
Organism: Gavialis gangeticus; assembly: GCF_001723915.1. Classification (NCBI taxonomy): domain Eukaryota; kingdom Metazoa; phylum Chordata; order Crocodylia; family Gavialidae; genus Gavialis; species Gavialis gangeticus. The sequence goes on from NW_017729025.1 coordinate 67,622,408, forward strand.
GTGTGTGTGTGTGTGTCTGTGTGTGTGTGTGTGCACGCATGTGTATGTATATATACACACACACAGAGCCTACTGTCCATTCAGTAGTTTAGCTCCATTCCGTATGGAAGCTTGTTGGCAGTTCAATGTAGCATTGTGGTAAGGAATATTGAGAAGGGTGCTGGGGTGATGATGCGGTCTTGCTTAACTCCCATCTTAACCTCAAAGGGATCTATGATAGATCCATTATTGAGAAGCACTGCCTGCATACTGCCATGAAGCAGGCAAAGAATGGTGATTAATTTTGGCAGGCATCCATACTTCAGAAGGATCCTTCACAGTGCTTCCTGCTTGACAGAGTCAAAGGCTTTCCTGACGTTCAAAGAAGGCCATGTACAGGGGTTTGTGTTGTTCCTGGCATTTTTCCTGCAGCTGGTGAGCAGTGAAGATCATATCAGTTGTGCTTCCTGATGCCCTAAACCCACGCTGAAATTAATCTGAGCCAACTCCAAGCCAAAACCAAAACCACCCCGATCTCAATCATTCAGCTCCAGCATGCTGATGATGCTATACTGTGTGCTTACTCAAAAGCAGACCTTCAGGCAATTGTCAATGTCTTTACCAAGGCATACAAGAAAATGGGATTAACGCTTAACATTCAGAAGACTAAAATCCTCCATCAACAAGCTCTTAATGAGCAGAACTCAGCTCTGGTCATTCAAATTCATGGTGAGACTCTGGAAAGCATTATTTCCCATACCTCAGAAGTAATCTCTCACAGGAGGCTGACATCGACAAAGAAATCCAACATCACCTCAGATGTGCAAGTGCAGCCTTCGGAAGCCTGAGGAAATGGATGTTTGAAGATCACAGCATCAGAGCCGGAACCAAGCTTATAGTTTATCAAGCAGTTCTGATCCCCACCTTACTGAGACAACGTACAGGAGACACCTCAAGTCATTGGAGAGGTACCATCATCAAATCTAGTCAGCAGACAGACACACCAACTTTAGTGTCTTTTTCAAGCAAACAACACAAGCATTGAGGTGATGATCATCTGACACCAACTTCACTGAGCTGGCCATATCACTCAGATGTCTAACTCCAGACTCCTGAAGCAAGTTTTATTCTCCCAGCTCAGTCAAAGCATACATTCAAGAGGAAGCCAGAGAAAGTTCTTCAAGGATATCCTCAAGGCCAGCTTGAACATCAATATCAACTTGTGGGAAACTATCACCCAGGACCACCCCAAATGAAGAAAGAGTCTACTTCAGGGATATCATT
>NW_017729025.1:67628670-67630670 GCF_001723915.1 Gavialis gangeticus
AAGCATACATTCAAGAGGAAGCCAGAGAAAGTTCTTCAAGGATATCCTCAAGGCCAGCTTGAACATCAATATCAACTTGTGGGAAACTATCACCCAGGACCACCCCAAATGAAGAAAGAGTCTACTTCAGGGATATCATTACTTTGAAACCTTACAACAACAGGAGACAGAGAAAGAGGAGCAGCAGAAAAAGCATCTCACAGATCAAACCAAGAACCCAAAACACCCACCCCACATGGAAACATGGGCCCAAATTGCAACAGAGTCTGCTAATGCTGGATTGGCCTCATCAGCCATCTTCAGACCCACAGATAACAGAATCATGGAAGACAATCACACACACACATGCACACATTACCATCCATCTCAGTAAAAATAAAGCACAAGGAAATTAGTGACTTCAATGGAGCGCTGTATATGCAGAACAGGCTACTTATATTTAGAAATCTCATTTTATAGGTCTAAATATGGATATAGGTTCCTCACTGCAAGCATTCAAGGTTGAAAATTTTAACCTTGGATTTAAGTCTTTGAGAAATGAGGTGAGAGAGAATTATTTGGAGTTCAGCAGAGTAACAACCAGATAGATTATATCATACTATATAACTGTAAACTGATTTAGAGATCCCACATTACTGCTTAATATTGAAACCACAGGACATCCTCAACTCATGTTCCTTTATTTCAGTACATCTATAACAGGTTACCAGCTGGCTATTTATCCTTATATTTCTTATTATTAGAAGAATTACATATTTGGGTTAAAAATATGTGGGTTATAAAAACTTTATTTCAAAACCATACTTCTCAAAAGTAACTTTGTAATATGGTGGAATCTCTTTCCAATACTGGAAGTCTTGTATGGTGAATTCAGAACTCTGCTTCCTTCCTTAGTAGCACATGTAGTCACTGAGGTACATTGTTCTCTGTTCAGTTCTCTTTAACTGATTTCTTTCCATGTCAACAAAACCAAGCACATTATGTCTCCAAGAACTTTCAGTTGTAAATGAACGCTTGACCTGATATCTGATAGCTACATGAAATCATTTAGCCAGTACTTTATTTTACTTTTTTATAAATAGGAAGTGACATGTAAATCTCAGTTCCCTTAGTAATAAAAACAAAGGCAAAATAGATAAACAAAATGAAAATGAGAAGCATGGAATGAAGTAGCAATGCAATGAAAAATGCGGTGCAGTATTTTGAATAAATCTGACAGCATCATTTGAAATAGGACACAGAAAAATGTCCTATAGAAGTAGAAGAACCTCAATATTGGCAAAAGTATCTGTCATCTTAACATTATTTAAACATTCCTGGGATTGTCCTTTAATTTCTGAATTAACTAAAAGCTGAAACATATGTGCAATTAAGGCAAAATATTCTTAACTGAATTCCACCAGGAAAAGGAATCTCTGTATATTTCAGTCTTGTAATCCTTTTCCCATACAAAATCCTTATTAAAGCCAGTACAGTTTTTTTTCAGTGGGAAGCAGTAATAGGATTATGGTTTGATTCTGAAAACACAATTCACAGAATTCCCATGGAAGTCAGTAACATTCCCATGGATAGACCATATACTCTTATTAATATGTAATCCTTCTACTGCAAGAAGGTCGGCAGCAAGAAAGGCTGGATTCACATTCCAGGATACCCAATGAATTATACCACTGGCTCAAGCCTCCACCCAATAATATGGGAACACTAAATTTGACTGGGGTATTCTACATAGACAGAGCCCCATTCTTACAAGCAATATAAACCCACAAATACAAGTTTGTTATCAAAACACAATTAAAACAAATCAAAAACCAAAACTTTAAACACAATATAAACACACTATATAACTACAGTTCATGGGCTGAACCTCTTTAGAAACACTTCACCCCAGTCCAGCCCAGTCTGGGACTTGGAGCTCCCCAAGGGTTAGTTCCAGGGTCCACACCAGAGCTGTCTTACAATTGGAGGTCACCACACATTGGGAAGCTGCTCCAATCTTT
>NW_017729025.1:67632188-67633582 GCF_001723915.1 Gavialis gangeticus
TCCTTACTGAGAATGCCAGTAAGATTGCTGATTAGTATTGTGTGGGGGTGGGGGGAAGAGGGTGACATGGCTCCAGCCATCTTGGCTTACACCCCAAAACTTCTGGGCTGGGACAGAAACTGCAGGACAAAATCAAAAGGGAGCCAAGTTGATTACTGGCTGCAGCTGGCCCAATCATACAGTTTGGAGGGAGCAAAGGACCATCAAAAGAAACAAAAGGGGAAAGCCAGGCCTACCCTCTAGGCATGGTCTGCAGGTAGTCTGGGCCACAGCTCCAGTGGGAGCAGAAGGTTACAAACTTCAACCCTAACCCAACATTGGCAGGATTAGAAACTCCAAGGTTTCAGCTCTGTTTAAAAACTGCCAAGCCTAATTCCTGGCCAGCCAACCCAAGGAATCAGCACCCTCCTCCCCAGTATTCATCCCTTAAAACTTCAGAAAAGTGGGGAGAAAAGGAGAAAGGAGTTCCCAGACACCAGGATAATTCTCTTTCTCTCTCTCCTCTACCTAAGTTTCCCCTTTCTCTAGCTGCAGATTACTTCTCCCCTTGGAGGGGACTTCCCCCTTCAGCAGCCCCTAGCACCTTCTCTCTCCTCCCCAAAGCAACCTACCTGACCTTATATCCCTCTGCATGACATCACCCTTATCATAGAACAGTTAAAGTTCCCCCTGACCACTTCACTAACTAGAATGTGGGGTCAGCTGCCCCTGCAGCCACTGCTCCTGTCAGCAGGTCTCATCCTGGCAGCTGGGCATGATGGGTATATGATGGGAGGGATATGGGGTTTGCAGAAGGGTATGGGGATGTGTGGGATTGTGTGGGGGATTGTGTGGGTGGGTGGGTATGTGGGTGGGTGTGGGGGCACTGCATGAGGGACCCTACACAGCACATGGACTGTCCCCCCTGCAGGGCCCACATGCCCCCCCCAGCCCCACTGCATGACTCACAGCCCCCACACATGGCCCATAGCTCACACACAGCAGCAGTGGCCATTGGGGTGCTTGGGGCCCTCCTGAAACAGCCTCCCCCATGGGGCAGTGCGGCTTGGCCCCAGCACTGTATGGGCCCTGTGCACCATCAGGCCAGGCTGGTTCCATGCACGCAGGACCTGACCCAGTGCAACAGGTGGTCCCTGTGAGTGTTGTGAGGCCCCAGCTGATACCCTGATTGTCCCGGAGCTGCCTGAAGGTGTACAGTGCTGTGCTTTCATAGTTTCATAGTTTCATAGTTTCTAGGGTTGGAAGGGACCTGAGCAGATCATCTAGTCCGACCCCCTGCCATGGCAGGAAGAGCACTGGGGTCAAATGACCCCAGTAAGGTGTTCATCCAACCTCCTCTTAAAAACCCCCAGGGTGGGAGCCTGCACCACCTCACTTGGAAGCTGGTTCCAGAC
>NW_017729025.1:67633740-67669096 GCF_001723915.1 Gavialis gangeticus
GGACCTGCTCGAGATGCATCTGTGGATGCACGACAAGGTGCAGTTGGCCTTCCTAGCCGCCTCCCCACATTGCCGACTCATGTTCATCTTGGAGTCAATAATGACTCCCAGATCCTTTTCCACCTCCGTGCTGACAAGAGGGGAGTTCCCCAACCTATATGTATGGTGACGATTGTTCCTCCCCAGGTGCATCACCTTACACTTGTCTGTGTTAAACCCCATCCCTAGCCTTGTCCAGTCAGGGAGTGCCACACTCCAGTCTTTCTCTCAACCAATCTACCTGAAGAAGTCTTTGCTCCTCCTGGCCAATCAGGCCAGAGGATTTTAAATATCTTACCCAGATACAAGGCTCCAGCTTTCCATGTGCAAAGCACATAGCCAGAACAGCAGGGGCCTTCTTGCCCACAGGGCTAGACCACATGTTTTCTCCTGAGCAACAGCCCTGAGGAGAAAAGAAAAAGGAAAAAAAAGACCCCCTCACACACACACATACACAATACACAGCAACCAAAGGCACAAATGTGCATGGCTTACAAATATTTGTATAGTAGCCACAATGGGGAGTCTCAGCCCCCTGCCGCAATCTGCCATTGGGGCAGCTAGCAGCGAGCTGCCTCACTGATGGATCAGGGCAGGGGGCTGGGACCTGCCCCTCCCTGAGCCAGGGCGAGGAGGTCCCTGCTGCCAGGGCTGGGGGACATTGCCCCTGCCCCCACAGCTGGCAGTCCCCTCCTAGCCCTGTGCTCCCTGCCAGCCCTTGGACTAGCACCGAGGGGGAGTCTGGACCTCCCCACAGTGACAACAGGGGCCCATTGCAAGGCTGCAAGGAACTGGGTGAAAACATGCTCTCTAAACCGTGCATGTATAGATGCTTACCCAAAAACCCTTACTCTGGCTTAGTTTACACCAGAGTAAATCTAAGTCGGAGTAAATGCATGTGTAGATATGCTTACTAACTGCACAGTAGCTCATTACTATTGGGCACGTCTACACATGCATTTGATCTAGGATCAGTTTACTCATGTGTAAACTATTTGCGAGTAAATGCTCCTGGGTAGGCATCTACCCATGCAGAGAAGCACTCATGGAGCTGGATAGGGAATAGGCTCCTCAGCCCCTACCAGCAGGGAGCTGCCAGTGCCATCTCCACAACCAAGGAGCTGTCACTGGGAGATAAGGATCTCCCAGTGCCAGCCCAGGGCCCATGAAGCTTGTGCTGGGAAATAAGGATCTCCCATTCCCCTCTCTCTGATCATTATAACAAAGCAGGGGCTGGGAGATAATGGCTTGGAGCTCTCTCCTACTGGGGCAGGAGGACATAGTCCCAAACAGCAGGAGCAGGAAGCAATCTCCCACCCCTTGGTGGAAAGGTGACCGGGAGCAGATTTGCTTCTGCTCAGTCATCTATGTGAGTGCTACTGCATCATTATTAATAAAAAGTAAATTTGCTACTTGCATTTGCAGGTAGCAAATTTACTCATGATTAGTGAGGTTCACTGTGTAGTAAGCATGGGCACATGTAGACACACATGCTTACTTCATAGTAGACCACACTACTGCACAGTTAAGCGTCTCATGTAGATGCACACACTGTATAGTAGTGTTGCATCATGCTTCCTGCCACACAGTGCTACTGTGCAGTAGTAATGACCTTCTGTGCAGTCAGCTTCTCATGTAGACACGGCCTATGTAAAGCCTTTTTCTAAGGAGCCAAATTGAATACATGTGTTCAGAGCATAACTAACACTCATTGGCAGGATCAGGCACATTTCAGATGGTATATAACAGTCTAGAGGTTAAAACATTCATTTAGAAACTCAGGCTGCATCTACATGTAAATTAATGTACCTTTTCTAACGTGCATTAAATTTAGTACCTTCACTGTGAGGTACTAAATTAATGTGCATTAGGTTGTCCGCGTTCATACACTTTTTTAGTGATACTTAAAGTGCAGTAGACTATGTCACAATTTTTAACGTAATACGTTAATGTGCAGTAAAATAGTCTACTGTGCATTAAAGTGCCTGTGTAGATGTGCCCTCAGAGAGCACCACAACTGAAAGAGACTTGGAGGTCTTAATTGACCACAAGATGAACATGAACCACCAATGTGATGCCGTGTCCAGCAAAGCAAACCAAACTCTGGCATGCATCCACCGATGCATCCCAAGCAAAACCAGGAATGTCATTCTCCCACTCTACTTGGCCTTAGTGAGGCCGCACCTGAAGTACTGCATCCAGTTTTGGGCCCTCCACTTCAGGAGGGACGTGAATAAGCTTGAGAGAGTCCAGAGGCAAGTGATCCGCATGATCAAAGGCCAAGAGAGCAAGCCTTATGAGAAGAGGCTGAGGGACATGGGACTCTTCAGCCTGAAGAAGAAAAGGCTCAGGGGAGGCTTGGTGGCAGCCTATAAGAACACAAGGGGGTGCACCTCAGATCAGGATCCAATACAACAGTGTGCTGAGCAGAGAGACATCTGAAGGTAATATGTTCAGTATGCAGCTTCTTAAAACTTGCTAGTATGCAACACTGAAAAAAGAGATACTCAGCTACTCCATTTAGGGCTTCATGGAGGCATCTCCATCCAATTGGGAGCCACAGCCTTCATTTTACTTATCAACCTACAGTGGCTGCCATCTTTTCTAAAGGATGGAATAAAGACCCATTATTTTTCCTTTAAAACCAGCTGATGAAGAAACAGCACACTTTTCATAGGATAACCTATATTTAGAGCAGACTGATCACTCTTTTCTCTAACTGAAAGGATTCTAATTCATCTCTACTTTTCCCAGATTGTATCTTAACTACCAAGTCATTGGTTATTGTAGAAGAAAACACGGTTGACCCACTTGCATGAAGTACATAAGCAGTGATAGGGAAAAGCAAGAGAGTGCTTGGCCTCTGTAGTCTAGTCATTATAACATGCCTTTGGGAATGGGGAGTCCAGGGTTCCAGATCCTGCTGCCAGGTTCATTTCAATTTTTTGACTAGTGGAGGTCTAAGGGAAAATGAATCAATACTCCTGTCAGGAAGAACCATAACCCAGGACTCCCATTGTTCAAGGGAACACTGTGACCACTTTGCAAGAGACACATGCTCCCTCTTGATTACTGTTCCAGTCATAATATATGAAGTTGGCATCTGTACTACCAGCACCATAATTTTTTACCTGAATTTATTACTGCTTTTTAGATGAATGGTGGGCACATCTGTATGTGCCATTAATGTGCAGCAATGAACTCTGGGGCTTATTGCTCCAGAGTTTATTACTCCCAGGAAACTTCTGGGTGTACTATTTACACATGCACCCAGACAGCAGCACATTGAGCCAGATCAGAGCAGCCTCAGCTGGCTCAGGACCCAGGTGGTCAGCCTGCAAGCCCAGGGCTCCTCCAACTGGACTTAATGTTCTCTGGATGGGCTAGTTGGGGCATGAGGGTACTTCAATACAGAGATAGCCAGCAGGCAGCCCCTGTGCTGAAGCACCCTCATGCCCCAACCAGCTGGGTCAGCAGCTATATGAAAAAACTGCACATGAAAAAAAAGCCACAGCAGGGCAGGACTTGTATTTATAAGTCCTGCCCTGCTGTGGAGTTTATTAGTTTCCTGTATCTGTAGATGCTAAGATGTTTACTGCAGAGCTAATTAGTCGGCTCTGCAGTCTACGTCTTGTGTAGATGCGCCCTCCATTTTGTTAATAGAAGAGAAGCATTATTATCATCTACTGATGGAGTCCTCTCTGGAGACAAGTTAAAAAGAGTTTAGACAAAAGTTTAGGCACACCTTGGGTGCATCAAGGTGAGTGCAGATATCTGTCTAAGGTGCCACAAACCACACATGCCACACACAAGACATTTCCCATGCTGCTACTTTGCAACAGGGCAGGGAGAGGGGTTTGACCCCAGGACATCCCAGGGTCAAAAAACTTATGCCTAAAAAAAACAGGGTGGAGCACATGGTGGAAGTCCACGCCTTCCAAAACTGGGGCCTGGCCAGCCAGAGCCACACTCCAGCTGCCAACCAGATTCCCCCATGCAGCTCCCAGAAGGCCCCAGGGCCCCAGGGGAGTCTACTGGGGCCAGCATAGCTACTAGCTCCAGCCTCCTCTACCCCACCCAAGATAACATGCTACACACCAGAGCATGTATGGCATGGGTGCTCCCCAGGGACAGGTAGCAATAGCACAAGGTATGCCTATGCTTCTTGTCCATGGGGAAATGCACGTTCCCGCTCATGGAGATGTGTCCCCTGTGACTATGCCCAACACTCGTAGTATAGATGCCTAGGAAACTGCAATCAAAAATATTTCAGGTGCCTAATGAGTTGTGTGGCTGTTGATCCAGGGCCTATCTGTGTCACTTTTTTTGTAGCTTGGGAACCTAAACTCTGTTAACTTCCAGTTGTATTACTAGGGACCATTTTTTATATAGCCTAAGTGCATAGCTGTTCAGGCAAGGGCTTCTGCAGAAATAAAACTTCGTGTGCCACAGGTAACTACTACCCAGCAGGCAGGCAACTTAATGTCCAGTGCTTCCAGTTAGACAATAAAAATATGTTTTGCACACAGAAGCCTAAAGGCTGCTCAACTTCTGTAATATATAGATACCTAAATGATCTTTTTGATATTAGGCAGGGGAATATTTAGTTTCAGTGGTTCAACATTATGAATACTGAGATTGGTCTGGGCACATGCAGAGGTACAATTCCAGGAGCTCAGGAAAATGTAAAGTCAAACAAGGAGTCTATAGTGAGTGTAGGCACCTTTGGGCATCAGGTGGGAGCTGAGTGGGGTTTCCAAATGGCAATTTTTGGCTTAGCATTAGAGTGATGTTGTACCTGTTATGTAATTTTGGGAAGTATTATTATTATTATTTTAAATCAAAACCTGTTTTTAATTACATACCTTTAAAGTTGCAAAAGTTGCATTTAGCATGTGGTAGGATAAATGTCTTAATTGCAACAGTGTGCACAGGCACCAGTAGCTTAGCTGTGAAGAAAATGGGTTAACAATCTTTCACAATTATCTTTAAAATATAATATACACATGAAGCCGAAACCAAGGATAAACACTGGATGATGGATCAATTAGACCAACTTTCTTTATCAGTGCCTGTGCTGTGTATCCCAGCAACAGTAGCAACCTTTGGGTGAGATAAAATGATTGTATGCACTGAATTTCAAGATTTAAATCATGCTGGAGAGAATAAGGGTCTCAAACATTGTTATACAAGTTAGTTCTGTACTGTAATTACTTACTGGGTCTTGACATTTCAAGACTTACCAGAAACATATGTAATGGTAATCACATTTTAGAAGTCTATCTGGATACAGCACATTAGCATTACAGTACAGTTCATAGTTTCAGTACACTCAGTGTCAATACAACAGAGTATGTAACAAAAAGTTCTGGAGTAACCTGATGAAAATTTGTGACCTGCATTAAAAGCATCTTCTGTGACACTCTGAAAGACTCATTAAATGCAATGCACTCCACCCACATTAGAGGAAAACCGTTGGAAGACATGAAAAAGGTGTTAACAAGGAAAATTAGACTGGGCTTGATGTAGCTGGAAGCTAAAGTATAGTAAGTAACCTTGTTCTATACCTAGTGTTAGAACAGAGAGCCTTATAATGAAGCTGAGCTTGTGTCTGAAATTTCTAGAAGTGTGAAAAGTGAAAGGGCATTTTTGCAATGGGGTAAGTTACAAAATAGGCATCACTAGAATTATACCACAATTTAAACTATTTGCTTTTCCATATATGTAGGTACACAAAAATGCCCCCAACTTTTAAGAAACCTTCTAAAGGGCAAAAGAGAATACTTTTTAGCCAAAGACGTTTACTTTATAGGTTAGAGAAAGTTTGTAATTGTAGATACACAATGTTTCAAACCAGGGATGGGCAAAGTCCAGCCCATGGGCTGGACTGGACCTGTGGCCGACTCCATTTCCCAGCAGCCCCTGCCTCCATTACTGGTTTCCATGGAGACCAGCCCCAACAGCACTAGTAGCACATGCAGCTGGGTGGGGAATCTTGTGGCGGTGACAGTGTGTTCTGGAGCAGGGGCAGAGCTGCGATCTGCTGCCCGCACGCCTCAGGCAGGGGCACGCAGGCTCTGCCACAGCTCCAGATCACTTTGTCACCACTGCGAGATCCCAGCCTGGGTGCCAGAGCAGCAGCCTGGCCAGCTGCCTGCCCTGCCAGCGCTGCTGGGGCCAGTCTCCACAGAAACCCTGGCCCCATGTTGTCATGGTGCCACCACTACTGGGGTCTCCATGGAAACAGGCCACAGCAACATAGACAGGGGCTGCTGGGAAATGGAGTCCGCCACCAGCCAGATCTGCCATTTTGCCCACCCTGCTTTAAACCCTTCAAGGTTAATAATATCTGTATTCTGCATAAAATGTTTAAAATTTGAATGAACAACAGAAAACTTCCATGATATAAAGAAGTATATGAAGATCTCCCCTGTTGACTTAAATAAGACAAGACATATACAGTAATATACTTCACATTTATTGCTCAAAATGCAGATTATTAATCTAAACTTTATTTTAAATTAGACCTAAAGTGGTTCTATTTTAAGGATTTGACATTAGCTTGGAAAGATTATGGATAATTACAATTTTATCCAATGTTGGGATAATTTATTCTGAAGATGAAATACTAAAATAGGTATAAATCTGAAAAATTTTATTTGAAATCTCAGGCCAGATTTGCAAAGGCTTATGCTCTCATGAGAATTGTTACTGAACATAATGACAGTCTAATCATCACTAGAGAGCAAGTTGGTTAGTGAGGATTTGCATACTTGTTTTGTAAATGTTGCAGAGCTGAAATTATTAATTAGCATCTAATTAATATTTGTATTGCTACAAAAAAGTATGCTTTACAGCTTGGAATCAAGAAGCAAATATGGACTAGTTAATTATCCATCTGTAATCTTTGCAATCCCTTTATGATAATATGAATTTTATATTAGTCTATTATATAGGCTATAGAAGTGACTCCACTGTTAAAAGTATAGATAACTTTATAATGAGCTTAATTATGGCAATCTTTAGCAATTCTCAAATATAGTTTCATTCTGTCTCAAATTCCTTAAATGCTCTTTCTGGCCAGATAACTTTGTTTTTATATTTTATGTTAATGGAACCAAATGCATCTGTGGCAGTGGTGTCTATGCACACAGCATTTACAATGTTTAACCTGCATTGGCTTTAAAATTGGTTAAACTGGTCAGAAGCCTGTGCAGACACACTTAGCAATGCTTAAAAGTAGCTCATTCACTTTATTTAAAACCTATCTTTGGCTAAAATGATATACATTTGGTTAAAATTAAATAAGATCTTTCATACAGCTTTTTGCACAGCTTATCTTAAACTGGTCTTGACAAGTCCTACTGTTGAAATAATATGTTTTGTTTTGTTATTTAAACTTTTGGAGCACTCTGATTTTACCCATCTCTCTCACAGTTTGGTCTAGAAAAGCATTTCTTTTATTTACTGGGTCTTCTCATAAGCTATAAAAATAGTTCCTTTTACTGAAAAAATATGTTTCAGGGTAGGGCACAGGAGACTTTTGTTTGAATTTGCTCCAAAACATTTACCCTCACAAAACAGTACACATTATAAACATATACCCAGGTATTATAGAATTTCAAAAGATAAGCTGGTAAAGCATTGATAAAGCTGGCAGTGGTAATTAGCTATGTTAATGTTCTGGGGGTATACAATTTGACAGAAAGTGTATGCTGAAAAACCATATAGTTAAAAAAAATTGCATCTTCCACATACATCAATGGAACATAAAAAACCCCAAATAACCTTCTTGTGTCAAAAAATGTAGAAGATTCTGCATACCGCATCTCCTCTCTATAAATACTACCAACTGCAGGATACAGAGCACTGTATTTTCTGAAACCGGGAAAGTAGACTTCAAAACAAGTTCTTCATAAAATAAAATGTATAGGTATATACTATTTTACTTATTTTTTTAAACAAAAAAAAAACTTGTTTAAGAACTTAGCAAAGAATGATCAATGCATAATGAGGTAAATTTCTCCTTTTTGCAATTTGCAAATTTTCTGTGAAATTATCATAAATTTCTCATTTGTAATTGAAATTATTCACTGTTTTTTTTCTTGGCAAATAAATCTTACTTTGTAAGAAATGTCATGAACATGCTGCAGAGCAACTGTTACCCAAGTCTCATAGCACTGTCTCTTTTCCCTTCCTTGATAAATTATTTTGAAACTAAACCATAGTAGGCAACCTGCAGGTTGAGAATTTCAGCATCTAACATGGATATTACCTGTTTGCTGGGTGTGTCTACACGAGATGCTACATCACCGTAGTGATGAACTATGCCACCATAGTTCAGTGCTACAGCAACTTAACATCAGTTAACATGAACTGTGATGCCGACGCTACTGTGCAGTCGTGTGGGGAAAAAAACGTGTATTGTTGGGACTGTGCAGTAACACCAGTTATGGCACAGTTACTGCACAGTCATTTAGTACTTGCTTAAGTAACAACTGCAAAGTCTGGCACATTTCTAAATATGCCCTTTGATTAGCTGATCTATGTGACTAATAGCCACAGCAGGACCATGCCCCCCGAACTCTGGGGAGTGTCGTAACTAAGGTCCTACCAAATTCATGAAGGGACTGGGCTTCACAGAAGCAACTTTAATCTTGAAGGTCCCCCTGTGTGCCCCCCACTGCTGATTGGTAGAGGGGCCCCTCTGCTCACTTGAGGCAAAAACCACAGTTTTAAATATGGTGCCATTTTTGCCACTTACTGCTGATTGGCCAAGGGGCTCTGGCAGCCCCACTGTCTGTTGTTGACCATACAGGAGACAAAAACTGTACCATATTTAAAACCATAGTTTTCACCTTGGGGCTGATCAGCAGTAGGGGGAGGGGCAGGATGTGCATGCAGCAGACCTTGCCCACTATGGCTGCCCCTGTGGTGCTCTACAGAGAGCTGAGCCCTGCCCAAGGCAGCCCATGTCATGCTCTAGCCTGTGTCTGCCAGCCTGGCCATGGCCAGCATGCACATCTTCTGGCATGGCTGCTCCAGGTGGCTGTCACCACACTGGGAGCAGTCCTGCCAGATGTGCATGCTGAGCAGGCCAGCAGGCTGGAGTGTGGCATGGATTGCCCTGGGCAGGGCTTAGCTCCATGCAGTGCACACAGGGACAGCCACAGACCACATTGCCTGGGAGAGGTCTGCTAAATGCACCCCCTGTCTCCTCCCCATACTCCTGATCAGCCCCAAGGTGAAAACTGAGGTTTTAAATATGATGCGTTTTTTGCCTTCTGGCTGGGGGGTAAGATGAAGGCCAGGGTATGGGGCGGGGGTGGTAGATCCTGGGGTTCCCTTTACTTACAGAAAGTGATCTTCACCATAAAAAGCTTAGAGACCAGTGCTCTAAAGTATCTGCTCCTGCTACTGTCAGAGACAGGCCTATTTTTTACACAAAGGCCACATCTACACAAGAAGTGGACTGCACAGTTATTACTGCACAGCCATTTAGTACAGGTAACCCCCGCTTAGCATTCTTAATTCGTTCCAGAATAACTGAGCGCTAAGCAAAACCGTGCTAAGTGAAATCCATTTGCCCATAGGAATGAATGTAAATAATAGTTAATTGGTTTCTGCTGCTTCTTGCTGCCACTTCTTGCCACCACTGCCTCTCCCTACGTGCCAGCCCAGGCCTGCACTCCTGCTGCCCCACCCTGGTCCCCAACTGGCCCTGGCCCTGGGTACCAACGCAGGCCCTGGGCTGATGCCCATCCCCCCCACTCACTGCTTCTCACCACCGCCGCCTATCCCCACCCACCTGCTGGCCCCACGTGCCAGCCTGGGCACCAGCACTTCTGCTGCCCTGCTCTGGGCATGGGCTCCTGCTGGCCCTGACCCCAGACCCCACATTCCTGCTGCCCCACCCTGGATGCAGGACCCCCTGGTCCTGGCCCTGGGCACCAGCACAGGCCCCGCCAAAACTCACTGATTTGCGACCACTGCTTCTCCCCGCCATCCCGCCAAAACTCACTGATTCCACTGAGCACAATAGCGTAACTGGCTGAGTGCTCAGTGACACCAGGTATCAATTTTAAATGAGCGCTATAGCAATATAGCGCTAACTGAAACCACATTAAGCAGGGGCTGCCTGTACTTGCGTAACCAAGTACTAAATGTTGGGGTGTGTGAAGCTTCAGTCACCAATTCAATTTGGAGAAGATTTGGCCCAATTTGGAGGCCAAAACATCAAATCCAAATCAAATCGGGAGACAAAAAAACCCTCCAAATTGATTTGGAGCCTCCAAATCAATTCAAAAAAGATTCAGAGATTCAGCGATTTGGAAGGCAGTCCTTCAGGGAAACAGAAACTAAGAAGAGGGAGGGGGAGCGGGGGGGGAAGATTGACATCTGTAGCTGGCTAGTGACTGTGATTTCTCCCTGAGTCCCCTTCCAATCACAGTTCTCTGGGGGAGGGACATAGAAACAGCACATGAGCTTCTGTCTGCAGTCTTTCTGTCCTTTTTGTGAGCTGTTTCTGCCTGAGCACTGGGAAGGTCCCCTATTACAGGCTACCATCCCTGCTGTTTTCATACTGCTGTGCCTTAACACACACACAAAGTCATACATGCCACGAGTTTTGCTTTCAGAAGCTTGAGGTACAGTTTCACAGAAACCCCTGCACCTATCTCCTTGAAACTTGGCAGGCCTCATACCTTCAGAAGGAACTACCATCCCTGCTGTTTTCATCCAAATCTGCCTTAACACACACATGTGGGAGGCACACCCAGGCCTATGGTCATTGAGGACCTAGTCAGGGAACTTCTGGAGGGACTGGACATATTTAAAACAGCAGGTCCTGACGATCTCCACCCCAGAGTGCTGAGGGAACTAGCAGAGGTTATTGTAGGACCTCTGGCATGGCTTTATGAGCACTCACGGTGCTCTGGCAATGTGCTGGAGGACTGGAAAAGGGCCAACGTGGTTTCCATTTTCAAAAAAGGGAGGAAGGAGGACCCAGGAACCTATAAGTCCATTAGTCTTACCTTGGTCCTGGGGAAGCTTTTTGAAAAAATTATCCTGGCACATGTCCACGAGGGGCCAGCAGAGGAGACTATGCTTAGGGGCAACCAACGTATGTTCATTAGAGGCAGGTCTAGTCAGACCAACCTGGTGGCCTTCTATGACCAGGTGACCAAATCCCTGGATGCAGGTGTCGCAGTGGATATAGTCTTTCTGGACTTTAGGAAAGCCTTCAACACAGTCTCTCACCCCATTCTCATTAAAAAGCTAAGAGACTGTGGTGTCGATGCCTACACAGTCAGACGGGTCACTAACTGGATGGAGGGCTGCACCTAGAGAGTGGTAGTGGATGGGTCATTTTCGACTTGGAGGGATGTGGGCAGTGGGGTTCTGCAGGGCTCGGTCCTTGGGCCTGCACTGTTCAACATCTTCATCAGTGACTTGGACAAAGAGATAAAATGCACCCTGTTCAAATTTGCAGATGACACTAAGATATGGGGAGAAGTGGGCACGCTAGAAGGAAGGAATAGGTTGCAATCAGATCTGGACAGGCTACAGGGGTGGGTGGATGATAACAGGATGGGTTTCAACACTGACAAGTGCAGGGTACTGCACCTGGGGAGAAAGAACCAGCAGCAGACCTACACAGAGGCAGAGAAGGATCTTGGATTCATTATTGAGGCCAATATGAACATGGGCCGACAGTGTAGGGATGCAGTCAGGAAGGACAACCATACCTTGTCATGCATCCACAGATGCATCTCCAGCAGGTCCAAGGAGGTGATCATCCCCCTGTATGCGACACTGATTAAGCCGCAGTTGGAATACTGCATCCAGTTGTGGGTGCTGCACTTCAAGAGGGATGTGGACAGCATGGAAAGGGTCCAGAGGAGGGCCACCCACCTCCAGATCAGGGCAGGCCCTACGAGGAGAGGCTAAGGGACCTGAACCTGTTTAGCTTCCACAAAGGAAGGCTGAGGGGGGAATCCAGTGGCCATTTACAAACTAGTCAGGGGGGACCAGCAGGCATTGGGAGAGTCCCTGTTCTCCCGAGCACTCCCAGGAGTGACGAGACATAATGGTCACAAGCTAGCAGAGGGTAGATTCAGGCTAGATATCAGGAGGTGCTACTTCACTGTCAGGGCAGCTAGGATCTGGAACCAACTTCCAAGAGAAGTGATGCTGGCTCCTACCCCAGGGGTCTTTAAAAGGAAGCTGGATGAACACCTGGCTGGTGTCATTTGACCCCAGTACTCTTTCCTGCCATGGCAAGGGGGCAGACTTGATGATCTGCTCAGATCCCTTTCAACCCTACCAACACTGAAACATGACACAAGTTTTTCTTTCAGCAGTTTGAGGTGCAGTTTTCCAGAATCCCCTGCACCTATCTCCTTGAAACATGGCAGACTTCATTCTCTCAGAAGAGGCTACCATCCCCGCTGTTTCCATCTAAATCATACAAAAAATGACAGAGTTATAGGTATTTCAGTGATTCCCCATTATAGTCTATGGCTGAATCACTGAATCTCTCTAAATCAGCGCCAAAACTTCTGAGCCAAAAGGAGGTGTAACAGGAAATCTCAGGACTTAGTGGGTCCACATAGAGGAAGTGTATAAAACGCAAGGTGTTCTCAAACCTTGGCCAGGCCTGAAGCTTACTTTGAGTAGGTCCTGTTCTCCAATGAAGAGTGGTAGCTGTGGGACAGGTAGACCTCCAGATAGAGCAGCACACACATGCTCTACTGGATGCTTTGGAGCATCAATGGAAGACAGCTCACCTACTACCCATTGCCCACCATCAGTCACCAGCACTGGCTTGTGGCAGTCCGTCTCACAGGACCTGGCAGGCATTGGCATTGATCAGCTCTGGAAAGAAGAGTCCTATGTAAAAGGCTCTCACCCTTACTCACAGCTCTCTGAGATCTGTGAAAGGAGTGTGCCATCCTCCTCCAAGAGGCAGGTGATGTACTTTTTGACACTCCTCCTCTTTTCTAGGTCATAGAAGAAGTGGGAATCATGGTAATCAGAAGAATGTGTCACAGACATGGCAGTCATCCAGAGCTCTGAATTTTCCCTGCTTCTAACAACACGCTGTTCAGAAGAACAGGCTGTCTTGGTTGCAAGGCACCTCTCCAACTCCAACACCTCCCTTTTGAGCTGCTCTCTGGCCACCTCCCTCTGCTTGATGTATCCCTTGGTATAGCTGAGGTAAAAAAGCCTCAAACATATCTCTCCCATATTCCACCATCTCTGTGCTGAAGGAAAGGTATGCCAGTTTGCCACAGCTCCTGCCAGGCCAGATCTCCTGTCAGGATGATAAAAAGGCTCACAGCCTCCAGCAGGCTGTTGTTAAAATGCAAGTAGGCTGGCTCTCGGTGCTCAGGCCTCAGAGCAACCTGAGCATAAGCTAGGTGGTGGTTGCTGAAGGGGGTTCGTTGAATGCTGGAGGCATTGGGTGGTGTTTAGCAAGACTGTATACAAGACTGGTGTGCCTGATGTTATTCTGTTATTATGAATAAGAATGTCACATTATCGTCAAGGTGGTAGGCATGTGGAACATCCACCATGGAACAGTCAGAGATAGTTTCATAGATGTCAGGGGCTGGAAGGGACCTTACAGATCATCTGGTCCAACCCCCTGCACTTGGGCAGATGACGTCCCTTAGGATGTCCATGGCAGACATGAGCAGCCACCTGCAGGTGGGTGGAGCAGGTGGAATGGGTGGAAGGTGGCTGGAAGATGGATCTGGAGCCCCACATGCTGGGACAGAAACCACCCAGCTGAAGCCTCTTCCCTGCCTGGAGCAGCACAACAAGGGCAGGAGCAGGAGAAGGAGCCACTGCTGGAGTTGAGGGGAGAAGAACATCCCCACTGGCCCAGGCTCCAGCCAGTACCCACAGTTTCCAGCAGGGCCATTCCTGGTGAGGCTGCAGCTGGTCAAATGCTGCTCTGCTCCCCTCACCTGTGGCAAGGTGGGTGAGGTGGCAGGGCTCCTCCTCCCTCGCCTAACCCTGCTGCACTGTTCTGGGAGGGTGGGCAGGTGAGGGAGAAAGCTTCAGCCAGGCAGATTTCACTGGAGGTGAGGAGTGCAGAGCAGCACCTACTGGCTGCAGCCACACTAGGAAGAGCCCCACCAGAAGCTGTGCACTGGCTGGGGCTGGGCTAAGAGGCACAGGCTGGAGCATGGTGCGGGCTGTCCCAGATGGGGGTCAGCCCTATGTGGAGTGCCATGGGGCAGCTACTGCCTGGGTGAGCTCTGCTAGACCCTACCTCCCCTACCTCCATCTCCTTCCCCTCACCTCTGGCTGACTCCTGAGACCTAGTGCCTGGGTAGCCTCTCCTCCTCCCCACATACGCACAGGCTCCCCCACCACACCTGACACATCCACAAACACACCCCCCTCACCCTGCCACCCTCACAGGGCAGTGAGTGCAGAAAGTGGATCATGGCTCCAGCCACTGCTCCCTGCCCATCCAAAGCCCCACTGAGAGTTTTGGTGAGTTGTTGCACTGGGAAGGAAGGGGAATGCACTGACTCACCCCATGAAGGCTCATCAAAACTCCCAATGTGGCCTTCAGACCCAAAAAATTGCTCACCCTTATTATACACAGTATGTGTGGGTACAGATTTTGTCAAATCCACATCCACATCAAACTTTCCTCATCTGTGTATCAGCAGGTACTCAACTACATCTGTAGGGATGTTCTTCCTCCCATGGACCCATAGGGACAAAAACATGTGTTTTCCAGGAGTAGGACTAGGTCTTCTGCTGTATACAGTCTGCCGAGGGAAGCTCTGAGGAACTCACACTCATGAATGGCAGTCTGATACTTCACAGGACTTGTGGGCAAGACTTGGGGTCAGCAGTGTTGCAAGAGAAAAACGGATGAAGAAACCTCCACAATAAGAGATTTTCTTATGTTATACTTTTTCTTGGGAGGTATACAGTCCCACTAGGAGAAACACCTTACTGGACTTGGTGTTGGCTACAGGGGATGACCTGGTAGGGGATCTGCAGATACAAGGTAACCTAGGGGATAATGACCATCAATTGATTGAATTTAATATCTGGCAAAGGGTGGGAAAGATAACCAGCAGGGAAGAAGTGCTAGACTTCAGAAAGGCCAACTTCAGTATGCTCAGGAAATTAGTTAGCAAGGCACTGATGATCAGGGGCATTGGTGAGATGGGAGTCCAGGAAGGGTGGGCGTTCCTAAAGGGAGTGATCCTTCAGGTGCAGAAGGAGACAATCCTATTGTGCATGAAAGGAGGCAAAGGGCCCATGAAACCCTCCTGGCTGAACAGGGAAGTCCAGGAAAACCTAGGGGCAAAAAAAGAGACTGTGGAAGCAGGGATAACTACTAAGGAAGAGTATACTTCCCTGGCTCGCACTTGCAGGGAGTCAGTTAAAAAGGCCAAAGCTGCAATGGAACTTAGGCTGGCGACAAAAATTAAAGACAACAAAAAGTCCTTCTACAGGTATATAGGGAGCAAAAAGAAGGCACAGGGTAACATAGGATGCCTACAGGGCAGACTAGGGCAATTGGTGATAGATAGGAGGGACAAAGCTGAGCTCTTCAATGTGTTTTTGCTTCCATATTCCTGAATATGGATCCAGACAAATCTCCCAATTGGATTATAGACGAGTACAGGGGGGAAACCAGCCCACCAACTGTTAGCACTGACTTAGTGAAGAGACACTTAAAGGGGCTGGAGTCAGCAGGCCCAGATGATCTTCATCCAAGGGTGCTGAAGGAATTGGCCAGTGTCACAGTAGAACCACTGGCATGGCTGTTTGAGCACTCATGGTGCTCAGGTCACATCCCAGAGGATTGGAAAATGGCCAATGTGGTCCCTATTTTCAAGAAGGGGAGCAAGGAGGATCCAGGAAAGTATAGGTCAGTTAGCCTGACCTCTATCCTTGGGAAAACCTTTGAAAAAATTATTAAGGATCACATTTGTGGGAGTTCAGAAGGAAAAATGCTGAAGGGCAACCAGCATGAATTCATAGCAGGGAGATCCTGCCTGACTAACCTTGTTTCTTTTTATGATCAGGTCACAAAATACTTAGATACAGGGGACGGAGTAGATGTCATCTACCAAGATTTTAAGAAGGCCTTTGATACAGTATTTCACGTTATACTCATAAATAATCTGAGTGGCTGTGACGTAGATGATTATACAGTCAGGTGAGTGGCAAATTGGTTAATGGGATGCACCTAGAGAGTGATGGTGGATGGGTTGGCATCAACCTGGAAAGATGTGGGCAGTGGAGTTCCCCAAGGCTTGGTCCTCAGGCCAGTGCTGTTCAATGTCTTCATCAGTGACTTGGATGAGGGCATGGAAAGCACTCTGTCCAAATTCATGGATGACACCAAATTATGGGGTAAAGTAAACACACTAGTGGGCATGGAATGAATCTAGGCGGATCTCAACAGGTTGAAGAATTGGGTAGAACAGAATAGGATGCAATTCAACAAGGACAAATGCAAAGTGCCGCACCTAGGGAGAAGGAATCACCAACACACCTACAGGCTGGAAGATGACTCTCAGCAGCACTGTAGCAGAAAGGGATCTCAGAGTCATAGTTGACTCCAGGATGAACATGAGTCATAAATGTGATGAAGTGATCAGTAAAGCTAATAGCACTTTATCATGCATTAGCAGGTGCATCACAAACAGGTCCAGGGAGGTGATACTTCCCCTCTATGTAGCACTGGTCAGGCTGCAGCTGGAGTACTGCATCCAGTTTTGGGCACCATACTTCAAAAGGGATATGGATAACATTGAGAGGATCCAGAGGAAGTTCACTTGTATGGTTGGGGGCCTGCAGGTAAGGCCCTCTGAGGAGATTGAGGGTACTTGAACCTCTTCAGCCTCCACAAGAGAAGACTGAGAGGTGATCTTGTGGCCACCTAGAAATTCATCGGGGGGACAGCAAGGGATAGGAGATGCTCTGTTTACCAGGGCACCCCCTTAGAGTAACTAAAAATAATGGCCTCAGACTGACAGAGTAGATCCAAGTTAGACATCAGGAAGAACTTCTTTACGGTAAGGGTTGCCAGAATCTAGAATGGGCTTCCAAGGGAGGTGGTGCTCTCCCCTGCCTTGGGGGTCTTTAAGAGAAGACTAGAGAAGCACCTGGCTGGGTTCCTCTGACCCCAGTGCTCTTTCCTGCCTGGGGCAGGGGATCGGACTTGATGATCTGCTAAGGATCCTTCTGACCCTAATATCTATGAATCTATGAAAAGTATGACTGGATCCTAGGTTAATATTTACATAACATGTTAAGTGTTTTTACTTTAAATGAAATGTTCACAATGTAATGCAAAGGAAGCATGTCCCAAAGACCAAATATCACATTCCTTCTGATGTTTTTTTTTTTTAAAAAGGGTGGACTCACAAAAGTGAAAACCTGTGTCCGCCAAACTAAAATTCCTTCCTATTCCTTTTTATTGAAGCTTAGACACATAAGTTTGGCCTTAAGAGTCACTTTAGCATATATTGGGGGCAATTTAGCATGTGTTTAAATATGTGAAGTACACTGAAATCACATATTGTGCCTTAAATTCTATTCTTACATGTGTATGTTTGTTCCATAGGATGTATAAAATATTGTTAGATATTGTGCTGAATTAACTGCATTTTAGCTTAGGTAAAGCTGTCCTATGTCAACCATGAACAAAAGAGCCTGATTAATGATTAAGAAGGCATATCCTATATCCCCTTATCCATATCTTATAATATCTTCTGGTCTAATGTCAACAGAACGAACAGAAGGGTGCTAGCTTTTCCTAATATTAAATGAGTTTCAAGTAGTGACAGGATTGCACTATATTACATATCAGGAAAGAGTTGTCACCTATTGAGCCTGCTTTGTGTAATTCAATGAAAAAACAGACAGGTAGACTCTAATGTGACTTCTGTTCCAGCCAAGTCTGTTCTTACTTGACAATTATAACCCTGAGGCAGTCTGTTTTCATGTAAAATAAGACCTTTTGGAAAAACTTTTTTTTTTCTTTTCAAAATGTTTACAATATAAAAGGACTCGCTCTTAGCACTTACCAAAACTTGTACAGAAGATACCATTTTGAATGTACCATGGGCTGAAATAAAAATCCTGAATCCAAACATCTCAGGATTGGGAAAATTGAGATCAAGTCCCTCAGCTCAGCTGCATCTATATTTAAAAAGCTTTCAAAATTTCTTGCAAAATTTGCTTCACTTTAAGTGCTCATGATGCTAGTTACTATAAAACACAAATATCCTTTTTGTGACAAGAGACAAGAAAATTATGCACAAAAATTCCCCAAACTACACTGTCAATTTCCTAAGAATGTTTTTAACCCAAATTGGCAATACTAGAAGGGAAGTTACTTGCAACACACCAGAATAAAAGCATTCTTAATTTTTCAGATGACAATTTTTACCTAAACCATGTCACATTTATGACAAGACACAAACTGCTGTACTCATTTTGGCAGCTTACTACTTAATGAAGCGAATAAGTATCAATAAAAGGCTTATTAAACAGAAATTTATGGTAAACCATATCATTATTTCGTTATTCAAACATTTAAGAAGCTTTATAATCCAACAATGTAAGTAATACCTAGTTAATTTATAACTTCTCTACTAAACCTCTGGAAATATTTTAATGTATCATCACACTCTGCCATAGTATTTGCAATCATAAATACTAATCATAACTGATTTTTTCTACATTGGAAAAATGTTCATTTCAGTGATGAGAATTTTTTATACATGTACGAATCTTCTATTTACCCATGAAGTATATTAATAGTGTATTACATTTGAAATGTATTGGTTAGTATCCTGCCCACCATACAAGCTAGGTGTGTGAGTGAAGACAGATTGGTCCCAAGGGAATTTACATGCTGGTAATCCTCTTCTGGAAGAGGATTGTTCAGCTGTCTCCACAGACTGTGTTGAATTTTACACAAAGATCAGGTTTTGGGGAGGTGATATTTTTTATTGGACCAATTGCATAGAAGACGTCACTCCCAGAAATGTGTTGTTTGCATATTTTCTTGATCATCCTGGCTAAAACAACACTCTGAACTGACTGGATCTTATGGAGAGCCTCTCATGCATTTGGGGCCCGTACATAGGTAAACAGGCAGCAGAGGTAGGTGCAGGAGCAAGAATGGGACGCCAGTGCAGCAACCTTATGTCCTAGGCCTACAAGAGTAATAGGAATGTTTAGTAACAATAGTTATTACACATTAGTGTATGGCAAATATTTTTACAAATATTTTTAAAAATATGTATTTTCTAAGGGACAGCAAAAACAAATATTTTAAAAAATATTTGTTTTTGCTGCCCCTTAGAGAATGATTCATAAAGATAACTATAGAAATATATAAAATAATAATTTCTCAAATCTCTAGAGAAAACCTGTCTTACTTAGATCAACTGGAAGTCCATCTTTATGATCTCTAGGATAGATCTAATCTCTATGAGCATTTGGAAAGTGCTTGCTAAAGTTGGGCACTGTAGCAATCTCAGGGTGCTTATACATATGCTCCAGGAGGGGTGTGAGGGGGGAAGACACTCTAATTAGAGTGGCTCCGAGTGTCTCATGTACCAGCATCTCTGTACTTCAAAATGGTGATGGGGCCACTTGATCTAAAGCTTGTCAAACAAGCTTTAGATTAAGCATCCCTGCTGCCATTTTGAAGTGCGGAGACACTGATACATGAGACACAGGAGGCTGTTGGAGCATTGCCACAGTCCAGCAGACTCGATTAATCGAGCAGCCTCTCTGCTCATGTATAGGCACCCTCAGTCACTAGAGAGGAAAACTTATCCAGAAGTTCATCATGGAGAACCTATTTAATGATAATGTTGATGTTCTAATTACAAGCTTATCACTAAGGATATGCCTGTGTATTTCCAAACCTTGGAAAGTTCTGATCAGCTATTGAACTTAAACAACAGAATTTCTTATGGTTTTCTAGCTATTACTCTACTTTTTAAATACAGCTCCATTTTTTCTATGTTACTAGCATGATGAATACTATCTTGGCAACTCACACAGTATTCAAAGCAGAATCTCAAGAGCTGAAAGTATAAGTTTTTACTGTTTGAGCCACAGCTCTAATGGAGAGCTGTAACAATCCCTAAGGTCTTTGGGTCAGTAACATACACACACACACACACACACAATCATTAAGAGCTAATGTTTGAACATATCTATCAGATGAGGGAAAGAGCATTTTCTTCCTCCTCCCTACCTCCCAAAAGAAAGACAACACCTGGAGTATCTTAAAATATCCCTGAAATTTGAATGGAAGCTTGCTCATTGAGGGTGATTAAAAATATTATTTTTAGTACAGACTCCATACACATATAACCTGACAGTGCTCTGAAATAATAGATAATTAAATGTTAACCTACATTGAAAGGTTGTTAGCATATCAGTCAATCAGAGCTGATGTATAATTTATTAAAGTAATAACAAAAACACTAAGTTAAATGGATCAGAGACTTTCTTTTCATGGAATAATGCAGGATGTATGGTTAAGATAACAGCCATACAAAAGCCATGTAGTCTAACAAGGCCTATTAGCAGAGCCATACACAAAGTTATACATCTGTATGCTATATCTAGAGATGGAGTATACCTGCAGGCTATACCTACATTATAGAGTATCAGGAAAGCAATGGTTCTGAGAGAGACTTAGGAGCATTAAGAGATAAAATAGATGGACATAAATTCCCAGTGATACTCTGGTAAAAAGCGTTCAGTTCATCCCTTCGATGCACATATAGGAGAGTAATGAACAGGAGAAGAGAGGTATTTTTACCTCTCTATGCACTGTTTGAGACACAGAAACAGGAATACTTGGCCTTGTTCTGATGTCTGCAATTTAAAAAGAATGAATAACTGAAGAGGCTGCCCAGAAAAGCAAGAAAAATTATTTGTGGGTTGAAAAAATACTTTCTAACTGAGATTCTTAAGAAGCTTCATGTTTGGTTTATCGAAATGAAGACAGAGAGGTGACCTGATTGTGTGTATATATTTTCATGGAATGAAAACATTAAGTACTACAGGGCTTGTTAATGCAAAAAGTGAGACAAATTCAAGTCAGCAATAAAATGCTCAACATTTTGATCTGTTAGACAAGAATTCTGCATCTGACATATTAAGAAATTTGTTTTCGCCATGCTTTCAACACTTATTTTTAATCACATTTTAATACAATTTTCCATGTTCATTCTTTTAAATCAACATTGTTTAACTTCTGCCCCCTTGGCCAGATATGGGCTGTGAAGCTGTATTATCTAGCCCACAGAGCTCTCCACAGGTCTGGAACTGTGTTGGCAGGGGAGCGATAGCAGCATTAATTGTCTCTCCCCTGATGCCAAGTTTCCAGACCTGTAGGGCCTCCCATGAGCTGGATAATATAGTCCTGTAAGTTAGACCATGCCAGAGCATAGGGTCACTTTGTGGCTGGATCCAGGAATGTAGGGCTGGACTGGCATGCAGCCAGACCCCATGCATTGATACCATGCAGGAGCCAGCCTCTGGACCAACCCTGCACCACTCATTTAGTCAGAAAGTTATAGACCACTGTTTTAAGTGGTTCAGATTTTTCCCTTTAGCTCAGGTTTATATTTCTTTAGTTCCTCAGGTTTTGATCCAACTTATGTGAGTTTCTGTAAGTGGCCTAGATTATATTGGTAGTGAACAGAACACACATTTGCTCTTTAGTGGGGGGAGGAGGGGAGTGGCACACAGACAACCTGCACTGGCTGAGGCCAGTATGTTTGAGTCACTAACGCATGCCTCCCACCAGGCCCTGTGGGATCTCCCAACTGCTGGAGACTGTTGGGCACTTCCACATATGACAGGGTTTAGTCCTTAGGGTTTCATTCTATGCCCCCTAAATTAAAACAATGTGTTTTAATTTTTTCCATCACTGTGTGCATGTGATCACTCATAAATGTCATAAAATGCTCAAGGGGGCACTGAGCAGAACACTGAAATAACAGAACCCCAAATTAAGGGTTGTTGAATAGCAGGAAATTAGCCTTTACAGCATTAATAGCCTGGCTCTTTAAATGTCCATTCCTACACATCCCTGTAACCTCCCCTCTTGTAAAAACATGGGGTGTCCAATAACCCCAGAAACCAGGGATCCACCCAGGGGTGCAGATAATAGTGCCTAGCAGATCAATAACCAGACCCACCATGAAGTTTCACCCCAGCAAAAACCCCACACCTGGCAGAAGCTGGGGAAACAAATGTGGGTGTAAGGTCCTCACACCCATTTTTTGAATAGGTCCCATTAGCACTGCCCATTTTGTAAGAACTTGGGGTTTGGGTTTTGGGGAGGAATAACGCTGAAAGCCTCCTTTTGGGGAATACCCTATTAGCGGCTAGAGGTGCCTGTAATGGGACACATCATGCAGTGGGGTCCCCTGCCGTTGTGTTCTGGTGACATCCCTGCAAAAAGCAACCCACAGGATTTTTGCCTTGACCCAGCACGGGAACAGGGTCCTGCTGTGCTCTGCTCTGCCATTCTCCCTGTAACATCAAGATCAATGTGCTAGTTGGCTTGAAGGCTGCAGACTAATTGCTGCATGACCTCAGGGTCCCCCAGCACCCACACCAGGCTCTTTGTTTCAGCAAAGGTTCAATTGGACCTAGACCTGCACGCCCCAGCCCGCTCCATTCTCCACTGAACATCAGACACCTTGGATCAATAAGGGGTACCCCAGGGAGCTGTGTGGTCAATTTATAGGTCTTCAGGAGACCTGGCCAAAGGAAGTTCACTCCCCTCTCAAATTGTTGTGTCTAGGAAATGTTTGGTAAGCAGACATGCTCTGCAACTATTGCAACTTTTGGCACCAGTGAGAGGTGCTCACCTGGGACATGCTGGTGCCAGACAGGGTCAAGCCAGGGATGGGGGTGCACAGCAAAAATCCCTCTGTTCATAAAGCGGGAGTGCTTAAGGCTCATGATCGGGGCTACACAACTCTGCTTGTCAGGTTCACGTAAAAGCAGTAAGTGAATTAATGGCATTAGGGGGACAATAGTGCTTCTGCCAGCCAAAAGGGAAGGTTTTTGGAAGTGCAGGGTGGGTTGGTACAGGAATTACTCATGGTAGTTGGCAGGAAAAGTATGGGGAGTTTGGCTCTATGTGTGCAAGACCTTTTGCAAGTTTTTCCACCAGGCAACTGAAAGATTTTGTTGCCAGACAGGATCAAGCCAGGGATGGGGAGCTGTGTCTGCACCTTTGACAACTCTGTGTATCTTATATGCATGCTTGTTCTGCACATGTTTTAGCCCTGCTGTGTCCTGTAGCCCTGTGTATGTCACAGCACAGATTCAGGCTGCCCAGTGAGCAATGTGTCAAGACACTGCTTCCAGCAGAACTTGTTTCCTGTAACTCCCTTTCCAAAAAAAATGGCATTTTTGGATTTTTTGGGCACTGAGCAGAAGGCTCAGTGAACAAACCATGACCCCAAGGGCGAGCAGGTACCCGTCCCAGCCAAAAGCATCCCCCCACCAAATCCACACCAGTGCCCCCTCATAGGAGCCCCCCAGCACCAACAGCAGCCATCACCCACAAGACTAATGCTCCACAGATTGCTAAAGCACTGCTAAGCATACGGATTGAAAACAGAAACTTACAAAAATAAAACTAATTCAAATATAAACTAATACAAAAACAACAAAATAGAGAACATGTAAAAACTGTTGAATGCCCACTCCCCTACCCAAGTACGAAGCAATAAATAAAAACAAAGTTGTAAAATGCCCCCTTAAAAGTCCTCTCCCTCTCAAAAAATGGATTTTTTCATTTGCTGCATCCTGAGTCCCAGCAGAACAAGGACATGGTCCATCCTCTTCTGATGGATGAACTGTGGAAGAATCATTGTTTGACTAGGGACACAAATGGCAGTTGTGCTGAAGGGGAAGAAAGAAGACAGGGTGGCGGGGATTGCCCCATACTCCAAAACTCATTTTCCTCACCTTCCCTTACATGCTACAAAATCTCTCAGAAGATTTTGGGCATACCTATGCACTTGGTGCAGTTGAATATTCAGGGGTCTGGGTCACTGCATCGATAGTCCTCTAGCTGGAGGACAATCCCCCCCTCACCACAATGGCAGACTTACCACTGGCTGTACTTCAGCCTCCAGCTCCAGTTTCCAACACTGCAACAGATGTGGGGGAGTGGTGGAGGGAAGTGGGGGTTGAAAGGAGGTTTGGACAGAGCTCTAGGGCAGGAGGGAGTATTTGCACTGTTTGAACAAGAACTCCTGCTTTGAGGCTCTCAAAGGCCCATGGGGCCCCTAAAAATGTAGAAAACTAATATTTATTTGCCCCTGGCTGCCTGTCATGCAGCCCCGATGGCTTCCCAAAATTTAGTAAGCGGCCCTCTGCCCAAAATTATTTCCCGCCCCCATATTAATTGCTCAGAGCAGAACACTCCCAAGGGGGCCAGATCTCACCTCCCCTGTTGTTGCAAAGACTGACAGGTGGACAGCTGTCCAAACAGCAAGGATACTTTGGGGAGGCATTAAACTCCTATTAGGTGGTAATTGCTCAGAGCAGAACACACTCAACAGGGCCAGAGCTCACCTCCTCTGTTGTTGCAAAGGCTAACCCCCCCCGCAAAATCTCTATCCATGCTGGCAGAACAGCAGGCTAAACAGTGAAACTAAACAGTGACCTGTGTGTGAAGACACTGCTCCCCAGGGCCCCTGGCAGACAGAGTGACCACCTACCACCTCCCCAGCATGGTGAAGGCACAAGTCTTGGCTCTGGCTTATGGCTCAAGCCTGATTCACCAGGATGAGCCAGGAAAAGTGTCACCCTCCTGGAACTGCAGGTCAGCTTCATGGTGGGGGGAGGAGGAAAGGTTTCCTGTACACCAAAAAAAAAAAATATTATAATACCTGCAGGCTAGTATGTGCCATCCTGATACCAGGCATTCACTTAGTGCTTTTAATGGCAAAGAACACTAAGGCGTTAGTGGGCCACACGTAAAGTGGGCCATCAGCTATTAATTCCGTGCATTAACCCCAAACCCTCCACTAGGGGAACAGGATACACCTTCTGCTAGCACACATCATTTTTATTCTGTAGAACAGTTTCTATAATTGTGCTGAAGGGGTCAGGGTACACTACACACTGCATTATCCCCAATAATGGAAAAGGGAGCACATATAGCAGACACTGGTCAATCTCCAAAAGAGCCCAAGATGACCCCAATCTGCAACCCCCCCAACACACCGTGGGGACCTTTGGACAGCCACCACACCAAATAAAATAGGAGATGACAACTAGGTTGGTGTCTTTGGATTCTTTATTTAATAAAATAAGGTCAGCAGAAGATTGATTCATGTCAGGCTCTGCAGCTATGCCTAGTGTCCTAAAACATTCATTACACACAAATACATACAAAAACGGGGCTCACTACACAAAAATTGTAGTAACAGCCAATGGCCAAAGATGCTCAGTACATGCCATTCAGTAAATTGCCATGTACACGTGAAAGATTAATGGCTGCAACATTGCAAGTTGCAAACTAAACTACAACAGGATGTGGTTTAGTTTGTAACAATGCAAATTCATTTTAAACCCCCAAAACTCATGTGCACGTAAAACATGATACCATTAAGCCACACAAAGGAAAACTGTCATCAATTGTACATCTTCTGGGCATACATGTACAAACACCTCCTGAACTCAGCCAAGTGCCCAAACCATTCCTGATTGGCTGCTAGCCAGGGGTAAACATGTACGCAAACCCCTGCTGCATCAGCCCATGCCCCATCTGCTCTTGAAGTTTCAAGGGGCAGGTGCATCTGCTTGCTTTGGCTTGGCTGCTCAGTGCCTACCCCCACGCCTCCATCACCCTAGTATTCCAGGATCCTGTAGCTGCAGGCCAAAAGAGACTTTCAGAATCCCACATGTCCATGGCTCAGGCACCTGCAGGCAGTGGCCAACCCATGGAGGTCACAGGGTTGCCTCCATACATCCACAGTCCTGATTTTGTGCCCCCTGCCACCCCAACCCACCAGAAGCAAGCTGCACACACCAGCTTCTGCTTGAGGAGTGGGGGTCCATGCTAGGGTCCAGGTGGCAGGTGCCAGGTTTGCAATCTGTGGAGCTGTGTCTGAGATCAAATGCTCTCTTGGTCTCTGTGTCCAGATTGTGTGTACATAATGGGGTGCTTTGTGATGGGGTGCAGGGGCAGGGCCTGGGGACATGGGTGCCCAGGTACTGGAGCTTGTGCAGGGGACACAGATGTCTCCCTTCTCCCCTGCTGCCTGCCTGAAGCTGACAGATGGCTGGAGGCAGGGGGTGGGGCTGCATAAAGGGTCTGTAATGACTTGGCTCTGGGAGACCACAGGGGCAGGACCCACTGGGTGCTTGACCAGAAGAGTGGAGCACAGGCTGAATGCTAGTGCACCTACCTGTGAGGAAGGGTTGTGGGGGGACACAATGGAACCTGGGATGGCAGAGGATAGTGATCTAAGTTGAATCAATAGGGAATCTGATATAGAAGTTTGATTCACCAGTCTAACCTAAATTGATTAAGTTTGAGTGTACATTTATCCAGGTCTATCTTAGACAGGTTCTGTCATTTTTAGATGGATCTATGTGCACCACATTTTGATATGGTTACAGGTTTAGATCAATTCCCAATCATATAGACTGATTTAAGGGTAATGTCTGTACCTGGCCTATATGTAGGAGTTTACCAAACTTAAGGAGGCAGACAGCTGATTTTGTGGGCAGATCCTGGGACTGGCCACAATTTCCATGGCCTGATCATGGCAGGCCCCTCCATGTCACTGATTGGCAGAGGGGTCCTGGCATATTGCCAGATGCCTTGAAACCATGGTTTATTACCCTGATTAAACCCAAAGAAACCATTAATCCATGTGTTATTGAGTGTGGATTAGTGGCTTCCTCAGCTTAATCAGGGAAATTAACCTGCAGTTTCAGGTCATCCTCAAGTGGGGAGGCTACCCAAGCAGCTGGACTGTGGTCTCAGGCTGACTGTGACAGGCAGCCAGAAGTCTGCAAATGGGTTCATCAGAGTCTGTGAAGCCCTGGTATGGCTTGTTGCCAGTGGCGGGTGCACTGCCACATCTGGCGGTGGCTGCTTCCCACAGCCGGCCTGGGACCACAGTCCAGTAGCTTGTGCAGCCTCCCCACATTTTCCCCTTCCCCCCTACCACCATCTACCCTCCTCCCCCTGATCCCTGCCCTCCACCATCCACCCCCCATCTGCTGGCACTTGACTTATGAACCAAATACCTTGTTCTGGGTGGACCCAAACCCTCAGACCAGTCATGAACTTTCCATTTGATAATAGGTGAATTTTACTGATACACAGTGATAGCATATAAGACTAATACAAACAATTCTATATCTACCAATCCCAGGGTTCACAGAGTCTAAGTAAGTTTGGCCAGTATGCAAGCTTTACTCTGAGGCTCTCTCTTGAATGTCAGATGTCAGCAGCCTGGAGGTCGGAGGCCGAGGCCCATGGGGTGGGGTGGGTGAGACGGGCCGCTGGTGTGCCCTGTGTCCATGGTGGCCTCAGGTTCCCCCCTTGAGAACCCTTTGCTGCTATGAAATCCTTCCTTTTGTATCCTTTCTTCCTTCTGATGATGACTCTTCATCTCTAGGCATTGCTGATTGGTCTTCCTGTGGTTGTCATACTGTCCATATTCTGTCCTTGCAGCACATTCCTTTGTTTCACAAACCTATCACATGTACACATCCTAATTTGGTTCTTTCTGGTTTCTTGTGATTTGGTCCACATACCAAAGCCAGAAATCCCAAGGGCCCTGCAGTTTGGTCACTGTGACCTGGCCAAAATGGCAGAGTCCCTTATCTCATGTTATGAAACAGTGTGGTACATGTCTTCAGTTTCCCATCTTATGTGTCTGCCTGTCTGTGTCAGACACAGTGGGCCTTAAAGAAACTGTCACAAACAGACTTTTAGAAATCAATTAACCCTTTCTGTTGACCTGGACCATTGTTCCAATGCATATCTACTTTACCTACAAGCCAATTCCCAAAAGCAAACCTCTAAATACCTTTTTCTAGACATCACCACCCTCCCCTCTGCCACCTGCTCTCTCCACCATCTATGCCCCACCATCAATCCCCACTCCCACCCCACCCTCTGCCCCCCAACAGGAAAGCAACAAGAGTGTTAAATTATGATCTGTGGGAAATGGTTGAAGAAATGGATTTTATTTAATCTGGAAAAGACAGCTGAAGTAAGATATGATAATAGCTTCCCATCTCTAAAAAGGCGCATATGGTTGGAAACTACATATGTACCACAGACCTACAGTGTAAG
The DNA here is from genome assembly GCF_001723915.1 of Gavialis gangeticus. Lineage (NCBI taxonomy): Eukaryota > Metazoa > Chordata > Crocodylia > Gavialidae > Gavialis > Gavialis gangeticus. The sequence goes on from NW_017729025.1 coordinate 67,662,158, forward strand.
TCTACCTGCAGCAATTCTACAATTCTGTCTGGCCTAAAATAACCACAATTTCTTCTAGTCCTTTTTGTGCTCCACTGCCTCTCTCTAATGCCCATAGAGGGTGAGTCCCCATGAGGGGGAACATGCATTTCCCCAGGGACAAACAGCAGCAGCACACTGTGTGCCACTGCTACTTGTCCCTGGGGAGCACTCATGTTATGAAAGCTCTGGCGCATGGCACATTGCCCTGGGTCAGGTAGGGAAAGCTGGGGTCAGCAACTGTGCTGGACACAGCAGCCTTACTTGGGGTCCTGGGGTCCTCCAGGAGCTTTATCCATGGCAATCCTGCAACAGGGAGCCTAGCCAGCAGCCAGAGTATGGTTCCGGCTGGCCATGCTCAGCCACACTCCCATTTTAGGTGGCACCCGCTGCTGCCAACTGTGTCACTCCACTTTTTTTAGTCACAGGTTTTTTTACCCTGGGATTTCCTGTGGTCAACCCCCCTGCACACACACATTCCAAGTAATAGCGCAGAGAATGCCTGCGCGTGCAGTATACAGCACCACAGAGTGGTCTGAGGCACCGCGCACCACTTGTCTGCACTTGTCTGGCTGCATCCAAAGAGATTATAGAGACAATCCAAGGTAATCTATAGAGTAGGTTCTGGAAAGGCTCCATAGGTAATTAAGGATACATTTTATTGTTTGAGAAATCAGTAGTACAACAGAGAGTCTGATGCAGGGGTAAAGATATAATACAGATAAAAAATGATGTCACATGTGGGTCTGGCTGGTTGAAGACAGGTTGGGAATGATCAAGATTAGGTTCCCCCCCAAAAACAAAAACTCCAAACAAACAGTGTAGACATAACTTAAATTGCATAACTGTGTACTATTCGTTAGATAATACAAAAATAGTGACAGTATTTTAAATGCGCATGTACTGATATTTTTCATGCAATTGTGTACTTCTCTGTATATGCTAGACAAACAGGAAGGATTTACATTATTAATATGAAAACTAGTACTGTATGAAAATTTGCCAGGTGTTTCATTTCAAAGCATTTCGAGCTCGAAACAGTGAAATTGAAATGAAATAAAATAAAAGGCTTCAAAATGAAACAAGGGCACTCAAAATGTTTCAAAAGTTTCAAAATGTTTTGAGTTTAAACCAGGCTTACTTGGCTTTGGTGCTGATCCCAGGTGGCAGCAGCAGTCTCCAGCACGCAGATCCATGGGCCTGAACCTCTAGGAGGGCTGTGGGGCTGTTCCAGATTCCTCCCGGGGGCGCGATCCCCCAGATCTGTGCGCCAGATGAGAGGAGGCTGCCACTGCTGCCTGGGACTGGCAGCAGCAACAATCTTCCCCAGGTGCAGGCTGTGCCTCCTCTCATCCGGCACACAGATCTGGGGGCTCATACCCCCAGGAGGAGTCTGGAACAGCCTTGCAGCCTTCTCAGGAGTGCAGGCCTCCAGATCTGCATGCTGGATGACAGGAGGCTGCCACTGTCGGCATGTGTCAGGACTTTTGCTCTGAATAGTTTGAGGTGCAGTTTCCCAGGAAACTCTATGCTTATCTCCTTGAAATGTGGCAGGCTTCATGCCCTCAGAAGGGACTAACACCCCTGCAATTTCCATCCATATCAGGCAAGAATTGACAAAGTTTTCGGCATTTTCATGATTCCCCATTATAGTCTATGGGAGAAACATCGAAAGAGCAAAACAGTTTCAATGAAACAAAATGGGACAGTGCTTCAAAAAGAAATGAAACAAAACACTGTCCCTTCAAAACAGTGAAACAAATGTTGAAATGAAATGATGGTGTTTTGCACTGCCCTAATGAAGATTACATAGCAAACATATTACATAGTACAGATAAAACATATGAACTAGAGTAACAGAGAAAATGACATGCACAGTGAAAGATGCAACTAGATTTGCTTTAAATTTAAGTTCCTGATCCCTTGAACTGTATTTAAGAAAATGAGAGTGGCTATACACAATCGTGGGGGCTGTGCTGATGCACTGTAATTATAGTGCATTGGAGCAGACTTGGTTAATCAAGTCTGCTGAAGCGTGGTAGTTCCTGTGCTCTAGCCAGCTTCCAAATCTCATGTATCATCATCCCTGCACTTCAAAATGGTGATGGAGGTGCCTTAAGTAAAGCTTGTCAAATGAGCTTTAGTTCAGATGCCCCTGCCACCATTTTGAAGTGTAGGCACGCTGATATACAAGGTGCTGTGGTGCTTTAGAGTGGCTCTTGGAGCCGGCCCTCTCCACCCCTGGAACACATGTAAAAGTGCCCTGTGATGCTGACTGATAATACAAATGTGGAGTCACATGAGTAAAATGCAGACCTTGGTGTAGAAGGAAAGGAAAAAGAAGTTATAAAGTGTCAGGTCAATAAAGATAGTATCAATCCAAAGAAATAGGAGAAATAGTATGCAACTATGTAATTAAAAGCTATATTGGAAAAGCATGTAAACAGAAGGGGGAAATTAACTCTGGCAAGTGTGACAGGGAGCAAATTCAGGGCTGAGTCTCAAGTTGGCCCACCCACCTGTCTACATAGGGCAATCCACCCAGTCTCACCTGCCACAACTTTGCTGTAACAATGAACTGGTGGTAAATGCAGGAGACTGCCCACTATATGCCCCGATGCCAGAGGGCACTATCCACTGCTCTGTACTACCCATACACCATGGCCCATGCCTCAAAGATGGCATCATAAGTCCTTTATGGCTCCAGCTCAAGGCCAGACTAACTCACTCACAGTTAAGCCTCTTTCATGCTACCCAGTTATGGGCCTTATGCATACAGCGCCCCCTCTCACAGGGCCTTTATTCTCTTCCTCTCACCAGTGTCTCTCATACTGCCCCCCTTGGGCCACACACACCTCACCCTTGCTCTCTGAGTGACCCCATAGGACAATCAGGCTTAATCCCCTACTCTCTTCTGCCAGTAGGCATGCAGGCTTTGGGGCCTCTCTCATGCCCTCATCTGAATGGGTGCTGGACAATTAGCAGAACTGAGGCCGACTTCACCCCATACCCCTTTCCAGGCCACTTCTCTGCCTTCATTATTCTGGGGCTTTCATTTCTCACCAGGTCTCCACACCACCCCCTTGCCAGGGCTCTCTGGGATCCTCTATCTCCACCACCCCCATAGGCTCAGATGCCTGCCTAGACATGCCTGGCCCACCAGTTCTAATTAAAAACTCACTGGATGGTGGTGGCTAGGGTTTAAGCGCCCTTCTCTGCCTTTCACTGGGGAGACAACTGGCCTGGCATTTTTGGAGGACTCCCGTGCCACCAGGAGCTCCACCAAGCCATCCTTTTCCAGCAGGGTGAAGTTTTAGGTCATACCCAAGTCCACTGAGGCCTTCTCCTCCTCCCCTATAGCCTCACCTTTACCTCCAAGGTGTTCCTGGAGCTGGAGCTCAGCAGGGAGATGCTTCTTCCCTGCTGGCTGGTCACAAACTACTCCCCTCAGCCCAGAGAGCTGGGCATTAAATGACTTCCCTAATCAGGCACCTGTCCTCTCCCTGGCCTGGCCCTTAAAGTGGCAGGCACTAAAGGTGCTCTGTCACAGTAAGCATGTAAACAGAAAGGAGAAATTAACTTTAGTATGTGCTAAATTTCATTTTTTATGAATCTTGAAGGTTCTTATTTTTCCCAAACTGGAAAATAATACTTCCAGTGTATTGTGGCTTAAAGCTGAAGCCCAGAGGAAACAACATCAAAAACAAATGGTGAAAACAGAAGAAAAAAGAAATCCAGCAATTTGTTGACGATCATTACATGCGCAGCCTCTTCAGCGCAATCAAGGCTTTGAATGGACCGAGCTCTTGCAGACTCACCCTGCTTAGATCTGAAGATGGCAGTATACTCCTCAGAGACAACAAGTCCATCAAAATCTGCTGGAAAGAGCACTATCAGAAGCTCCTGAATCAATAGTGACTAATAAAACCAAAGAATCTATCCTGCAACATCCATTAAGGGAAGCATCTACCAGTCCACCAATCTCTCAGGAAGTCCACCAGATGATAAGAAAGATGAAGAACAACAAAGTATCTGGCCCTGATGGCATACCAGCTAAGATCTTCAGAGTAGGCAGGGACACTATGACCAGCAATCTCCACACACTGTTTCTCAAAATCTAGAACACTGAGGAAATTGCCACTGACTTTAGAAATACCAATATTGTTATTATTCTTAAAAAGGGAGATAAGTCTCACTGTGGAAACTACTGATGTATCGCTTTCCTCTCCATTGCTGGGAAGATCCTCGCTTGAATTCTGCTGAACTGACTGCTCCTGCTCTCCAAGGAAATCTTTCCTGAGTTTCAATGCAGCTTCAGACCATCAAGAGGCACCATGGAACATGATTTTTTGTGGAACTGTATACTGATTTGACCAAAGCCATTGACTCTGTTAACCATGAGGCTCTATGGGAGATCTTATTGAAGTCTGGCTGCCCAGGGTAATTTATCACCATTCTAAGATTCCTTCATGACCAGATGACTGCCTCCACCCTGTGCAGTGGCTCTGCTATGGTACCCTTTGCCATTCAAATGGGTGTCAAGCAGGGCTGTGTGATCACACCAATTCTGTTTTTCATCTTTCTTGCAGTCAGCAAGATGATCATCCATGACCATCCACGACATGATATTGGCATCAAGTACAGGATGGATGGGAACCTTTTCAATTTCTCCTGCCTCCAAGACAAAACCAAAGTTACTCTGCCCTCAACTGTGAAACTTCAGTACACCAATGATTGTGCTGTCATTGCACATATGAAAGGGGACCTACAAATGGCCCTTAACTGCCTCTCTCAAGCACATCAGTGACTGGGACTGACCTGTAACATGGGGAAAACAAATGTGCTTCACCAGCCTGCTCCAAGCCAATCAACTCTCCCAGCAAAGATCCTCATTGATGGATGGGAGCTGGAGAATGTTGAACACTTTGCATAGCTTGGGAGCCATCTCCCAAAGAGATCCACTATAGGATCCAATGCCAGCTCTGCCTTTAGAAGACTGTATCATCATGTGTTCAATGGTCATGCCATCAGGACTTGCACAAAGTTCCTGCTATATAAGTCTGTGGTAATCCCAACTTTTATCTATGGCTGTGAAGCTTGGGTGACTGTGGCAGAGCACCTTGGGGGGTGCTCACCACTTGAGGACTCTCACAGGCTCCAAGGGGAGCCTGCTTTGGAGGGGCAGCAGGGGAAACCTTCCCAAGGTACCATTTTAAGGGGGAAGGTGTGTGGCAGGGCACTGTTGGTGCCTGACACTTTAAGACCTAAGCCAAGCAGGCAGCAGGTGCTTGATTGTGGCAGCCATTTTAGATCCCTGGCTGCCTATATAAACAGATCAGTTCCCTGCTGGTGGAGCAGGCAGCAATACTGCCTGGTTGCAAGGCTTTGTGTATTATCCCTGGAGGTAAGGGAGGGAGCTGTAGAGGATGGCTAGGAGGGTCCTGGTCCTGGTCCTGGTCCTGGTCCTGGTCCTGGTCCTGGTCCTGGTCCTGGTCTGCGGCATGACCTAAAACTGCACCCTACTAGGAGTGGGTGGCCTGGTGGGGCTCTCAGTGGTGTGGGAGCCCCCAGGAAATGCAAGGCCAGTTATCACCCTGGTGAAAGGTGGGTAGGGGTGCCTTAACCCTAGTCCTCACCTTTGGGTGGGTTTGAGCAACGCCAGAGGAAGTTGAGGCCAGGCACAGCTTTGGCCACCTGAGCCCTGTGGGGTGCAAGACCCTGAGGAGGGACAGTGGGGGCCAGGCATGGCTACAGCCACCTGAGCCCACCGGGTAGGAAAGCCCTGTGGCCCTGAATGAGAGAGGGAAGAGATGAGGAGCCCTAAGTGAGGGGGAGTAGGCCAAAGTATGTTTCTAGATACCTGAGGCTGTAATTTGGGCCAGAGGCTAAGTAAAGGGGGCTCAGTCTGAGAGAGGGGGGTGAGTCCTGACCCTGGTAAGTCCTCCACTGCTGGAAGGCTGAGTGTGGGTCAAAAGCAAGATCTATAGTGATCAGAATGACGTGCTGCTCTGGGGGGGGGGGGGGGGATAGTCCCCGTGAGACCCTGGAACACCAGTCATGGTGTGAGTTACCTCAGCTCCTACAACCAGGTGAGTACCCCCTAGTAGGGCCAAAAGGTGGACCCAAGAGAGTAAAGGGGCTAGTGGCAGAGGCCTAATGTAGAATACCCTTGACTGGTCAATGCTGGGGCCAGGACCAGAATGGTCAAAAGGGCCAGGGGCCACCATGAAGGATTCCCAGAGCCGAGGGCCTGGGATTCTGACTGGCCTTGGAGGTGAGGCCAGGGCCTGTGTGGCCAAAGGTCCTGGGGGGACCATGCCCGAGAGGGGAAATATTTTCAGGGATCTCAGCAGCCCAAATGAAGGTGGGGTATGCCGCTGGAGTGGAGGGATTAAAGAGGGTTCCTGACTGGAGGTTTCTGGGGGCCTAGTGTGGGGCTGGTGAGATTAACATCAGTGGATGCCATCTGCGAGGCATGGGCTGCGGTGTAGGGAAGCTACAGAGGCACAGATAGTGCCCCCTGGCATCGGGGCAAGAATGGGCAGCCTCCCACCTTAATTAACACTGTAATTAATTAAGAACAAGGCATGGCAGGGGAGTCAGGTGGGTGGCGTGCCCAAAGGCAAGTGGGGAACCTAACACTGTGGCTAGGTGGGGAGCCCCACTTTGCCATAGTGACCTACAGGGACCACCGGAAAAACCTGGAACACCATCATTGGTGCTACCTCCAGAAGATCCTTGGCATAAAGTGGGAGGATCATCACACAAATGCCAGTGTCTTCACTGATGCAAACACCACCCATATGGAAGGGTTGATTATTCAACATCAGCTATGGTGAACAGGGTACCATGTGCACATGCCTGATGTACATATACCAAAGCAACTGCTATAATCCCAGTTCCAACACGGACAAAGGACAT
>NW_017729025.1:67674096-67675829 GCF_001723915.1 Gavialis gangeticus
TCTTCACTGATGCAAACACCACCCATATGGAAGGGTTGATTATTCAACATCAGCTATGGTGAACAGGGTACCATGTGCACATGCCTGATGTACATATACCAAAGCAACTGCTATAATCCCAGTTCCAACACGGACAAAGGACATGTTGGGGGCCAGAGAAAATGCTTTAAGGACACCCTCAAGGTAAACAGTTAGAAATATGGCACTAACACCCAAAGTAGGAAAAACTAGCCTGGAACAGGGCTACATGAAAGAGACGGTACATCTTAGTTTGAGGAAAACCATCTCACCCTGGAGGCAAAAAAGATGAAAAACAGAAAGAAAGGCAACAAGACTGAGAAATCTGTGGATCAACTCTCCCTTTAACCACCACCTGTTGTATTTGCCAGACAATCTGCAGCTCTTGGACTGGCTATTTTAACCATCAACAGACTCATTTACAACCCTTTACTTGACCCATGGGCGTGATCATCTTCGACCATGAGAATCACCACCACTGCTGCTGCTACTGCCAACACTGGAAAATAATAGTTCTTTATTTTTTATTAAACTTACTGAGCATTCTTTCATGGGGGAATATTTCTGATAAGTGCTTTAATCTCTGTCATTGCATTCAGTTCAATCTACTTATGTTCCACACTTTTTAAAAAAAAACCAGTGTTTATGGTATATAAACAAATTAATAATATATCAAATGAGCTGGATACAAAAATAGGCAAGTGGGACTTGATGAAAGTCATTTTTAACACGAAAAAGAAAATCCAGAAATACAGTATGCATTAGAAATTAGAGAAGCTGTACTGCTGAAATTCTTATTATATTCTGAATCCCCAGAGGTTATGGGTTGTATAAAATAAAGTGACAGATATACCATTTGTAGCCATTCTAAAAAAAACCTGATAGTGTAGAAATAGCAAATCTGTTGTGGTAGAGCTAGTGTTCCCTAACAAGAGTGGAACAGAGAACCATGGTGTCTAACATATTCTCTAGAGCCTAATGTTTAAATGCCCACATTCTCCATTGTAAATCATAGCTAGATCCAGATCCAGATTTATGACCTAAAGAATGCTTTTACAGTACTAGGTGCTAAAACATTATAGATATTCACTGTATGAAAACTGACAGTTCATAATGCATTGAGATTAATAAGGAAAACTTCATTACATGAAAAAGACCTCTAAAACGGGCCACGTGCTTTCTATCTACCACTTTATATCTGCAGTCATAAAGATGTCCAATCTACATGGCAAAACCTTAGTTAGTAGAAATCATATTTGCCAGAAAGAATTTCAAGATGTATTTTCTATCCTCAGCAATGAAGCGATGCCCTGTCCAACAACTTAACTTTTGTTTTAATGGGAAAAAATAGTAATATCTAACCTTTATAGAGGAAAAAAAGGAAGATATATCTGTGTATCTTGAGGCAGAAATAATTGGGGAAACTATAAATTTCATGGACTCTACTGTGAAGCACCTAGAGGAGAACAAGGTGATCAGGAACAGCCAACATGGATTTATTAAGAGCAAGTCATGCCAAACCAATGTAATATCCTTCTTTGAAGAAGGTAACAGACTGTGCATGGGGGGAAAGCAGTGGATGTGATATACCTTGACTTTAGCACAACAGTCTTACTAACAAGCTAAGGAAATACAGGCTAGATGAACATACTGTAAGGTGGATACATAACTAGTTTCATAGATTAAGGGTCAGAAGAGACCTAGTAGATCTTCTA
>NW_017729025.1:67675840-67681081 GCF_001723915.1 Gavialis gangeticus
TCTACCCCACTTACCTTAGGGGGGAATCAGCTGTTGCTGGTAGTTGGATCATCATGCTCAGAAAGTAGTTATCAATAGCTCAAACTTTAGCTGGGAGGAAGTATCAAGTGGAGTTCTCCAGGGGTCTGTCCTTGTAACATTTAACATCTTCATTAAGGTGCTGTTTTGGATGATGGGACTGAGTGAATGCTTCATACATTTGTGGAAGATACCCATTTGAGTGGAGCTGCAGACAGTCTGGAAGACAGGACTAGGATCTGGAATGACCTGGATAGACTGGAAAAAATGGTTTGCAATCAATGTGATGAGGTTCAACAAGGACAAATGGAAAGTTCTGCACCTGGAACAGAATAATTGCATGTACAAACACAGACACTGGAATGGGGGGTACAGTAGACTGTAAGCTGAATATGAGCCAAGAGTGTTCTCTTGTTGCAAAAAAAGCCAACAGCATGCTGAGTTATATTAACAGGGATATCGCTTGCAAATCAAGGGAAGTGATTCTTCTGCTCTATTCAGTACTGGTGAGGCTTCACCTGCAGTACTTTTCCAGTTTTGGGCCCCACACTTCAAGAAGGATGTGGACAGTTTGGAAAGAATCCAGCACAGAACTACAAAATTGATTACGGGCCCAGGAGGCAAGACTTATGAGCAAAGTCTGGATTATTTAGTCTGGAGAAGAGAAGACTAAGGGTGGCTTGATAACAGTCCTCAGATACCTGAAGGGTAATTATAGAAATGATGGAGATAGGCTTTTCTCTGTGGTCCTACAGGACTACACTAGGTGACCTTGTAAGGTTTGTTCCAGCCCTACTATACTGTGGCCTTTTAATGAACAACTAAACAAGAGGTAACTTCTGTCATATATTTCAACTAGTGGTTTGTGTTACCCACTGGAAGTTCATAGGTTCAATGTCAATTACAGCCCAAACAACTAAGGGGATAACATAAACTTATTTTAACTGGGCCTAAATAAAATAGAAATTCACACGAGGGTGAAATAAATTCCAATCCCAGGGCGCATCTAGCAGTCAGACTGAAACTGGCAGGGAGATGAAAGAATTATAAAGCTCAAGTTATCTAATACAAGGCTTGGGAACACAGTCTCTCTGCCTTTTAAATGCTCTAATTGTTGTTTTCTCAGTTTGTTGCTTAGCTTGTTTGTTTTATTGATTTTGTTGTTGTGAATTTTATGTTGCATTTGTGTCTATTGTACTTTGGCTTTATTGCTCATTTTAATGTAAATGTGTTTATAAGAAATGATTTTGTACTACCCTGAGATTTTTTTTCCAAACAACTTTGTCTCAAAATGACACCGCTGCCAAAAGAAACTCCTATGTCATACTTGGCTATGTGACAAGATTGCATTGCTGGATGATTACGTTTCACTACATTAAAAGAATCTGCCCCTTACAAATACATTCTGAAAATGTAAATAGGTTATATTAATATTAAAATCAATCCAGGTAACAGACACTGATTCAGTACCAGCTGTAAGAGTGCAGTCTTGAAATCATATGGCCATCATCTGTTCTCAATTAGAAGTGCATGCCCTATTGATGACAAGAAGAATTAAACTGTTATAATCAACAGTAGAATTTGGCCCTCAGTGTAAACCCTAATATTTTCTCAATGCAAATTAAGCCTTGTATCCGTATCCGTGCAGAATCCCATAGACTTCAATAAGACACGGTAGGTTTTGTAGTTTAGTTTGTATCTTGGCCATAGACCTTTTCATATCATTCAAGAGAACACCTGAGTATAGACCAATTGAACAAGTTTGTATAAAAAATGAAGTCTATTTGAGCAGAAGCAGGCACCAGTAATATAGAATATATTTACCAGTAAACCATGACCCTTGCCAAGCAAAAATTAAATGAATACAAAAAAACCACAACAGATAGACATGTGGTTTTCAAAAGGTTTAACCAAAGGTGATTATGAATATACTTTGTGAAACTGGATTTTATACCTTACAGTCAATACTGTGAAAATGAAGTAAGGTCATAAAAAATTACTGACAATTAATACAAAATAGATAACTTATGATATAGCCCCTATGTCTGTAACACTGTAAGTATATATTTTGTGGACAACTTTCACAAAAATGTAAGGGGTAGATTCAGGTTGCCATCTGTGAGTGTATTGACGCACCAGAAAAAAGTATTGAAAAGGACCAGGTTGTAGGCAGTTTGGCATAATGGTTAGGCCACTGGTGGAAGGCAGAGGCCAAAGGCTGAGTCAGAGTTCAGGAGCCACATTGTCAAATCCAAAGGGAAAACCAGAGACAGAGTTTGCAACACAGGCCATGGTCTGGGAATAAAATGCTGAATTACCAAATCCACAGACAAAGTCCAAGAGCAGAGCCAAACCAGGATAAGAAGCCAGTAAACAGATACACAGGGAAATCCAAAGTCCAGGAACAAACCAAAACCAGTTAGGTCCTGGAGGATTGCCACAGAAGACTGGGTTGAATTGTTACCTGACCTGGAGACTGTTGTCACAGGTGGGAATAAATGAGATCCCAGCAGCCAATCAGGAAGCCAGTGGAAGTAGAGATTGTCAGCTAGAGATCCAAGGCAAGTGTTCTTGCCTAGGCAATTAGCTCAGGCTGGGCTGCCTGCTAGGATCCCTGACACATACAGGGCATGTCCATATAAGATTCTTAACTTCGCATTAGCATAGTTTACTGTGAAGTAAGGATGTGCTTCTACACGTGCATATGCTTACTTCACAGTAAACGTTCCTAATACCAAGTAAATTGGCAACCTGCAAATGCAAGTAGCATCAGGTAGATGCCTGACCAGGAGCAAAATCTGCTCCCAGTCAACCATTCACCAGGGGGCAGGAGACAGCTCCTTGCCCCCAGGAACTACCTGCTGCCCAGGCAGGCTCCACCACAGGAGCCCAGGCAGGGACTATGTCCTCCTGGCCTGGCAGCAGGGAGCTCCAAGCCCCCTGCTTCCAGATTGTGATGGGGGGCGGGAGATGGAAGATCCTTATCACCCAGCGCCGGCTCCACAACCACGGGGCTGGTGCTGGGAGACCTTTATCTCCCAGCCCCAGCTCCAGGACCACAGGGCCAATTCTGGGAGATAAGGATGGGAGATAAGAACAAGCTCCCCAGCCAGCAGGGAGATCCCAATCCCGGCACCATGACTGTGGGGCCGCTGCTGGGATGTGCTTATCTGCCAGCCCAAGCTCCATGGTCATGGGGTTCAGTCTGGGAGAACCTTATCTGCCAGCCTAAGCCCTGTGGTCATGGGGCTTGGGCTGGGACACCCTTATCTCGCAGCCTGAGCCCCAGTGGTGATGTGTAGAGGGTACATGGGGGGTGCATGTGCACCCTCTGAGAGCGCCGGTGCACCCCCTGACTGGCCACACTCACCACTTAAGCGATGGGCGGGGGCAGGTGGGAGAGCTAGTATCCCCCCTGCAAGCACCAGCCGATTGCTGCAGCCACTCCCAGAAGCGGCCGCAGCCACTCCCAGAAGTGGCAGCAGTGATTGGTCACAGTGATAGCAGGATTGACCATGGGATTGTGGCAGGATCAGCTGTGGGGGGACCCCCCTGGTCTGGCCACAGGGGGGGCAGATGCCCCCCTCCCAACTGAGGTGGCCCCAGTTGCCCATGCTGAGCCCCATCACTACAGAGCCCAGGCTGGGAGATAAGCATCTCCCATTAGCAGCTTCACAGTCACAGAGCCAGACCTGGGAGCTCCCTACTGGCAGGGACTGGAAAGCTTGATCCCTGCCCAGCTCTATGAGCATGGAGCTGGGTGGGGAACAAGCTCCCCAGCCTCCGCCCTGTGTGCCCAGGTGGAAACAATGTTCCCCTTCCCTGGCAACAGGGAGCTTCCAGCCCCCACTCCCCACTCCACAATTGTCAAGCTGCAGTTGGGAACAGGTGGGATCATGGAGCAGAGGGCTGGGAGCTCCCTGCATGGGGACAGTTCTTCCCCCCAGCCTGAAGCTGGATGGAAACTGGCCCTGACTGGGACAGTTCCCAGCCAGCCCCAGGCTATGAAGGAAAGCACATTCAGCCTGGAGGTAGCTCAGAACTGTCCTGTTTTGGGCAGTCCAAAAGGAAGTACTAAATCATGGCAAAGTAACAACCCTGCCATAGCAACATGAGTAGATGTGCCCTTTGTTCAGAAGCTTACTGCACAGTAAATCTAAGCTGGAGTAAATGCATGTGCAGATATGCCCACCTGGGACATAGCAAGGTTGAACACCCTTGACCTCTTGTAACTTTGTTGGGTATACAGTCTTCAGAGCCTCCCTGATTGAGTCACTAAAGTAAGTACTCAACATAATTTTGTTCCCAAAAAGGTAATCATGGTGCTTGCTTCTTGATCCCAAGAAGTCACAACATCTCTAATGGTCTGAAAGAACTTACTTCCACTACACACTGAACTGAACTTTAGTGATAGTAAAACATAAATGTCATGTAACAACTTAACATATCCATTTCTTCTCCAAAATGAAAAAAAAAATCTTGGCTGAAGTATACTCAAATATATATTTAAAAGAAAAGAGGAATGTAATATTGCTTGTCATCTTTCTCCCTTTTAAATGGGATGCTGAATGTCAAATAGATCACTTTCAATGGTTTTGCCACATTATCCCATCCACTCTGATAAAAATGCTTTTAATAAATAAAACCTGCTAAATCAGGGGACAGCAACTTACAGCCCGCAGGCTGAATCTGGCCCACAAAGCCCAGATATCAGCAACATTTTGGTGATGGGGCAATTCAGTAGCATTTCGGAGGCAGAGGGGTTCTGTGGCGTTCAGGCTCCATGTGTGCTGGCAGCAATTCAGTGGCATCACTGACAACTGGGCTGGAAACGCTGGCCTGCCTTTGACTAAGCTGTTTTATTTTGCCCTGCCACTCCTCATTCATATAGGTAGTAGGCTTGAGATGAAGAATTTCTCTTTTGGATGGAAGTACATGTTGCTGAGGAAATCTTTTCATGATCCTCATCTCCTCTGTGACTTCCCCATAAACCCTATTTACATTTTCAGATTTCAATTTCATTTTAGTTTCGGTTTATCAGAAGTGTAAAAACTGATTTTTGTTTGTTTTGGTTTTAATTTCTGTTTTTAATAAATCTTGTCTGGTTGAGGTTAGTGTTGTAGAAGGAATTTCACATATCCTTAAAAGAATATAACAAATAGCCTCCAGTGAGAAGCCCTGAAGTGTAAAACACTTTTGGAACCTAGAGTCCTAAGAAACTGT
>NW_017729025.1:67686081-67716098 GCF_001723915.1 Gavialis gangeticus
TTTGGTATGTTTCAGAAAAATATAATACTTGAACAAAAATAAAATCAAATTATCAACTGAAGGATGACATTTATAAAAAATAAAGGTCACGTTATGAATATCCAAGTGATGAGAGAATACCAAGGGCTTGGACAGATTTGGAATAACTAAAAGGGAAAGTTACATTACCCTATTTCAAGGTTCTTCAGAAATTATTACACGGATCCTCAGCAAGGATAAAATGATATAGCTCTGCAACAGCTGAAAATATAGCCATTCTATTTAGGGGGGGGGTTCTGAATGATATCTTGTAAATGTAGCACCTGATCATGAAATAAACCCACTCAGAAAACACAGTTTTTATTTTTGTCCAAAATTTGGCTTCATTACTTACATGAGCAAGTTGCTTTTTTGGTATCATTCACAATTATATAATATAGATGCTTGTCCAGAGAGACTGCATTGAGTTTAACTCATTTGTTATAGACCACTAAAAATCACAGGCTGTTAATATCTAATACGGCTTAGATTTAAATAGCAGGCTGCAAGAGAAATGATACATGCCAAATTCTTTGTTGGCATATCCAGGTGGATTCAATGACATTGCAAAGAAGTTATTTTCATTTATACAAATGATTAATTTGGCCCAATAAAACATTGCTAACTTGCTTTGGGCATTTGCTTAACTAATATTTCTTGGAGAAGCAAATATCAGTGTATTTATCATTTAGCAATTTGTTATGTTAATATTTGTCCCCCTTTAGAAAGGATTCTGGAGTTTTACCTGTGCCAAATACCTAGTTATAATATTGAGTTTGAGTTCTGTACTACATTTGTTTAAGTTTCCTCTTGCAGTCTGTCTGTCTCCTCCCTGTGTCTCTGACTCAGTACCTGGGAAAGAAGTGTCTCCTATCAATCAATGAAAGCAGATGCTGAATCTGGAGGTGCTGACTTAGCACAGTGGAGGGCAAGCAGGCTGGCAGTAGCAGTCAGAGTAGGTTGCAAATTCTTACAAATTTGCTAAAAGCTTCCAGACACAAGAAGGCCAGGATAGGAAATGATTATGGAGAGAAAAGGCAAGAGAAAAAAAGGGATAACTTCTGAATGTTGGGATCTACCTTTTAACCCTACTTTGAAACTAGGAAATCTGTTGGGGATGGTTAAAGGAGTGGTGGCAACTACCCTAAGGAAAAAAACAACAAAAATAAAAATGGTTTGAGAGTGTGCTGGGTTTGTTATATTGGGTTCCCAATGTTGCACAGTATATTAGAAAGGCTTTTAAAGAACTCCATAGAGATAGATGAAGTAATTTAATCAGTAATTTAATTATTTTATTAAAGAAGGGCAATGGTTTACATGGCACAATACTGTATGGCTTTAATTTAGTAATGTGGTTTTTTTCCTAATAGTTTTTAATAAAGGGTTGCTGTGAAGAATAGCACTAATACTCTACTACGACTAAAACTATGACTGTCCTTCAATTTACAGGTTTCTTAGGTATTGCCTCTCTAAATATTTTAAGACATAAATTGGGCAGAGAATATCATTTCAAGTAGATATTTCACTGCAAATCTATAGTGACACATTTTAATTAACTACAGCAATATACATCTTGTGTTATAAATTTCAGCAGAGTCATTCTGAGAAACACAACTGATAACTGGCATGCTTAGCAGGGTGAATCAATGTCTATTCAGCTTCTTTATTTTCAAACCCATGAATTCAGTTTCAAGGCATCTATACACATACTCTGGGATGGAGGAAGGGGTACTTTAATTAAAGCAGCTCTGTGAGCTGCTCTAACTAGAATCTGCAGCATCACATGTATTCCGCATCCCATGCTTCAAAATGGTGGCAGGGGTGCTTTTACTAAAGCTTGTTCAACAAGCTTTAGATAAAGCACCCCCACCACCATTTTGAAACGTGGGGACAATGAAAACACATGATGAGATGAGTGTCAGCACACTTCAGCAGACTTGAAGCAGACTCCGACACATGGTAATTAGCACACATTGGAGCAGAGGTCAGTCACGTGTATAGATTCTCTAACTCTGTGGGTACAAAACTTAACAGTGCATAATAATGTTGATGCTAGGTACTATGCCTCAAATACTTTTATCTGAGAACCTCTTCATTTTGCAGCAATGTTTACTTATTTTGTCATCCTGCTTTGAAGCTACATTTCTGGAAATATTTGCCTGTTTATAAAATCTAAGGAATTTCTCTATCAAAGTGGACCTGGCTTGCACAGGTAGCACCAATCCAGAACAGCAACTAGGAACAATATTACTTGATTTTCTATAAAGCCAATTGATTTGATAGCTGTAGCTCATATTAGCAAACAAATTCAAGATGTCATTTTGCAGTGCATTGTTAAGGTTAATGAGCACGTCTGTCTCTGGCTAGCAAGAGCATCACCACTATAGATCACAATTAGCTTCTTACAATCATCTGTTGTTTACATTGCACCCAGCAATACATGGTTATAGAAACAAAATACCTTTTCTATGTTTTGCTCTCTTAAAGGAAACCATAGAGAGACCCATAGAGAGAACCAACTATATAGAGAAACCATATCAGCTGAAGAGGTGCCCTGAGTAGGTGGATGACAAACCGGGGTCCGGAGTGCTTAAGATAAACAGTTATAAAGGACAGTCATCATCTAGCAAGTGAGAGAAATTTTGGCCCGAAGGTATCTCCTGGTTAAGGGCTCTAAACTGAGCTGTCAGCCATGACACTGAGCCTTCCCTGGTTGTTAGTCAAGCAGGGAGGATCTCCTCCCCTAAAGTATTTGCAGGTCTTAACCATCAGTAACCATATTATTACCAGGCAGCTGTGAGTTACACACAATGGCCAAAATTTACTCCCCTGACAATTTTCTATCAATCAAGAGACAGATCATTAACTTCAAGCTTTAATATGTCTTACTGTTGTTGCTGAATTATTTTATTATTTCCTATATGGAGGCCATCCTGGTAGAACAAGCAAACTGACCTAGAAGTCAACTACACTGTTCTTTTGTCAGCCTGAGAGCATAATCATTTCCAAAAATTTTAAAGAATACTTTATATACTCTCCCCCTGTCCCCTTTAATTTGGTTACATTATCATTCTTTCCCATGTATGTATGATTTTGTAGGCATGTTATTAAAGAATTATTACAAATCTTTTCAGGGAAGGATGTCCAGTTGCTTTATTTCTTCTTACAACCACCACCACTGGTTCACTTAGTCCATTTAGCCTAGTACCCTGTCTCCAGCAAGTAGTAGATGTTTAGAAGAGAGTATAGTTACAGGGCATGTCTAGTGAAATCCATTCTCTGTCATATGCTCCCTGGCATCATCAGTCATTGACTGAGGGATACAAGAAGATACATCCCTGGCTGTTTGATTTAACAGCTATGAATAGTCCTGGCTCGCATGAATCTGTCTAATCCAATGTTTCTCAGGCTTTTTAGACTAGAGACACCCCTCACTAAACTCAAGGAACCCCTCATTAGACTTGAGGCACCCCTTGGAAAATGCCAGCTCTTCCTTTTCATTCATTTTTTTAACTATGGAAAAGTAATAGGTCAATTTTTCTGTTGCAAAGGACTTAGAAAGACCACTACAGGTCAGAATGTTTTTAACACTATGGATCCCTGCCAGAAAACTCTGGGTTTATCTTGTGAATCACGTTTGAACACTTAGCAGTGCTAGCATTGTGTGGGCCTCTGGGGGACCCCAAAAAGGATCTCGAGGCACCCCAAGGTGTCATGGCACCTTGATTGAAAATCACTGGTCTAATTCCTTTCTGAATCCTGTTATACCATCTGCTTCTATAACCTCTTGTGGATATGGGTTCCACAGATTAACCATGCACTATGTAAAAAAGTATTTCTTTTTGTTTGTTTAAACTTGCCTCCTGTTAATTTCACTGAGTGCCCCGACTGAGACTTGGTAAATAACAGTTATCTATTCACTCTTCCCTTACCCTTTAAGATTTTATAGAAGACATTTTATGAAGTGGAGCCATAAATCATACTGAATGTTTCTAAATGCTTAGCCTATGATCACAAAGTTTTGAAATATGTAGTTTAAGTTTGGAAAAAAATTAAGGATGACACCAAAATATGGAACACAGATGCAGACGCAAAGTGAAAAGAAGGAAGAAAACAAAACATTATGTTTAAGGCTCTTCATGCTACCTAATAGAAAGACTTTTAGTTTTGAAACAGTTTATCAAATAACGCTAAGAGAGTCACAGGCTGGCCAGTACTTGGTCACAGAAGACATTAATGATATTTTGACACTTAATGCCTGTCATGGTAAAAATCAGACTAAATGAGAATCTCTTATCCCACAGGTAGTTCTGATACCTGAATTCCAATATTTAAGCAACTCCCTCATTATTAAATAGGTCCTGTGCCAGAAGCCCAGACACCTATATGTTTGCCCTATTACTAACATTACCAATAATAGATTTATTTAAAAAGTTTCAAAAACACAAGAATATAAAAAAGAAACATGCAGTAGAACCTTAGTAATTCACACTGACTGGAAGTCACATTGCAAATTACTGTGTTTTATGATTTAATACAGTAAGTAAGTGAACAAACACAATTAAAAACAAAGAGCAATGTGTCTTAAAAATGCACTTTATTCATTTGTTTGACAAGTATAATTTTGTTATGATAGTACTTCAAAGTACACTAGTAAACGCTCTGTAGTGTATTTTGCAAAAGTAATGAAGTCTAAGTAATGTGAGATTTCACTAGAGCTTTTGCTACTGCGTCTTCAGTTGAGAAATGGAAAAAAGATTCTTGTATGAAAATTATGGGATGTACGTTTTAGATTGCATATTTCTACTAGTTTGTATACTTGGGCTTCTAGCTAGTTTGATCATCAAGGCCTGTGATTCTCAGCCAAGGTGCCACAGTACAGGGTGCCATGAGATCTCGTAAAGAAGGCCATGCCATCCAGCCCCTATGTGAGGAGGTAAATGCTCTCCTCCTCAACCCAGTATTTTGCAGCTGCCCCAGCTATTCCAGAGGTGCCCATGGCTGCTTCTCTAGGGACAGTCACTGCTTCTGACCCCAGGCAGCCCGTGTTGGCTTCTCCCATGCTTTCAACAGCGCAGAAAACTGGGGCGGGGGGGTATCTTGAGAACAAGATTACTAATCTAACTCCCACCTATGCTCCATTCTGATTCAGATTAGTGAGGAGGAGACTGAACTCCACCAAAATCTCCAGAAAGACCCAGTCTCTTAAGCATGCTTAAAACACACCAACCTCATAGCAACAGCACTGAGATCAAATACAAAAAAACATGGTGGCACTCCCTTTTGCCTATTAGACTACCAATTTGGACATTTGCCCTTGATTCTGGGTGCTTCTCAGTTTGGGGGGATCTGATCCTACATCTACAATTTGCCAGAAAATTGCCTTAGCCCCCAAGTATAGAGTATGCTTTCTTCACCCAGTTTGTTATAGATGGGCCACAGGGCATTCAAGACTGTAAAAATCAGGAAGCCATTAGAAGACCAAGCAAATGTGAGCGTGTTTCTCTAGCCCAGTGGTTCTGTCACTCCCGTGGTAGATGGGAGTTCTGGGTTTTGGCTCCTGTTACATTTGACTTTTAATATGATCTCATGGAAAACTATAATATGCATCACTGTCTGAACAAAGCTGAGAGAGTCTTTGCTGGTATGTGGGCTTCAGCCCCTATCTGCTCTGCCCCACCCCTCCTTCTCCATAAAAAAGAGCAGTTATCACTAGATATTTGACCTCAGAGATATTTATAGCAAAACATGCTTGGCTGAGAATACAATCAACTAAGTATATCAGTATCTTTGGCAATATTCTTCACATCTATTGCAATGTTTGGTTGTGTTATTAAGCTGCATGGTTTTGGGCTTAACATCCCTATTTATTTGCTGTTTATGTTGAATCTATTTTTGCTGTCTAGGTGTTAGTCTGAGAGGGTTCTTTTACCACCAAAAATAGGCTTTGCCTTAATTCAGCAAGCACATTGCTGATTTGTATGAAGTGCAGATGTGTAGAAGAGACTTTCCCTAGCTTGCAATTTGAGCTATCTTTGTCGAAGTATGTGTCTCTTATCTGAAGCTTTGCTTTACACTATTTGAAGACTGTGGCCAGGAAAAGGCCTACTACGTTTTCTAATTTGGTCAGCCTTCTTATGGACACTTTCATTTTAAATTGCATTCATTTCTATTGGTTCTGCTAGCTACCCCTTAAACTAGCCTGTGGCCTCTTCAGTGGGGAAAGAGGAGCAGACAGGACCTGGCTACACTTTCTTCAACAGACAAAATTGTTGAACATACTCCTATACTGAAATCACTGTATTTGCCACAATAAGTATAGTCAATTGACTTTGATGTTTTAGTAAGTATGTATAATATATCCACACTATACGAGACATCTCTGCCCTGCCTTCTGTGGACTTCAAACAAACATGGCTAACTACCTCTCTCTGTTCATGTATAACTAGGTTCAGTCATACAAAATTGTTCTGGATAGAGACAATCCTGGTGTCAATGGCAAGCTCCCATCGGAGCCTCTGCTATTCAGGTCTCTGACGTTTTCTTAGACCAGTCCTCAATGTGTTGAGGATGGGACTTTTTCACAGTATAATACCCTTCCCTCCTGTCACGGCCACTAATCTAGAAACAGGATGAATTTAGGAAGTGAAAGACTAATTATATGCCACCACTGTAACCAAGCAAGAAGTACAGCATGTGTACTGTGTGCCTGCCCAGAAAGGAAGAGTGTTTAGTATGTTTTGTCTCTAGGCCAGAAAAAAAGAGAAAATATTGGAGGGAAAAGTCAGGCTTAACTGGAAGGACTCTACAAGCACTGGTAGACACCCCATTACAGATCTCTGTCTATATCAGACTGGGTTAGGATGGAGCACATAAATAAAATATGGGAGCTAGTGAGTTAATAAAATATGGGGAAATCTGAAGCAACCTGAACTCAGATATTTCACACTGAAAACCAGGAATGCTTGCTGTCAGCAGTGGTAGTGCTGAATTCAGATACAATGGGTTATAACCAAGAGAATTTAGTGGGGAAAACTGTAAGCTAAATTGCTTGCATTATTTACCCACAGGTAATGTACAGAGCTGATCCAAACAAAAGTATTCTTGTGAAAATCTTAAAGACATTTCCCTGCCCCCCCCAAACAATCTCTATATTTTACTTTAAAAAACCAACAAAACAAAAACCAGTAAAGAAACCCTGAAGACAATTAAGTGTTCCTGTCCTCAACAACTAAAAAGAAGTTCTGTTTTGTTCCCCTCATCTGCTCTTTTTCCCTTTTTTCTTCCTCATTTTACTTTTTCAATTTTGCCAGTGGAAAAATGAAAAAGAGAAAGACAAAAAATAACTTTGAAAAATCTAACATTATTTTTGTCTGATTTTTCCAAAGAAATGCATTGGCTGAGTAAAGAACCTCATCAGAGGAAGCCTCTCTCTTTTTCAATTTATCTTCTTAGTCCTACCCAAAAAGATCCCTTCATAAACACATAATTCCCAAACATGAAGAATCCATACATAAAATGTGATGATGCTGGAGGTAGCACATATTAAAGCTGTTGTTCCTTCTATTGCACTTCTATTGCTGCCATCCATGGAGGGGAATACTTCCATTAATTATGATGTTTTTCTTCAAACTGAGACATTGTACTCTAGGAAAACTTAAGTTAAAAAAAATTTAGACCAATATTGTTGTGTGCAGAAAGGCATGACACATTTCTGTTATTCCTATTGTATATATCTGATTAGTAAAGTAATTTTGCAAACTGTTGTCATCCTTTTAAAATTTCAGCAGTACTTATAGAAAGGATAGTGGTTCATTATATAATGCTCCATTAACCAGCTCTCCAGAGAGACAACCAAATATGCAGCAAATCATCAATAGAAACTTCATTTCCAATTGTCTTTAGCTATTTAGACAAACAGTATGACATTTCTATTCATACAAGGTACAGTCACATTATCAAATCCAATTTCTTTTCCAACAGTGAAGAAAATATCCTTAAAGGTGAAAGCTTCAGTAGCAGTAAATTTGACACCATTTTTATATAACCCACTCAAAGCTATAGCAGAGGCCACAGGGAAACTTTTGTTAATTTATTTTACCAACCCCCTTCTCAAAAGGAAGTATGAAGAATCAGCCTATAAATATGCTCTCATCTTTACCAGTGGAGTTTCTAAGATGTTGTTCTGCTTAAACACAATATAAACTACATTTAAATCTGTCTTGGATTTTTTTCATTCCTCAGCCTAAACCAGTGAAAAACAATAATGCATATTTACCTACTCTTTATAAGAGGAAATATCAAATTATTACATTTAATTAATTGTATTAAAGAAACACGGCACATACATACTAATATTTTTATGGTACCATATTTCTGTATTACTTGGTTAGTCTGTTCAGTTAGGGAAAAGTTGTCTACAGATATCTTTGCAAAGAATTATGGTTTTTTGTTTGGGGTTTTTTTTGTTCGTTTCTTTTTGTCTTTGTAAAATAAAGTGTTACATCTGAAAATCCTAGTCAAGGATCAGGGCTTCATTATGCAAGGTGCTGTACAAACACTGAACAAAAAAACAGTCCTTGCCCAAAATAACATATGAAATTGTTATGGAAGTATGTAAGAGCTTCTAATGTAAGTGTAAGGCAAGAGATGATGAATGGGTACAAGGAATGTGAGGAAGCTACTAGACAATACTTTTCAGTATGATAAGCAATAATCATAACACATTGATAGTCTAGTTTTTTGTAGGCATTATAGAAAAAGAGAATTTTAAGGATGCATTTGAAAGAAGATTTTTCTTTCAAGCTCTTCCTTGAGTGGCAGCATGGTAGAAATTCAAAAATGCCTTAAATGTAACAAGTGGGCAACAGAGCTTGGTATGATGAGCTGATCAGAGTTCAGAGTTGACCTTTAGACAATGAAGGAGAAATAGGGTAGGGACAGGCTGCATAGGGCTTTGAAAATGAAGACAAGCAATTTGTGCAGGATGTGATAGGGCTAAGCCAGTGTACGGATGCAGGGACAGGAGTGACATGATCAAAGTGATGGGCGAGCAAGATGATCTTTTCAGGCCCCTTCTTGATAGAAAGGGGCAGGCCATGATTGTATTTGTCAAGGTCAGAGAAAAGGGTTTTTTCAGAAATCAGGAAGTGAGAGGAAAGCCTAAGCAGGACCTTTATCTGAGTGCATGGATAGAAAAGCCATATCATAGAGATGTTTTGCAGAAGCAATTTGCAAGATTTAAATATTGCCTGGATGTGAGGACCTGGGAAAGGCCAGAACTGAAGTTGGCTACAGGCTTTAGTGATAGATAAAAGGTAATGCTGTCCAAGAAAGAAGGTAGGAGGTGTTAAAGGCTCCATATTAGCCATGTTAAATTTGAGGTGATAGCTAAAAGAGACAGGGCTGGAGTACAAAAAAGTTGCCAGTCATCAGAACAGAGATGGCAGTCGGATGTAAATAAAATATGCACATTTATAGATGAGGTAGAAGAGATACAATCTAGAAGGAGAATATGAGAAGACAAAAAGCTGTGGGATGCCTACAGAAACTTGAAGGAGGGATAAGGAGGTATACCAAAGAATGATTGGAGAGGTAATAGGAAAATCAGGAAAGGACAGCCATTTAAGTTGCAGAATGCTCAGATGCTGTACTGTTAGATTTGTGATGTAGTGTTTTGGGGAGGGCAGGGGCAGCAAATAGAGACTTGTTTTAAGCAGCAAGGGAATGTATCTGTCTTAGTGGCAAAGTTCTTTAGACAATATGGTTCTATGAGAACCTGAAATTACTGTTTTGGCTAAGATTTCTCTGATTGCCTCTGTTCAATGACTGATGGATATAAAGAACTTGTATATAAACAACTTGCATTAAACAACACCTGTACTTTACAACACAGATTTGTCTTCCAACAGAAGCTGACCAGTAAGGTCTCAACATCTGTTATCATTCAGCAGAAAAGTGACAGTATTCTGTCCCCTTTATTGGCTTTGAGAGGGAAATCAGTTAAAGTAATGTACGTGTTTGCAGATTAAGGTACTATACAGTGTAAGCAATTGTGACAGAAACTAGGCCTTGACACTTACTAAATTCTGATGAAATCATCAACTTTTTATTTAAATTCAAGAATGAAGAACTTCTTTTTATATTGTGGTTTCTTTTCAAATCAAAGAGCTTGTCAATTTTCCCCCCGAAATGTAGTGTTACATTTTACCCTGTGTGAAGCTGCTATGGTAACTGAGGAATGGCTGTCACCAGAATGACATAGCCTTATTTTTTAATGTACACAAAAAGATAAACAAACAAATATTTTTAATGAGTCTCCTACCTTTAACATTTTCAGACTGACTCATATGAATCAGAGCATTAAATTTGCACAATAAATTATGTGATTATTTTTAGGTTTTATGTATACACAGTGCTACGTATGGCAGCTAAGGTTTAGCCAATGCACTGAAATGTAGGTGTTAAAAAGCATCATGCAGAGTTTTTTCTAAAATGTGTTAGCAGCAATTTGCAGGTTTCCCAATATTTGATACAAACTGAATTACTGTATGCTATGTCAATTGTGTATGGTATGCATAGGTAGAAAGAGAGATTATGTATACAGTATGGTCTAGATTGTCTGTGGTAACCATATGAGTGGGAAGTGAGCCTTTTCCCACTGTATGCTTCACATAAGGACTGCTGGCAATCATATTGCTCTGGGCATATTACTCTGGAATAAAGGCTACAACAAGAAGGGTGGGAGCAAATCCCTATGACTCAATGGCCACATCTATGCAAGACGCTGGCTATACAGCAGCTGAATAATACTGAGCAGTAGCGCATCACAGCACCAACAGTGCTAATATGCTCCTGTGCCAAATTATTAGGCTACTGCACAGTTGTGTCACTTAAAATACATTTGCCAGCCCTACTGTGCAGTAACTCTGGTTACTGCACATTCATTTAGTTCTTGATTATACAAGTACTAAATAAATGTGCAGTAACCACTGCACAGTAGTGTCTCACGTAGACATGCTCAATGTATTGTCATGCAAAGAGGTATAATATGCTTCCGGTGCAGCAAAATTCTTTTGCAGTGAGGGTTGAGGGGTTTTTATATTCTGTTATCTGTATGATCCATGGTAGTGTCTGCCACCAATACGGCACCCCTCAAAATCAATGCCTGGGACCAGTGCCCTGCTTGGCTACCTCTCGTTATGCTACTGTGTACTGTAGGAGCATCTAGCACCCAACCATCATCAGGGATCTATTATCTAAGCACTAAAACCTCGTAAGAAATATTCAATGTCACGGTGAATAATATCCTAACTAGGCAAGATTAATAAAAGTGGGAGATGAAGGTGAGCAGAGGTCTAATAAGCATGTTACTGGGGCCTTGGTCTCAGTTAAATGGCAGCATCATAATCTATGTTTTCTTTGAAAAAATTAACTGTTTTATCCTTGATATTTTGGAAAGAGCATAAAAGGTCACCAGAGAGTGTTACTAACACAAGGGTGCCTAGAGATGCTGTCAAAGCTGTTCATAGTGATTGCAACATTACACAAGGGAGATAGACTCTGTTCCAAAAGCTATTTTTTAAGTTTTGTATAAATTACAATAATTTAATGCTTTTGTACCTAACACCCAGAGATTCTAGCCAAGATCAAGGTGTTTTTGTGCTGGGCACAATACAGAAATGCATTAGGGATTGGGCAGTTCCCCAAAGCATTTACAATCAAAATAAGCACAAGAGGCAAAACCTAGTTTAAGAGACTGGAAACTGAAGCACTGTAAACTCTAACAAAGCCAGGAACTGATACTCTTAAGTGTCAGCCCACACTTTTAACCACAAGGCCAATCTTCCATTTATAAAACACAGGAAATGAATTTATTTTGGGGCAATACTGGCTGAATGTGTATTCTGTGGAATGCATAGCCTACTCTTGCAGTTGGAAAAATGTAATGGCCTATGTAATGTTTTCCCTTTGGCTCTTGTGACCCAATCTACCTGAACCTGAAGTACAAGAGAAATAAAATGTGTCTGCATTTGTCGCTTCATCAAAAGAAAGCTAAGGAGAAGATTATCAGAATCATCATTCATGATGAAAGTCAAGAACCTGCCTGATCTGGGCACAGAAACTGAAGTATCAATATTAGTGCAGTACCAGATGAATGTTGGGAGGCACCATAACCTCACATCTGAAGAAGCTAACTGCTGCCAACATGTTGAAAGTTTTAAAGCAGCAATTTATTAACAAACTACTTGAAAAAGATTATGTGAGGGTGGTTTTTATTATTATGGAAGCAAATTTGGTGAGTCAGCAGGCCAAACTCTTTGCAATTATCTGTTTGAGCAAAGAATGCCATATTAATTGTATTGAGTAAATCAAAAAGGAAAAATGTAAATGAAACATTAAGAGCAATATTGATACCAAAAAAGCATTAGTCCAAGTTAGAAGAATCAGGCTTTAACTCTGGAATAATGCAGAAATTAAGTTTGTAAACCCATCTAATATGACCTGGACACACACAATGCTATAAAATTACAGATTTTTTAAATTAAAAAAAAATTAAACACAGGGCATGCTACAAAGCTAGACTGAAGTTCACTCAGAGCTGTGGGGAAAAGACTGGCCAGCATCTGACTGCACTGTGCCTGGTATATGAGCCTTTCATTTTAGGAGCCAGAGAATGGGACATTTTCACTGCTGAGTAGGTACCCATATTGCTGGGTAGGCACCAATATTGTTGGCTAGGCACCCAGGGTAGTCACTGTTGGGCAGGCACCCATATGAAGGGTAAGGGTCTGTCCTCTTACAGGTTGGCTGATCTCCTACACAGGGCTTTAAACTAGGTTTGTCAGGGGATGGGGATGCAGAGGACAGAGAGAGCCTAGGAACAACAGACCACGAGCCATGCACTGGGAAAGTCCATAAGTACTGTGGAGCCTGATAGGCACCAGGATAGGTGGGTACCAAGGGCACCCATCAGCATGGGAACAAGCAGGAGGAACTCACATTCCTGCTTGCAAACAAAGACTTTGATGTGGTTGGACTAACTGAAACCTGGTGGGACTCTACCCACAATTGGGCAGTAGACATTGAGGCACGACAGAGTGGGAAAAAAGGGTGGCGGGGGGGCATTGCTCTCTATGTTAAGGAGCAATTCACATCCTCACTTATCAAGATAAGATCTGAAAAAAAGGCAAATTGAGGTACTGTGGGTGAGAATACAAGGGGGATGGGGTGAAAGGAAGTTGGTAGTGGAAGTCTATTACAGGCCACCACACCAAGAGGATGGGCTAGACCTGGAATTCTCAAGGCAGCTCTCAGAGGCAGTTTGTTCAAGAGATACGGTTGTCATGGGTGACCTTAACTACCCTGACATCTGCTGGGAAGAACAGTCATCTAGATCCAACCATTCACGTAGGTTTTTAACCTGCATACAAGACCTTCACCTAGCGGAGGAAGTATATGGTCCCACTAGGGGAAATGCCTTACTGGATTTGGTGCTTGCTACAGGGGATGACCTGGTGGGGGATCTGCAGATACAGAGTAATCTAGGAGAAAATGACCACCAATTGCTGGAACCCTCTATCCATCAAAAGGTGGGAAAGGTAACCAGCAGGTCAGAAATGCTAGACTTCAAAAACACTGACCTCAATGAGCTCAGGAGGTTAGTAAGTGGGGTGCTGAAGGACAAGAGCCTCAGTGAGATGGGAGTCCAGGAACGGGGGCCGCTCCTTAAGGGAACGATCCTTTAGGCACAGAAGGTTACAATCCTATTGCACATAAAGGCTGTCAAGGGGGCCAAGAAACCTTCTTGGCTGAACAAGGAAATCCAGGAAAGCCTAGGGATAAAAAAAGAGGCATACAGACTGTGGAAGCAAGGGGTAGCCACCAGGGAGGAATATACCTACTTGGCTTACCCTTGCAGGGAGTTAGTAAGAAAGGCCAAGGCAGCAGTGGGCATTGGCCCCCAATAGTTAGTGTCAACCTAGTGAAGGGACGCTTGGAGGGGCTTGATGTGTTCAAGCCAGCCTCCTTCCAAGGGTTCTGAAAGAATTAGCCAGTGTCATAGCAGAACCACTGGCAAAACTGTTTGAGCATTCATGGTGCTCAGGAGAGGTCCCAGGGGACTGGAAAAGGGCCAGTGTGGTCCCTATTTTCAAAAAGGGGAGGAAGGAGGATCCAGGTAACTATAGACTGGTTAGTCTCATCCCTATCCTTGGGAAAACCTTTGAAAAAATTAAAGATTACATTTGTGTGAGTTCAGCAGGAAAAATAATGCTGAAGGGTAAGCAGCATGGATTCATAGCAGGCAGATCCTTGTTTCATTTTATGACCAGGTAACAAACTGCTTAGATGCAGGAGTCAAGGTGGATGTGATATACTTGGATTTTTTAAAATTCTTTAATACAGTGTCACATCCCATTCTCATAAAAAAGCTAAGCAGCTCTGACTTAGATGATGATTACACAGTCAGGTGGGTGGCAAATTGGTTAATGTGATGCACCCAGAGAGTGGTGGTGGATGGGTCGGTATTGACCGGGAAAGATGTGGGCAGTGGTGTTCCCCAAGGCTTGGTCCTCAGGCCAGTGCTGTTCAATATCTTCATCAGTGATTTGGACAAGGGTGTGATGAGCATACTGTCTGAATTCACAGATGACATCAAATTATGGGGCAAAGTAGACACACTGGAGGGCAGGGAATGGTTTCAGGCAGATTTGGACAGGCTGGAAAAGTGGGCAGAACAAAACAGGATACAGTTAACAAAGATAAGTGCAAAGTACTGCACCTAGGGAGAAGGAATCACTAACACACAAACAGATTGAGGGATGACTTTCTAAGCAACACAGCAGCAGAAAGGGATCTTGGAGTCATAGTTGACTGCAAGATGAACATGAGTCATCAATGTGACAAACTGATCAATAGAGCTAACTGTATGCTATCATGCATAAACAGGCGCATCATGAACTGGTCTGAGGAGGTGATACTTCCCCTCTTTGCAGCATTGGTAAGGCCACAGCTGGAGTACTGCATTCAGTTTTGGGCACCACACTTCAAGAGGGATGTGGATAATCTTGAGAGGGTCCAGAGGATAACTTGTCATATGGTTAGGGGCCTGCAAGATAGGTCCTATGAGGAGAGGTCTTCAGCCCCTGTAAGAGAAGGCTGAGAGGGGATCTGGTGGCCATCTACAACTTTGTCAGGGGGAGACAGCAAGGAATAGGAGATACTCTGTTTACCAAGGCATCCCTTTCAATAACTAGAAACAACGGCCACAACCTGACAGAGAACAGATTTAGACTTGACATTAGGAAGAACTTCTTTATGGTAAGGGTTACCAGAATCTGGAATGGATGTCCAAGTGTGGTGGTGCTCTCCCCTACCTTAAAGGTCTTTAAGAGGAGACTGGACAAACACCTGGCTGGGGTTATCTGACCCCAGTTCTCTCTCCTGAGGAGGGCAGAGGGTTTGACTCAATGCTCTACCGAGGTCCCTTCCGACCCTGAAAAATCTATTAAATGTATGTCAAGATCTTAGAAACTGTTTGGCTATAACAAAGACAGTAAAGCTAGTCTCCACATTTTTCAAAAACAAGATGTTGCAGATTTTTATCTGTTGCTTTCATGGCTACATGTTTGAAGTAAAAAAAATCTTGTTTTGAATCAACTATGCATCTCAGAAGTCAGCATCTCTTACATGACAGTAGATGCATCTACATGTTCACTAATGTGCAGTAGTTACTGTGTGTTTAGTTTAGTACTTGCTTAATGAAGTACTAAATATGCAGTAGCTACAGTTACTGCACAGTAGTGCCAGCGCACAGTTTTTTAGTGACAATTATTGCACAGTAGCTTACTACTACTGTGCAGTAGGGTATTAGCATGATTGTTGCCTGGCACACTACTCTGCAGTGTTTTTAGGCTAATGTTCATTAAGTGTCTCATGTAGATGTGCCCAGTGTGAAGCAAGACGATTAGAAACAAGAATGAAAAAAAAAAGTATGGCATGTAAGGAATTAGAAATTAGGTAACACATTCTCAATAATGACAGGTGTGCATCTTATTATCTATGCAGTATTATCAATTACCATATATGAAGGCTTATGCAAATTTTATGTTGTTTTATCCCAAACTTCCTGCAAATTAATCCTGTGTATTTTTAAAGCAGAGAGCCAGTACCTTGAGAATAAGAACGTTTAGGGCAGGATTGGATTTCACTTTATGTTTCTAAATGAAAGTTACCCAGCCGTATAAGCGCCATATCGGTAGGGTGACCATACATCCTGGTTTGGCCCAATAGGTCTGGATTTTGTATGCTGGTCCTGGCTGCTTGCTCAAAATTAAAGCAAAAGTCCCAGAATCACAGGGATGCAGAGTACAGCTCAGCAGAGAGACAGAGCAGCATGGTGCCTGCCATAATGTGCCCGGTGCCCCTGCCTCTCTGCCTGCAGCAGTGCTGCTGACTTGGTGGTGAAGGGTGTGAGGGGAGACAGTGTCTCAGATTTCGATAAAAAATATATGTTCACCCTACATATAGGGTCCTTACAAAGAGTTATTTTGCCCTCTTATGAAATAGACTTGTCCTGTACCATAATTGCTAGAACAAGCAGGTAGCTGCTATGTTTAGCCCAATTGCCTAGTGGTTAAGGCAAGAAGTAAGAGATTCAGGTTCTAGACCCCTTTTACTCAAAGGAGGCTTGAACCTATATCACAGCACAGTGCTGTAGCCACTAGACTACAATTTAAGTAATAGCCAAGCTACCATTTATCCCTCTTCTTGAAGACAGTTCACTGCATCATGCATTTAATATTCATTGGTTAAAATGCGCAGAAAGAAGTGGAGGAGTTCCTATTGCATTGGCAGCAAGTGCCCAGGTTAGAACCCAAGGGTTTCTGCTACTCAGGGCAGTAGCCATCTCAGACACACACGCTCTGCTTGTTCTCTTCTTCCTAGGCCCAGGTATCTCCCTTTCATGGCTGCATTAGCTATCTTTTAGGCACATAAATTGAAATAGGATTCTGTCTTATGACAGACATGCAACAAACATGTAACACCACACATATATAACTGTACTCTTTTTTTTTAAAATATTTGAATGTGATGCCTATTTTAAGCAATTTCCAACTGCTAGTCTTTCTATTAAAACAGTGCAAATAATACTACCTGGACCCAAACCTGGACTCCCAATGAAGATTCCAGATCAAGCCATGGAGAAGTGCGCTCACTGGCCTGAAAAGTGGGAAAGCCCCCCATGCATATTTTCACTGACACTCAAGAAGACAAAGCAGTTGTTCCTCAAGTGAGATTTTAAGATTGCAAAGATAACTTGGCCACATTGCCCTTCCTGGCCACTCCCCTTCTCTAATGTCAAGGGGAAAGAATTGCTACAGCAGCCCTATGACTTTCAAAGATCCCTTCATGCAGGAAGAGTCCTGCAATGACCAAATACTCTGGCTTTAAAGCCCCTTCATACAAATGTCTACTGGCCATAGCTAAGCAAGGCCTAAGCCTTTATGAGAAAAGCAAATACTATTCAATGCATCTCTTTAAATAGTCAATTTTAGCTAAAAATAATGTGTTCCCTTGCTAGAGCTGTATGGCTAGACATTAAGGATAAATGTGTTAGTAAAGTGCAAAATTTGATGTATAAAAGTAACCTTTGCTATATTTAACTTTTAAATACCTGTGTGTACTTTAAAAACATTTCTAAATGATGTCTCATGTTATGTTGACTATCTTCTTTCAAAATAAATCCTGCCCCTCAAGGATATCTATATCCAAAGTAGCTATCCTGTAATGTAGACTATAATAGCCCTTCTGTATTAAGAAGAACAGGGATAGAAATAGATACTGTATGACTAAATGCTGATTGACAGCTCCATCATATGCTTGGCTCTTCTTTAACTAAACTGCAATAAAAAGACTTCATATCATTCTACCAGGATAATAAAATAGTGTAAACAGATGTAACCTTCTGGAAGAAAAAATTTCTAGTTGATTTTAATCATAGCACAGTGAACATTTTTCAAATGTGTTAGCCAAAAATCACATTAGTAAATACCTTTTCAGAAGGAATTTTTCCTTCTCAATTATCCATTAAAATGCTGTTTCTAATATAAAATTGTTGGAATACTGCTTCTATGTAAATACTTAAAGGAAAACATTTTCATGGCATGAAGGAAAGAAGCAAAAAAAAGGGGGGGAGGAAGAAAAGGTATGGAGACACTGACTGAAATGTCTGCTGGGTATACGTTCAAGACAGC
This sequence comes from Gavialis gangeticus, assembly GCF_001723915.1. Taxonomy (NCBI): domain Eukaryota; kingdom Metazoa; phylum Chordata; order Crocodylia; family Gavialidae; genus Gavialis; species Gavialis gangeticus. Next base: position 67,704,357 of record NW_017729025.1, read on the forward strand.
TTAAAAGCCCTTATGAAATGAAACCTGGCTTTTGAAACTGTCAGATTTTGCCACCCTTGATACATTATTGTAAAAGTCTGAAGAATTCCTTGACAGAAGAAGTTTTACAAGGAGTAGCTGAGATGCTAGGAAAAGCAAAGGGCCTCTCTCACAAAATAATGGTTTATAATCATACACATGATAAAGAAGTGCATCATGTCAGTGATTGACAGGCACTGCTAAGTGCACAGGCAAGATGACTGCAGCCACCACAACAACCAGCTCTCAAGCCTGGCAAGAGACCTATCAACATTTCTGCCAGAAATAAGACCATTTACAAGCTGGTACCTCAATTGTCTCTCACCCTTACCTCATTTACTTCTATTGTAGTTCATTCTGTGAGATGTAAGAGTAGCTGGCTTTTATGTTGAAACCCAGGAGTTAAGATACAAGGAACAGTTTCTTTGCTATTTAGGTAGTGAGCATTAAAATAATATACATGAATCAATGGTGCTGTGAATAAAATTGCAATAACAATATAATTCCTAAGAAAAATCCTATTTTATGCATAACATTTCTAAAAGTTTGCATACATTTTAGAAACTATTACTATTTTCTTGCTTACAGTAGCACCCCTAACAAACTAGGTGCTTTTGTGGCATTCAGGAAGGACATTGGAACATACAGTCTAAGGACAAAAATACAAGTATATCAGAGTTAGGGAAGGAGGAAAATAGGTGCTTTTTGAGTCTGCTAGGTTCCTTGTAGGCATCATACCAGAAGTATATGTTTTATAGAGAAATGTGGCCATAGCCAGTGTCTTGCAGTTAAGTGCAGGGAGTAAGAAGCATACTAAAGAGGGATAAGTTTTAAAGAAGGCACAAAACAAACATGGAAAAATGGACAATTGAGATGCAGGCAGACAAGAGAGAAAGGTGACAATATAAAATTTGAGGATCAGTCAAGAGGCATCAGTTCTTGAGTAAAAGAAGATTAATTTGCAGGAGAGCAGACTTCAGTTTGACATTTGGAAAAAACATGTAATAGGTGGAGTGGTGAAATCCTGGGGTAGCTTAACTAGAGAGAATGTACTGTTTTCTTAACTGGAGGCTTTTAGAAGAAGTTGGTTGAATTCCTCCTAGGGATGGACTAAGTATACTTAACTCCATCTCAGAATAGCAAGTTGGTCTAGATCAGTGGTGCCCAACCTTTTGGTCCCATGGGCCAAATGAGTGGTGTGGAGTTGCTCCACATGCCGAACCCAGCCAGTACCCAATTTGACATATGGGGCCGGCTTAGCTGGGGTCTGCCTAAACGGTCTGCCTAAACAGGCCTTAGCTGGGGTCTGCCTAAACAGGCCCAGCCAGGTCCAAAATGGCACTAGGGCCAACCCAATGTATAGCCCCATTCCACATTCTGGATTGTGTCCTGGCCCCAGCCCCAGCTTCAACTCTTGCCCCACATGCTAGCTGGGTCCTACACCAGATCATGCCTGTGGCCTCAGCACCATGCACAGGCCATGCCATCTGGCCTTCAGGCCCTAGAAATTTAGCAATGAAAGTTGGTGGAAATTTGGCCTGGAAATGTGATGGAAAACTGCCACCAAATTTCTAGAACCATTGTGAGCCCCATGGGCTAAATGACATGTTTCTGTGGGCTGGAACTGGCCTATGGACCAGAGGTTGAACACAAAGAGTCTAGAAGAGCTTCTAATGACCCCTTCAGCCCTATATTTTCTCTGATTTTGTGGATAGACGATACAGTAATTTATTACTGAGGCCATATCTGGTGTCCAAAAATAGAAAACCTATTTTTGGACACCAGACATAGCCTCAATAATAACAATTTAAAAAACCCCAAACCCTAGCTCATTTAACCCATAATCTAATTGGAGAGTTGAGGCTCAGATTTAAGCTGTACAGGGGTGACTCATCCATAGGACCCAGACAGTTAACCATGGATCATGGCAGGGGAGAGAAGAAGACATCAGTAAAACAGCTCCCATACCTTCATTCTTTCTTAAGGACATGTAGGAGGAGCAACTGGAGTTTTCCTTTACTCCAGTAATCTTCAGCTGCTATTTATCATCCAGTCAAGGCTGTTTGCTTGACTTGTGCCAACTGACCAGTTTGTTAAGCATTTGGTCTAGAACAGGGCAGTACAGAGTCTCCCTCTTGAATTACAGTGAGTACTCCCTAGGCCATAACAGAGGATTTGGGCCAGACTTGACATTTCAAGAGGCTACTGTATTTCTATTTGTTTTGTTAAGAGCTGTAATCCTCCACTAAAATAAAAACAACCCCCCAAATTTCAGGAAACAGCCCAACACAGAGGAGCACCCTTGCAACAACAAATCAGGTGCCTGCATGATAAAGGGAAAACAAATGTAATTGAGAAAGAGATTTTAGTTTCAGGTTTCCCCATATGCTATTATGTATACCAGGAAAATTAAAAAATTGATTCTTAAAATGCATGAAAATTGTTTGGGCCCTTTAAGTGGAAGGGGCATGATTTTCTAGGATGGAAGCTGCCAACTACACCAATGCCTGCAAATGGAAAGAGCCAACTCAAAGTTTCCATCTTCAGATAAATTGTTCCATCCACTCTCCAAAATAGATTATGGAAGCTAGTTGTCTTCTGCTGCTCCTCTGGTTCAATATTGCACTGACAGCCAAGGAAGGATCTGGAGCCACTGTCATTCAGAAATAACTACAAAAGTAATCAAACATTTACTTGGGGGGGTCAGGGGGAGGGCAGCAGAAGAGCTTTCTACAGGAAAGGAGTAATTACAGGAAATCCTAGGACCCTGATCTTTCATTGCCCTACCCTTTGTGTAGTTATTTCCACCAGTGCAAAGTAAATGTGAAATGCTACCCAACTGGAATGGTATGGGTCTTATTATCATGTATAATGAGACTGCTTCACAGTGCTCCAACAGTTTAAAGGGCCCTTAGGTTAGCATAAATGGCACTTAAACCCACTTTAAGCCCCCTTTACACCATCACAGCACTGTTAAGCAGTCTCTGTGTAAATTAAATTCAATATTTGACTTGTGCTTTGCACACGTGTAAATGAAAGCACATACTGTAGGACAATGTGGAATATTGGCCAAGGTCTTTATACTGCAGAGGAAAAATACCATTAGCAAAATACTGAGCATCTTAACTAACTTTTACACTTTTTACTGTATTCTGGCAATGAAAAGGGACTTCAGTATAAATGAGGCTCAGGCCTGGAGACTGAGATGTGATTTTTGTATGCAAAACATCTTTACGACACTTTATATGTACCCCAACTTCAGGGGTACTATGGATAACCACAGTGGCACACAGTAGCCTCACTGTAAACTAAAATCAAGATCTTTCATTTCTAAGGAAGAAAATTATTCGTTTTTCCTAATTTAGTGGCAAGCCTTTTTCATTCAATTGCCAGAAAAAAATATACAGCATCACAGATCATCCTCTTTTACTAACTCCTTTTCTTCTGGAGCCTTCTTGTAGTCAGGAGTGTTTCTTTTCTTTCCCCCCTCCTCCCTCTTGCTCAACACTGGAGATGATGCTTATGCCAGCAACTTGTTAGTCCAATTGCTGAGTCTTCTCCTTTTAAATTTATCATCATTGGAGTAAGTTGGTAGCAAAGACCGTCTCAGATATCTTGTTTAAGGACAGATCTGGAAAGTTATCTGCAGAAGAGCTGCATTTAGAATAAAGCAGTTTTGCTGGCAGTAAACACAGTAGCATATATAAAGTATCTGAATGAAAACTGGCTTTATAGTATATTAGCTGAGAAACCAATAGGTGATATTCTATCCCACTGAAGTTAGCAACAAATTTCCCAGGATTTCAACCTGATTTTTTTTCCACTATAGCAATACATTTGCTGAGGCTAGTATTGTGATCTAGAGACCCAATAGATGTACCTGCACAGAGGTTAAAACACTGAGCCAAATATATCTGTGATGCAACTCCTTTGTAACTGAGGCATGGGCTCGACCAGTTTTGTCAGTCTTTCCATAACATTCCCTGACTGCTGCACTGCAATATCATGATATATAGTCTAAGGCTAACATCATTCATTACATATTTCATACTGTAGTGCCATGCTTGATTACATCAATCTATACAAAACAGAAACTGGCAGGCAATTTCCTGTTTTCTGCCAACTGTAAAGGTTAACGTGTACATTGGCATAATGTGGGTGTGTAAATAAGGAATTTGTGTAGCCCTTTATTTAGCAGTGTAAGAAAACATATTTCAGGTCGAAGATGAATAATTTTGCTTTCCTCCAGGTGTCTATTTTCTATTTTGGAAATTTCAAGAAAAGGATTAAACATGCACAAGCACTACTTAGCAACAAAGCACTAGGGAACCATACTGTGTGTACTGTAACTTCATTTCATAAGACTATCATCACAAACTGCCAATATTTCATTACTGCCAAGATGTCTTCAGGGAAAGATGGGAGAAGTCAAGGAAGTGGCCCTCAAGACACCATCAAGACACCCCCTGGAACCTCCCTGGCATCACCCAGGCCTCCCATATGGTAAGTTGAGCACCCCCAAGAATAAGAGACAAACAAATCCAACTTTAGTTAATCTTACAAGGAAAAACAAGTGCCTAGTGAAGAAGCCCCCATCTAAACACAATGTAGTTTTATCATCTGTTTAAAGTCTGCATTATAAAGAAGGAAGGTTTAGAAGAGCTTACAATTTAACAGGTGAAGGAATGATTCGGTCATTTTACAGAAAGTTGTTTTCTTACAGAAAACTATTCACAAAATTAATAAAACTAAGTTTCTTTCTTCCTTTTATGAGAATATCAAAACCTTGTAAGTTATTTTGGTCAAAGACCATCTATTGTGTTTGTATGGTACCTAGCACAATGGGACCCTGGTTCATAGGGACTACTGATGCAATTTGATAGGAATTGGGGGAGGGAAGGAGTTCATATACTACCCAGTGACACAGCTGTACATATCTGCAGGCCAAATACTTCTCTCAGACACAGCTATAAATCCAGAATGATTTATCAGTCATTAGAGGTATTGTGGATATTGCACTGAAAGAAGACTTTGGAGAAAGATCTGGTTTGAATACACAATCTGTAACCAAGAGTTTACAACATTTTGAACTGATATATGATACCTTCACTAGCAACTTGGTTTGTAAGCAAACACAGTAGAATGCCACTTATGCCCACACCAATTATCCAGACTGCCCAGTTATCTGAACACAGGATGTGCCATCAACTTATGTGGTACATAGGACATGCGGAACCAATTGTGAATAAATACTTAAAATAACCAACAAATGGAAAAATAAATTATATATATGTTGCATACATTACATACCATAGTGTTTGTTTAATGTTTTACATTAACTGAAAAATTTAATTTTGTAAATGGGTTTTGATCCCAACTAATATGAAGAATTGACTTTATACTGTATTTCAGTGTAATGACTATTAAATACAAATATTAGTGAATATTTATTTGAATTGTATATCCATTTCAATTTTGCCATGCTCACTTTCTGTATTTGTTCCAGAGTGACATCTATTTTTATGTTTTCAGTCTATTATTAGAGAGCCCAGACAATAGAAAAGTATTTGAACTGCAGGGGAAAAAATCATGGAAGAAACATGATATCACAAACTTGAGTCCCACAATCTTTTATATGAGACTGTAGAGAATGGTGGTGTTTAGTCCTAAAAGAATTAATAGTACCCACTGCTAGAAAATAAGCATGTTTGCAGCTGCACTGCTCTGCTTAGGCTTCTGAACTAAAACCTCAATATGAATTTAAAAAATAAGTTATAAAACTACATACTGAAGAGCCTTCACAACTCTTGAAAGTGGAATAAAGGGGGCTGCTCATGAATAAAAGCTCATTTTACAAAAGGTTGTTTATGTGCCCTATTATTGTGGGTCAACTAAACTTTGCCTCAAGACTCAAATATCTGCTAAAGAAGTCAGCAGGAGATAATTGGATTTAAGTGTACTTAGAGAAACCACTGCTCTCTGCCAAACAGAAAGGGTTTATCTACAATTTTTAATTGTCACCCTATTTTTACAGAGTGCTGAAAAGGGCGGGGGGGAAGTTACTCAGTTGTTAGGCTTTGTACTCCTATTGGCATTATTTTGGGTATCCATTCTTAACTATTGCTATGGCATATTTCAAGCCAAAATATGGGCTGAAAATGGAAGCACAATTAATGTGATTAAGCTTCTGAACAAAATGCCATGAACTGGTAACCATTGGCTGCATATCCCTGCTAGCAGTGAATTGAGCTAGGGAAATATCCTTACAGAAAAAATCAGAATGTGTCATATTTCTAGTTGCTTTTAGAAATTCAAGCTAAAATCCACAAACACAATTAAAGAAAATAAGAAAAATTGCAATGATAGATGAAAGACTTGCTGTGAAGATGCCAGAGGAAAGTTTCATGTTGCACTTTCCAGATGAAATAGCCAGGTGGAGATTTGGAAGGGAAGGCACACAAAATGACTGAGAAGTTTACAAATGCTGCTAGAGGCATAACAGTCAAGGTCTGCACTAAAGGTGACAGCAGCAGGGACCAAGACAGTTGTGGCTTCAGCAGCAGAGTCAACAGCAGTTTAGTAGACCCACAGGTGCATCCTCCCACCACTTATCACGCTACTCCATGAGTGCAGCCAGGCTTCTTTTTCCTTGACATAGCAGTTCAATAGCTTTTGAAAATCACAGGATCACAATTTCCTAACACACCTAATGAAACAAGGACCAGGGGTATGAAGAGAAACCTCTGCAACTACACACAGCAGATACTTGGTGGGATTCTTAGGAGGACATCTTACAGCTGGATTTGAAGGTACTTACAGGTCTGAACCTCAGTAGTTAAGTGCAAAGATATTTGGGTAGGATGAAAAACAGTTTAGATGGGTGGATCAGCTTATTAGAAAATGAGAAAATGCCACCATCTGATCAACACTTAATTACTTTTTGTAAATATGAAGCTATTTCAGTATGTCAAAATGAATATACTGTAATTATTTTTCTTCTTCAGAGGAACATTAATTTCTTGAGGAGGAATTATGCTAATCTTTACATATATTAATAATTGAAAATTGTGTAAGAAAGTAAGCTTTAGCCTGTGTGAATCAGATCCTTAAGAATGATTGATTTAATATAATTATGTTTTAATAATTGTGAATGTAATCAGGGCTGGTATTTTTATTGTAAGAAAGCCAGTTAACTGTGTGGGATTTGTAAAGATCAGCTCAGAAACTGAAAATACTGTACCAGTGTATTTGTACAGTGACTACAAGAATGGGTTCTAATCTCACCTGGGGCCTATAAATACCACTGTAACACTATTGCTAATAGTAGTAATATTGGTTTTTTTGGCATAGCAATCCCCATATTCCTATTTTTGTATTCATACTGGAGCTTTAAAATTTTCCAAGGCACTTTCAGAGGTACTTTCTCTTAAGATAAAAAAATCCCAAGTGTTTAACCATAATCACTATTGGGAAAATACACTAGTAACATACACTTTAAAAACACTTATGAAAAGCTACACTCCTAATACTGGGTAAATAATGTATGTTTTAGAAACACTTTTGAATACCTATTCACTTATTAGGCTGGCATGTTCCCAAAGCAGTATTGACTAAACAATAGTGCTTCTATCATGGTCTGGTATATGGTCAATCAAGTAAACAATATGCATTTTTTTTTAAATGACTGAATGTGTACTTACACAGTAGATCATTCAGACCCATTATGGACTTTCAAGTAAATAATAAATGTTCTAAAGTCCATAACTACATATTTAGGCAATACATAGCTGTTAACTTTCTATACAATAAATAATAAGGGCTGTAACAATACCACAATCATGGGGGTTTACCCTATAATGTACACAGCCACAAAAAGATTTTGCAACTTCTCAGATACTTGGAGCAGATTTTTCCCCACTTTTTTAGAATGTATTGTTTGTTTGTTTGTTTTTAACAGAAAGACGTTAAAGGTGGGGGGGGGAAGGGGAGAAGTGTTACCTTTCAAGAAACAATAATTTTGTAAGATTGCAGTACCCTTGCAAGAAATAGCATAGATGAAGCCTATTCCCAGAAGCTTCTACAATGTCGCCTATACCCTAGCTCATCAATCTTACCCACGTTACTTTTGTCATCAACAGACCTGGATGAATTCTGCAGCTAAAAGACAGTTTGATGTTGTCTGTGACTCTTTGAATTATAGACTGGCAGAGGTCCACAAGCTTTTCTTTGTGGTTGCTCTAGCTGTGAATATATTAATGTATTAATATATTAACTATTTCTATGCGAGTATTCATATGTAGGGAGGCGTCCACAGCATTCACCCAGCTATTCTGAATGCTCTCATTTTTCTCTTTATTTATAAGTATTTCACTAGTGCTGACAGGAAACAGGAAACCTTGTAAGTGAACAAATACCTTCTAGAGATAAGGAATGTCAAATTATCTAATTAGTGAAGTTTGATCCTGACTCCTGCTCCGGCCCCTTAATGCCAGGTGGTAGAAGGGTGAAAGTAATATAAAGGGCTCAGAGAAGCCCTGATTTGGCCAAGGGAGGAGCCACCTAATATAGTGACTGGAAAACAGACATAGGTTACCCTCCCGTGCCTCCCACAAGCTCTAGCAGGAATGCATGAAGAAGTGCATTGTGGCAGACCGTAGCACGGAGCACTTCAAAGGTTCTGGTCAATTCTGTGGCCCACCCAGTAGCACATGGAGGTCGATATAATTTAGGCTAAACTGGAGTTTCCCCAACCTCTGGAACAATCCAAGATAGGCACAAGTGTCATGAAGGTCTCAAAGACACAGCCCAGAACCTTACCTTTTGAATAACGAGTAGCTGGTGAATTAACCAGAATCTGAAATACATCTCATAAAATATAAGAAACAATGTTAAATAATTAGGTTATTTGAAATTTGTTTTGGGGTATGGTGAACAAGGTAGTAAATCTGGGGGTAGATAAAATTCATTAAACTATTAGCCAGTTATGGTTTCTAGAGAAATCATTTTAGTCGTGTCACTGTCAAAATTCCATATTTTTGCAGCGAAAACACAGCCATCTTTCCGCTAGGAGAGGAAAGAATGGTTGATTTCCATGGAGCAAGCCATGGAACTTCCCTCAGGCTTCCTCTGAGATCCATTTACAACCCACAGTCTGCAAGAGACAAGTGTGCTTTGCACAAGCTCTGGAATTTCATCCTTAGTAATTTGGCTCTACTAATGCCATCTATCCTAGCTACAGCTGTCCCTGAAGTGGCTCCTTCCCTCCCATAGATCACATCTATAGAAATAAGTAATATAGTAATACCGTATAATAGTTTGATATAATCTCTATTTAGTAGCATAGCTATAGAGCATAAATCCTTTTTTTTGGAGGGATCAGAGGGACAGAAATTACACATAAGTGTATTTGACTGTTCATAGAAATCAAATGTGAAATGTTAACTGTAGAAGTGGTCTAAAAATGGATCTGAGTTTTTACAAAAATACCTACCCTGTATTTTTAATTTAAAATTGAAACAGATGAAAATGCTTGCCTACATTTTCCAACCAGCCTTACAGTTCACAGAAAAAAAAACAACCTTGATAGAGATTTTGAGTTAATAAATAACCTTTTGGGGGAGACCAATTATTAAGACATTTTACACAATCCTTTTAAAATATTATTAGTAAAGTACAATCGGGGTGTATCTTTTTATATTTGGAAATGTTGTAAGGATATCAGCACTCTATAATATCTAATAATGCGCTGTCTTCTGGCATCTTATTTTTTAATATGTCACAGCCATCACTATTAAAAAGTTCTTTTACATATTTTTCCATCAAGTACACATGATTGTTTGTTATTGCATTGTTCTTAGAAACTTGATCCTACACCATCCAACTAAAGGGAGAAAGTCCATGAGTAGAATAGGAGTAGAAACAAGTCCATGATTTACTGCTTTAAAAATGAAAATATTTGTGTTCAGAAAATAGAATGAAATTAGAGCCAAAATCCTACAGCTGTTTTTCAGGTTAAAATTAAATTGAAACCAACAGACATTTGGGACCATAAATTTGGTGCCTGTAATTATTTTTAAAAATATAGGACAAAAATAGGAGTTGAACATAGTGTCACCTTAAGTAGTATAATCTGTTAAATATATAAAACACCAAATGGTTATCAGAATCAAACTATGCTGTGACAGCTCTAATAGCTACCAGTCACAAAGCCACAGTGGAAGAACAAATGCTGAGACTTCAAAGTTCAAAGGATCAATAGATAAGTAGCATGTTATGTGATAGTTGAAATTAGATCCTCTGAGAAATAAATCTAGCCCCGTAATAAAGAAAGTAATCCAATGTGTTCAGAGAACACCTCCATATAAGATTAGATACCAAATATTCAACATGTAAAATGCTGACAATAAGCAAATCCAGGGGCATATGTTCCCAAAACAGAACCCTCATTAGTCAGTGTCCTTTTTTAGACACTGAGTTCATTTAGACTGTTGGTTTTGGTAGAATTTTACCAAAAAAAGGTCACTATTTGTAAGATAACATTCAATTTTTTTTCTTAATAGTTAAGTTATGGTGTTTTCTGCTCAGAGATTTCTATTATTGTTTAATATTTTACCAGTTCTGAATACTTCCTTTTTCTTGCCTCCTCTTCTGAGGAACAGAATAAAAATACAGACTAGGGGGCCCTATTTTGAGAAGAATCAACCAGCCATATGTAGGTACAATTACAAATACATTCTACAGCACCTATAGAACCTAGCTATCTAACTACAACTGCATTCCCCAAATGTGGTAGTTTGACACTCAACCTTTTCTTTAAATGACCATAAACAACAATATATGTCGGCACAGATTCAGTGATCAGTTTTGACTCTAAATAGTCAGCACTTCATTCAGTTGAGCCAGAAATAAGACATTCAAGAGCATGCAAAAGGATTTAAAATTCAGTGTTCTGCACATTGCTATTGATTTGAAAACAGGCTCATATTCACAGATTATTCCACAGAATTGCAGGTATTTTTTTAACCCTTCAGAAACCCGTCTGGAAGTGAAGAGAGGCAAAGATAGATTTTATATTTCAAATGAACCAGTGAACATTGATGCTTTCATACTATAAAATGTACATAGTCATTTTTTATTAAAAGTAAGGAAAAATTGAAGGTTGCAAAAAAGAAGACATTTTATTGTTCATTTTCACAGAAAGAAGCAATATTAATTTTGCATAGTTCTAATACTGATTTACCTACCTACTAAGTTTTTTTTCCTGCAATGAATTAGTCATTGTTTGAAAATAAGCTACTATTGAATTACTCTCCACAGTTCTGTGTTACCCCAAGGAGAAGGACAAACGGGGTACATACAAACATTACATTTAGAGACACCTAACAGTCTACTCATGCAGGCATTTGGAGTGTGTAAATCGGCCAAGAAATATCATACCCCATTTAGTGCATCTCAGGAGGTACATTTAAATCAGCCCCTCACCTCCCCCTCACCCTCCCATACCAAGTTACTTACCTCAGGCTGCCTTTGCTGCTCCCAGAAGTAGCAAATGGCTGTATGCACCATTCTTGGTCTAGATTTAGGCGGCTTAAAAATGAACGCTTGTTCACACCCATGCTGACTTAAGTCTACATGACACTACAATGTGGATCTGAAGGAAAGGGAAGGGATCTGTGAGCTATAGAAGGCTTTGTTGTTTCTGCGCATTGATTATCCTGGCCTTGA
>NW_017729025.1:67721098-67731994 GCF_001723915.1 Gavialis gangeticus
GCCAAGTTACTTACCTCAGGCTGCCTTTGCTGCTCCCAGAAGTAGCAAATGGCTGTATGCACCATTCTTGGTCTAGATTTAGGCGGCTTAAAAATGAACGCTTGTTCACACCCATGCTGACTTAAGTCTACATGACACTACAATGTGGATCTGAAGGAAAGGGAAGGGATCTGTGAGCTATAGAAGGCTTTGTTGTTTCTGCGCATTGATTATCCTGGCCTTGACCTAGCACAGGTTAGTGCAATATACAGAATCAACCTGTGAATTTGGACTTCCTTACGTGACTCTATTCACTGAGGCACATAACTGCCCCAGGGCCTCTACATTAGCTTTGATGAATCACATATGGGAGTGCTTGGTTAGTTCAGAGCTTTGGGGATGACTCTTGAAACATGAGATTTTACGTCCTTTCTAAATCCCTTAGGCTAAGGAACACAAAGGTAGATGTCCTCATTATACGTGGCTTATAGGTTAAGCAGAGACATTCAGAAACCCCCTAGTGGAAGTGCTCTATTGTGCTTTACTTAAAGCACTTTAAGTTAGAGCAGGAGTGAACTGAACAGACATTTGCTGTTAGGTGGAGGGGGCTTGGAGCCTGCCCACACTGGCCGAGGCCAGCAGGCTGGAGGTGCTCCCACACACCTCCTAGGCAGCTGCCAGAGTGATCCCTCTTCCCAGCTCCACCCTCTCCCCCCCCCCCACCAGCTCGTGACTGTCAACAGTAGCTGGAGGGAAGGGAGAAGGGATCCCCTTGCCATGAGCCCCCTACCAGATTTTTGGGTCAGGTCTTGGGAGGGGCCAGGCTGGGTCCTTGTAGAAGTGGGGCTCCCCCCCCGCAACCTCTTGACATCACAGGAGCTCCAATCTGTGACAGCCCAGGGGTGAAGTTGACCCCATGCTCACCAGGAGCAGACAAGCACTGGCCATGGCTAGGACACTGCCTCACGAGGGGCCCTGGGATGCTTGGGAATGTAATCTACCTGACTCATGGTGGGATTTGGTACAGATTTTGATAAAGCATTCTAACCTAATGTGCTTTAGTCTGATACCCCAACCATCCAGGGTTAACTTAAAGCAGGATCTGCCATTTTTAAAGTGCTTCATGTGCCATGAACTTCTGTTCTGTTGCAACTGTAAAGTGCTTTCTGCATGCTTAATGGATGATAAATGTAACATCTGCACCTAGCCATAAGCATCTTATTGCCTGATTCCTAAATCCCAAAGAGAATTTAAAACAATTTCATAGTCAGATCTGTGCAAATTATTAAGACTTAAAATGACTTTAATGAAAAAACTTATTCTATAGAGGATAACAAGTTTAAAATGCAGCTGTAAAACTAAAAAGCCCAGCATTTTGACTCCTCTCCTACTGCGTTATTGTACTGGGCCATGCCCATTCATAGACTCTTACAGAAATGGCACTTTTGGTTTTCCCCTTTCTATATGAAACTGGATTTTCTTTTCTGTCTTGTTTCTTCTCCAGGGCCTCCAGACACTGAAGCTACAGATGTTTCTTCAAATTGAATATGTTCTGTCTTAGCAGGCAATTCTTAGTTTACAAAAACTAATTTTTCTACATTTTTCTTTTAAACAAAATTGTTGTTCAGCATTTGGTAAAGCACTGCTAGAATTTCCTTATGCAAAAAAATCTACACTGTCCTCCAAAAACTGGGCTGTGTTTCAGTGCCACAATGTAAGCCTAAAACAATGATATACAGTAACATTTTTTGGTTGGTTGGGTTATTTTTTAAAAAGAAGATGAATACCAGAATTCCTAGGGCTGAAATGAAACCTTGTCTATCATTCCTATGAAGTTAAATCAAGTGGGCTCCAGTACAATTCGGGGTGTTCAAAAGCTCAAAAGACAAAACAAAGTAATTTCCAGGGGCTTTACTACCAGGCTAGGTATACATACAATTGATACAAACAAACAAAAAAACCCAATCATTTCTATTAATTTCCATCTGCAACTATATATAATTAACTGAGAATCCAATTTCACATTTATAACTTAACAAATTAGTTTAGTGTTGCTGTGGGGTTAGTGCAAACACAACAGTTTGTTTCTATGTTGCCTCCTCAACTATATAAAAACAGCATTTACTAAGGGAAATGGAAATTCACTTCAGTCATGAATGCTGTGCTCAAGTAAAAGTTCTGGAATTTAAGAAGCACTTAGTTGCTGCATTAGTCCATTTAGGATGTTTCAGCGTCTCAATTGACTGTAATTCCAATCTGCTCAAGTGCCCTGTTAATGACCTTCCATCTCACAGCAAGCTCAGGAATTCAGTGTTTATACTTTTTTACTATACCACAAACAGACTGAAGGACAGATTCTTTTCATTCTATCTTTACTGTGGCAGAAGGGTGTAAACTGTTACCACTATTTCAAGTGAAAAAGGCTAACCTTCGTGTCTCCTAATGAAAGCAATCATTGACAAAACAAAATCAACAGATCCAGCTAGAAGGGAGCCACTTAAACGATCTACATTTCTTATTGTCCAACACCCAGTAATTATATTCATGCTATCTAAACAAGCAGTAATGTTTATCCACACTTTAATGCTGTGTGGCAATATGAAGAACGCCCTTAGTTCTCGCTTTATAACTGAATATCTGACGTACAAAAAATGAATCTAGACTACAACCAAGCTTTTGACCCAGTCCTTCACCAAAAGCACTCTCTAGAATTCTAGGATAGTTTATATTATGTTACAAACTGCTTAAGAGGACCAGCTTTTCATCTGGTGTAAACTGGCAGTGTTTCACTGAAGTCAAGGGTTACAGTGATTCATAGCAGCTCAGTAACTGAGCCAGAATTTCTATCTTGCTAATAAACGTGAATATTTAAGTTGCTCCTACATATTTAAATCAGATTTCATGCCTATCATAATTTATACTGATTTTCTTGAGGGGAACTACATTTTAATGGAAAAAAATATATAATCTCAGAACATGGGCAAAAAATGTTCTAAAAGCAGAAATCCACACTTGGGGATAGTGGAAGATTTAGAAAGAAGTTACTGTAAGAAGAGGTAATTGTAGGGTTTTTTTCCTCCTGTAGGAAGTTTGATAATGCATGTTTCTGGCTGACTTTTTCAGACTCCACTTACTCAATAGTCCCATTGGCTTCAATGCAAATTACACAAAAATTGCATTAATAAAATACATACAGCATATCCAAAGAATTAAGCACCGTGATTATCAGAAAATGTAAGACCATTTAGAATTTTTGTATTTATTCTGCTTCGTCATGTTGATGAACTTCCCACTGCCAAGAAAAGTATAAAATTTCAAGATGATAATTAGTACTCCAAGTTCTACCTTTAGCGTACATGTAGCCTCACTGAATATAAAATGGTCATATGAGGACTTGATGGCAGAATGTGGCCTTTACCATGCTGCAGCCAAGACAATTACAGTAGCATGCTAAGGTGGAATCAAAGTTTTCAAAATGAGGTTGAGTGACAATTGTTGATGATTTGTGCAGCTTACTTTCCACTTCTAGCATAGAACAGAGAGCTTCCCAGAATTCCTGGAGGTGTGGACCTGTTTTAAGCACAATGTACACAAGCCTACTGAGAGGGCAGATCCACCTTCATATCACTGCCAACATGGGACTATGCCTAAAAGACACAACTTGGAGGTCTGCCAGAATAAACTGGCTTCTGGCACAGGCATATTATACAGAAGACACTGAAAGAAGCATTTCAAACCTGGTAGACAGAAGCACTTACAAGAGCACTTAACCTCAGTTATTTAAGGACTTTCAGTACTTATGATTAAGCACAGGGTACAATTCTGTGACTTCTACTCACATTGGTTAGGCCTTTATCCATTGACTTCCACAGGACTCCATACAGAATAAAGTGCTATTCAATATAAGTACAGTAAGTATAAGAACTGGCCTAAAAAGAAAACTTTATTTATGGTTCAATCAGGAGATCACAGTTAATCAGACTCAGACAGACAGCAAGCATTCACTCTGCAGAACTTCTTATCATTCATTTAAAGCCAACAGCCATAGCAAGTCATAAGAAAATTCTAGGACAGTTATAGTCAAGCAATGTGTTGGTTCATGATCATACAGGTTTGAAACTCATATCAATATCATGATAGCATTCTGCAACAAACAAAGTTTGTTTATGAGAAGGAAGAAGAAAAGAAGGAGGTTTGATCCTAACGCTTACTGACCTACAGACTGGCTTGAATTGTAGAAATTCATAACTTAAATCAAAACAGATGATAAAGGCTCAGTTACTGCTTGTGGTTAAAATGAATGTTCAGTAAGGACTAAATCCTGGTTCACCTTTATATACCTAAGGGCCTTGTCAAACATCTACTTTCAACAGTTGCAAATTTTTGGGATGTTGTCATGTTTAAAAGTTAGTAGGTGTTAGGGTAGTATCACATGTATTAGGGACAGACATTACACATAAACCAGTTTAAGTAATTGAAAACTGGTTTAAACCTGTAACAGAAGAGCAGTCCAATGTATATAAACCAATTTCAAAACAGCCAAAACCAGTTTAAGATAGACCTGGACAAATGTAGTATCAAATTTAACTGATTTAGTTAACATCAGTTTGCTTCAATCTATGTAGCTCAGAGAAACCTAAAAATTGAATCGATTCAGTCCCTGGCTTTTTGATTGTCTGTGCTTAGCAATGTTGACTTGCAACAGTTGCAAATCAATGGGTTATAGTGACCTAGTAAAGTTAGGACATGTTAAGGAGATAAGCCGTGCCTGAAAGGGAGCAACTTTGTGATGTTAAGAGGACACTGAACGTGTGCTAAACTGCTTGAACCTGTGGGTGCTTCAGTTTTAACTACACCCAGTAAGTGTTCAGTTGAACGTGTGACACAATTGTAAGTAGCATTTATGTAGCCATGTAACTTTTGGCGTTTGGCAGTTGGGATCTTATTTCCACCTGTGGTGGAAATAAGATCATCTAGGTACCCCTATGCCTACCAGCAGAGGTATAACAGCCATGGTTTGTGGCTTGGATGTCAGTGACAGGGGTCTCCAGCTGCAGCAGATACTGTTTCTGTATCCCCTCTAAGTGGGCTTCTAGGGGTGGTGCCTTGGTCACCCACAACTTGCCATGTTTCTGCCTACCAAAAGTAAAACAAGGGTTAAGTAGGAGGTTCCCCGCACCTTACTACCAAAAAATCTAGCAATTAGGGAATTTTCCCAGAAACTCAGATACCCAGGTTTTATCCCACTGTCACCCAGAGAGGGTTTGAACCTGTGCCTCCCACGTCCCAACAAATTGAAGGAGACACAATGGATACAAAAAAAATGTATATGAATGCTGTGCTTTTTCACTGTGTATATGTAAATATGTTCTGTTTCCTAATACTCTTATGGACTCCAAAACATCATTCCCAATAAATCAATGTTACTCTTCAATAATCAATAGCTGTGCTATATAGGTGTTTAGTAGTGCTTAACCCAATTGGCTAGTAGTGACCAACCATTGTTTCAATCAGGCTCTCACCTTTGAAGCTACACTAAACAGGAACAATAATATGAGGCCTTGACTTAGGAAGGAAAAATAGCTAATTATACTACCTCCTCACAGTACCAGTTTTCTTCAGGTCAAAATATTTCCCATTTTATTGAACTTAACATGGTACAGCTGTTTAGAATTAATGACATTTTTTTTTATTATTCTCATTTTGGTAATATTTTTAGAGCCAAATTAAGGAATTAGGGCCCCATCTTGATAGGTACTATGCAGAGCTGGAATAAAAAATGGTCCCTCCTTTGCGATCTTAAAATCTAAATACAATCAGAATATTTAACAAAAAGCACTGTATTTTTTGGAATCAAATCTAGTCCCTCAGATACATAAACAAACATATGGAAGCACTGTTGCTCAAAGCCAATGCAAGTAGCTGTATAGAAGAAATCATTTGTAGTGCACGGTGACAAGTTTTATTACACCTACAAAACTCAGGAACTATGCCACATACTCTTCAGCACCATCTACTGACACCTTCTTTGCTCACTATTACATAACGACAGCAAGAACTCTGCTGTAACATAATTTTTACCTAACTTTTTTTGAGGGGCTTGGAGAAAGTGGTTTATGCCAATTCATATTTTCCCCCACCCACTGAAGAGCTATCTTCAGTATACAATCAAACCCACTCTGCTAAAATAAAACAAAGTGTTTTTTTTCTCTTGGCAAACTAATTCTCCTGCTGGATGCAGACATCAATGTTCTTCAGCTAGCATGCTAGTCAGTGTTGGTACATTATAACCCAGAGTGAATTTTAGTAACAATTTAGAGTTATGATACCATATTTTTTAGGTTTTGAAAAGAAAACACAATGGGGAAAAAGTTCTGTATATTTAGTCACTTTTAAAATAAAACAGAAGCTTCATACTTCAGTAATTACATGCCAGAAAGTTCCCGTATTTTGATTGTTTCATCCTTTAGCTTTAAAAATCAACACAAGTTCTCTCATTTAATGCTAGAATTACAACTCTGTGTTTAATGTACAACTGCTGCCACAACAACTTAAACTGTGATTTTTCTACTAAAATATTTATGCAAGCATAGGAAGCATCAATACAATGAATATAGCATGCATTATGGTCACAATACTACTCAAATACATGCATGCACTCATAAAATCTCTAATTACACATACCCTGTATTTTATATTACAAGAACAACCTTAACTCTTTATCAAATGACCAACTCCCATTCATCTAACAGGGATATGCTTATAGCATATTAACTAGAACATCAGAAAATGTTGACATTCTTTGTACTACAGATATGTTCTCCTCTTTTCACTCCCTTCTGTCTTCTGCAGTGAATATAATTCTTCACCCTGGATGAATACGATACCCTGGAACATGATCTAATACACAAAAAAGAGGCAATTGGGTACAGGTGGACATGTGGTTTGTGATGAGAAGGGGTTGTCTCTTATACAAAATGGGAAGGTCAATGAAGGAAGGGCTATGCAGAGATTCTTCATGGGATGGTTTGAATTTTTTGGCTCCTTGCGACTTAATGCATTTAAGAAAAAGTGTTGTTTCTGAACTGTATATGTAGCTTATCTTTAAGTGTCTTGACCTTAGTGCAGAGCAACATAGGAGATGATTGAGTCTGATATGTATAGAGAAGTAAGATTAGGATTTAACGAAACTTAGAACAATAATTTGACTCAGAATAAAGCCATGATTTTTAAAATATCTTACAACATGGAAATTATAAATATTTTTATCAGAAAAATCAAAACATTTCCATTCAGTTTCTCTGACACAAAATAGAGAAACCAGCTGACCCACCGCAACCAGGGGCTTCAGTGTTTTTCTGGGTCCCTGTTCCAGAGTCAGGAGCCCAGATCTTGAGGCTATGTCTACACCTAATATCATGCTGCTCCCAAAGGGGAGCATCCTTGAACATGTTTATCTCTATCCATCTTGCTCATGTGCACCAAACCCCAAAATTCAGTGATAATGCTCTACAGCTCTCAACTATGCCAGAAAGGGGTCTTGAGAATATCCAAAGGAGTATCAAAGGGCAGCTTCACTTTTGCATTTCAAGTGATGCTTTCAAGCAGGTTTGGACAGGCAATGTGCGCCAGGGGCACAATACAGATATATCTAGAAATGCTCCAGCTACGGCCTTGACTCTCTTGATTTTCCAGGCTTACAGCAAGGGAGTATAGAAGTCCTGGGGTTCTCAGCTTTGATGTAATCAGAATGACAGGCCGGACCTAGAGCTGCAAATTCTGGACGCCTCTTGCTAGCCCTGAGGTAGCCCTTGTACTATGAGCCAGGAACCCTGGAAGGCTGGGTTTCCAAACAGCCTTCAAAACCAAAAATGCTTTGGTGGAATTGTTTTGAAACCAAATCACGTAAGTGAACCATTTCAATTTTGGCAACCTAGTGTTTTCTAATAAAAAAGCATTTCATTGGAATTTCTGAGACATGCTGAAGAAGATATATTTGACTTATAATAGCTAGGCAAGATTATCTATGGCCCATCAACCATGACTTGTGCTTTGTGATCTTAGTGGATATTTTAGATTTTTTGTACACGTCTTAAATATTTGTGATGTATGAGACGAGACAATCTATTTTTTTTAAGAAGAGATGCATGTAGCACATATAATGATGACAGCTGTCTGATTTTAGAACAGAAATACCTCCTAAGTAATAAAACAGAACACACAGGTAAAGTAATGGCATTCCTTATTACATGTCTTGATGCCTTAATAAACCAAACATTAAGCCTAATAAATGACACATATCTAAATAAGTAGATCTATCAAATCTGTACAGAAGTACACTTGCCAACAGTGTAAAACCTGTACAGAAGTACACTAGTTGGGGTTTATACAACATGAGAACCTCACTCAGTGAGGAGGCAGAGCTGGGATAAGTTCATGCACAAAACTGTTTTTGGCAAAAAAAAGTGAGGATTTGGGAACACCAAAATAATTCCAAAATACAGATGTCAATACACCGAATATTTTGTTTTGTAAAAGATCTGAAAGCTATTCAAGTGCTATCATTTGACTATGATGAACAAGTATAGGTGTCTCTATAAATTCTGTGGCTCAACTTAAGTCAGCAATTCCCCAGGGTTTTTTCCATTTGTTTCATGCCTACTGAAATTGCAGCTTGTTTAGGGGCCAAAGATGTTTGTTGAAATACTTATTCACTAAAGCTTGCAACTTCAGGGTGGCCAAAACTATTCATGAATAGTTTTAACTGAAACAAGAATGACAAAATGTTTCTGAAGTGTTGAAATAAGCTGTTTCAACATTTCATTTTTAGGCACTTGTAATAAAAGCTAAGGAAATGAAAGACTAAACTGATGGAGCTGCCAAAGGAAAAGATATCCCCTTCTTCCCCATCACCCAACCCTTTTACCCAATAACCAGGTGCTTACAGCAGTTATCCAGGACGTAGGGCACTTGAGTTCAAATCTCTCCTCTACCTGTGAAACCACTACTCTGGGATGAGGAGCAATTTCCAGCAGTGTTGTGAATCTAACCGTTTGGTTTTTTGGCTTGTATTACAAGTGTCCAAAAACGAAAAGTTACAGAAGTGTTCATTAGGACATTTCTAAAATGCTGGTAAGAAAAGTGATTTTTTTTAGGGCTAGTCTAAGATGATTTCTGTTTGACCCCCATAAAGAGAGGAGAGAAGAAATAATAATAATAATAATAGTAATTTTACAAACACCAGCTTGCACAGTCATAGTACGTACCCCCAAACAAGTATATGCAGTCACCAAGATACCAAGATACATTTCTTGTTCATCCTGATATGCTTATTATTTACCACACTTACACAGCATCCATCTTCTCTGCTTTCATCTCCATGACAGTCTTATTCATTTCCAAATTCCAGCATGTGAATTGCTTGGCCTAGGATTTCCCTGGTGAGTCAGAGATGATATATGCAAACGCTTTACTATCATGAAAATAGAAATGCAACACTCTCCTTCCCCTCCCCCTGACTATTTTTTTAAACAAATCAGCTTTATTATGTAGCAAGTTCTCATGGGAGCAGTATGAAAGGTAAACCAATGAGGGTTTAAGTAAATGTGACAAAATATAATGCCTATATTAGAAATATGAAATATTTTAGAATTGAATATAAAAGAAGAGAACGTCTGCAGTGACAGTTACCAGCTGTAAGAGTTAGGTGTTCCCTTAAGTGTTAGAATTGCTTTTAATCAGTGTTCTCTACCTAACACATTAATTACTATTGGCCTGCGTTCTCCCTTCACCATAGGCCAGCTTCTGCCTGAGTATCCTGGGTGCCCAATAAAGGGATAATACAAGACGCTTCTTCATTTTTCATGTCTGAAGTCTCCCTGGCCCCTATCTCAATCTTAGTGGTTAGCAGAGACAATTGCAGCTCTTTAATCCTAAAGACCCCTGGTCCTGCAAAATTAATTGGCCTATTAGGAGAAGCAATCTCTGTCCCACAAGAGTGAAGTAGGAGAAACAAAATCAGTTCTGAATGTGTAGATATTTTTTTCCTTGTCACAATGCTTGGTTTGATTTGAGTTACTGTAGGACATAAGTAGCTAGCGAGAAATGCTAAATGATGAAAAAATTAAAGAGATAGGATAAATGTAGTGTGAATAGAGTATTTCATGCAGACACAAAAATCTAGGCCACAGCTAATTGTCAACTTTAGTCAAACTATGTAGATGCTTATGAAGCAGCCAGTTTTCACACACAAACTTTTTTTACCTCTTTGTAACAGTTTTCAGTTTGTACAGCAAATGATCATGCATGACCTTTTATTGTATTTTGAAAACCTTAATTTATAGACAAAATAAAATAGACAAATGGATAAGTAAAATGAATTCTGCTGCAACTCTGCCTAAATTAAACATAGTTAGGAGCTTGACGGTGCCTTTTGTTTGACAGATATGAAGGTGCAGTGAATAAAACATTCAAAAGTGTCTAAGTGATCAAGGACCTCCAGTGTCACTGACTTCTGTTGGATTAGAATCCTAAGGAAAATGGTTGAGAATGCTGTTGAGTGCATCAGGAGAGATCCCTGTACTGAAACTGGGTGCCTGCTACTTCACTCTTTCAGGATAAAGATTGGGGAAGCTTGAGACAGTCCAGAGGAGAGCCACACGCATGATCAGAGGTCAAAAAAGCAGACCTTATGAGGAGAGACTGAGAGGCATGGGACTCTTCAGCTTCGAAAAGCATAGGCTCGAGGGAACTTGGTGGCAGCCTATAAGTGTATAAGGAGTGTGCACCAGGATCTGGGAGAACATCTGTTCACCAGAGCACCCCAAGGACCTTGCTGAAAGACCATTTTAGACTGGACATAAAGAAAAACTTCTTTACCGTCTGAGTCTCCAGAGTCTGGGATACACCCCCCCCCCC
>NW_017729025.1:67732070-67735027 GCF_001723915.1 Gavialis gangeticus
CCCCCCCCCCCCCAAAAGTGGTGCAAGCACCTACTCTGGACACATTCAAGAAGTGTTTGGATGATTATCTTGCTAGGATCATCTGACCCCAGCCAGCTTCCTGCCCTCTGGGCAGGGGGCTGGACCCAGTGATCTCATGAGGTCCCTTCCAGCCGTAATGTCTATGAAATCTATGAAATCTATTAAGTCTTCTTCTATCATTCGAAAATCCTCAAATCGGTGAGGAAATTCAGGATGCAAGTCCACTAGTAATGACATGTATTTTTTTAGGTTTTGATCAGAAACAGTAATCTGCTGCAATGTAGGAAAATGGCCGAAATCTTTGTTTTCTATCTGATGGGAGAAAAGGAGTAACTTTGTCATAAATTACTTGATGCTGGAATGCAATTCATGAGCAAAAAGCCCCTTCCCTTGCAGTTGTGAATTCAGATCATTCATGTAGACCATGATATCAACAGCAAATGCAAAATCAGAGCACCAATCTGCATCATTCAGCTGTGGGAAATCCAAATCTTTTGCTTTCATGTTAAAAAATAAACTAATCTTGGCTCTCAGTGCCCACACTCTATTCAGAGTGTTACCCAAACTAAGCCATCTTATATTGGTATGATAGAGAACATCTGTGTGCTCAGAGCCAGACTACTCAAACAGAATTACAAATTGCTTGTGGTTTAATCCTCTTGCCCAACTGTAATTGACCACTTTTGTAACTGTGTCCATAACAGTGCTTAGTTTTAGAACCTAAGTTTTACAGAACACTTCTCGATGAATAATACAGTGTAAAAAATAATTTTCTGTTTTGGATTTGTTTCTTTGACTTGGTCTTGAATTCTTTTGAGCAATCCAACATATTTGTCTGTCAAGTTTGGGCTTCTATCGGTGGTTGCTCTCACCAGTTTTTTCTAGTCCATTCCCAATTTTGGCACACATTGATTTACTGCATCCAGTACATCTTTTCCAATTGTTGTGTCTTCCATTGACCACACTGATGCCAATTCTCCTGAGAGCTCAAAATTTTCAGTGATTCCTCAAATGAAAATCAACAACTGAGCTGTGTCTTTGATATCACAACTGTCATCGAGTGCCAATGCAAAATATGAAAAATCATTTACCTTACTTTTCAGGTAAGGTGAAAGTTCTCAGAGATATCTTCAATACGTTTCACAATAATCTGCCGCAACAAGTTAACATTCCCAAACTGCTTTCTATTCTGGGCACAAATTTGCAGCAAAGTTGAGTATACATTCCTTTACAAATTCTCCATCAGAAAATGGTTTGCTCTTCTTGGCAATTATGTGTGCAACCTCATAACTCGTCCTCATAATTCCATCCTGTGCTGCCAGTACAGGACAGGTGGGGCTGGCTCCTTGCTGTGCTGTGCAAGTCTGGGCCTTGCAGTCAGGAACTGCTTGCCATTGGAGCCATGGGCCTGGGGTAGGCTGGGCCTGGTAGGTACATAGGCCCAGTGCTCCTACTGCAGTTACTGGCCCACCTACCAAGTTCCCCTAGTCACCTGGGCGGCTGTTAAAACAAGAGCATCTACACAACTGGTAAGAGCAGAGGCCAGGGCAAAGGCAATGCCCTGAGACACCTCATGGTTAAGTGACAAACTTAGAAAAATGTAAATAGATAATTGTTCTAATGATATTTGCATCACTATTACCACCACTCCACAAAAGAATAATTTGGATATGAGCACATCAAAGAAGAGGAAAGTAGATGTTGAATGCCAAATATTCAACAAAGAGTGGACGTCTAAATATTTTTTTACTGAAGTGGGTGGAAAAGCTGTTTGCTTAATTTGCAAAGAAAGTGTAGCAGTATTCAAAGAATACAATTTGAATTGGCATTTTGAGACCAACCATGTATCCAAATATGAAAAATTGTCTGCCCAAGAAAAAGTAAAGAAAGCAGAGGAGATGGTTGCTGCAATGCAGAAAGAGCAGTTTTTTCACAAAACCACTGGCAGCACAGGATGGAATTATGAGGACGAGTTATGAGGTTGCACACGTAATTGGACATGAAGATCTGCCACACATCTTGCATAGGCCTTTCCCAGTGGATGAGCCTCCTATTCATACATGAGTATATCTTTTGATGTTAAGGAATCTAAGTCTGACCCATCCATCCAATATCTCAGCCACCTCATTACTGTGCTGCCTTATTCAGGTCTACATAATAGTATAGATAATGTAGACAGTATGGGGTGGCAACTGAAGCAGTGGTTTTGGGTGTAGCCTTTGGTAGGATATCAGGGAGAGGCTCAAAAACAGCTGCTCCATCTTCACAATGGCAGCTGGTGCTGCCCCATGCATTGCTACTGCTCAGGGCTTAGAGCTGCTTTGCTACAAATCTGAGTCTTTGTTATGTGATGTACAGATCTGGAGTAGAGTCTCAGAAGGGCATTTTCAACTCATTCTCATGCATTATCATGCTGATCAACTAACCATAGCATAACTTGGCACAGCATTGGTGGGGCACTCAACAGTCAAACAGTTCTCTACAGACAGATCTTTTTTACCAGTGTCTCAGGCCAATACTTCATTAGCCAGCATCTCCTTTGTTCAGGAGTATCCGTATAAATTATTTCATCACAATGAGCAGCAGCTCAGTCCAAGTCTCAGTTCATCATGCACCAACTGCATTCTTTCAGTCTCTGAGCTACTCCTGGCATTTTAGGGATCTCTCTTCCACAGAAGCACCAGTGGGGCATTTCCTCAGTTATATACAAATAATCTCAGCTGATTGCCTTGATCTGAGGGAGTCGCAATGAGAAGCATCCGGGACCCGTCCCACTGCAGCCACGTCAGAGGCGCCAACACCGGCCTGCGGGTGAGCCTGGGGGGGCAGTGGTTAGAGCGCTGCTTCCTGCTGGGAGGGGGCCCAGACACTTGGGTCCTGGGGGTGGGGGAAGCAGCAGAGGGCCCCAATGCCAGACACCTGGGTGCTCCGGGAGG
>NW_017729025.1:67740027-67758135 GCF_001723915.1 Gavialis gangeticus
CACCAACTGCATTCTTTCAGTCTCTGAGCTACTCCTGGCATTTTAGGGATCTCTCTTCCACAGAAGCACCAGTGGGGCATTTCCTCAGTTATATACAAATAATCTCAGCTGATTGCCTTGATCTGGGGGTAGTCTTGTTCAGTGACTGGGGAGCTGTCAATAGAATATGATAAGCAGCCTGTTATAGATAAGGGGGGGAGGGAGGGGCAATAAAAAGACACAATGTCCAAGGAACCACACCCACCAGATAGGACAAAGAAAACCATATTGTTAATGTTTGCAGGGTTTACTGGTATTGAAAGTCCGCTCTGACTTTGGTTAGAGGCTAGAGCTGCTGGGTTTTCCATAGGCTCTGGAGACCAGTCAAATACAGACATCTGCTTACCAAGGCTGCTGAGCTGGTGATTCATGTGAGGCAGTGCTGATGGACTGCCCAATGCTGGACCAGTCCTCATTTGCCACAATAGTTATTGTTGCTGGTACTGCTGCTGCATGGCCTGCTGTTCCCCATATTGGTTAACCTTTCTCAACCTGTCTTGTTCCAGTAAATTCACCATGAGTCATCAAAGGCAGGGTGATTCACCTGAGTCATCAAAGGCAGGCAGAAAGGGTGCATCCCATTTAGTATTTCTCTCTCATTTTTCCTGCAGTGGCTTGCCTGTTCAGTTGAGTCGGCCGCTTCTCACATTCTCCACCAATTGTCATAGGTTTAAGCTTCCTGTAGCGACCCCTCTAGATTTTCTGGAGTAAGGCATATATTTCAGGTCTTGTCATCCAGGTTAGGACAGTTGCACTCATCAGACAGTGAAAACTCAGCTCCCTAAATAAACTTTCCAAGGGTGGGTCCAGATGAGCGTGGCACAAGCAGCAGTGGCACACTTTGAGCTGCTGCTACTTGTCCCCAAGGAACACTTGTGCCACAAGTGCTGTAGCACACAGCAGGTTAACCTGGGTGAGGTAGGGGAGGCTAGGGACAGCAACTGTGCTGACCCTAGAAGTCTTACCTGGGGTCCTGGGGACCACCTGGAGCTGCAGCCATAGAAGGAAGCCTGGCCTGCAGCCAGAGTATGGCTTCAGCAGACTCCATTTTTGACTGATGCAGTCCCAGATCTCCCGGGGTTAAACCCCACCCCCACTACCAAGTAGCACCATGGGGAATGCCTGTACGCGTAGTGTGTGGTGCCGCAAATGGGTCTGCGGTGCCACATACCACTCGTCTGTGCTTGTCTGGATGTGCCCCAAGTGTTTTCCCCTTCTCCAGAGAAGAGGGGGAAAAACCCACCCCTGAAATAAACTAAAAATCCTGTTCCAACTGAGGACTTCTTTCTGGGATCAGTTTGCAGTCTGTTTCAATGTGCACTAGTCAAACAACAGCAGACTCTTTGAACCACAGTTTGTAATCCAAACCACCCTTTTCCTAGAGCTAAAACATTCTACAGGAGTGGAAATTCCATAGATCCTTTCTCTAGGATGAGAGTATCATGCTCCTCCCAAAGCCTGTAGCCTCAGGCTCGTGCTTCTGTCCTTTTAAAGTTGCTCTCTCCAGTCCTACAGGCCTTGTAGGTATAGCAGGTTTGAGCTAGTCAGGCCCATAGGCTCTTTAATCCATTCTTGTCTATTGCAGGATCTATACATTCCAACAGATATATATATATTCCTTACCAAATTCACACCTAAAGTGATGTCAGTGCAAGGCATATAGACAATGCTTAGTCTAGACAATGCAGGCAACTGGCCCACTCTTTTCCTTTAAGACATGGGTTAATGGTGACTTTGTGCATATTAGCTTGCTGGTTAGAGCACATGTACCAGCGATGAGACACCTGTGTTCAAGTCCCTATTTACTTGGGGGGGGGAAGGTGGAGGGTGAAGGGGCTATA
The DNA here is from genome assembly GCF_001723915.1 of Gavialis gangeticus. Lineage (NCBI taxonomy): Eukaryota > Metazoa > Chordata > Crocodylia > Gavialidae > Gavialis > Gavialis gangeticus. Next base: position 67,741,908 of record NW_017729025.1, read on the forward strand.
AACCCTATCTTCTACCTCCCAGGAAAGTGCCCTAACAACCAGGGTATGGGCTAAGTATAGCTTTCTCTCCCAAGCCATTATGCAGAAAGGAATGAAGAACTCCCACAGCAAGAAATTAGAGCATGAAAGAGGAAGGACTCCTGTGTTCAGAACCCAGCTCTTAAGACTATAGCTTTTATAGTAAGCCAACATTTGAAAAAATAAAACAAACATAAAGAGCAGAGTGTGTGTTTGTAAAATTTAATGCAAGTAGGGCAAGAGGACATCTACATTTCCAGTTATTCAAGCTTTACATAAAGCATATTTCCTTCCAATTGTTTATGAATCGGTCAACTTTAAAAAGCAATGCCATCTCTACTCAATATTTATAAGAACTAATTATCTGCAACGTAAATGTTATTCTGCTCAAGCATCCTTTGTGAGCACTAAACCTTTTCATTATGGTGCAGAAAAAAAATCATTATGACCTCACCAGGCCCTTCTCTCATTGTCTACAGAGTAAAAAAAACTCTACATATTAAACACCATTTCAAAATTGCATCACCATTCTTCAAACAGCTTACTATTTCCATTGACATTAAAAAAACACATTAAATATAATTAAAATGCTCAATAAGAATGTAGATAAGTAGATGTCAAATCCAAAGTGTTTTCCACATAAATGTTAAATAAAAAACTTTTAAAAAGGAAATTAATATTGTGTAAAACTCTTTGAAAATTAAAATCTTTCAGTTCCACAGTAACTGGAGGAATGTATTATGAAGTAAAGCAGCAATCATATGCATAATTAAAGAAGTGATTATATGTATATTTATAACATCAATGTATAATCCTCAATTTGTTTAACATAAAACAGAGCATCAAGGAAACAAGAATTTAAATTCCACTTGTTTAATATAGAGCATTAAGTACACAAAAAATTGCTTCTAATTTTAAAGCTTATGACTCAAGTAAAAGTTTGGGGAGGAAAATATTTGGGAAGAGGTAATGAGTAAAAAGAAGGGAACATATTAATATACGTTTCATAAACAAAAATGTCATTATAAAAAGAAGTAATGCGTGACAGTTCCCAGATGCAGGTATTTAAAAGAAGGTAATGCTTAGTTATAGGCCATGTGTTAATAACAGATCAGTAGAAAATTTTCAGAGAAGATGACACCACATTTTCACAAAGAATTTTCTTCTACTGCAACAGAGAAGTTAACAAAATATTTATCTCTTCCACAATATGGAAATTAATAATGCCACTCCCCCACCCCCAAAAATGTATCTTTAAATCACCTGAATATAGATTAAGTGAAGGAGGGGTTACATGTTTGTGGGGAGAAGTATGAGATTTTCATTAAGATTTTTGTGTCATGTTTCCAGGGTAGTATGGAACAGGGAAGCAGGCTCACTCTCCTTCAATGTCCCTTACAGAGACACGGGAGATTTTAGCCATACTCTCTGTCTCCCAAATGACAGGGTGTGAAGTACAATGGCTAACTGAGAGAAAGGGTCATAGTCAGTTTGTCCCTGCCTTTCATATTTCCAGCATAATGTTAGCCATATTCCTGAAACAAGAGAGCTAGATTTGATAGCTACAGATTTTTAAAGTGAAAGACTCTCTGTCCAAGGTCTGTGGCTCCAATAGAAGGTAATCTCAAGACATTATTGTCTCTAGCCCCAGGAACTACAATAGCTTCTCATGCATGAGCCAAGGTCCATGGCACAGTTTCCTAACTTTCCTAAACACAGTGCAAGAGGGGTAGCATAGATTGTTTCCTCAATTTCCTAACCATAGACAAAAACAGGTAGCTATCTGCCTTGCAGAAAGCACTGAGGCAACTTCCTTTAATCCCATTATAAATGGTGGACTTCTTTATTCTAGGCAGCCTCACTGCTCTTTTGGCAAGATGTGGTGTTCCAAAAATGAGCTATTATAAATATGTTATCATAAATAAAGATGTTATTGTAAAATAAACTTTTCTGACTCTACTGAGCTCTGCATTTTACTCGAGGCTAGCAGTATGTATTAAAAGCAAAGGTTTAGTTGGAAAGGTTTCAGGCACAAGCTACCTTTCTTCAGTTCTTCTTTGCACCTGAAAGTTTGTCCAACATCTTTCCCAACTGTACAGCTGTCTCAATTAAAAAAAAAAACAAGCAAACCTTGCCTCTTGTACATTTCCTGGAGCATCATAGGAAAAACACGCCAACTGTACTACAGTATTGGACACATTGTCAGCTTGGTGGTAGTATAGAAACTAGACATACAGTAGTGCAGGATTTCGTACCATCATACTCATTAAAGAAACTGGTAGAACTGACTGCATCTTTACCTCTGTTCCCCTGCAAAGGCTAGTTATCCATTATCCCCTTTAATGACCCTTCTGCATACAACTTTTTGTCAGCAAACCGTTCTTTCCTAACATAGTCACACAGTACAGTAACACTCTCTACTACTTACAGTGGGGAATATAATCTGAAAACGTTTTGTACCAAAACGTAAATGTGGCAATGACAAAGTATGTGCATGTGTTGGAAGGAATAGACAATATATATTAAATGCTTATCTTTTCATTTTGCTTCTTTTTAGAGTTTATGGAAAGTATATTGTGTGTGTGCAGCAACCCTGAAAAGAGTTATGTTGCATTTTTCAATGTTGTGGAACATTAGGTTAATATTTGTTAATGTTATACATTATAGCCATTATACTTATTCCATACTTACATAAATTCTATCAGACAGTCTAAAGTTTCTTGCAAAATATAGAATGATTAAAATGCCTGACAACTACATACAAAAATTATAATGCCTCATTTAAAATATTTTGAAAGTTATGTATAAATTACAATAACACCAAAATTTAAAGTAACTCATGTAAACACTTATATAAGAGCAAGTCCATCTACTAATGTTGTGGAAATATATATGATTTTTAAGGGGCAGTATGTGCTAAAATCCACTATACATACAAGTTATTCTTTTTACACATTGAGTGATTGCAGAACATCTAGTACAATTTATTATGAAAGAAAGCAATCTCTATTAATTGCTTATTTATAAATGTTTCTTCAGTTTAAAAGTGTTACCCAAATTAATCCCTCTGGTTATCATTAGATCTGTGAGAGCTTGAAAAATCCAAGCTGGAGTGCAAGCCAAACTCATTGACAGCTGCAAAAATAATGTAAATAAATAATAGTAAGTAAGTAAACATAAATAATGTAAGTATTTTTGCAGAAATGAAATAATTATTATTATATAAACACCTGAGCAACCAAAACAAATTATGTAAGCTGGTTACAGGAGGCAAGGATTTTTTGTTACATCTTTTATTGGACCAACTATATAGTTGGGAGAGCTGTTGGACAAGCTTATCAACTATAAAGTTGGTCCAAAAAAATCACAAAAAATCCTTGCCTCTAGTACACTTCCTGGCCTGCCATGGCTACAACATATGAAACCTACTATAACATAAGCAGGATAAAAACAAAACAGTATTTTAAAATGGAATTTGTTATCAAATCATATGACTCACCAGCCATGTGACTTGACAGCAAGGTTTATCAATCAGTCATAACATGAAAAAAATGGAATACATTTGGAGAAGAAATAGAAATACATTTAGATTAATAACAAAATGGAGGGATTGCCCAATATTAAAATGAAACAAAACAAAGGAATCAAAAGAAAAATTACTACAATGTTGTTTGTGTTGATGTTAAATACGAGAATTGAAGACACAACTTAAAATGAAATATGTAAAAATGACATTGTGAGATCCAATATCTATTGTCTTTCAATAATGTCTATCTCAAACATATTAATTTTACATGTAATTCTTCTCTTTTAAAGGAATATCTAGAATTTCAAAGGCAAGTTGTGTCTTTCCTTCTAAAGTGTCATGATTAGTAAAACTACGTGGTAATATATAGATGAGTAAGATATACATTAAATCTGCCCTGAGTTACATTAAATCTCTGCAACCCCTTTGTGTTCACTGAATGTGACCCTGAAAGTAGAACTTCATATTCTGTTTTGAATTCACAAAAAGTTAAAAAAATCCACTGCCTAGCACAGGTGTAACTGGATTGTTCTGCACCCTTGGCAGCAACAGTGCACAGGGTAGCAGATGCAGTCAAGCTGGCGCCGCCAGCACCTAGGCAGCAGCACACCAGCTGCTATTTTTTGTACCTCTGCCCCTTTGTTGCTGCATGGGGCTAGTGTAATGGTCACCCCACCTTAGTTATGCTACTGCCCCCCAGAAAGTGAACTTAAATAGGGACAGTCCAAAAGCCCATCCACACACTGAAATCAGTACATGTTTGGTTTGTGAAAGTTCTACCAACATAGCTCTACACTTCATAGTAGTTTATTCCACATATACTATAAGTACAATATGGATTACATTATTATGAATAACAACACAAGCAACTAACAAAATATACAGGGTCTTCATAAAGTCCTTGTGCACTTCTAAGCTTTAATAACTTAGGTTATAGGTATGATAGAAGCAATCTGTAAACGGCATTTAAAAGCAATTTTTTAAAGTTTTAGGACAACTAGAGTACACAATGTTAACTTCAACATAACCACCATCCATCATGATACAGTGCTCAATCCGATCTTCCAGCTCCTTGAAAACGTTTCCCAGTTGCTCTTGAGTTACAGCACTAATTGCATTGGTGATACTAGCCCTAAGTTCCACCAAAGAACGTGGTTTTGACAAGTAAACTACACTTTTAACATGTCTCCATAAAAAGAAGTCCAACAGCGACAAGTCAGGCGAATGAGGTGGCCAAGCAATTGGTCCACCTCTGCGTATCCACTTATCTGGGAAAACGCCATTTAGGAACTGTCATACATTCAGAGCCCAATGGCATGGAGTGCCATCTTATTTAAAAATAAAGTTTTTATTACTTATAAAGTCTAGCATTGTGTACTCTAGTTGTCCTAAAATTTTAATAAATTTGCTTTAAAATACCATTTACAGATTGTTTCTATCATACCTACAACCTAAGTTATTAAAGTTTAGAAGTGCACAAGGACTTTATGAAGACCCTGTATAGAGAAGGAAAAAAATAGTGGGACATAAAATCATGAACTGAAATGAGGGTAATTTCTTAAGTCTCCTGGCCTCTAACTACCTAGTTTAAAATTTTGCCAGATCTTTCTCTTCGGATGCTATCTCCTCTCTGCCAGTTTGAAGGCATCTGCAAAGAACTTTATCTTTTCTTGGCATCCTTGCAGCTTGTCCAATCTGGTCCATCCAACTACTAAAGTCTATGCTACTGGAAACTGATACTTTAAAATAGGACAGACTCAAATGTTGTGTAACAGTTCCTGAGGGACTCCAAACCCTATAGTGCAAGAATCTATCTATCTAGAACAGTGCCACAAAGAGCTCTCTGGTGTGCCATGATAATTTTGGAATTATGAGAAGGAAGTTCTCCAGCCGCCTAGCACTAATGAAGAAACGGCACCGATGAGATATTCACAGAAGACTCGCACATGTGTTGGCTGCAGGGGAGAGAGAGAACCAGCCGAGCAGGAAGAAATTCATCTACTGCACGTGTGTCAGCTGTGAGGGATGCGCCCTTTCTGAGCCTCTGAACAGCTGTGCCACTGAATTTTGCTGCAGCAATGAGCTACAATGAGCTTACAAGTATGTGGATGGGGAATGTCTTAAGAGGTGTGCCACAGAAAATTTTTATTAATGTAAGTGTATCTTGGGCTGGGAAAGGCTGGGAAACACTGCGCTAGAATACTTATGGTGTAAAGGAACTAGGATGCACATAATTAAAGTTGTTTTTTGCATCCAATTACCAGTTTAACCATGCTTTTTTTCTATACATTTTCTAAACTATATAGAATTTGTAATCAGGCATTAGAAGATACTGCCTTTTATCTTGAGGAAGTTCATTATGGAAGAATACAATTAGAAACATTTCCCTTTACAGAACTAAGAAAACACATTGTAATTCCAAAAAAAAAAGCCAAAAACAGTGAATTAGTATATAGAAAAATATTTTTAAAGATGCATTTCTCTTTCAATTAAATATTTCAAGGGGTTTCCATTAGATATATGCTAAACAGTTTACTGGTAATTTATGTGAGTGCTACATCACTGTAAGAAACCTTTTAAAGACCATTAAAGCTCTGTAAACTATGTTTCATCCCCACAGATATGGCAGTGTGCTCTGGGTCAACCTTCAAAAGTTTTAGAGTCTTATACCCATCTGAAAAAGCTAGCTAGCAATCCTTTCAGGTATATAAGTACTCAAAAATATAAAAGCAGTGAAACAGGGTAATAAAGACTAAACACTACGTGTTTGATATTAAAGATTTTTAAATCTGAGCGCACACAGAAACTTTGGCAATGTCCTGCTGTACTGTTAAATCGTAATGATTTATATTCGGTAATCAAACCAAGGCATTGCCAAAAGAGTCCAACTGTTCAAGGACCACTCATATCAAGATGTGGTAGCAGTGACTAGAATCAAGAGATGTCACACACTCTGCAGGGCATATCTATGTGGGCCTTTTCCTGTTATTGAAGTCAGCTGGTACTAAGGTAGCCCCTTGCTCCTGATAATTTGCCTTTACTATCACAAACTGAAAAAGTTGTAGATACCTCTGATTTAAAAGTCAAATAATTATTTGGGCTCCTATTGTTATTGCAGAGTGACTTCCAACTTTATCATTATTTAAGCCAGGTAGGTGGCTGCAATTTCCTCTTTAAAGGTTTATTCCTGACAATTAAAGTATTGTATGAGGTGTATCTCCCTGTCAGACAGGCATTTTATTGGTTTTGTGTTGTTTTTAATGTAGTTACACACAAAATAACAATGGGGAAAAATATATGCCTGGAAAGAAAATAGCCTTCTGGGATAAATAGAACTGAAGCAAAATATCACTCTTTCATTCCAATAACTGGGGGGGGGGGTGAAATTTGCCCCTTTAAAGAACAAGAACAGTGAATCACTTATATTCTCTTTTGATGCTTTAAATACAAAATAAATACCTCACAGGCCTTGCGTTAGCCATTTGTTATAGACTGTATTTCAATCAGAGTGAATTAATGAATTCTGCAAATTAATAAGTAAGCATATAATTAGTAAAGCAAGGGTAGTGCCTAATAAAATGTCATTTATTTTTAACAGTATAGTTTATTTGTGGTGTTTATAACAATATTTCTTAAAACATGGTACATCTTTAAAGGAAAGGAAGACTGAGTAAAAGGATACCTCACTGTAAGTCTGTGCTAATAAGTCTTTACTGAGAATTTTTGTGTGCCAATTATGGAGTGTTCAGATTAACGAAGCATGAATTACCAAGGCTTTTACTGAAGTAGTGAATATCAGTTTGAAGTACAAAAGAAAATAATTTGAAAGGATTATATAAAATACTTTAGGCATACACTGAGAACAAAAACAAGTCATTTTAAGTGCTCAGGTAGGCTTCTTTAAAAAAATTAGCATGAACCAAACTGTCCTTTTCATTATGCCTATTATAGAAATTCCATTTTGGAAAAGCTCAGAAATGACACCTGTATAAGATGTTATCTGATACTGAAGATGTAAAAGACAATTGATACCTCTCAGATTCTTATTTCTATTATATGACAGAATTCTCAAAATAATTTTGAAGGAACACAATGTGTTCAAACCATTTTAAGGTAAAGAAGCAATATTAATTGACATATATTGCAACACTCGATAGAGTATAGTGTGAAGAGTTACACTAAGCCTGTGTGAATTCATTCGTCAGTCCTGTCACTTCAGTTTCAAGATGTGTTATCTGCTATGATTTACAGGTACAAGAGACTAAAAAAGAAGATATCACCATTTCACACGAAGAAATGTTCCAATTATACTCTGTTACCTGTATTAGCAATTTACAATTTCAAATATACAAAGGTATGGGCCCAGTGTTCTGTTGTTAACTGATATGTGAATGAATGTGCTAATGAATTTTCCAATTTTTAGACTACTGAATGAGATATGGGATTTCAATATTTAGTAACTGTATGTGTCTGATGAATATTTTGAAGTAAGTTGAAGTAAACAGCTGTTAGCTGATATATAAGTCAGACTGGACTATTCAAAATACCTGCTCAGAAATTGCAACATGTTTAAGTAAATTACCTTGATGTATACTTCTAAGAACATAATAAAGCTCGGCCAATATAATAATAACTTGTTTAGTTCATAGTAGTTTCAACCAGCATCCCCTTTAATAGCACATATCCTTTAAACTCTATAATTAAAATGTGACCTATACATTTCCTTGTAAGTTAGCTAAGCATTAAAATACATTTTAGAAAGTATCACAGCTTTATCACTAAAAATAATATTTTCTTATGCCCAGAAAAAGGCAAAGCTGAAGTACTGAAAGATCTGCTTGAGGACCAATGAAACCTACACTGGTTTCTTCTCTGAAGAACCTTGTAGGACCTTACAGAAAACTGTTATATATTACAGACTAACAGGATCATAGAAAATACATCTGGAAAGGACTCTGAGAGGTGATCTATTCCATCTGAGATGGAAAACCACTAATTCAAACACTAATAAATTATGCACTTACTGTGAATGCAGGCTCTTTTTAACGTTGACCAATAATGCAATCAAATGCCCTGTTATAAGATAGGGTAATTTTCTCCCAGTATTTCAATGAAAGCTTGTAAAAAAGACCTGACAGTGAACTGAAGAGACAGTGGAATTGTACCCATTTCCTTAATTTGACCTTTTTCATCCAAAGGAGGGAAAACAGATCAAGACTTCTCAAATACTTCAGCAATACATCATAGTTTTATGATAAAATTGTCCCATCTTCGGCCAAACTCTGTTCTCCATGCCACCAGTTTCTAATCTCTCCTTCTACACAGTCAACACCTTGTTCCATTGTTGACTCTGACAATGCAGAGTTTCTCCTTTAAAAGTGTACTTACAACTCTTTTTGTTTTAGCATAATGGGATGGGAAATGTCTGAGAGTCCCTTTCAGTTTCTAGGCACCACATCTGACATGCCCTGCACATCAGGGTTTTCTTTATTCAGTTTTCCTGATGGTTTGACAGAGGATCATGCTACTTTTTTTTGTCTTGCCCAAGTCAGAAACTGGCAGTAAAATATGTATTGATTCACATCCCTTCCTGCAAACAGATATAATCTAATTGTGAGGCAACATTAGCCTTGTCAAATGTATTATTTCTAAGTTACATTGCTGTTTGTTTGTAATCTTGTTTGAAGGTTCTTTTGGAAAAATAGCTTTTTCCTTAAAATAATAATAAATAACAAGAGCTACCTTACATAGAGCAAACACTCTCTTGAGAGCATGGAATATAATTTCTCCTATATGGCTAGTTTAGCTGCTAAAGGTAACCAGTAAAACAATATATATACACACACATATGCATGTTCAGGCACACATACACAAATATGTATGTGGGTTGTACAGGCAATGTCCTTTATTACTGTTATGATAATAAGGTGAATTAGTCTTACATAGCACTTTTCATTTGTAAACCTCAAATCACTTTCCAAAGGAAGCATTATTAGAGTTTCAGACATTGAGGCACAGTATATGGAGTGACTTGCTTGTGATATATCTACTGGCAGGGCAAGTAACTTAATTAGGTCACCGACATTGCAGCCCAATGATCTATTCATTAAAACAATGGTTCTTAAACGGGCCCACCAGCTACTGCTGGTTTGCAAAACCACAGTAAGTGGTTCACAAGTCTCATTAAATTTAATTTGAAAGTTTCATGATCAGGATTTAATTATATGAAAAAATTGGTCTTTTTGTCCAAAAAGTTTGGGAAACCACTGTAAAAGGACATGCTGCTTGCGCTTGGTTTTTGTTTTTTCTTTCTGTACATGTGAAATATTGGGTGCATCTACACATGACATTACATCGCTGTAGCAACACGATGTAGTGTCTACAGGCAAAACCTGTGACCCTGCAGCTACGTCACTGTAGAGACACACTCCCCCCATTATAATGTGTCGCTATGGCAACATAGTGCCTAAAAATAACCACGTGTAGTACACACAGCCCAGCATGGGCTGTTACTAAGCCATCTTTTAGTACTTCCAAAAGAAAGTACTAAAAGACAGAGCAGTAACAATGGTGCCACAGCAGCATGTGTAGATGTGCGCACAGTGTCTTCTTCATCTTTGCATTATTGCAAAAGTCTTTAGAGAATTAGATATCCTAAAAGTAAAGAAAAAAAACAAAGTTTGAAGATATCTTTATATACCACACAATAGCTATAACAGGCACAAAAGAAGCAAATAAAAACAATGATTCATTTGCACTTGCAAATGAAAGATTCACAAGAAAAAGGATTTTTTTTCCAATGATGAAAAGAAGGCTGTTGTTCTTTTACCATTTTTTAATAATTCTAATAATTCCAATCATGAGGAATTATTTTAAATTGACGTTTGAGTGATGGAAAAGGTTTTGTTTCTTAGCAATAAGGTAAGGAGTAATGCTGGCTGAACTGTTACTTCAGAATCACCAGTTCCACAACTTCTCCGGATAACCTATCCCAGTGCTTTACTGCCCTCCTAGTGAGAAAGTTTTTCCTAATATTTAACCTAAACTTCCCTTGATGCAACTTGAGACCATGTCTCTTTGTTCTGTCTTATGCCACCACTGAGAACAGTCTAGCTCCATCCTCTTTGGGACAACCCTGCAGGTAGTTGAAGACTGCTATTAAATCCCCACTCAGTCTTGTCTTCTCCAGACTAAATAAGCCCAGTTCCCTCAGACTCTCCTCAGAAGTCATGTGCCAATTTGTTCACATCCTTTTTGTATTGAGGTGACCAAAACTGGACACTGTATTCCAGATGTGGCCTCACCAGTGCCAAATAGAGAAGAATAATCACTTACCTCGATCTGCTGGCAGTGCTCCTACTAATGCAGCCCAGTACGCTGTTAGCCTTCTTGTCAACAAGGACACATTTTTGGCTCATATTCAGCTTATTAGTTACTGTAAACCCCAGGTTCTTTTCTGCATAGCTACTGCTTAGCTACTCAGTTCCTAGCCTGTAGCGGTGCATGGGATTGTTCTGTCATAAATTCAGGATTTTGCAGTTTTCCATATTGAACCTCATGAGATTTCTTTTGTAAGAAAGAATCTTCTAATTTGTAAAGATCCTCCAACTTGTAAAGGTCCCTCCTCTGAGGTAAAGGTCTCTCTAAATCCTAGCCCTACCTTCCAGAATACCTACTACTCCCATCGTGGTGTCATCTGCAAACTTGCTGAGGGCGCACTCCATCCCATCTTCCAAGTCATTGATGAAGCCCCATAACTGACCCCTGGGACACTCCACTTGATACTGACAGCCAACTACTCTTTGAACCTAACAATTCAGCCACATCTCTATCCAACTTACAGTCCATTCATCCAACCCATAAATCTTTAGTTTGCTTGCAAAATGTCTCTGTCTAGTTGCAACTCAAACTGTGTTTGGCCTTCCTGATTTCATCCCTGAATGCCCGAGCAATACTCTTATACTCCTCCCTAGTCATCTGTCCAGGTTTTCACATCTTGTAAGCTTCTTTTTTTTATTTTAACTCACTGAAGCCAAGCTGGTCTCCAGCTATATTTGCTATTTTTCCTGTGCATCAGAATGGTTCACTTGTGCACCGTCAGCAAGGTTTCTTTGTACAACCAACTGTCCTGGACTCCTTTCTCCATCAGACTGGCCTCCCAGGGGATTCTGCCCATCACTTTCCTAAGTGAGTCAAAATCTGCTTTTCTGAAGTCCAGGGTACTTACTCTGCTGCTCTCCCTCCTTCCTTTTCTCAGGATCCTAAACTCAATCATCTCATGGTCACTGCTGCCCAAACTGCCATCCACTAGTACATTCCCCACTAATTCTTCCCTGTTTGTGAGCAGCAGGTCAAGAAGAACACAAACCCCAGTTGGCCTCTTCAACACTTAAATCAGGAAGTTGTCCCCAACACTTTCCAAAAACTTCTTGGATTGCCTGCACACTGCAATATTGCCAATCCCAGCAGATATCACAGTGATTGAAGTCCCCCACAAGAACCCGGGCGTGTGATCAGGAAACTTCCACTAGGTGTCTGAAGAAAGCTTAATCCACCTCATCCTCCTGGTCTGGTGGTTTATAGGAGACCCCTACCGTGACACTATCCTTGTTGCTCTTCCCTTTGACCCTAACCCAGAGACTTTCAACTGGCCTATCTCCAATTTCATACTGGAGTTCTGAACAACCATACAGCTCTTTTACATAAAAAGCAACTCCTCCTCCTCTTCTCCCCTCTTCTTCCTGGACAGTTTGTACCCATCCATGACAGCGTTCCAGTCTCGTGAGCTATTGCACCAAGTCTCTGTTATTCCAATCATGTCATAGTTCCATGACCATGCGAGGACTTCTAGTTCTTCCTGCTGCTTCCCCAGGCTCTGTGCATTTGTATACAGGCACCTGAGGTAACTAGCCAATTGCCCTTTCTCAGGAAGACAATATTGCTAAGTTTTTAATTGTTGGCATGTGGCAGTTCAGAGTCAAGTATATTTCCACTAATCAGTCACTAATTGGAGTGTTTATTATTAGTTGCATTTTTTGTGACTATTATAACACTTGTGTTTTACCATATAGGAAACATGAGTGAGTTTGTAAGAGAAAAGGGAGTTGCACAAGGGATGAATTTGGTCCTAAGGCTTTAAGAATTGTTTCACTTCATTGTTGGGTGGGTGGAGGAATTTTGGTTCTGATATGTTTCCCACTGCCAACTTTTCTTTATGTTTTCAACCAGCAACAAAACAAAATTTCAGTCACAGTATTTTGCAAATTCCTGTTTACATTGCATGTCCTCTGCACAGTGCACACAAGGTTTGAAAGCCCTACTGAAGTCATATGCCATGCCTATCAGGATCTTTCTTTACTCACACATCTTCATTAAACTGACTTCTGTGAAATGCTGCTTTACTGTCAAGAACGATCTATGTATTAATAATTTGGCTATCTCAAAGGGTGCTGACTTGTTTGCTGTTTGTTTGCTGTTACAGAAACTTGGCTGTTACAAGACATTTCTCAGTCACCCAGCAGCCTCAGTCAAGGGGATTACTTTGTTTTTTTCATTCTCAGATATGAGAAGGAATGGAAAAGATATGGTAGGTTTTTACAGCTAAAAAATCTATAGAGTCTAACTATGAGGAACTGAGCACAAACCAATTCCTTTTGTTTTCCTGGAGATTCCTAAAGAGGAAGCCATGCTACAAGGGTTTGATTGTTATACTTCATCTTTTCTATGGTCCTGTATGATTTCACAGGCTTACTAGAACAGACTGACGGTAGCACTTGGATAGGAAATCCATTCTGCCTTCTATATACTTCAGTATATATTTTTGTATACCAGCAATTCACTATGTGGTATTTTCTGAACTGGTAGTGAATGGCATTCCGGCATGAAGTGGGAGGGTCTCATGCTTTCAAAACTTGTGTTTTTTGTTAAGGTATAAATATGCACTTTTCACTATTGCTAGTCACAAAGCCTGTTTTCTGTCCTGAGTCCAGCAATGGTGATTATATCTTCCCAATTGAATTCCAAATGCTCTTGTAACTGGATACAATATTTACATTCAATATTATGATTATTGCCTAGAGTCTAATAACATGCTGTGTTAAAAATATAGAATAAAAGATCAAATTGAGTTAATTGTCCTTATTTTGGGAATACTTGGGCTACTTTTAACATGACTTTTAATTGCTTTCTTTATTCATATATGTTAGTTATATCGCAGCTTTCTGGTTTTTGTTTTTTAAAAAGATTCATAACTATCTTTATATTGAAAATAAGCACTTAATAATCAAGACATTATCCCACTAGTCACTCTGTAACATACTCTATTATTATTAAATTCATAACAATTAAACATTGTAACACCTTGCCTAGGAATTTGGTAGAGACCATCACTTGAAGTCAAAATCTTTAAATCCAGATTGAATATCTTTCTACTAAGATGTCCTATAGCACAAACAAAAGCTACCGACTGATACAGGAATTACTCGGTAAGACTCTGTGTTCTCTGTTAGGACATATAGGATGCATCTTACACATGTTGATTTAAGGCACATTAGCCATTTTTTAAGTGCATTAGGGGCACAGGTCTGCACATGCACACCTGTAAAGCACCTTACAGATGGAGATTTTAGGCTATTTGCACCTAAATTTGATACCTGCTATTTGTGACTAGCTAAAGTGTCCTAATGCATATATAAATGCACTAAGGCACATAAACGCTATGTACGTTGCCTGACTTGGGACTAACTTTATTCCCAAATCAGTCCTAAGTTGGTCCTTACACCACGTTAATGCACCTTAGCGGATGTATGTGTAGATGCACACCTAAATTGCCTTAATGCGCATTAGGCAAATGTACATTAAGTTTAGGCACATATAAAAGCACACGTGGACACGCCCATATGTTCATAATTGCCACTCCGGGTCTTAAAATCTATGAATCTTTAGCTCTTCATTCTCTACTACTGATAGGCCCAGCTTTAATAAAGAATTCACCTAGAGTCTAAATGACTAAAGGACTTTTGGGCTCACCTGTAGCAAGGGACCAACCATGAGTTACTGTTCCATGGCTAAAGAAGAACTAACTTAAACCTGTTTCCAAGGTAGGTGCTTAACTTGCACATAATTGATTGTCTGGTTACATATAAAGGAATGGGTTTAAGCTAAGCTTTTGGAAAAGACCTGCTACACAGAAGCAGTAACTAATTCTCCATACAGGAGGAGACCAACACTGTATTTATCAGTGAAGGCTTACGGTAGAATTCTATTACCTTTTGTGCACCTAAATGGCATTTACCCAAACACCTCAGTAGTTACTTTGGCACTTATGGACAGCTTGCAATTCTATTACCCATGTACTGTGAACACATGAGTGTAAATTGAACATGCACAAAAGACTACATACTAGCTGGGAAGATATGTTGCCCCACATGTACATACTGGTGTAAGTGCCAGAAAGAAGGAAAAAACAAACAAAAAACAAGCAGTATTTTTTAAGCTTTATCCCCAACAGCTGAGCAATGAATGTCAGGGAAGCAGGAGTCTTGGCTTCTAAGGCCCGCCTCAGCCAGAAGGTATTAGAACCTGCATAAGAACATATAGGGTGTCTACATGAGCCAAAAAGTACTGTGCAGTAGTGCATCATAGCATAGATCATGCTAAAATGCTACTGCACAGTATTATTAGGCTACTGCGCAGTAGCATCACCTAAAAGCTGTTCACTAGCACTACTGCACAGTAACTCTGGTTACCACACAGTAACAACTGTGCAGTAGCATCTTATGTAGAAACACCCAAGAAGTGCCATACTCCAGTGGTCCAGCTAGCTAAGTAACCTGTCTCTAACCATGGCTGAAGTGCAATTGAATGCTGTAGCACCAGTCTTTCTGCATCTCTCTAATTTTTTAACACAGCACTCTAAACACCATACCACAGGTTAAGCATTATACAGACCTCTTTCCAGTGCTCCAGTGCAGCCACTGCATCTTGCATCATTGGATAAAATGGTAGAGTACAGTGGGGACATTTCTGCCATGTTACAAGAGTCCACACTAAAGCCCAAGTTCTACTATGTTTTACAGTAGTGTCATTTCTTGAGCTATATATACCTCTAATTTGTTCTTTTTCTCTTGGTCTCACACATCTCTTTCTCTTGGCTGCCCAGAGAACCAGGAGGGACAGGACAGGGAGGAAAGGCGGGGGTGCGGCATTCTACATTAAGGAGGAATACACATCCTCATCAGGTAGCACAGAGTCAGAGAAGGGGCACACGGAAGTGCTCTGGCTTAGAATACAAGGCAGTTGAGGTGAAAGAGATTTAATGGTGGGGGTCTACTACAGACCACCGAATGAAGGGGAAGATCTAGACCAGGAATTCTTAAGTCAGCTCATGGAGGTAGTTAGGTCAAAGGACGTGGTCATCATGGGTGACCTGAACTTTCCAGACATCTGCTGGGAAGAGCAGTCAGCCAGGTCTAACCGCTCAGGTAAGTTCCAAGCCCAAATGCAGGACCTCCATCTAACCCAGGAGGTGCACAGCCCCACCAGGGGAGACGCCTTGTTGGATCTGGTGCTGGCCATGGGTGACAACCTGGTGAGGGGGCTGCGGGTGCTTGACCACCTGGGTGACAGTGATCATTGCCTGCTGGAATTCACCATCCAGCGCAAGGTGGCAAAGGCATGCAGTAA
>NW_017729025.1:67758840-67775505 GCF_001723915.1 Gavialis gangeticus
ATTCAGATTAGACATCAGGAGGCGCTACTTCACTGTCAGGGTGGCTAGGATCTGGAACCAACTTCCAAGCGAAGTGGTGCTGGCTCCTACCCTGGGCGTCTTTAAGACAAGGCTTGACAATCACCTTGCTAGAGTCGTTTGACCCCAGTACTCTTTCCTGCCATGGCAGGGGGTCGGACTTGATGATCTGCTCAGGTTCCTTCCGACCCTACTAACTATGAAACTATGAAACCAGCTTTAAAAAAGAGTACTGGAAAAGTGCCTGGATTATAGCTAACCTTCAGCACGGTATTTTCCCACTGTGCCAAGTAAAAAAAATGCAGATTCAAACCTCCTTGGTAGGAGAACCTGGAACTAGATCTTCTGATTCCTAGTTAAGTGTTCTAGCCACTTAACTATTGATACTACTGAATGGAATTGCCTTCCTATTGTGTTCTCAGTTGTGGACTTTTGTGCAGCTAGAATGCCATGATTATGTGCATGTACTCAGTGCATGTACATAGCTATACACCTGCCTGGCCAGTGAATACCCTACCCTACAGCATGAGCTGTATTTGCATGCAAGCTTATTCATCCACTTTGCATGGGTAATAGAATCACACATTCTATATAAATCTCAAAAAGGCCATTTATGTGCCAGTTCATACAGTTTATGTGAACCTATGTGTTGCAGTTGCTGGTGTAACATCAACATCTTTTGGTAGAACTTAATTCTCAAAATTAAACTAAAAAGCGGTAATTTCCTATATGGTAGAGTGAAGACCATGGGGAAATACTATTTTTAAAAAGCAGCATTAAGAACATAACAGAAGAACTGCCATTTACTGGATCAGCCTTGGTCCATCTTGCCCCAGTATGAAGGGGCATAATGATACTTTCTTTTTATTTATAATTCCCTCCTTAATAATTCCTAAAATGTTGTTTGCCTTTTGATGGCTGCTGAGCACTGAGCTGTTGTTTTTAGCAAACTGTCCACAGTGGGCGCATCTACATGTGCACGTTTACTATGCAGGAACCAAAATTACTGTGCTGTATATATGAGCATCTACATGTGCATGGCCATACTGTGCAGTAAATATGGCAATTTATGCTGACTTGAGCATAAATTTGCTACTTGCATCCTACAGGTATCAAATTTATGCATGATTATTTACTGCACAGTAAGGTGTCTACACATCTTTTACTGTGCAGTAACCTAGGGGGCTTCCCTGCTTGGTCTGCCTAGCCACTAGGGGGCTGGCCTGACCTCAGCCCCAGGGCTCCTGTTTAGCCACCTCTCCTGGCTTCAACTTGAGGCTAAAGTTAGTCCCAAGGGCTGGCAGTTGGCTCTGGCTTCAACTTGGGCCTAAAATTAGTCTTTCAGCCATGTGGCTGCAGGTGGGAGCTCTTCCTGGTGGCCACAGGGGCACATGGCAGGCTGCTCTGACTTGAAACTAAATTTAGTCCCAAATTGCCTGCACGTGTATATATTCTCCTAGTCCCACTCATTGCTCAGTAATTTACTGCGCAGTAAATTTAAGCCATCATAAATGCACATGTAGATACTCCCAGATCTATTTCCTAAATAGTAACAGCTAATGTACAGCCCATCATAGTCTAGGTATAGTTAGGGTTATTTTTGCCCATGTGCATCACTTTACTATAGTCTATATTGAATTTCATCTGCTATTTACTTGCCCATTCATCAATAGTGAAAGTTCCTTCTGTAGTTCCTCACAGTCTACCTTGGTCTTTACCACTTTGAATAAGTTTGTGTCATCCACAAATTTGACCACCTTGCTACTCACCCCCTTTTCTAGATTATTTATGAACATAGTAAATAGTACTGGTCTCAGAACAGATCCCTAAGGGACCCTGATGTTTATTCCTTTCCAAACAGAAAACTGACTATTTGTTTTCTATCCTTAAGCCAATTTTCAAATCCACAAATGGACCCTCCCTGTAATCCTATGACTACCTTGCTTCATCAAGAGTATTTTATGGGGAACTTTGTCAAAGCTTTTTGGAGGTCCAGATATATATGACAAATGGATTACCCTGAGCCATCTGCTTACTGATACTTTCAAAGAACTCTAGTAGGTTGGTAAGGTGTGATTTAACTTTGACAAAACCATACTGATTTGTCCCTAGCAAATCGTGTTAATTCATGTGGTGAATTATTTTTTTTACCAGTTTTCTATGAATAGAAGTTAGATTCCTCAGCCTGTAGTTCCTTCCCCCCCGAGCCCTTTTTAAGTATTGGAGTCAGATTGACAACCCTCCAAACCTCTGGAACTAAGGCTGCTTGTAGGGATAGGTTGCATACTACATTTAGCAGTATGGCAATTTCCTATCTGAGCTCCTCCAGAACCCTAGGGTAAATGCCATCAGGTCCTGGTAATTTGCTATTGTTTAATTTATCAATTTCCTCTACAACTTCATCTGGTGAAATCCCAGTTTGGGTCAGCTCCACAGATTTGTCCCTAGAGGGGAATGGATCTGGTGAGGAAATCTCTTTAACATCTTCCACAGGGAAAACAGATGCAAAGAATGCTTTTAGTTTCTCATCAATGGCCCTGTCATTATAAGATTCCTGGATGATATCTTGACAACTGTGTAGCTAATGGGAATTTTTCTACTGACTTCCACTGATTTCACACCCGAACTATAAAGACTCACTGGTGCTTGTGAAAGATGTTACACAAGTAAATAAGAAAAAATAACAATATACTAAATGCAAATTAAAAGCTGAAATATTTTTAAAGTATAGCTATATCTATCTATCTAGATAGATAGATATCTAAATATAGATATCTCTCTGTATATCTATAGTAGTCTCTGAGATGTAGGGTCTCACATTGAACACAGTCATACTTTCTGGGATGTGGTACTATCTAATGTCTGTTAGATAAAAGAAATATCAGTAGAAGTTTGCTTCGTTGATAGAACTAACGTGTGGGCTTTGTTTAACTTTAAAAGTAAACCTTTACAAGTGAAAATATATATTAAAAAGTGGCTGTTCCAGACTCCTACTCAGAGGTATCCAATTATAAAATAGATGGCAGCATTTTCCCAGTACTAAAGTTAAATCACAAGAGACTGTGTCTATAACTCAAAAATACCTATAAAACTTACAATATTAAGAGAATAAAAATGTTTTCCCCTTAGATATGTAAGGTAGCTAAAATATAAAAGGGTAACAGAAAGGAAAAAAAAGACAAGTGGGCTGTATTCATATATATACTGAAGGCTTTTGTGCACATGCATGTACTCCCACGTCCTGTCACTGGCTTAATGGGGAGAGTTGCATCAAATCATCAGGAAGTAGGACATCCCAGAGGTTCTGCCTGGAACACTAGGAGAAGAGTGGCATTGCTTCTGTTGTTCCTTCCTACCTCTTTCCTTGTATGGAAGCAATAGATTTCAGCAGAATTGAATTTTTTCTCCAGAACATTTTGATTGTACTGCAACCAAATTCTGATGGAATGGTTTCAACTAGCACTTGTTCTGAGTGATAGAATTGGAGCCCCTGGTCCTTTTCTGGCTTATCCCAATGGTGCTCAGGAATTAGAAGTGGGGTGGGGGGAGTTATTTTTGTTAATAATTTTTGTAAAGACATCATGAAAACATTTTGTAATTAAAACATTTTAACAGCTCCAGCAAGATGACATTTTTCTTGATAAAAATTGTCCATTATTTTTTACTACTTTATGCTACTTGAAAAATCTTAGTGGTGATTATTGGAACAGCTATGATACTGTCTACACAAGACTGGCAGCTACTTGGCCATAGCGGCATGCTCCCTCATTTTAGTGCGCCGCTACAGTGAAGTAGAAGCTAAAATGAACTGTGTGCTCCACACACGGCACAGCATGGATGGTTACTGCACCAAGCTTTAGTACTTCCAAAGCAAAGTACTAAAGTATGGCACAGTAACAACACTGCCTTACGGCAATGTGTAGATGCACCCTCTCATTCCTTTAGGGATGGTGATAGAAAAATCCCGACAGCTGGACCCCATGCACAATGAGAGAGAAAATCGAGAAAGACTGACTGACGCATCACCTCTACGCTGAACCCTTGCTTTGTGGGAAGGGTTTGTGGCACAGTTCAACCAATATCAATACAATTTAATAAAAGGTGTACCCTGATGCTTTAACTTTTTATACTGTATATTTATTCCTACATCAAGGGTTGGTATTCACAGATACATCCTGCCCTACTCTGTTGCAAGATAATGAAAATGAAATGAAATTAATATGAAGCTATTTCAGACTTATAAAATAAATACCTTTTTACACCACACATAATTAACCTGAGGAAGACATAGCCACAGATGTTATTGAGACAAAGTCTTACATATATATGAATCATAAAGAATATTCAAGAATGTCGTTAAACATGTACAGAAAAGACATACCAGCAGCAGAAGACAGCTAACTGGAATCCCCAAATGTGTCCTAGAATAAGCAAAGCAGTCTTGTCAGCAGGACACTAGCTTTTTCAGAAACTTCCAAGAATCATCAAGTTCTTTTATTTCCTGAGAGTGGGCCATCAGAATAAGCCCTCAACCTACGTGTTAGGGTATCATAGCACAACAGAATGGAGCAGCTAACATTGGTTCATTATGTAAAATTATATGTAGTATGTGCATACATTCACACTCTGTTTAATTCCTGACATACAGAAAATCTCCCTGGGGAATCCAGGAGAGCAATAATGTGATTTATGATGGCTAATGCTATCTTTCTACCTGGGCTAGATAGGTCCATGCTTCAAATGTCCCCACTATCTGAATTTTCATAGAATCATAAAATCATAAAAAATTAGGGTTGGAAGGGTCTTCGGGAGGCCATCGAGTCCAACATCCAGGGATGAAGTCTCCACACCCTTTCTGGGTAGGCTATTCCACTGCTTAACTAACCTCCTAGCGAGAAAGTTTTCCCAATATCTAAACTTCCCTCACTGAAACTTCAGACCATCACTCCTTGTTCTGGCATCTGCCACCACTGAGAACAGTTTGGCTCCATTCTCTTTGGAAACACCATCCAGGTAGTTGAAGGCTGCTATTAAATCTCCCCTCAGTCTCCTCTTCTCCATACTAAATAAGCCGTCAGTCTTTCCTCGTAAGTCATGTGCCCTGTCCCCCTAACAATCTTTGTTGCCCTCCACTGGACTCTCTCCAATTTGTCTACATCTTTTTGTACTGTGGGGGGGAGGGTCCAAAGCTGGACACAGTACTCCAGATGTGGCCTCACCAGTGCTGAGTAGAGGGGAGTAATCACTTCCCTGGATCTATTTGCAATGCTCCTACTCATTTTGAAGTCATTTAAAGTTAAAGGTTTTTACTTTCAAGTTTTTTTCACCTCTGGGGTAAAAGGGCAAAGAATGAAAATGTATTTGTCTTTCAGGACCTGGACATCACAAAATACTTAGTCTTTTACATTAACGCACCACTCTCTGTATGATTGAAATTTTAGGTTGTAATCCAGATGGGAAAATACAAAGAGCACAATCCTGGAGACTGATTCAGACCACTAATTTGAAAGGAGTACTCACGTAAATAAAGATTACTCACCTGAGTAAGTCACTCACTCACTCACCTCATTTTTTATATTTTTATTTTTACAAAAGATTGCACTGAGCTCTGTACAAATAACACAGTTATTTTGAAAGTTATCTTCCATTCTCTGACAGTATAAGACCAACTTAAAACCAGTTCTTAGTGTAAACCATGCTCCCTGTGCTAGCCATTGGGTATTTTTGTCCTCAATCACTAATGTATATGCAATTTGGTGTTGGTTAAAATACTCTTTATGTCTCTGTTGTCATTTGTGTCAGCATGCTATAATTTGGTAAAGCATGTGCTTTCTGATAAATCTCAGTTATTTCTCTCAGAATCCTAAACTTAAATGCCCTATTTATTTTCCTTTTCAGTGACACCAGGAACCTATATTTGGTAGCTTAAACTTCATTTTTGCTTACTCGATTATTTTCTCCAGTGTCACTAGTAACAATCTAGACTACATTACTGTACTTGTAGTTATTGTTATAACATCTATGTTGGCTTTCCTTAGGGATGTCTTTTTCCTGTCAGTATGGGACCTTTATGCTCTTGTTCAGCTGATTTCATTATCAGGTTCATTGCAGCTGAAAACACAGTAACCTACAATATACAACCTGTTGTAATGCCCTTTTCCATCCTTTGCCCTTTTTTTAGTTTAGAGGCCTATAATAAATCTCATGAAAATTGCTTTATAATAGTCTTTCACCTGCTGCTGCACAATGTCTGGTACTTTGTTCCTTGCTAGGATTTCCTATACCAACTTATGTGGCCTAGTCTGGCATGCATTATTATCAAGAAATACCAGTTGTACTATAGCTAAGGTTGAAAACTCGTTTCTGTTTAAAGGTCAGCTCTCCTTTGAGGTCTATAATCTATATGCCTACTGAGAATACCTGGAAATTGGGTGTGCTGCATGGGGTGAAAGTTAAGTGTTCTAGAGAAGAGGACAAATGAGCAAGATATAGACCCTCTCTCCCCCCCAGAATAGGTTTGGATATTCTACTAACACTTTCTGTGCAAGCCTGGGGTTCAAAGCATACCCCAAATGTACTTCAGACGGGGGGTGGTAGTGAATGGCACCTATTGCCCCTTTGGGGAAGCAAAACTGAAAAATGTGTTCCAAACAGTTCAGCTTGAAATATAGGTATGAACCTAATTCTCATAAACCAAATGGATTAAAGTATACACGCAGAGAATGATTATGAATGATCTTCTAGCATGGTGGCTCTTAGCCATTTTAGACTCAAGGGTTCCCTCATTTGCAGTGGCATAACAAGCAGAGTTGGTGCCTGGGGCAAGCCCTGTGGGGGAGCTGAAGATGGGTGCAGGTTCTGAGAGTGCAGGGGTGGGGGCATGGGTTGCAAGAGTGGGGCGGGGATGCACTAGTCTTACCCATGCTTGGAACTCCTAAAAAGACGGTTTCTAGTGCTGCTGCCATTGCCACCACCACTTACCTTACACCCCTTTCCCGCCCACCAACCTTGGCTGTTGCTCTTAGCTGTGAACTGTTTAAGAGTTCCAGGTATGGGTATGTTGCCAAGGTAGACATGCCATGGGACTCTGGGGAAAGTCTAGCACCCCAAGGTAGGTCCCCTTCTCACCTTCCCCTGCTTATGCTACTGCTTGTTAAACTCAAAACACCCCTTGTTAGACTCCAGGCACTCCTTGAAAAATGCCAGCTCTTAGTTTTCACTATGTTTGACTATGGAAAGATAATAGAGCCATTTTTCTGTTGCAAAGATTCAGAAAGACCACAGCAGGTCAGAATATTTTTAACAATGTGCATGTTTTTACTACTGAAATGTTCTTAACACTATTTGAAATATCTTTTGAATCATGTTTTCACATCTAAGAGTGCTAACATTGCATAGTAACCCACAACGCCCTTGAAAGGATCTCTCAGCTGACACCCTGGTTGAGAATCACTATTATAGCATCTAGCCCAGTGGGGGCCAACTTTTTAAGAAGGCATGCCACATATTAGCACTGCATCCTGCCACTTCAATCCCCTCCCTGATCTGATGTTTTGCTTTTTGTCCTGTGCTCCTTGCCAAATCTGTTCCTCTGCTTTCTACTGCCTTTGGGGGATGACTGGCTGTGCAGCAGCTCTACAGAAAAGGACATGGGGGTTACAGCGGACAAAAAGGTGAATATGAGTCAGCAGTGTGCCCTTGCTCCAAAGAAAGCTAATGGCATACTGGGCTGCATCAGTAGGAGTGTTGCCAGCAGGTCAAAAGAAGTGATTATTCCCCTAGCTTCAGCACTAGCAAGGCCACATTTAGGGTACTGTGTTTGGTTTTGGGCCCCTATTACAGAAAGGATGTGGACAAATTGGAGAGAGTCCAGCAGAGAACAACAAAGATGGTGAGGGAACTGGAGGACATGACTTATGAGGAAAGACTGAGGGAACAGAGCTTATTTAGTCTACAGAAGAGGAGACTGAGAGAAGATTTAATAGCAGCCTTCAACTCGCTGAAGGGTTCAAAAGAGGATGGAGCTAGACCATTCTCAGCAATGGCAGATGACAGAACAAGGAGCAACAGTCTCTAGTTGCAGCAAGGGAAGTTTAGGTTAGATATTATGAAAGATGCTCTCACTAGGAAGGAAGTAAAACACTGGGACAGGTTACCCAGAGAGGTGATGGAATCTCCATCCTTCAAGGTTTTTAAGACCCAGACAGACAAAGCTTTGGCTGAGGTTGATCTAGTTTGAGATGATCCTGCTTTGAGAAGGAGGTTGGACTAGATGACCTCCTGAGGTCCCTTCCAACCCTAATTTTCTATGATTCTATGATTCCTATCCTATCTGCTAATGTGCTGCCTACCCCTTCCCTGATCTTCTACACACCACACACAGAAGCTGCCCATACAATTTGAAATAGATCTCAGTAATGTAAGTTGTGATGAGAGAGCATGGCACTAGCTGTGTGCACCAACTTAGAGTTCCAAAATTGCCCCTATCCCCATGGAGTCCACAGCCTGGCAGCAAAAGCTCTACAGCAGTAGCCAGGTGCATGGATACCATGCTGTTGCTGGGACTGGTTCTGAGTCCCCAGCATAGATAAAACTTCCAGCTTCTCTCTATCTCCCACTCTCAGAACTCTGCCCCTGCCCTGCTTTATCCTCCTACACCTTCCCACAGGGTTTGCTTCCCTTGCTCAGGTTGGCAACCCCTACTCTATCCTAATGTACCATATTTACTCAAATATTAGGTGACCCCCCAATAATTTGGTTCTATATATGGAAAAATTATAAATTCATTATAATTCACCAGGTATAGAATCTAATTATTGCCCTGAATTTGTCCCCCTCCCACTGCTACAGCAGGGAAAATAAAACTGGGTGTTCAGGTAGCCCTTAGTTTTCTGCCCCCCAAACTTCTTCCCCCAGCATCCCCTTTCCTACTCCTTACTATCAGAGCACCTGAGCACATGGAAATGAGTGGCAAATTTAAAAACTTTAACCTTGAAATAAACATATCTACAGTATTTTGCATAAAATTACTGCAGGCATCTGTAGACTTAGTTCCTGCAGAATAGATGCATTTTAACTCTTTTGAAACTACTGGCAGTTTTGGCACAGGTATTCAATAAACACATTTTTAAATAGCACTTTGGTATCGACTTACATATAACCAAAAGACTCATCATTTACTGTATAGTTCAGGGGTTTTCAACCTTTTTTTGTTGGTATGTCCCCGGCAGCCGGTCAAAAAGCAGGGAGTCCCCCAGCTGGTCAACGAGTTGTGGGGTGGGGGGGTTGGGTCTCCCTGGAGGCCAATCAATGAGCGGGGAGGGGTGAAACCAGAAGCACTGGCAGGAAAACTAGAAGCACCACCAGTGAAACCAGAAGTGCCTCCGCTTGTCCGTGCTGCTGCCGCATACCCCCTGGGGCCTTCCCAAGAACCCCCAGGGGTATGCCTGGTATAGTTCATTGGGCTGGGATCTAGAAGAGTCAACAGCATTTCAGTCCACAGTGACCCCACAGCTCAGCACTGCTCAGTAGGTGTGTGTACTCCAGATGCCCCCCACAAAGGAGCCATATGCTAATTAGCCCCCCACTCATGACTGGAACTGGGTGTTTTGGTCACAAGTTCTGGGATCCTCCAGAAATTTATATTCAGATAAGGTACAACCTGGTCCAGCTCCACTTCATGAAGGACAGGGCCACATTAATCATATGCAACAGCCTGAGGCGAGGGCAAAAGGGATTCTAGGTGAACCATTTGGGACCCTGGCTGGTGACATGTGTCATACATTTAAGGCTGGTGAAGAAATAGGAATCACTGGAAATGGGAAAGAAAAGCATGGCTCAGCTGTGAGAGTAAAGAGGAAGTAGAAATGTATGCAGTGTACTGGCTCAGCATGACTTGAAAAAGAGTTGGTGCTGAATGGGACTGCATGCACTGGGCACTTCCATGTATCTTATTCATATGGGCTGTGTGGAGGATTTCCATCCCAACCTCCTCCCTGTCTCTTTCACCATTTTTTTCTCCCTTGGCCTTTTCCCCTTACCTATCAATTCTGCCTATGTGCCTGGGGACAAATACTGAAGGTGGGGTCTTAAACTCTCTATTGTTCTAAGCAGTGACCTCATGGCCTGGGGGGGCAGGGCTGGTAACCCCTACCACTCACATCCAGGTAGTGATGATGCATTTCAAATTGGTTGGCTAGCAGCCAGCAACTCCTGGCCTTCATTGGCCCCCCCAAAGGTGATGTCAAAAGGTCTATATAAGCTAAGACTGCTCAGGAGGTGGGGCAAAGCAGCCATGATGAAGACACACACAGCAGCTGAAACACCTGCAGCTCTCTCTCTCTCTCTCTCTCTCTCTCTCTCAAGATGCTGAAGTGAGTAAACTGCTGAAACCTATCTAGATATATAGCTTGCTGTAAAGTAGATGTGTGATCAAAGGCTACTAGCCACGCTGTTTGCTCTAGGGTTATTCTGTAATAGTAATATTCTGTAATATTCTCATGCATGGATAACCTCTATCTGATGCAGGAAGTCTACGGGCCGACAAGAGGTAAAGTGCTGCTCAACCTTGTACTGGTAACCGGGGATGATCTAATCAGCAACCTAATGATCAAAGGGAGGCTGGGTGACAGTGACCACGAGCTGATTACCTTCACCATCTGCCGTAAAGCTGGCAAGTCAGTCAGTAATACAGAAGTCCTTGACTTCAGGAAAGGTTACTTTGAGAAGCTCAGGAGGCTTGTCAGTGAGGCCCTAAAGCACCACACCCAAAGGGGAGGGGAGTTCAGGACGAGTGGTTGCTCCTCAAGGGAACAATCCTGGATGCGCAAGCAAAGTCCATCCTGCCTCGGAGGAAAGGCAGCAAAAGGCACAGCAGCCCCCTTGGTTTTTCAGGGATCTAGTGGACCTCCTGCATCTTAAAAAGAAGACCTCCAAAGGATGGAGGACTGGAACCACCACCAAGGAGGAATACTCTACTCTGGTCCAGACCTGCAGAGAGCAAACCAGGAAAGCCAAGGTTGCGATGGAACTCCAACTGGCTACAAATATCAAGGATAATAAAAAGTCCTTTTTTAGATATGTGGGGAGCTGGAGGAAAAGCAAGGGAAAAACTGGACCCCTGCTAAATCAGATGGGACAACTGATAACTGATGCCCACGAAAAAGCAAACTTGCTAAATGGGTATTTTGCATCAGTTTTTCATCAGTCCCATGGGACACCCCATGGGTCAGGGAGATTCCTTACCCTCCAGTGAAGCTGACCTTGTGAAGGAACACCTTGACAGGCTGGATACCTTCAAGTCAGCTGGCCCTAATGGTTTACACCCAAGGGTACTCAAGAAGCTGACAAGCATCATAGCTCAGCCCCTGGCATGGATCTTTGAGAACTCCTGGTGCTCTGGTGAAGTGCGTGAAGATTGGAAGAAGGCCAATGTTATTCCAATGTTCAAGAAAGGGAGGAAAGCAGATCTGGCAAACTACAGGCCTATCAGCCTGACCTCTATCCTGGGGAAGGTCTTGGAAAAGATTATCAAAGAGGCCATCCTTAACAGACTAGTTGACAGCAATATCCTGAGGGATACCCAGCATGGGTTTATAGGTCTTGCTTGACCAATCTCATTTCCTTTTATGACCAGGTGACCTATCACCTGGACAAGGGGGAAGAGATTGATGTCATATGTCTTGACTTTAAAAAAGCCTTCGATCTGGTATCCCAAGATCACCTCTTGGCAAAACTGGCTAACTGCGGCCTCTACCTCATCACAATCCACTGACTGGGGAATTGGCTCCACGGTAGGACCCAGAGGGTGGTGGTTGACGGAAGCCAATCATCTTGGTGCACTGTGACCGCTGGGGTCCATCAAGGCTCTGTCCTAGGGCCTATGCTGTTTAACATCTTCATCAATGATGTGGACACTGGTATCAGAAGTGGACTGGCCAAGTTTGCTGATGACACCAAACTCTGGGGTAAACCATCCACACCTGAGGACAGGAGGGCAATCCAGGCAGATCTTGACAGGCTCATGAAATGGGCAAATGAGAACCTGATGGTGTTCAACACCAAAAAATGCAAGGTTCTCCACCTTGGGAGGAAAAACCTGCAGCATGCTTATAGGCTCAGCAGTGCTATGCTGGTTAGCACTGCAGATGAAAGGAACTTGGGGGTCATGATTGATGAACATGAGCCTTCAATGTGATGCTGTGGCTAGTAAAGTGAGCAAAACACTGGCTTGCATCCATAGATGCTTCTCAAAAAATCCCGGGACATCATTCTCCCATTATACTCAGCCTTGGTGAGGCTGCAGCTGGAGTACTGCATCCAGTTTTGGGCTCCACAATTCAAAAAGGATGTGGAGAAGCTTGAGAGAGTCCAGAGGAGAGCCACGCGCATGATCAGAGGTCAGGAAAACAAACCATATGATGAGAGGCTGAGAGCCATGGGACTCTTCAGTTTAGAAAAGTGCAGGCTCAGGGGTGATCTGGTGGCCACCTATAAGTTTATAAGGGGTGCTTATCAGGATCTGGGGGAATATCTGTTCACCAGAGCACCCCAAGAGATGACAAGATCGAATGGTCACAAACTCCACCATGACTGATTCAGGCTGGACATAAGGAAAAACTTCTTTACTGTCCGAGCCCCCAAGGTTTGGAATAGATTGCCACCGGAGGCAGTTCAAGCACCCAGTTTGAATGCCTTCAAGACACATTTGGATGCTTATCTTGCTGGGATCCCATGATCCCTACTGACTTTCTGCCCATGGGGCAGGGGGCTGGACTCGATGATCCTCTGGGGTCCTTTCCAGCCTGAATGTCTATGAAATCTATTAAATCTATTCTGCACCCTTCCCCAAGCCTTCCCTCTGTAACCAATAAAGTTCTTCACTGTACCAAATGTGGGGGACTTGTTGGGAGAGGCATGTCTTTGTGCCCTCTTGGGCACAAAGTAGCTGACTAAGGGAGGCTACTTTATGTGCTTCAGGCTAAAGGAAGCACTCCAAGCTTTGCAGTGGCTTGTGTACCCCGGGGGGCACAGGGATCTAAAACAGTCCAGACCCCTGGGTGGTGGCAACAATACCCCCAGGATTGCTGCTCCAGGAAGGGGGTTGGCCAGGCATGAGGTGCCCCCAGGGAGGCACTCTGAGCCTGGAAGGTGGTTGGGCACATTGAGATGGGTGGCTTAGTGCAGAAGCACCCCCTACTGGCCCACCACAAGTTGCACTTGGTGCTAGTGCAACAGATCCACTGAGCCCTGATGCAGCTGTGAGACACACTACAATACCAGTGGGAAAGGGGGCTGAATGTTGTTGTGCTGAACCTTGACTTGGAGAAAGCCTGTGATTGGGTATCCCATCAGTTCCTATCTGAGACACTGAAAAAGATAAGTGTCCTCTCCCACCTTTATCACCTGGACAAATATGCTGTAAACCCATGTGAGCAGCAGGCTACTGGTAAATGGGTCCGTGACAGCACTGACTGTGATAGGGTCAGGCATCTAGCAGGGTTGCCCACTCTCCCTGATCCTGCTTATCTGCATGATGGAACCACTAGCACAGTGGCTTAGGCAGGACCCCAGGATTAGTGGAATAAAGATCCCCGGAGTTACCAGGAAGAGAAGGTCCTAGTCTACATGGATGACCTCAATATAATGTGCAGGGGCAAATGGTTGGTTGAAAGAGCACTGCAAAACATGTAGGTATATGGAGCAGTGGCAGGGGCCAAGCTCAATGTGATCAAAAAGCATCTGCCTAGTACTGGGTGAACTCAGGGACCTGTCATTTCTGGGGGTCTCCATCCCCATAATAGGATAGATATCCTCAGGGTAGAGTTTGCTCCAAAACTGTCAGGACAGAGGGCATGGGATAAGATTGAGGCCAATGCCAAACAGACTGGGACAATGGCAATCACACTGCTTGTCAATGGGGGATGCATGGCACTCATGAAAATACTGATGCATCTAACCACTGCACTATTCTTCCCTCCCTCAGAAGTGGTGACAAGGTTCATAAACCTGATCAGAGAAGTGGTTCCATATGGACCCTTGACTAAGCAGCAAGGGACCCCTGACAGCCCACTTCCACCTGCTTCATCTCCTTCTTCAGGAACACCCTGTGGAAGATCAGGAACTTGTTCATCAGCAGACACAAAAGCCTCCCAGTCGAGGGCTGTATTAAAATGAGATTGAGATGTACTGGTACTACAGGAAGATGGTAGAAAATGACTACCATATATGTGTGTGTGTGTGTGTGTGTGTGTGTGTGTGTGTGTGTGTGTGTGTGTGTGTGTGTGTGTGTGTGTGTGTGTGTGTGTGTGTGTGTAAAAATAAAACCAGGAGTTTTACCTCTTCTGAGGACTCAAAACCATTATATATCTATAGATATCTCTCTCTCTTCATCCTTGAAGGTTTTTAAGACCCAGCAAGACAAAGCTTTGGTTCACAATATAAAACAATATTTAGTAGAGGTATATATCTATATCTATAGATATAGATAATGGTTATACCATATATATATAGAGAGAGAGACAGAGACAGAGAGAGAGAAAGAAAGAAAGAAAGAGAGAGATCTATAGATATATAATGGTTTTGAGTCTCCAGCAGAGGTAAAACTCCTGGTGGTAGGGTCCCATCAACATCTCATCCTTTTTGGCTAAGATCAAACATACCCACCAAGCCCTCCTCTGGTGGTCTAGTGATTAGGGTTTGGTGCTCTCATTGCCCCAGCCTGGGTTCAATTCCCAGCCAGGGAAGCCCTTTTACTTCTCCCCTGGGCTTAGCTGGCTAACATCGTATTTTCTGTAACCTAGTTGCGTTCCCCTCGTCACCCTCATCCCTCTAACGTTAGTCCCTCGCTTGGGTGATTTGTATTTCCCTACTGGCTTTGTCATGTTTTTGGATTCACAGTCCCAAACATCTACTACTAATATTTTTGGCACCAAGGGAAGGGGGTCAGAGCTGGCTCTGGCTCTGGCCCGCCCAGTGGCACCCTAGTATTGCAGCACCTCCAGGCCCAGTGCCAGTTCCCTACAGAGGGAACACCTTCCTGCTTTTTTAACACACACACACACACACACACACACACACACACACAAACAGCTCCATCAGTATGTTTGCCCAATATGGGCCATGTGTCTATAGTCATGCTCAGTGCTGACTGCATTTAATCAAGTTCATATTTGGTTTCCATTACTGAGCATATGCTAATTTTGACAGCAGTTAAATGAAAGACAATGTATGTAATGAAGTTTCCCTGTATGAAAATATAAGATTAGAGGCTTACCCCCCACCCCAAGTTGATGGAGGAGGCAGGGAGGGGAAAACTCATCTTGTATTTGAGTAAATACAGTATTTTGTCTGAGCTAGAAGCTCAAGAGGGCATTTATCCACCCTTCATTCTGACCTATACATGCCTACTGTCAGTTTAAACCTGATGCTTGTCAGAAACCTGAAAAAGGAAGACACCCTGCTGCAGTCAGCTTCTGTCAAAGGTTTTTTGGGGGATTTTTTTTCCAGAGCATGAGGGAATGTAATTTGAGTACAGTAGAAACTGATAACGTACTCATGCTATTTCTGAAAAAAAAATTACACATGAGAATGCTT
Organism: Gavialis gangeticus; assembly: GCF_001723915.1. Taxonomy (NCBI): domain Eukaryota; kingdom Metazoa; phylum Chordata; order Crocodylia; family Gavialidae; genus Gavialis; species Gavialis gangeticus. Next base: position 67,774,453 of record NW_017729025.1, read on the forward strand.
GCTGGGGAAGATGAGGAGATTAAAGGATTCATGAGTGGAATAAGGGAAGAAGATTTGAGAAGTGCAAAGCGGAGGGGCAAATGGTTGGTAGCTCAGGCCAAAGGGAGGAGGAAGAGTGTTAAGGGAACAGAAAAATGAGGCAACAGAATACTGCGAGCTGTGACATGGAGTTTACCAGTGTAACTGTAATGCCAGGGGTCAAGGAGGTCTCTGGCTCACGGGGTATATTTATGCCCTTCTCCCTGTTCTCTTGTGTCCTCTGGGTTTTTTGTTCGGGGACGGAAGGGATGAAGGACAGAAAGGAGCTGTCTGTAATTTCTCTCACCAGTCTGATTAAAATCTATTTTTTAATTAAAACTATTTCAATGTATGACCATACATTCTACCATGAAAAAAACCGTACACTAAAAAATTGGTCTGTGCAAAGCAGAAAGTATTTGCTTTGGATTCAGAGTGATTAGATTCAGTGATTCAAATCACTTTTCCTGTTCAGCCCCTGATCATTCCCCACAGTTCCCAGTTCAATTCCCCAGCTCCCCGTCATTTCCCCAGCTCCCACAGCTTCTCGCATTGCCTGCTTTCTCCCAGCAGAGGAGGGGGCAGCCAGGGGAGCAGCCAAGTGAGCTGTGGCTTGAGCCGGCAACCCCAGGAGAAGCTGCGGGGACTAGGGTGAATGATTGGGAGCTGGGGGATCAAACTGGGAGCTTGGGAATCAAACCAGGAGCTGGGGGATGATCATGGGCTGGGGGAATGAACAGGGGCTTCCCCCCAGCTCCCAGTTTGATCCCGCAGCTCCCCATCATTGCCCAGCTCCCCAATCATTTCCCCCAGCCCCTGTGGCTTCTCCTGGGGCTGCCAGCACTGCCTGCCTTGCCCCGGCAGGGGGCAGCTGGGGGAGTAGCTGGACAAGTCGCGGCTTCTCCTGGGGCTGCCGGCTCAAGCCAGGGCATGTCTGGCTGCTCCCCCAGCTGCTCCCACCAGTACTGCCTAGTGCCTGCCTGTACAGTCTATGGCTGAATCTCCAAATCTCTCTGAATCAATTCCGAGGCTTCT
>NW_017729025.1:67780505-67781903 GCF_001723915.1 Gavialis gangeticus
CGGCAGGGGGCAGCTGGGGGAGTAGCTGGACAAGTCGCGGCTTCTCCTGGGGCTGCCGGCTCAAGCCAGGGCATGTCTGGCTGCTCCCCCAGCTGCTCCCACCAGTACTGCCTAGTGCCTGCCTGTACAGTCTATGGCTGAATCTCCAAATCTCTCTGAATCAATTCCGAGGCTTCTGATTCAATTTGGAAAGATTAATGGGTCTCCCAATTCAGATTCGGAGATTTGGCTGCCGAATCAGGCCAAGTCTCCTCCAAATCAAATCAGCTACTGAAGTTTTGCACAGCCCTAGTAAAAAAGAGAAAATCTTTGAAAGCACATACCATCTTTTACCTTCATTGTAGCCTAGTGGCATCCCAAATGCAAACCTGGGATAAATACGACTTTCTGTCTTTCATTTAAACACAAGTGTGTGCACAAGCACACCTAGAACAATTCTCAATGACCAAAAAAAAAAAGAGAAAATTAGCACAAGTTTGCCCGGAGGTATTTTATGCCCTTCCAGAATCTTGAGTTGGGGAAAACTCAAACGTCTGAACTCAAGGAGTTAGGGTATTTCAAACTTAAAGTTCTAAAAACCACACTGTACTGTATGAAGATGCATGTCAAGGAACTCATTCCTCTTTGCAAGATGTCACGGCATACCTATAAACTCACTCTGCGTTTGAACTGAGTTGAACAGCTGCCTTGATTAGGCCTAAAGTTAAAAAGATGCCAACCTTACAATGTCTTTGCCTTGTGTAAAGGATGCCATCTAACATTATACTTTCATTTATCAGTCACTAAACCAAAAACAGGGCACGCTCAATTCCTCCAGGCACAAAACAACTCTAATCTTTCATCATAAGCAGGGCAAGGTAGAGTAGCTTCCCCAGTATGACTCTCCTAAATGACCTGTCACGGTCCCATTTCTGTCTAACAGCTCCAGCTAATCCTCTGTTTAGCACAGCCACACCAAATACACTCAATGCAGCTGGAACACTTCCACATGATTCCTCTGGGATATTACTAGATCCAAGGGGACCAAGTTAATGTTAAATCTTCATTCCCAAGTTCAGATGTGTGAGTTTTTCTAAGTGTTCTAGGAGGGCATAGTATACCAACATCCAACCTCAGCTTAGTATTACCAATTTACTTTTGTCATTAAAGACATGTTTTTTCAGTTCTCATTTGCTCTGTGAGGTGTAAGTCAATTTCTAAGAAACAAGGACCCGGAGATTAAAGCTTTATCAGGCTGTTAGTATTTGCCCAGGACATTTATAAATCAGTTATCCTTTTGTGGCTGACAGGCTAGGAGAGAAATAATTCAGTGGCAAGGGAACATAGAAAAAGTGAACAGAGAATTGAAAAGGAAAAGACAAAAATAGGAACACATAAAAGAGCGGAGAAAAGGGGGCA
>NW_017729025.1:67781914-67784233 GCF_001723915.1 Gavialis gangeticus
AAAAATAGGAACACATAAAAGAGCGGAGAAAAGGGGGCAAAGGAGGCAGAAAACAGAATGAAGATAAGAGAGAAAGAGTGATCTTGCATCCAAAGTACAGGGCTGGAAAGTAAAAAAGCAGCAAAGTGAATTTCTGTTCCACTATGCCCCTCTATATCAACAAAGTTATACAGGTAGCTAAAGTCTACTGCATAGGCCCCAACTCTTGACACAGCAGTACATTGAAAAAGAGTGTTGCAGAAAGGCATAAGTGAAAACAGCTTTGGGATTGGTCTATTTTACACAGATGGACAATACGTCAGCTCTAGGAGTCAGGAAATTGAAAAAAAAAAATCATAAAACTAAGATCAGGATCAGGCCCTAATCATAGCCTTCTTGTTTGATCTTGGATAAATCACAGGTGACCCAATACTGAGGGGGGAAGCAAATGTCCACTGCTCTATAACAAGCAATCTCCCATCTCAGTTACATCACTAATCAGTGAAAGTCAACAGAACCGAGCACCTAACAGAGGGCACTGAAAGAATTAGCCTTTTCTTTGAGTGCTCAGGATGGCCCCGTCCTTCAGTTTTTCCCTTTTGATAGAATGAGGACAGCAGAGCTTACTCACCACTTACAGCAAATGTTAGGTTCAAACAATTAATATTTGCAAAGCACTTTGAGATACTTGAAGAAAAGGTACTACAGAAGTGCAAAGTATTAGTATCAAACCGTATTTGGGAAGGGCAGAAAAAGATTAGGAACTGTGTCAGGACCACACACTTCACAATTTGTGAAAACAAACACTTTTCTGCCAGTATTTCGCTAGAACTAATCCTGTTTGCTCCCAGAGACACTGCATCTGGAAAATAAAACATTTGGGGTCAATGTCTTGCTGAAACACATACTGTGGTTTCCTCTCATTCTCATAGTCACAGATTGAGAGCAGAAAATAGAGAATGATGGACTTGTGAGGGTGGAACGCAAGGTTTGACTACAAGTATCACCAAGTTTTTTTTTTCTCACTTCAACCCTTGTTGTTATGATTAAAGGTTACTGTGTCTTGATAGCTAGAGTACATTCAAATCAGTATTGTAAATATACTCCTATGTAACTCAGAATGCTTGACTCCCAATTATGTGCTAAAATAAGAGAGAGATGGAATTACAGAAATTGAATTGAAGAAAATGATGCCATCTAGTTCATAACCGCCCTAACCAATGAATTCAAATTGGTTTTGAAATCATGGCCCAATGCTTACTAAGAAATTCCCTCCTAAACAATTCCTCTAAGGAGCAACAATTCTAGTTATACTATTTTATTTCTGTTATATTTTTTCATTCCAACTCCAAAATATACTATTAGGATTTTAATCAAAACTACGTGGCTGCTGTATAGAACAATATTTCGAATCTGAAGTATTCTGTGAGTTAAAAGTTTCGCAGGTAAGTTACAAAGGACAGGCAGGAGAGTTTCCTCTGATTCCTGATAGTGTCTGGGGTATTTTTTGTCTGCCTCCAGTTAACAAGGATCATTAGTAAAATAGTTGTTTCATAAAACACTGTTTTAAATTACTTTAAAACAGAATGCAAATAAATTGCGCACAGTAAACAGGCACAATATGCACACTTTGGGGATCTGCATATGAATGTTAAAAAAACTGTATTCAGATATCTTTCTGGAATTAAATTAAATCTTGATTCTGCCTTAATGCTGACCATTGATTAGCCCAACTCTTCTTTATGCGGTAAGGTCATAGCATTGTCTGGAACATTTGAAGAAAAGCTGATCGAAATGAACTCCAACAAAAGAAGAATCTGTTGTTTGAAAAAAAAAATGTTTTTATAAAAAATTCTAAAGGCTTTTAAAATATTTTGATTCACTTTTGTCATTTTTATGAGAAAAATCACATTATAATTTCCTGCTTATTAAAAGTTTTTTTCATTTTCTGCACTGGCAAAAGAAGGTGTAGGGAAATAAAAAGATAGGTGGGAAAAAACACTTTATATAATTTTTAACACTTCCTCTTTTTCCACTCAGAAAAAAAGAATGGGAGGAAGGGCACAGAAATGAATAAGATGGAAAAAATATGCACACTTTGTCATGTTTATTTTTTTCCCCTCAGGGTAAAAATTTTAGTGTCACTGTCTCTCACTCAAACAGAAAGAAAGCTAAGAAGTAAGACAAATTGTTACTTCTGAAAGTGAAAATAACACTTCCAACTCTATTTTATGTCTTGTCCTTAAAATGAAAGTGTTTTTTGCTTGTTTTTAATTTTTTTTTTTACTTTCCCCCCAAATTTTAAAGTGGAAAAATTATGAAAAAGGATAAAGTAGGCAC
>NW_017729025.1:67784244-67785130 GCF_001723915.1 Gavialis gangeticus
TTAAAGTGGAAAAATTATGAAAAAGGATAAAGTAGGCACTTCCCCACAGTTCTGAAAAAGACAATTTAAAAATGCCAGAATGTCTTTGCTAGAAACATTTTGTAAAAATCATAATTTACTTTTCATAAAATATTTCCTTTTAAATAAAAAAAAACCAAAATAGACAACTTCTATTTTTAAATTAATATCATGTTCAAGGTAAGTATTACTGCAGTGGAATCAATAGATGCCAAACAAAAACGGGAGACTGTATTCTGTTTGGTTGACTGCCTAGGCAGACCTCAGAGAAAATATCTGAATCAGGTGTTTTGAAATTATTTTCAAAAGTTGATCATTTCCCATTAAAAAGTTTATTTCTGTTTCTTTGAGTCATTTCTTAGATTCATCTTCTGCCTGCAGGTTATATTCTTACAAACTATCAAAAATACATGGTGTTGAAACATTACATTAATAATATTTGATGACAAGCACACGTAATGTTCTGAAATTTCTCACAAGGGTAGATACTACTAAGTTACTATTAGATACAAGGACTTTTCTGCTCATATATTCATAGTTTCATAGTTTCTAGGGTCGGAAGGGACCTTAGCAGATCATCTAGTCCGACCCCCTGCCATGGCAGGAAAGAGTACTGGGGTCAAACGTATTAAATTGTGCCTCCAAAAATGTTTTTCAACAATGGTTTCAATCATTGAAGCAGCTCCTGAGCCATCGTATCTTCTTTGGGGTGACACATTTGTATACAGCAAATTGATGCCAATCTAATGGTTGTTTTCCTGTTCCTGATTACTTATTGTTCTATATACATATCCCTCTACAAACAGCTACCTTAAAATAAAGATATATTGTAAAATAAGACATTAAATGTGCTAATGGAACCATAAAC
>NW_017729025.1:67790130-67797809 GCF_001723915.1 Gavialis gangeticus
TGAAGCAGCTCCTGAGCCATCGTATCTTCTTTGGGGTGACACATTTGTATACAGCAAATTGATGCCAATCTAATGGTTGTTTTCCTGTTCCTGATTACTTATTGTTCTATATACATATCCCTCTACAAACAGCTACCTTAAAATAAAGATATATTGTAAAATAAGACATTAAATGTGCTAATGGAACCATAAACAGAAATGCCAGGAGACAAAATATTTTTGAAAAATTTGCTAAAGCTGATTAACATCCTGTCTTTCCTTATCCCATTTAAAATGTAACAGGATAGTCATATTGCGTTGGGATCAGACTTCTTTGTGGCCTACATGAGTATTTCTATGTAGACTTTTTCTTTACATCAACCACACTGGAACATTTGTAATCTACACCTTAAAAAAGTGAGAAGTAGCTGGACAAGATTGCTATCCATAAATGTGTAAAATTTCAATAACTATTTCTAGCAAAAGCTGTCCAAACTTTAAAAAAGTGTCTGTGAAAATTCTTGTAAATATTCATTTGAATTTACATACACACTTACTTTAGCAAATTTTGGCACATAGTTTATGCCCCTTTTACACTTCCTTCCTGTGAACAGTTGTGCAATTAAAGTTCAGTTTGATGACTGAAGAAAGAGTTTGTATACTCTTATATACAAGAAAAACTAATTTTAAATTTGTTTTCTTCATACATTTGTACAAGAAATATGAGAAGCAGTTACGTTTATCTAGTCACCAAGCCATAAAAGAATAACTTCTAGCCTATCAAAAGCAATGCAGCTCAAATTTTTAATTTCAATGATCAAACCATGGAGTAAATGGAATTTGCAAAAAAGTTCTTGCATTGTGAATAATGAATACATTTCAAGAAAATCATGATCTGTTCACAGACAAGGAATAGAAAAAGAAGCCAAATAAACTATTTGATATGAATTATTCACTCAGCTCAGTTTCCAACAATTTCACAAAAATGAGCAACTATTCTCAGGATACAGAATAATATCTGTCACCCAATCTGTGTGTGGAAATTTGTTGTTTCAATGCTTCTTAATATAAATTCAAGAAATATATAAATACATTTAAAGTTTTAATTCTTCAACAAAGTGTAACATTTTACATAGACAAAGCTTAGCTTACCTAATTTTTTTTAAATTGAAATCAAAGATATGCTAAAATCTCAAGGGTATATTTTCCCCTCAATAACTTCCATTAAGATTAATGGGTGTTTTGTGTATGCATCTAAGGGGAATATATGTCTCAAGAAAGACGCTGATTTAGTAGCAGAAATTTCAGTAGGAACGATGAACAATAGAGGCCATGATTGCCTTATCGCTGAATGAGACCTTTAACCAAAGTGAAAAATAAATGCTGTTGTGCTTTCTCCTTTAAATATAAAGATAAAAGGGCCACATTCTGGCATACTTATGCATACAGAGTAAGCCTACTGAAGCTGATGCACCACTTATTTTGAAGCAACCCTTTGCAGATTATGGCCCAGATTCTTTACTTAAAAATGTTTAAGTTCATTAAGTTGATCATCCCACTGAATTAGTATTACATGTGGTAGTAAAGTTGAACCAGTATATACATGACCAAAGGGCTTGGGCCAAAGAGCTTAATGTGAGTAAACAGACTAGAATCCAGTCCAAGATGTTGAGAACCTGCATTGGACGCTTCCAAAAACATAACTATATCATTATTTTCACATTTGACAGTCATTAATTGGCATGTTTTATCTATGCATGTCCTGATGCTGGTTCCTCAACTTGGGCGGTCATTCAGCAAAAAGATACAGAGCATTAACTTCACATACCTATTAGGCATATATTCTATTCACCTGCCTTCTGATTAACTGTATATCCAAGGACCACCAAAGCCAATGGAAGTCTTTCTGCTAATTCCAATAAGTATTTGCTTCAGGCTCTAAGTGCTTAATTACATTTAAAAAGGACACAAACAAGAATTTTTTTTTAATTCTAAATATTTTCATTTCTTGAAGTTCACAGAACTTTTCTTTTTTTTCAGTCTCACTTTTTAATCCTGAAGGCATTACTTCAGTGTGTATACATTTATGCTAATCATATACTACAGCCATGGGTTCCTCTATCAATATGAAATGTTTTGTACTTGCTGTTTTTGTGCATCTTGTATTGTTATGTGCAATATACAAAATAATGTGTCTAACTATGCCATTTATGCTTTTGAAAGAAAAAGCAAATTACTTACTGAAGAGAATGGCATTTGCATGCATGTGTGTCAGCTTTCAAGCCATTTCCCTCTACAAAATATTGCTTTCTACACTTAGAAAATGCATCCATCCATCAGTTACAAACCATTTCAAAGCACTTTATGAATCTACAGAGCAAAATGTACTTATCTTACATTGGCAGTGTCCCAGCTGTTACAAAATTGCTATTGTCCTAATACTTACAAGGCAATTTTAGCATCAGTTAATAATTTTACAGGATAGATAACTTCTAAAGCATTATAAAATGACAGACATTAAACAATAGCAACTTAGCATTTTTTGAAACAGTTCATGACAGCTTAAAAACTAAAGTGATTTTAATGTATAGTCTATGCAGTTTTAGTTTCTCATTGACAATTCCTTTAGAAGATAAAAATGTGAAAATCCTTTTAAATAGTGGGTGAAAGAATAAAACAAATTTATCTTTAAAAGATATTCAGTAAAAATCTCAATTAGGAATAATGTCTCAAATCTTCCCATACAGATAGTAGGTGACAAGAATTTGAATTTATTTAGGCAGAAAAAAATGATGGTATCATTTAATGGTAGGGTACCACAAAATAAAAAAGGCATATCTATTCATTAAACCTAATACAAAAAGAAAAATAGAGTGAGCAGCATTTTATATAAATCAGTATGCATTATTTCTTCTTGAAAACTGTTTTCTATCAATCTTAGTTTAAAAGCTTCAGCTAAAGGCAAATTCTAGTTAAATTGTTACCTTTAAATCCTGTTTAAGTAGCCATTGCAACCAAATGTTCAATTTTTGGCTAGACATTTATAATTTACCTAATGTACAGTATATTCTGTGATAGCAAAAGATTTGGTGATATGTAAAGTGTAAACTGTTCTAAACAAATTAAATTAATTGATATTTTTAGGCTTTACTTTTGTAATAACTAAAAAGCACCTTTTCAGTGCAACTAATGTACATCACAGTGGCCTTTTTCATCAATGTACTTATTAAGTTAAACCAGTTGTACCGCTTGCTGACATACAGCACAGGTAATTGACCACCTCATCAAACCATACCAAAAAGAATCCCTTAGTGCCTAATTACTACATTCTTCTGTACTATTGAGCACATTAAAGCAACATTAATGTATTATGCTATATACATCATTACCTAAGAGTATTAGAAAGTCCTTGTACAGTAGGAAAGAGTTCTGATGGCAGTACAGCTATTTTCAATATTCAGTCAATTTAATTTTCAAAACATGTAGAAACTGAAGAATGGTTCAAATCTTTAGCCTGTGAGAAGATATTGGTTAATATATCAGTTCTGGTAGGTCTATGTAGTGTGATCAGCAGCACTCTGATGCAGTGGGGTCTAGATCTAATCCTGTTCTCATTAAAGTTCATGATAGGGGAGATGTTACTGGCTTCAAAAGAAGATTGGGCACATCCTGATACAAAGGTACGTATTTACACCTATGCATTCTGTAACTTTGTCGAAATGACTCTGCATAGTACCTGAATGCTAAGATCAGGTCCCCTTTGCATCTTTACACTAGTCTCCTTGGAGACTATAGAGAATAGTCTCCTTGGAAAAAAAATGACCAAATTAATCCCATATAGAGGTATCAGAACACCTATTTTATGGAAGTCTTCAGAGTCATACTTCTTCATGTGAGTAATTTTACTCCCACTTGCTAATTCCTGTAAATAAGTCTGCAGAACTGAGTCCTAGGGGCCATAATTAGACACAGCTCAGAACAGTATGCAGTGCTTAGCTGCGCTGCCCCATGGGGAACTATCAGCAGGCTGTTTCTCCATAAGCAGCTTGGTGACAAAGCTATATACCAAGGCTGTCCAACTTCTAAACAGCTGGGAGCTGCACCGGTAGGTGTCTCGTGAACACTGAGATGATGGGGCAGATGGACTGTCCCATGGGAGCATGGGGGGTGGGGTCCCCAGCATGCTCACCAGTGGATCTGGAAGTGGACCAGAAGCACTTCCAGTCCACTTCTGGGTCCACAGCAAAGCATGCAGGGGCCCACCCTCCTTCCCCCCGGCTCAGCAAATGGTGCCTCCTGGGTCTGGGGGGAGGCACCTGGGGTCCCCCCCTGGCCAATCACTGATCTGGGGGGGTGTAGGCAGGGGTCCCCCATGAACTCTCCAGCAGACCCAGGCATGGACTGGAAGTATATCTGGTCTACTTTTGGGTCTGCCGCCAAACACATGGCCCCACCCCACCAGGTTTCTGTGGGACGCTTCATGCACCCCACCATCTCAGCATTCATGAGCCATGCCTGGTACCTTGAGATGTGTAGAAAAAACATCTAAAGCTGCGTCTATGGCTGAATCACTGATTCTCTGAATCAGCATCGAAACTTCAGATTTGGATTTGGCCAAATTGAATCGGGACAGTGATCTGAATCAATTAATCAAATCACTGTCCCCTGAAGTGGGCCAAATCCAAATCTGAATCGAATATGGTCTGCTTTGCACACCCCTATTGTCTAGTTGATACATGTAAAGGTTTCATATAATCATTTAGGCCAGGTATAGACATTACACTTTTACCAGTATAAGTGATCAGAAACTGGTCTATAGCCGTACCAGAACAGAAGTTTGGCACACAGACTGGTTTAAAAATGGTAGAACAAGATTTGTGTGTTCCTCTCCCCTCCATCCCCTCCCCACCAAAGGGCACATGTGTGTTCTGTTTGCTACCAATGTCAACCACAGTGCTTACATAAAAATACATAACTTAAATCAATTCCACCTTGGGCTTTTTGAATTTCTGTACCCAGTCTCAGGGTTAGATTGTGCCTCTTGCAAACAGCCCATAATAACAAGGGACATTGTATAGATATGCTGCGTCTGTTATAGTACTAGTTCAGGCAGGATTACCCCTCAGTTTCCCACTTATGCTGAGATTGTACAGAAGGGAAGTTTTTTAATATGCTACTTCCAGCTCTGCTGGTTAGCATATAGAAGGTAAGTAAAGCTTTGGTTCTGTCTTGTCTTTACCACTGTCCACTCACTTTGATGAGCTTCTCCAATAACTAATGGTCATTTTAGAAATACTTTTATTTGTCAAAGATATAGTACCCTTTCCTTACTGATAACATGTGACAGTTCCACAATGCTCTAAAGTGCCAGATAAATTCTCCAGCAAAACCAGGGAAAGCCAAACTTGGCATTCTTAATATTTCTCAACATAAATATACGCAGATTTTAAAAGCAATGGTACCTACAGAGAGCAATTCAGGCCTCTTGTTCTACATGATAATTAAACAAAAGGGAAGTAACTGTCCCTTCCCTGGTAACAGAGAAACAGTGACTTTTCCAAAAAGCCCTAAGTTATTCGCAGATATGTTTTGGAAAAATCTAGTTCTTTATCTGTCCCCATCTGCCAACCATCAGCAATTCAAGTTCTTGATCCTAGAAACTGTCACATTCAAACACATAACCCACTAACAGAGGACAGGCGATAGAGCAACCATCAACACCTGTGCACTGCCTTCAACACCCTGCTCTCAACTTCATCAAGACCTACAGAAGTGCCACCAGAAGAAACTGGAAGAATCCCACAAGTCTATGATTTTTTTCTCTCACTGTGTATCCTGGACAGGTAAGTCTTTCCTGCATCCATGCCCCATGTTCAAGACAAAAAGCACCTTATCTATACCTTATTTTACTCGGGGGAGGGGGGCAGGGGGTCTGCCTTATCTGGTCAACTCAGTAGCAGTTTGGTGCAGGTGCCCTTTTTCAAATATTTCACCTAATCGAGAGATAGGATTTCTAATATGGTTTTATTTAGATTTTGAGCCCCTCCATGTGAGGCAGAGACAGCAAGGTTAAATCATTTCAAAAAGTTAGATTCAACTCTTATCCCTCACTTCCTTGTTTTGCTTCTCTCTGGTTTCAACTCTTTCTAAAGCAGGTTCCACATTAATAATTAACATGTGACTCATGTTTTCAGGTACCATTAAAGATGGATTACTCACCAGTGGCCAGGCAATTTCTATATTTCTATCAAGGTATATTTAAGCTGCCCTGTATGTATGTATACTGCAACATTTAGTCTTGGTAGAAAGCATCAGCAGTTAATTGGGCCACACTTAGTATCTCACACAGAAACAATGACATTTTGAAAAATATAAATTGTAGGGAAAAGGTGTTGAAAAAATATATTCTAGAAATAGCAAACAAAATCATGCATGCTCCAGCGAACCAACTCAAACTTTTCAAAATAGCTGTAATGCAGAATCTAAAACTTTTCAGGTCTGTCCTCAAATATTCTTCTGTAAAACAAACAGAATGCACTACATTGCTACTTATTTATTTCCTCCCAGAACATCTCCAGCCAGAGAAGTGCTTACACTGCTTCTCTCCTACATACATTAACATTTGTCTGAAATCTGACATGAGAAATAGCCATTTGTAGAAGCATGATGCAGGTGTAAAGGTGCAAAGGGGACACAGAGAAATAAAAGGGATGACAATCATATTGGAAAAAGGGTTAGTTATACGAAAGCACCATTTATCAGTTCAGGATTGCCATTGTACATCACATATGAGAAAAATAAACCTTTGAGTCCTTTGTTATCTTGCTTCCTCACCTGTCATCCAAGCAAAAACAATTTATAAAGTGAAGTAAAATTTAGATAGATAGATAGATAGATAGATAGATAGATAGATAGATAGATAGAGTGAAAACTATTTACCACTAATTCCTTTAAAATTATCTCAGTTATTGTGGATTTAGTTTATGTTTTTGATTATTGTTCTATGTCCTTATTAACTTATGACTAGTATTTTATGAAATAACATATAATCAGAAACTATGCATTATACAAATTATCAGGGAGACTCATATAGAGAAGCTTAGTTAGAAGAAAATACCTTTACATATGGCAAATAATAGATGTAAAGCTTTTACCAGTTTTTGAAAAACATATATTTAAAAAAATGTTGAAAATGAAATGTTATTTCCATTCAAACTTTGTTTTACTACTGAGTGATTCAATGTTTAAACGCTAAGGAAGGGTATTAATATTTTTTTGTTAAATACTAACACTATCTTAGAATAAGAATCTGAGTAAAATATGTACTATTGTTTTATACATAGTTTCATAGTTTCATAGTATCTAGGGTCAGAAGAGACCTGAGCAGATCATCGAGTCCGACCCCCTGCCATGGCAGAAAAGAGTACTGGGGTCAAATGACCCCAGCAAGGTATACATCTAGCCTCCTCTTAAAGACCCCCAGGGTAGGAGCCAGCACCACTTCTCTTGGAAGTTGGTTCCAGATCCTAGCCGCCCTGACCGTGAAGTAGCGCCTCCTGATATCTAACCTAAATCTACCCTCTGCCAGCTTGTGACCGTTATTCCTGGTCACTCCTGGCAGTGGTTGGGGGAACAAGGACTTCCTGCTTGAGATGCATCTGTGGATGCATGACAAGGTAGGGTTGGCCTTCCTGACTGCA
>NW_017729025.1:67797965-67799631 GCF_001723915.1 Gavialis gangeticus
ATTCTCATCCGCCCACCCCTGTAACCTGTCTAGGTCCGATTGCAGCCTATTCCTCCCTTCTAGCATGCCCACATCCCCCCATATCTTAGTGTCATCAGCTAACATAGTTACTGGATTATGTAGAAAAAGTAGTTGGCTTTATGTTGGCAGTCCTTCCTGTGCTGATATTTAAACAAGGGAAGTTTAGATGAGATATTAAGAAAAACTTTCTCACTGGGGTGGTAGTAAAGCACTGGAACAGACTCCCCAGAAAGGTTGTGGAATCTCCATCCTTAGAGGTTTTTAAGACCTGGGTAGACAAAGCCTTGGCTGAGATTATATAGTTGGGGGTGGTCCTGCTTTGGGTAAGGAGTTGGACTAGATGACCTCCTGAGGTCCCTTCCAACCCTATTTTTCTATGATTCTATGATACATCATAAATTATTACCAGTTTCAAATGATCATGGTTGAGGACTTCTCTATGGGCACATGTACACATTCACAGGACCCGATCTACAATCAGGCACTTTAAGTCATATGATTGTAGATTGAGATGTGTTGTGCACACATTTGCTGGTGCCAGAAGCCATGCCAGAAACTTATTCTACGTCAGTCAGGATGGGAGGAGGGGTGGGCTCTGCTTTGAGCAGAGCATAGGAGAGGGCTAGTGGATACATGGGGGTGTTGGTAGGTCTGAAGGGGTCTGGTAGAATTGGTTGTCCTTCCAGGGGTGAGGGTCAGAAGACTAAAAATAGCCCAGTCATAGGGGGTGGGGGAGGGGTAGGAAGAGCACAGCCCCCAGTGCAAGTGGCTGGTTTTGGTTAGACTGGGCATGGGTTAGCCTAATCTAGGTAATGCACCTCCTTAGGGTGAACTAAGTTAAATCAGGTCAGCCATTTTTTGCCCAATCTAAACTCCCCAAATGTATATACAGTTTGGCACTTAGATTTACCTGACCCTAAGTGTCTACACATACCCTATGCCAGACAGAATACACTTAAGTTCAGAGTGAATAGCTGTCTCAGCCAGTCATGCTTCCCTAAGTCCTGTACTGGTTTGCTGGTTACTTGCATCTTTGATATTGGTTGAATTTTTTAAAATATCATAGATTTTGTTTGTTACTCTACTCTAGGTGTTCAATGTGGCCTTCTACTGAGAATAAACACAATTACACCTACTCTAAAGCTCCTTAACTCTGTCAATTAAAAGTGTACTCAAAAGAAATAAGAATCAGGCCTGTGGGGTACATTTGTGTGGTGCAAGGCAGCACCATGTTTAAACATGCTGAGCTTGCTTCTATCTGAAGAGGAATAGTTGTGTTAGTGTGATTCTGCATGTGGACTACTAAGTTCTGCTAGCATCCAGAAGCCAGCCAGTGTCCAACAGTGTTGATGCCATGATGAAAGAAAGTTGTTGTCCCTTTGGTTTTTGCTTATAGCAGACTGGGGCATCCATGCAAATGGTGTGAACATTTGCTCTTTTGCGCAGCATTTTCTATGAACTTCTTGAGGGATGTCTATGTTAGTTCCCAGTTCCTGGATTTATCATTCAGACCATAAAATTGTGAACGTTTAATGAATATAAGCAACTGAGGCGCACACACAGCATTTTCTTAAAGCTAATAGAGTACAAATCACAAGACTGTGCAGATGCATTGATCTTTTCTCAAGAATGTAAGGCATTCTTA
>NW_017729025.1:67800266-67800852 GCF_001723915.1 Gavialis gangeticus
CCGAATTGATTTGGAGAGATTTGGAAAGATTTGGAGATTTGGCATGGACAACTGGTACTGCATTAGTCGGGGGGGCACGTGCCCCACCTGCGACCAGTCCCACACCCTGGGGGCCAATCACCAAACAGAGGGGTATGGGGGGCCTCTGGCGTGCTCTCCGGTGGGCATGAAAGGTTCGCCGCTGAGCATGCGTGGGGCCCCCCTGCACTCCTGTAGGATGCTCCATCTGCCCCAGGATTGTAGCATTCATGAGTTGTGCCTGATATCTCGAGGTATGTAGAAAAAACATTTAAAGCTGTGGCTATGGCCGAATCTCTGATTCTCTGAATCAGCATCAAATCTTCAGATTCGGATTCAGCCAAATCAAATCAGGGACAGTGATCTGAATCAACTAATCAAATCATTGTCCCCAATTTGGACCGAATCCACATTAAATACAGCCCATTTTGCATACCCCATTACATGGTGTCTTGCATACACATGCCCTTAGAGTTGCAAATCCCAGTTCCAGTCTGGGGCATATGATTTTTAACAAGAACAGTTAGGTCGGAGAAATGGGACCCAAGAGCACTCTTCCTATTAGCAG
>NW_017729025.1:67805852-67808210 GCF_001723915.1 Gavialis gangeticus
CATCAAATCTTCAGATTCGGATTCAGCCAAATCAAATCAGGGACAGTGATCTGAATCAACTAATCAAATCATTGTCCCCAATTTGGACCGAATCCACATTAAATACAGCCCATTTTGCATACCCCATTACATGGTGTCTTGCATACACATGCCCTTAGAGTTGCAAATCCCAGTTCCAGTCTGGGGCATATGATTTTTAACAAGAACAGTTAGGTCGGAGAAATGGGACCCAAGAGCACTCTTCCTATTAGCAGAAAAAGAAGCACTGGCAATAGGGAGATGGGGAGCCCAAAGCCTGAAAAGTAGAAACAACTGTCAAGAGAAGACTTACAGTGTCATTATAGGCTATCCCTTCCTCTACTGCCCCTCTCTTATAGAGTTATTATTTTGCTCTTAGTCTCTGCTAGTTATATTTAGATACCAGAATATTTGAGCACTCCTTTCTACCTTGTTAGTTTTTCCACCCTGTCAACAAAAGTTGCCCCTCTTAAAAATATATATATTGTAATGGTACGGTTTCCTTAGCTTATTTTATCAGTAGCAATGCAAACAGAAATAAGAATTAAGTCATGAACTTGTTTCTCACCAAGTACATACTCCCTTAAAAGTTTGCAGTTTAACAACCATTGAGCCTTCTAGATCATGGTGTATGTATGAAAGGTCACCTAGACTTTTAAGGCATATGCCTAGGTAGGAGTATAGAGTGCCTAGACCTTCCATACCCATTTGCAGCTATAGAGACAGAATCCAAAGGCCAGACCAAGTCTAGATGCTGAGTGCCTCTATGGCTTTAGTTGTATAAGCATCTGGGAATCAAACCCAGGTCTCCTGGGTAGCAAACAAGGAGGTTACCACTGAATCACAGGGGACTCATCTCTTAAAGTAAAGGATTTGATTTTTAAAAACTTCCACATAAAGAAAGTATCCATTCTATGGGAGAAGAAATGAAAGGGAGTCTTCTGTTTCTGAGCCCCCATGAAATGAGAGTTGGTGTTCAACTGAGGGGGATTCTGGGTAACTGACATATAGAGAGTCACTGGCTTTTATAGAGTCACTTATGAATTTATTTAGGAAATTGTTCTTTGAAGATAGCCACAGTATCTCAAATTAGATGAGCACTACTCTAAGCAGCAGCTCTGCAGAAAAAGGACCTGGTGGTTATAGTGGACAATAAGCTGAATATGAGCCAACAGTGGCCGTGTCTACACGAGAAGATGACTACATAGTAGCTTATTACTATTGGCCAGTAGCATCAGTGGTATGAAGTGTGATGTGACGCTAACCTAAGAAGAAGAGGATGTAAAGGAGAAAGGAGGCCTGCTGAAACCTAAACAAAATACTGTTAGGGGCACAGGCATGTTTGAGGTTTGCTGCTGCCAGGCACAGTAAGTTTGCAATGCAGACATTCCTGCATTATTGAAAATCCTCAAGTCTTGCATACCCTAGGTAGCACTCCTACATGTGTTAGGCCCTATGAATTTAACCCATAGAAATCAACAAGCATTCTAAAATTGTTTAAATTTGATTTTTTTTCTGATAGATTTAAAGGAAGATATCATTTCATTTTTTATTTTCTCACCAGAGAAAATTATCAACACCTCTCAACATTTACTGGTAGAGAGGATGCTCTGCAAAAAGTTCATCTTGTGTGGAAACTGTAATGATATCATTCATTACATTGGTGTTCCACATATCCAGAGGCATGTGCAGCTGAATAAATAGTCTGTCTTATCTGAAGTTAGAGTGCTCTGGTTACAGATTTGCTGGCTGAAGTTTGAAGGCTATCATTGCAGAAGTCATGA
Organism: Gavialis gangeticus; assembly: GCF_001723915.1. Classification (NCBI taxonomy): domain Eukaryota; kingdom Metazoa; phylum Chordata; order Crocodylia; family Gavialidae; genus Gavialis; species Gavialis gangeticus. Next base: position 67,807,655 of record NW_017729025.1, read on the forward strand.
TGGATAGTTCCTTTTAAGTGGGATTTTCATAAGTATATGTATTTAAGAGTATCAGTGACAGTTCAGTTCTCTGAGAGCCATTATGTAAGAGATCATCAAGGACAATAAAAAGTCCTTTTTCAGATATGTGGGGAGCCGGAGGAAAAGCAAGGTCAACATTGGACCCCTGCTGAACCAGATGAGGCAACTGACAACTGATGCCCAGGAAAAAGCCAACCTATTAAATGGGTACTTTGCATCAGGCTTTCATCAGTCCCATGGGATGCCCATGCCCGCTATGGGACAGGGTGGTCCGGGTGAGGGAGATCCCCTGCCCTCCATTAATGCTGACCTCGTGAAGGAACACCTTGAGAAGCTGGATACCTTCAAGTCAGCTGGCCCTGACAATCTACACCCCAGGGTACTCAAGGAGCTGGCACGCATCATAGACCAGCCTCTGGCACGGATCTTTGAAAACTCCTGGAGCTCTGATGTAGTGCCCAAAGACTGGAAGAAGGCCAACGTGGTACCTGTCTTCAAGGAAGGGAGGAAAGTGGATACGGCTAACTATAGGCCC
>NW_017729025.1:67813210-67822067 GCF_001723915.1 Gavialis gangeticus
AAAAATGCAAGGTTCTCCACCTTGGGAGGAAAAACCTGCAGCACCCTTATAGGCTCAGCAGTGCTACGCTGGCTAGCACTACGGATGAAAGAGACTTGGGTGTCATCATTGACCACAAGATGAACATGAGCCTGCAATGCTGCAGCTAGTAAAGCAACCAAAATGCTGGCTTGCATCCATAGGTGCTTCTCAAGCAAATCCCGGGACGTCATTCTCCCCTTGTACTCGGCCTCAGTGAGGCCACAGCTGGAGTACTGCGCCCAGTTTTGGGCTCCACAATTCAAAATGATGTGGAGAAGCTTGAGAGAGTCCAGAGAAGATCCACACACACTTCAGAGGTCAGGAAAATAGACCTTATGATAAAAGGCTGAGAGCCATGGGGCTCTTTAGCCTGGAAAAGCGCAGGCTCAGGGGTGATCTGATGGCTACCTATAAGTTTATCAGGGGTGACCACCAGTATCTTGGGGAACGTTTGTTCACCAGAGCACCCCAAGGGATGACAAGGTCGAACGGCTATAAACTACTACAAGACCATTTCAGGCTAGACATAAGGAAGAATTTCTTTACTCTCCGAGCCCCCGAGGTCTGGAACAGCCTGCCACTGGAGGTGGTTCAAGCACCTACATTGAACACCTTCAAGAGCAAATTGGATGCTTATCTTTCTGGGATCCTATGACCCCAGCTGACTTCCTGCCCTTTGGGCGGGGGGGCTAGACTCAATGATCTTCCGAGGTCCCTTCCAGCCCTAAAAAGAAAGAAAAAAAAAAAGATAGAGGGACCCCTGTGTGAGGGAACTAGGGCAGATATTTAGGGCTTCTCTCTGCCCTAAATTGGTAAGGATTTTTTGCTGCCTGTATTAGGGCAGGGTCAATCTCCTCCATTCCAAAGTGAGTGATGGAATATCTATGAGAAGGTCCTCAAAGAAATTTCCTCCTCATGTTCTTTCCTATAGGACAAACTGGCTTTTTTGTGGCATCATTTTGCTTTGTTTTCATTACAAATCCTGTGGATTAATAATAGTAGAATGACGTGCTGCAAGTTGCTGAGCACCCCCTGTAGAATTCTGAGCACCCTCAAACCCATTGATTTCAACCTGCAAGAAAGCTCAGCAGCGCACTAGATTTGGCCTGGGTTTGGCAGCAAGCAGTTTTCATCTAGCTGCAAGTTTAAAGTCCACAAAGAAAACAAAAGCTCTGCCCCTAAAGACACACATTGTGCCCAATCAAAAACAAAAATTCATTCACCTGCATAAGAAGCTATAACTGCAGGAACACAATTTTTTTTTAAATGTGGCTTGCAAATTCAGTTTCCCTGTGCTATTGAATATACTTCTATAGAGTAGAAGTATGGTGTTATATAATTGGACACTAGTATTTTAGAGAAATAAAAAAGAAAAGGGAACAAGGAAACAGAATTACACTGGTAGCATGTGTTGTTTTCTCTGCCCACATGATCTCACCCGCCATGTTGCACCAACTCAGAATAACCAGGACCCATTGTTTCTACAGGAAACAGACTGCGCAGAAATGCACTCGTGTTCTCTACAGACGATGTGGAAAATAGTGCTGGTCAATACTGTATAATATACAACAGACAATTATGATTCAAGTGTTCAAATTATAATCAGTTTGACAAATGTCCACAAGCGTCTTCATTCTATTTTATATTTTCACTAAGACAAGGCAATCATACAACCAGACAATTCCATCAGGGAAGCTTGTTAGCTGCTTAGTCTGTTAAACCCTGGTTGCCATAGCATCTAGAGTTGAAAAAGCTGCAGATTGGCATGAAAAAGCATGTCGACAATTGCCCTGTCACAGCATGCAAGCCAGGTCTGCTCAAAGGCAGCACACTACAAGTTTTCTTTCCCAGTTTGCACTACCCCATGCTGTTTAATAATATCCATTTACTGGTATTGGGATTGATCTAGTGCAGTGTAAAATCCGCATCTAGTGAGACCTTGCTTTTCACATGGCGTGAAATTCTTTAACAAATGAGTACATGACAATTAATTTATAAATGTAATATTGTAGATATCATAAGAAACATGTTTAATAGAAGAACAGTCTAACATTTCAATAATCAGTTCTTTTGCAAGCTAATCAGTTTTACTGAGTTAAAAAAAAATCTCGTTCCACAATCATTCAAGGTAGTTGTAGCCAAGTTAGCGAGTTTTCTCCAACATCAGAACATGCTGCTTTGCATTCAGAATTTTGTATTATCAAAAAATATTTATTTGGCCATTTATTTAATTGTGTGCTTACTCTAATTTAATTAAGGGTACACACTACCAATTAACAACAATTCAATTCAACATTAGTATATTGCATACTGACAAAATTAGCCTGAGAAACAGCATAGATAGCAAAACACATTTTTTTTAAATTCCGTTACATAATTTGAATGTTTATTGATTAATATATATTATTATATAATAATGAAGAATGCCTCCGTATAAAAATGTCTGGCCTCAGTATAGCACTTTCGTGTTTAATCTTAAACATAGATTTCTACATGATAATGTTTACTATCCACCTTCAGCAACATGTTGAGGTTACAAAAGAGAAAAAAATATCACACAACTAGTGGGGTTTATAAAAATGTTTCCTATCAAAAGTTTACACTTGGTTTATTCAGACTTTCCCTTCCATTATCGCCTTCTAATCTGTTCTGTCACTTCATTTTACTTTTCCTTCAATGCCACAACTAAAGAAAATCTTGAAAACTACATACCCAGGAGCACAATTAAACTGGCAAACCCAAGAGGATTCCAGAAATGGATCTTTTCCCACATTTCCAATAGTATTGTTTCACTTTTTAGTCTATCAATATCATGTAGACATGTTTTATTACACCTCTTACTATCAGTTATTTTACCTTATCCATTAAAGGTCTCAGTACATAATTAGAGGCAAGATAAAAGAGTAATATTACCTTTACAGTAAATTAGCAATCTATTCAACTCATAAGAGTGAATCTTTTCAAAGATAATTTGGTACTGCTTCTTTGTAGTTCCAGTGCTACAGAAAATATACAATTAAAACTTATTTTTTTTATTTTAATTGAGATTACTACTGTAGTTTGCCATGTAGAATACAAAACGTTTATTCCTCTGTAAGTTAATAGTACATATTTACAGTAAAAGAGTTTTTGTTATGTTGTATATTTCATGCTTCTATAATTAAGGGTCTGTTAACATTTCCTTTATGTTTCCCTCACCCTTATTCTCTATGAGTTCATAACTTACAACAGTGATAAATATAAACTCAAGCTGAAACTTGTCATACATAGACTCTGTCTGGAGAGCACTGGTTTTTCTTGCAATCTGTATGTCTATTTTTATTTATTTAGATACATATAATGAACCTAACCAAGGCACTAGTTACATATTTACTTCTTTTTTTAATGCATGCAAAAATTAAATTTGAGCCATAGCCTCTTAAAATATAAAATGTTAAAGGCTATGGGTAAAAAGACATGTGCTGTTATTATTTAATCACTGATTTAGGAACTCGTAATGCTCAAACTTGCTGGTAAGGTGTTTAACCCATTGGTTTAACAGGTATGGTATTCCAAGTGGGAAAAAGGTTATAATTATTAGTAATATCTAGGATTGCAAATATTTCTATATACATTTTATTAGGACTTTTAGCCTGTGAACTTTATGCTAATTCATAACTATCAGGCTGGCACTACAAGCCAGAAGCCATAATGGTTCTAAAATGGCAGTTGTGGCTTATAAGTTCTATGACCCATGAATGGTCACAGGTTGGAGTCATTGTACACGTGTCCTTCATGAAAATAAAAATTAAATATCTGCGTGTATAATGCATTTATATATATAATAATTGGCCAAAATATAAGTTTACCAGATGAATGTGTGGTTTCAGTCTTTAACAGAAATAAAATCTCTTTTGAAAAGAGTTCTGCACATAGTGACAATTACATAACACGTCTCTTACCCCTATTTTATGCCATCCATCCTATTTAGACAAGAAATTTCAAAGTAAAATTTTATAAGAGAGAAACAAGGACCTTCAAATCACTATGAAGGCCTTTGAGGTCATTAGGTGAACCACACTATAAAAAGGCAATTAATTATATTATGTTAGAAATTGAATTAAATTCAGAATCAAGGCTCCAATATTTCCTTCTGATGCACATTGGGGAAAGGAATATTTGAACCCAGTTGAGAATACAGGAGGACAGCAAATTGAGAACGAGTCCCCATTATATGCAAAACCCTTCACCTTACAGGTATCTTTATATGAAAACTCCATGCGTGTAGGATGGCAGGGTGGGTTGGGAAGTGTGTGAAATCAGAAAGGAATATAAAACATGATCCCCACAATACCCAACAGACATCTTGCTGTTCTCTGTGTGGTCATTTCAGGGCTGATAAAACAGTAGCACCTCAGGGATAAAATGGCAGCCACGTCATTTCAGTAGTTGTACTGCCACTAGAGAAAGATGAGTAGCTCAACCAGCCAGCTTCAACATTGTTCTAAAGACAGAGATTCTCTTTGTGCTCTCAGACTTTTCAAAGATGAGAGGGCCAATTTCCTTTGTCCCCTCAACTTTGGGTCTAAACCTTCCTTCCTAAGGAGGAAATGCATCAGAGTGGACCGTATCCATAGGTGGTGTAAATCAGAATGGTATCACAGAAGTCAAATTATCTCACTTCTTATGCTTATTTATATAGGTGATAAGAATTTGCTCCTAAGATTGCAAACCCACCTTTCCTTCATCCTATGTCCCTGTGGTGTCTCAGTGTTTTGGCCAGTATTGTAAGTAAACAGCACGCAGAATCACACAGGGCCTTGAGTCCACTGCAACCAGTAGTATAAAGATAACATTTCATTTCTAACCATGAACTTTCTTGCTCTTATCACATTCTTGTTCTTCTCTGATAGTAGCTTTTGTCTATTATTTTAAATATTATGTCTTCCTAATTACAAATCTATGTCCTGAACATTTGCTTGGTGATGGTACTGTAGACAAAATTTGATTACGTGCAAAAATCCCCATTTTCCTGTTTATATTTTAAATTTTCTCTGCTGATTCAAAAATAAGTAGTGACAGATTATTATCACTTGCTTAGATAATGTACAATTTATACAAAATATTTTCATTCTTGTGCTACAATGTCTGTTTAGAAACAGGGCCCGATACCTTTTTGTCTTCTAATTAATGCATAAGTGAGAGTAATAAAACAAACTATTGTGAAACTGACAATTCACTGAAAGAAAAGTACATGTTAAAATATCGGTAAGACAAAATACTTACAATATATGCCAAATTATATTGCAAAATGAATAGTTCTTATAAAACTCACATGAGAAGTTTCACATAAAATACCTATTTTTCGAAAACCTAAACCTCTCAAAAGTGCATAAATAGGGAATATGATGCAAATAACAAAATGAGGGTTATGTACTGGATGTGTAGAAAAAGCATTGCTTATTTTTTCTGTTACATTTTGCCTTATTCTGAAATTTTCTTCAACTGGCTGAAAGCACATTAACTGCTAGATAGGCGTCACACTGATGTCTCCATGCTGTAGCTTACAGCCGTGAATTTGCTACGATCTGTTTAATCATCAGTGTATTGATTTTCCTCAGCTTTCCTTCATTTTAGCCCCATAGCAGGCTTCTGTAATTTCCTTTGGACAAAGTGTAACCAAACTGTGCTAAGTGATGTTGATTTGCAGGCAAAAGTAAAGGGGTAAATATAAATTAACAAGCTATAAACATTTTACAAGTGGGGAGTCAATAAAAACAGTGTCTGCAGTTCTCTAAAAAAATTATTTGAAGCAGATTGTTAACAAAGGTGTCCAAAGAAACTGACATGAGTCTGAGAATAATTTTTGCGCTTTGTGATTAAGAATTGATCACTCTAAAAGCCTCTGATGCAACTGAATCACCCATAAGCTGCTGGACTGAAAAGGCTCAGCAGGGGCTGGTATTTGTTTGTTAAACTCCCATGATTCCAAGTAGATAATTGGTCTGTGAAGTTCATGGCAGAATCTGAATTTGCTTTCTTGCTTCCCAGCTGGCTGAGCACTGGTTTATAGACTTCTGTGTACAAATTTAGCCAGCAGCAAACCTCACATCTTTAATGTAAAAGGTGTTTTGTTGTGTTTTTCAGGTGCTGAGTGGAAAGCCCACACTCCAGAAGCTCATTAAAAGGGCCAAGTTACAGTACAGGTTTATTTCTGTCACAGCATTTCTGAAAACAGTGACAAGGATTAATATGTTTCTTTGGTACTGGAAAAAGCCTGATACAATCCCTTGTGAATTTGATCATCTGTTTCATTGCCTGTATAAGATTCAATATCCTATTATATCCTGAAGTTACAGCTGTAAACCAGTGCTGATAAGAATTCAGAAGGCACTGCAAGAGCCTTGGGCAAACTAATTGTTTTATTAAACAGCATCTTGTTTATTTGCAATTTATTTTGTACGTCACTCCTGAAACCTACTCTTCTTTAAAACGGCAGCATACTGAATCTGCCAAATAGTGTCCATGGCATAGACTGTATTGTACAAATATGCATATTTAATGGAGTTTCTAGATTCTCTCAACTGTTTCCTTTATTTGGTTTCTGCTTATGAATAGCTATTTTGGAAGGTTTATGGAATCCCAAGGCTTTTCATAATTCTATCAGTAAACCCACATCTACAGACTGCCTAAAAAGTCAGATCCCTGTTAAGATAGAGGCTGACACAGTAATTACTTACTGTGGCCCTGATTCAGGAGAGCAATTAAGCAAGTGCTAAAAATTAAGCATTTTTCTGCTTGAGTTGAGCAGATGATTAGAGTTGAGCGTGTGCTTAAATTGAAGTAGGTGCTGCTGAGATTTCCTGATTCTGGTGTGCAAAAGAACTCCGTGATTTGAAAACAAAATTCAAATTCATATATGAAGAAATTCACCCTCTTGTGAAAGCACACACATAGCCCTCTGTGTAGAGGATGGGCTGGAAGCAGACTTGTAAGGGGATTTCCATACTCCTTAAACACAGCAGGGATGGATTTCATGCCAAGTTGTCATGTCAAATTGGCTGTCAGGGGTTGAGAACATTTGGGTTGAGAACTGCCGAAAAGGCTGCTGGATCTGAACCAGTAGAAACGTAGTCATGCAAAATCTCTAGATAAGACCCAGTATAAAGCCTGTGTAAACAATGGTTGCCTTCCTACTGACTTCCATGTGCTTTAGATTGGGCACAGAAAAACTGCACTGTCCTGAACCACAGGCTGGTTAAGTGGTGCTAGAAGGCCTTCGGTGAAACCTTATTCCTTACCTGTACAACACAACTTTTTTGGGGGGGGGGGCTTGCTTATGAGCTTTCTTCAATATACTTGGGCTTTATACAGAGAACAAATAATTTCAGGCACTAAAGAAAAGCCTACTTTCAGAATGAAAATCTAATGCAGGGTCTACCTCTATAACCTTTACTCATACTGAGCAGGTTTTATTCATCTAATTAATTTGCTTGGTTTCGGTGGGATTTCTTACATGAACAAATCTTACTCCTATCCTGCACTAGATTCAAGAACTGGCCAGTGTTTAGGTGACTGGCTTTATGCTGTTATACTTTATAATTTGTGTGAAAATATACAACACTATGCTGTAATTCAAGACCAAAATCTTTGCCCAGACCAAGATTTGGGTACTGACCAAGCAATAAAAAAGAGCCATAAAAATATGCATTTCACTACAAATATGTGCAGAATTAGACAGTAAGTCCACATTATTCCTAGCAACAGTTTTTATGCCTAATTTCGTGTCACACAATCATTTTAACCCCTGATTGACTGTATGTGATTGACTGTACAATACAAAGCTAAGCAGAACCTTGTTTGCAGCTGGCAATTCGTTGTCTCCTGCATTAAAACAAAAAAACCAAAATGGTAGCCAAAGAGAGAACTGCCAGTCAAAACACTCTTGCTCCCTTATTCACACTGTTGCGTTCTACCTCCACACTCCCTTTTTCTCTAACAACAAATTTAACTTATGAATGAGAAAGGTTAAAGAAAAAATATTTAGTTGCCAAAAACATGGCAAAAATATTATAAAAAGATCTGTTACTGTTAAACACTGTATGTCCCTAGAAAAATGTTAGGAACCACAAGAGTTACACTTTTATCTAAGAGGTAGCATATGTGCCATATAATACATATGTTGCAATCACAGAAAATTATTTTGCATGAACAGCAGCAAACTCTGAAAAAAAATGTCCAGTGCTCAAATGAAAGCTGTCATCATCTCTTCATTTTGAACATGCACTAGTATATATCTTTCTTTTTCTCCACCCCTCAACATGTTTCTTTGGACAATTCTGCCTAGTTATATAAAAATTAAGTATAGTTTTGTAGTTTCTCATTTTCAGTTCAGTTCAGTAATGTCTCACTTTGTATATAAAATGATCAATATATTATTATTGCTGTCTAATACATTATCTTATTATTGTCTTCCATTCTGGACAGTAATTACTGACATAATGATTAGCATTTGAACCTTCCGTCTTCAAGGATTATAAGTACGTGACAAAATTATTTACTGTATACATAAAGCAAAGCCAAAATATAAAATGTTGCTATCCAACATTTAATGTCAAGAAACACTACTCCTAACAACACATGCAAACACATTTTATAGAAATATATTTTAAATTAACCTTAAAAAAACCCCACAAGCTAAGATTAAATAATCAGTTCTGACTGTATTTAACCTCTAGATTGAAAATTTCTATTCACTCCACAAAACAACCTCAGCTCTCTTCCTTTTTGAAACTGTCATCACAACAGGACCCAATGTTTATATGCACACAATGAACAATGGTCCTTGCTCCAAACT
>NW_017729025.1:67822079-67852448 GCF_001723915.1 Gavialis gangeticus
TATTGGACCCAATGTTTATATGCACACATTGAACAATGGTCCTTGCTCCAAACTGTTTACTGTTTAGGTAATGTGCCAGTGGCTCAAACACAGAGGCAAGGTATAGACATTCAAAAAGGTAGAATCAATCTAAGTTATGCAGTTTTCTTTAACCAGAATCATGTAGATCAGTAGTGAACAGAACACCCATTTGCCCTTTGGTGGACGGCGAGCAGATCTTAGACCAGGTGCCATCACTTTAGACCAGTCCATGTGTGCTGAACTTCTGTTCTGTCTTGCGTATATATTGGTTTCTGATCACTTATACTGGTAAAAGTGTAACATCTGTACCTGACCAAAGAGGTAGTTAGATGTGTCTGAAGAAGGCAGGGTAGATTTTTCACCTTAAAGACTAACTAGATCAGAGATGGTCAATCAGAATATGTTTATAAGTTGCTGCTTACAAAAGATTTTGCATCTCTAATTTAGTCTAGGAGGCACAAATTTACCCTGCCTTTAATCACAGAGCCATTTTTACAGATCCAAGGCTAGTCTTACAGGTTTATTTACTACAGGGGTTAGCAAGAACTAATTCACAAAGTAAGAAGGAGTCCAAACACCTTGAGGCATTTGTTGGGGGGAAATGGACAAATATGAGTATCCTGTTTAAAGACAAACAGTGTTTTTTAGCTTTCTTGGTCAAGTGACCATTAAAAGTAAAAGACATGCCTTAGTCATAGAATATAGCTTATTTCTTGTAATCCCTTATGAAATTATTCTCCTCCATTTTCAGCTCACTTTCTTTGGGATGGTAGGGAAAGAAATGCTTACTCTGAACACCATTACAATAAGGGTTGTAATCTCTGAATGGGACCAACAGATTCACTGGACAAGACAGCTACCTGCACAGACCCCAATGTGTGTACACGCTTGTGAGGATAAATGAAGGGTGTCTACTTTGGTATGGGACATAGGACTGGACATAATTAATTCTATTAAAGGCCACAATTTAATGTAATCTGTACATATATTTATCAGGCCCCATCTAAAAACCAGTTTCTTGTTCCCACTGCTTCTATCAGCTATATCTAGATTTTTCACTGTTCAAAAAAGTTTCCATGTGTTTTGCAGAAATTGTCATCAGCAACACTAAGAAACAGCCCAGCTGCTAGCCTTTAAATGTTAGATTTGTTTAAAAAAATTAAACAACACTGACTGATATTAGCGTTTTAGTAAGACCTTCTTTAATAAAATAATAACAGCAATCACAAGGTTTTAAGCTTCAGTTAATATAACATTTTACAGATTTGGGTTTATAAGCTATAAATTTGGTGCAAAAACAAAAATTATAAAGACTTACATGCATTTTAGTGGGTCAAGTTTATGAGACTCTCTTACCAAATAACTTTAAACTATCCAGACCCTCAGAACAATTATGGTTTGGTTAACTAAAATTAGTAACACAGCCTGGGACACGCCTTCACTTGATTCTAGTTATATTATTTTGAATTGTTATGGCCTGGATCTTCCAAGGTCTGGTGGCATCTGGCTCCCATTGAAACCAATGGGAGTTGGGAGGCCCAGTGCTTTGGAAGATATGAACTTAAGTATTTTTATCTTGAATGATAGAGTCCTAAACATAAGCATTGTTTAAAAGCTTACTGGAAACCCTAACTTGTGCTGTGGTTGCATTCCTAAGTGAGAGAGACTCAAAAATTGACACGTGCATGTGTGTGTGTGTGTGTGTGTGTGTGTGTGTGTGTGTGTGTAGTTGGAAGGAACTCAGAATGCTTCCATTTTGGCCAGGTATGGATAGAACAGAACAGAAGTTCGGGACACATATGTCATGTCTACTTGCCACTGTACAGTAATGTTGCAACAGTGCCATGCTGTAGTATTTCCTCTTGAAAGTACTAAAGTACAGGCAGTTACTGCACTGTGTGCATGGTGCATAGTTAGATGTTGCTGCTACGCTACTGTAGAAACACACTGTAAACTGGAAGCATGCTGCTATGGCAATGTAGCTGGTGATCAAGTGTAGACCCATGTGATCACTACATCGCCATAGCACTCTGTATGGAACCATAGCACATAGCCCTACACTGTAGGGCAACGTATAGACATGCTCATAGACTGGTTTAAAAATGGCAGAACCTGGTCTAAGATTCCCATTTATCCTTAGGCTGCAAGTAAGTTATTTCTTACTGCATTCTGCCTTTGCATCCCTGTTGGCTTCTGCATGTTAGTATTTGCTTTACTTATTCTGACTTGTTACACAAAGCAACTCTTCCTACATCTCAAAAACTAGGTTGAAGAACCCGAAGTGTATATTCTAAAGCAATATCATGCAGCCAGGACATAACAAGTAAATGGCTGCTTACTCCAAGCCAAAATCAACAAACTAGATATGCCAACCTCTCAAAAGATCCAAAACACCTCTTGCCCCAAAAGGATATTAAAGAACAAAAACTTGTGGCAAAATATAAAAACTACCAAGAACAAGGAAAAGAGAGGATTAGAGAGAGATTTTCGCAGTGAGAAATTTTCAGCCTGCAGGGGTGGCAATCACTTTCAAAATATAATTACCAAAAGTATCACCTCTGTGATAAAACAAACTGAACACCCTGACCAAAAGATTTCCTACTTATGCTCACTTCAATTTTTAACAATTCCCAATCCATATAATCTACAGCAGCACTATCACAGTGTGGAACATCTAAACTACTTGCTCCTTCTCTCATAGGCTGCTTCCCAACAGATTACCTCCTGATTCTGTCCTTCCATCCACCTACAGCCCCAGAACAGAGCAGGATGATAACAGGATGAGATACTTCCCCTATGATAGGGGTGTGCAGCCTTGTCCTGTGCAGCCTTGTCCTCTGCACAGCATTGCAGGATTGGATTAGAGGATCTTCTATGCATTAATCCTTTAGGGTGGAATTTAATTTCCCTTTGTAGTTCTAAGTAGCAGTTTACTAGCCATGTACTTGGCCATTTATGGCCTCCACTGTATGCTTTGGACACAAAAGTCTGCATGTATTGACCGTACACATATGTGGCTACATATGCATGCAAGTTCCAGAAAACATTACCCCGAGAGGAGAGGGGGAAGGATCCTCCCATATTTCAGCCCTAGAATCAGAGTAATTAGAGCACTCAAGAAGTCAGAGGCCCAGATTCTAAGCCTCCCCATCACCCAGAAGGAGTTTGAACCTACAGTTCTCTAGTTCTCCACCTTCCTAGCACATTGCTCTAAGCATCATGTCATACGTCAAGCATCATCCAGATGCCTCCCCAGAACTCCTTTTGAGACTGAGTTACTGCTCCTTGCATCTAATAGTCATTGCATAAAATGGCTGGAGAGCAATGAAATGTTCCACTGAGAGCAGAAGTCCAGCCTAAAAATCCAGGGCCTTCTCCTCAGCCAGCACTGAGCTACCCCTCACTGATTTGCTCTCTTCTTCCTGGCCTTACATGTCTCCCTCTCTTAGCTGCCTGTGAGCCCAGCCTCGAAAGGAGAACTGGTAAAAGCTCTGGATAAATCTTAACCTGTGACGTACAAATGGGAACATAATTCCACCCATAGTGTTCTCTGGACCATTGAGAGCTACTTCAGGCAACAGAATGAAGTATGCTTTTCTGAGAGGCTCCACAGCTGCTCTGTGGCCATGTATTCGGCTTTTCAATTCCTTCCCGAAATCCTTTACCCATCTGCCCAGTTGCTGAACCCACCTATTTCAGACTGGGCACTGAGGTGAGGATTTGGTTTTTTCAATGCTTAAATATGAAAATGACTGCAATATTTATGATAGACAAGGACTTGGACAAGGACAGTAACTCTAAGGGTCTGTGTATTTGCACACATATACATTCTATTCAAAGCATCTGTAGGCTATAGAATGTTATCAGAAGACTAATATATCCCAATCAGACTGGATTTATTTATAGACAACGCTCTTTTTGCAATGTTAGATGCCTCATTAACTTGATTCAGCCTGCACACAGCAAAAATATTCCCTCCCTCTTCAGATTTTTGATAGGGAATTATAATTTCTTGTTTCATTTGTTAAAATCCTTTAGCTGTGAGGATGTTTTAGAAGTGCTTTATGCACATGACTTTCTCAAATGCCAGAGTATTCATTCTGACCAAAAGGCTCTTCTCTTTCTGATTTCCTCTTAAGAGAGGTACCAAAGAGGGTGGTCCTCTTTCTTCCTTTTCATATGCCTCATTCTGGAACCATTAACAGCCAACATTTGATCCTCCTACACAAAAGTTCATGATGTCAAGGTTGGAGAAGTGGGATGTACATTGTATTATATGCAGAGTAAATACTTCTTTATAGAACTGAACATCTTTGAAAGAATAATATTGTGTGAGATATTTTTAAATAGTTTAGTTTAAGCCTAAATCCAGATTCACTGGCTATTCATTTTGCAGAAACTATAATTCTAGAGCTCAGCAGATTTAAAACTTTGGAGGTAACTTTCAACATAGTGCTTGATAATCAAAGGTATTTCTGTCAGAAATTAATATTAGACAATGCTGTAGGAAGAGCAGCTTGCTTTTCTTTGCTAAAAGCAGAGACAGAGCTATTCTGTCTTCTTAGTGTGGGTGAACAGCAAATTCTGTTATCCACATGTACCTTTATCGGTAGCAGTTAAGTCAAACTATTGAATTTCAGTGAATATGTAGTTAGGATGTAACAGGCTAACTTTAAGAAATGCATTAGCAACATGTTTCTTAATAGTTTGCATTCATTTGTAGCTTGATTTTAAACCAGTGAAGCCAGTGACAAACTTTAACATTGGCATCAACAGACCCAGGCCCCTTGCATCTTAAAAACTTTCAAGGTCAATTCAGTTTCCTTCTTAATACATTAAATATCTTAGGTCAGATATATGATTCTGCTACCCTTGATTTTGCACAAAGGAAACTCTACTTATCAAAACATCTGGATTTTTTTCCCCTAAATCCTAACCCCTCACACCAATATTATAAAGCTCTTTTTAATACTGTTCTAATTTGTTAACACCTGCACTGGTTATTTGGAAACAGGTGAAGCAACTCATACATGACTGTCTTTTAAGAACTGCTTTTCTAGATTTAAAGCAGCACACAGTCTCCACGATAAAGAAATAACATGTGACAAGCTCAGAGGTTATTTGGAATATCCTGTTTCCCATGGATGAGAATCTATATAATTCATCACTCCTGTTCTACTTTAAGAATACAAGTTAATACAAGCTTGATGACAGTCTCATGAGTGACCTACATGCCAACTGCCAAAACCAGATGACTGTCAATTTTTGTTATTTTTATTGCAAACACTGTGATAATTTTGCATTTTAGTTCAAGCACTAGTTCCTAGAGTTCTGAAATTCAGATTTCATTTTTTTAAAGATACTTCTAGCCCTCATGGTTGTTGAAATGGCCTGGAAATATGACCTGAATACGTTCTAAGGGCCAGATTCTATTCTGCCCATTAGGCACATAAGTAAACTTGGGTGCCCAAGTATGATTTTATTCTACCCTGCTCAAATCCCTGAAAAACAATTAATAAAAAAAAAGTGTGTAGGGAGAAGAAATCCTCTTTCTCTTCTTTACTGCTTTTTTGTGACTCAATCTTAAGGGTAAGATAATAGTGTGCTATAAAAATGGATGCATTAATAGATTTTCAGGGACTGGAATAGGGTGGAATAGAACTGCACTTGGAGGCCTAAGTCTACTTCAAGCCCTGATGGACTCTAATATCTGATCCTAATGGTTCAAAAGAGAAATAAAAGGAAACTGAAATATATTATTTCTGATGTGTCAATTTTTAAGAGAAACTCATGTTTTCTGGGCTTGATGTATGACTGGAATGCTTGGGGTTGGCACTGCAGTACATGGTGTACATGACTATATACGTAAAAGTTGTATTGTTATCAGGGATCCTGGTTTTCTCTGATCAAATCCCCAATTTTCAGGTTAAAAAAAGTCACCAAAGATCCACAGTTTTCCATGATTAAAATGAAATTCCTCTAATACATGTATGTAGTGGTGTTTTGATTTTGATCAAGGAAAAATGTCGATTTGGGGTTAATTTTTTTAACTGAAAATTGGAGATTTTTTTATCAGAGAAAACCAGGGTCTCTGATTGTCATGCATACAAGTGAGGAAGAGTTTATGTTATAGGTTTAGAATCAAGTTTCAAGTGTCCTGACTTTTGATAGTGCATCCCAAACCCTTTCCCTTACTCTTTACAGTAAATAGGAATGTAGTCCATTATTTGCTGAGTGTCCCACAACAGCTTGCTCAGTGCTGTATGGAACAAAGAAAGACATGGTACTTATAATACAGAACAATACAGCTCTACTATGTATAGGATGATGGTTACAAGTTTCATTTATCACAAACCATACAAATAATTTCTGGTGACTTTTTTTATAATATAACCAAGATCTGTTTCTGTCTATAAAATGCTTATTTCATTGGTTGATGAGGTTCTGCGGTTTCCTCTAGGATGAACAAACCTGCTATTAAATAGGCTAGTTTGCCTAAAACACATACTAGGGATGAAAACAGCAGTTGTTCACAAATAAGCCTGCAATACCATTGCAGGTTCAGTTTCCATGGAGGTACTATAGATCTTGTCTGGGACTTAATTAGTTTATCTGCTCTTAAAAAGTAAATACTGGCTGGTCTGACAGTCTACTGGCAGCACAAGATATTGCTACAGGCTCAGTGTAAGTACGGATACTTCTGTCCTCAAGTCTGTGGGTCCAGAAGGCCCTTGACCTTAAGCAAATATTTCTGGAAAACTGAAGAAACTGTACGTTAATTCTTGCAAGAACCTTACCCAGGGCAGACCAGCTAGAATCCAGGGTCTTTGAAGGTGGGAAGAAGAATAAAAGAGAAATGAAGAATGTCCATAATGCCAGCTCATGGTCTACATGTGGCCTGCAAGGGGTTAAATTATGGCCTCAGGGCTACTGCCTGCCTGCCACTCCCCTCCTTGCTCCAGCTGCAATAGCAGCCAGAGTCTCTGGGCTGCCCCTTCCCTCCTCTAACTGCTGCTTTCTGCCTGTACCCCAGGGGTGGATCAGTGAAGCAGTACAAGGAGCTGAACCTGAGCCCGGAGCCCATTGTAACAGAGCTTGGGGTGTGCTCTGTTACTCACAAGGGCATGGGCAGCAGCAAAGCAGCCTGCAGCTGGTTGCAAGCCCAATTAGGCAGGACTGCCTGATTGTGAACAGGGCCCAGCTGTTTTCTATAAAAACAGGGCCCTGAGCAGCGTGGCCAGAAGTCTGCTGCCAGCGGCCAGGAAAACATCACTCAGCTCAAGTTGCTGCTTATGGAACACCCTTGGATGTCTGGGGAGATTTTGGGGATGGCAGGAAGTTCCCAGGGCTGGGGCATGATGTAAAACGACACCCTGCTGGGGTAGGATGGTCTGGTGGGGCTGCCCATGACAGAAGAGTCCCTGGAAATGCCAGGCCAGTCACCTCCCCAGTGAAAGGTGAGTATGGGGCACTTTGTAACGCCAGTCTCCACAATTCTGGTGGGTAATAAGACCAAATCAGGGGCCCAGGGTTACTGTGAGCTCTGTAGCAGGGCCCAGGTCGGGTGGAGGGACCTGAGGTAGCGCCCAGACTCACAGCAAGATCTGAGGCTGCACTAAAGGAGCTGATTGTGTGGCTTCAGAGGAGTGAGGTCCTGAGCTTACAGTGAGCTACGGGAGAAGCTCCTGGGGTGAAGGGATAAAGTGATTATAGCCCAGTGTAGGACAGGGAATAAGGCCCAGTGTAGGGAAGAATAAGTGTCTTGGAACCCAGTGTTGAGAAGGGGCTTGGCCAGTGTTAGGGCATGGGCACGGGGACTACAAACTCCAGTGGGGAGTGAGAGTCCCATGTGAGACTGGAGCTAGGGTCTCGGTGTGAGGTACTGAGAAACATGGATACCATCTGTGAGGCATGGGACATGGTACAGGGAAGGTCAGAGCCTTGTATATGAGCCCTTGGCATCAGGGCAGGTAAATGGGTAGCCTCCTGCCTTATTGACATCCTTCAATCATGATCATCAAGGCATAGCAGGAGGGATTTATAGGCATGCAATGAAGTGAGAGGGTCAGGGGTGCATAACGCAGCCAGAGGAACATGAGTGCTTGGTGTAGCAGTGAAGCAGGAGGCTTGTAGGCACATAGTGCAGCAATGGTGGGGGGGCGGGGGTTGTAGGGCCACAATGCAGCATGGCATGGTGCAGCAGTTGGAAGGGCCTCCGTGGGGCATATAGCCATTTGAAGTTGGACTGCCCTGGCCTAAATCATG
The DNA here is from genome assembly GCF_001723915.1 of Gavialis gangeticus. Lineage (NCBI taxonomy): Eukaryota > Metazoa > Chordata > Crocodylia > Gavialidae > Gavialis > Gavialis gangeticus. The sequence continues at coordinate 67,830,366 of NW_017729025.1, forward strand.
TAGCATATATCATACAATTCTGATTAAAATGTGCAGAATAATATGGATTTAATGATGTAGTCTTTATCCAAGAAAAAGAGAGACTCTACCATATTTATTTTCTCACAGATCCAGTTGTAAACCTTAGCATGGTTCACATGGGAAGTAATGCCATAGATCATAGAATCATAGAAGCAGGGTCGGAAGGGACCTTGTAGATCTTCAAGGCCGACCCCCCGCCTGGCCAGGAGAAAAACTGGGCTCAAATGACTCCAGCCAGGTAGGCATCAAGCCTCTTCTTAAAGATCCCCAGAATAACAGATCATTCATACCCATCATTGGTTTTGATTACTGTAGGATTCTACCCACCATGACAAAAAATTGTATTAGCTGATATGATTTTTAAAGGCATGTTCAGCCTAACAGATGCTAAGTGTGCATTCCCTTGTCAGGATGCCTAAGCACACGTAACTCCAAACTCCAAAACAGATCCCTAGACTAGTTGGGCAATTTCAAGCTAAAAATACAACAAATACAAACTATCATTCCAGGAAAGTAAAGGATATGGAATAAATATCATTGCCTCATTGATAGTAAGTCAATGAACACTGATGCAATAGCCCCGGTAAATAGACAGCGAGGTGAAGCACAGGAGTACTAAATGTTACTGCATGGTGGTATTCATGAAGTAAAAGAACAGCCCCCACACATCCTGAAATGAGTCACAGTTTCATACTTCAGGCTGATTATGAGCCATTCAAGGAAGGCAGCCTCCCACATCTGACTCTAAAATCCCAGCCACACTAGTTAAAATGATCATGGTTAGCTGAACCTGATATTAAAATTGGATAAACACTCCTGTGGTTAGTGTGGGCCATGTCTAAGCATGTTAAAGACTTTGTAGAATCCTGTTTACTAGACCAGCTAGGAAAACAGTTTTTGTACTGTCACAAAGGGCATTAATTAATGTCACAAAGGACCAGATCAATGAGTATAACTTACAGAACAGGGCTGGAAAGGCAGAAAAATTCCATGAAGCAGGCTAAAAGGGATTTCCTGCACAGTACACTCTTAACTAAAGGGAAATTTAAGGACAGTGGAATTTGAAGGGGGCAAGGCATCCCAACCTATACAGTTACAGAGAATCTCTGCAAACAAACCTAGGTTTGGTAAGGGTCCCTCTACATGCTCAGGCAAAAGTGTAATAGAATGCATGGCTGGAGGCATGATTGTGGGATCCAACATCAGATCCAATCATGCCTTATTGCTGGTGCAAGGGAAACCCAGGATCATGATCCCAGGCTCCCCCTGCACCAGCAAGTAACAATGTGTGTCCCTCAGCTGCTGAGGCAGCATCCCACACACTTCCCTGCCTGCCAGCCTTATCAGCTGATGGGGCTCCCAGCCACACATCCAATCAAAAACATGATGAAAACAGTTGTGGAGTTATAACACATTTTTTCTGGAATAACTTTGTGGCTTATTCATTTTTTTTTATCACGCCATTAATTAATTGAATGTGTAGTTGGGTCACAACTTATGATATGATTAACTGGTTAATCACATCTGAAGTGACGTCTAGATGGAGCCTAAATGACTTACAAATGGACAGCTACTTCTTCCGTGCATTGGTCCATTCTTCTCCTGGTGCCAAAGTCCATGTAGGAACCATGTTGCTATTGGTTAAGTTCTCTGTACTGCTCAGTAGCAATTTTGCAAAGGAGCCAAAAAGAAGAAAATAAAATTTGCCCAACTTCTTGCACACAAGAACTTGCAGTACATCAATATTGGTCAAAATACCAGTCACATATGCAAGATACAAAAATACAGGGATCATTCACAGACTGCAAGAATGTCCTTGACAAAGCATTAGTAAGCTTTGAATAGTTAATCTTTGCATGTGCTTGATCTTTATACTTTTCTGATAGGGACCTTTAAATATGGAGGGAAGTAAAAGAAACAGCAATTTCTCTGCCACTTCCAGGTAGAATTTACTCATAGTGAGTCCCCTCCACATAAACACACAGAGTTTGTGTTCTAGAGAAAGAATTATTATTAAGACCTTATTAACTTGCTGCAATATTAACTGGTATAAATGTCACATGTGCATTGAGTGATGTACTTCTGTATTTCTTAGCCAAATCTTATGCGAATTCTGTTTTGTCTCATTTCCATTTAATTATGATTTTGTATTGTATCCTTCTAAATCTGTATTTCATTATTACAACAGAATATATATGGGGGTTTTTTGAATGGCACTAATTGGCATCTTTGTTGGCAGTCTCAACAAAGGGGCCAAGGACTAAATGGGCATGGGGAATGAATTACCATTTTTTGCCTAAATATTGCTGCTACAGGTCTGAGACATACAAAGGAAGAAGAAGGAAGAAGTTCACACTCCTATTGGCCATATTGAACTTCTTCTTTGAGGGCAGGATTCTGAAGGTTATTCTGCACAACAGAACCCTGCTCCCATCCATATCCCACATGTCCTAAATGAGACCACACATATCTGCAAAGGTGAGTTAATGCCCGACAATTTGCTGGATCAAAGTCTGGATACACAAAGGACTTAATTCTCTGGGACTGTTAATCTGATAACTTTACAAGTACTAAAGTTCACACAAAATTAAAAATTAAAGGCAGAATCCTATTACACTTTATATTCTTGCATAGCATTTACCCAGCTGTGTAACTGTAGTTTAGGCCACTTACAATGTGTGATTTAGCTCCAGCACACTAACATTAATGTGCCTACTGGCCACACTTAACAGGGGTGCACTGTGGCTGGGTATGCACACCTGGGTATACATGTCAAACACAAATTTGTAGTGGTACAAAAAAACTCATGGTTGGTAGAGAAAAGGATCCTCCCATGTTCTTAGCCAATAATCAAGTGTTAGGGCACTTGCCCAGAGGGCAGGAAACCTCAATTCTCAACCCACGTTACCCAAAGGGGTTTGAACCTACATCTCAGAAGATATGCCTAACCACTAGGCCACAGTTCTGGGTTTCCCTTGCGCCAGCAATAAGGCATGATTGGATCTGATGTTGGATCCCACAGTCATGCCTCCAGCCATGGAGGCATCCTGCTTTCTGGTACCTTCAAGTGCCTTACCCACTAGGTTAAAACAAGGGAGAAAACTCTACATATCCTTTGCTTCTGGTCAGTCCATACACAGATATGCAGAGTAATTGTGTTTTGCCAGACAGCAAAATAGCATCCAAAATTGTACATAAGTGGCAAAAAGCTGCAGTTATGTGGCTGAGTTACTGCCATTTAGCCATATAAAGTGAAATAGACTTCTGCCCCAAATGTCCACAGCTTTCAGCCTTGGCTGCAATAACAAATTTAAAATGGATTCATTCATATTGATGTTCAAATGAAATGAAAATGCTAAACATAACTCTAAAAGGAAAAAAAAATGTCCAGTTCTTGAAAAAGATAACATTTTTAGTCTATGTAGGAGATAATGATACAATATTCAAGTTTTCCATTCTAAAGGTAATATTTTTTGTCTAAGTCAACATACTTCACCATTTTTAAACTTTTCTCATCATATTTTTGACAGCAGGTTTTCCAATTTTGACAGCTTTTAAAAAGTAATTTTAACAGACGAGTGATTTCTCCTCTCAGCGAAGTCAGATTATGTGAAATGTCAATGTAAAAACCATATACTGTGACACATAATCATTTTTCATTGAATTTACTTATTAATTTTACTTGCTATTGCTAATAAAATGTAAGTGCTTGGCTAATTGTATTGCTTATTTAAATTTTTAAAGGAATGTATTGTAAAATTGCATTTTTTCTGACTATAAAATTTCTCAGAAACAGGCATAATTTGTCACCCTTTCAACCTATTCAAAGCAGAAGAATTACCATTGCAACTAGTATTATCAGATAAATGGCCAAAAAATGAATCAGCAGAGAAACTGAACCAATTTCTCACCCTGAGGGGTGGACTCTGGTTTAAAGCTGGGTTGGGGAAGCTTCCTTAGGCAGGGTGTACCTGTTCTCTGGAAGATGTTAGTTACCAGTGCTGTCAATCTGGTGCTAAATTCATTTATGAGAAAAATAACTATCTAAAGGTGGGAAATGATACATCTAGATCACCAGTTGAAGATCATCTCAAACTGGCTGTGAGTGAATATTGCCACCTTTTGAAATATGTTCTTTGTTCTACTTTAAATGCCTTATGGTCTTGCATACATTGATACCAGAAAGATTTCTACATCATCATTTACTTCCTATTTTTATTGTCAGTTAGATGATACCCCGATCTTGGATAATTTTTTTAAGAAAAGGCTGTCAAAACAATTATTAAAGTCAATGGGATTTTTTCCCGATGTGTAAAGACTATAGGAATGGATTTCATATCTGTTTCCCATTTTGATTTGAATTAAGATTGAATTCAATTGATCTTGATAGATACTTTAATGGTAAATAAAATAAATATGCTTGGCCTTATTGTATATGGATCCAGCTATGAAGCATATCTATACACCTTTCTGTTGTTGCTTCGTTGCTTCACCTGTTTTCACAAGGGAATTGCAGGCACTGCAGTAAATGTCACCTAGTTTGACTAAACTCCATAGGGACTTTCATAACTTGAAAATGAACACTAGATTAGTAACTTCTTATAAGAATACTTCTTAGTGATCTCGACTGGCACCCTGTAACTTGTACAGCAAACGTATAGTAAGGTGTTATCACTTTTATTTTCCTTTCTCCCTATTACTAACACTATTTTATGTTAGTTATGACTCTCTCCATATTGGTATCAATACAGTCAGCATGTACAGGACCTAATCATAGCGGGCTCTCATGTTCCTAAACATGCCGGACTAGCCAAAGCCAGAATGGGAGCAAGAGTTGTTTCATAAAGCTTTACAGAGACTGGAGTCTCTTAAAGTCATTCTGTAAAAAGCTATGAGGAGCTTGGCAGCAGGTACTTGCTCTGACCCAAATATAGTTGGCCACACACATTCCTATCCTGATCACTTTATTCCTGTTTTGACAGAAATAAATGGCATATATACATATGATCAGTGCATGGATTCACGGATGGCAGGGGAAGGAACAATTAATTAATGAAGATTCTGTAGTATTGTGTCAGTCTGGAGAGAGAAATGAATAGGCCAAACTTAGAAGAGGTAAATTTAGAATTTGCCCTTCAGTTCTGTGTATACTTCAAGGATCCTCTCTCTGCTGCCCTGAACTAACACACCACTTCTAAAACTGGAACAAACAGGTTCTAAAACAAAAGGTTTTGCATTTCTGTTGTGGAGTATTTCTTCTTTCTACAGATTGATGCCAGAAATCTATACAGGTAGGGATTTGTTTCTATTTACTCTTTGATTCTTAAGAAAACATCATTGTTTCAGTGGCAGAAATAGATTTCTAATGTGAGCCCAGAGTCACTGAAATTACTATAGATTCACATGGATGTAACTGAGAGCAGAATTCGGCCAGGTTATACAGTTCTTCTTTTATAGGTCTCAACATACTGAACTAATTCTTCTTCGGCACCTAAAGTTAGATTCAAGATTACGAAAACTATATCCTTACCATGGAAAGAACCTCACTCATTTGATTAGTCCTTACTCAGGCAAATAATCCTACAGAATAAGAAGTATTGCTCATGAAAGAAAGGATTTGCAGAATCAGTCTGTTTAATTTCTAGTGTTTTTGAATTGCCCTGACCCAATGCTCATTACAGTCAATGGCCATTTTGTGTTATATTTTAATCAATGATGGTGGGCCAAAACTATTACATTGGTTTATGCTCCTGATAAGATTTCCCACAATGTAGGTTGCTCCTACACAGCGTTAACATGAAACTGTTTAAAATCAAGCAATGTTCAATTATCCCTGAGAGTACAGATGATTTAGTTCTTCATTAACTTAATTGTTTTCCAGCAAAAGTGAAATGTGCTGTATGCAAATTAAATAATACCAAGTGTCAGCACTTAAAAGAAATGCTCATTTAGCTTCAGTAGAGTTTTTTGTCGCAAATTTTGTTCATTTATTTTGTAAGAAATTGTGTTTGTCTTTATTTGTTCCAAACACAATACAATTGTGAGACCCAGTGCCTGCTGGCAAAGTTGGAATAGCTGTCAGCAGGAAATGGCAAACTAATAATAAATGGTGGTAAAATATTTATATTATAGTTTACTGGGAAAATGAATGTCGTTTTCTATTTCGTTACTGCTTGAGGCAGTACACAGTAACATAGTTGTTTTTCAAAATGAGTGGATAGAATTCTAAACGCTGTAGTAACTTATCTTCTAACTATCAGCTACAGAGAAAGAATTAATAAAAATAGAGCCTTTTACTAGTTCCAATTTAAGAAATTTTAACTGGGGGTACATAGTGCAGTAATTAGTAGCATCTCACATTCAATGTCATTGGACACTAGTCTGATAGATCAAACACTTGTGTATGTGGCCTACTTATTTAGTTGCTTGCTCATAATTTTCAATAACAGTGCTGTTCTCATATGGGGAGGGGTGGTCTGAAGCCACCAGAGTGCTCTGCAGTATGGTGATGTTCAAGTACAACACTGTGTTTATGTACTCCCCAAAGTGTATCAAAGCTCAGATCCACAGAAATAAAAGAAAAGTCAAACAAAACAAGCATTAGACTGCGTAAAATAAGGTATGGACAAGGCAAACAGGTGAGGCATTGTTTAGGTGGCTAAGGTAGATCAATATCTATGCTTGCAAGCCAGGAATTCTGCCTGCTTTCCTCTGGCACTATGCAGATCATCTTACGGCCTGCAGACAGACTGTCGCCTAAACCCAACTGACAGACAACCTATTTCACCCCTGCAAAAATCATACCCATCTTCATTCTTGTGGTTCACTAGGAAAAAAGTATATATGCCAACATGAAGTTACACCAAAACAACACTGTTGGTTGACTTTTTTGTTTTAAGTTAATCACATGATGAAAGCAGCTAAACTTGGCTTTCTGCTTCCTCTATTACCAGCTACAGTATATACATTTACCCCTAGCCTGACTTATCAAAAGAAACTATAGGAGTTATTTAGTTTAGGGGGAAAAATCATATTGCATACTGTTACCATTCTCTTCCAAACTCTCAAAATACCCAGATGTGTCATTATATATGATGATTTGTGACATGGAGGCATTGGGCTGGTATGACACCCTGACCCAATAATTTATAGGTTATCTGAACACAGTTTTCTTCCTAAAATATATTTCATGTTAAGAGGGCTAAATAAGAACACTGTAGCTTATAAGAACAAGTTGTTTATTTTGGTAAAACCTTGAGGGGCACAACCCTGATTTTTAGCAGCACACACTTACTACTAGGAAACATGGCATATTCTAGCACATAATCTAGTAAATACCTTCCAGCACCTGGGCCAAAAGACCTTCCTATAGGAAGGGATGAAGTTCATGTTATGAGCCTAATTCAATACTGATAATAAAGTCAAAGAGAGTATTTCCATTGACTTCATTGATCTTTAGACATCCTATGCACAATATTACTACATTTTGGGGGGATGAGGGGAGAAGGAAGCACTTTTACACTTCCTTCAGTCAATACAGGGTTTTATTATAGTCCATTTATCCACACACACATATACACACCCCACACTCTGTCCGCATTTTAAATTATATATATATATAATAATAATATAATATATATAATTTAATTTTTTAATTACTTATTTCAAACTAGTTACAAGAGTAATTTCAAAATAATTCAAAAATCCCCATTTTAAAAGGGGCAAAACATGTTGCTTTAATCTCTAGAGTGTAAAAGGTCACCTTTGTAGACTGATGCATATCATATCTCTGAGTAATGAGAAGTGTGCTTTTCCTCAGTGCAACAACCCAAGTTACACTTATATTGTAACCATTTTTCCTGCTTTACCTCTTTATGGTAGAGGAAATGTAATTTACTTGTCAGATTGAAATGTTTGATATAAATCTTTATCCTTTCTTTCCAACAAGTATTTCTGAAACATTATATTATAAACAACTGGCATGTTTAATTAAACAAGTACTTTATTTTCAGCAGAACAAGAGGGTATGATTATATTAATTTAATAGCAGGACCTGTGACCAAATTTTAAAGAAAACATTTTCAGCTCAACAAGGAGGTATGATTATCTTAATTTCAATGCAGGACATGTGACTAGAATTTAAACAAAATATTTAACTCTCTATCTTTACAAATATATAAAAAATAGTTTCTTAGTTACATTTTTGAATTAATACAATTTACAAAATCTGACTTGTTATTTTAATGTTTATTCCACCCACTCATTGACTAACAAGGCAAATATATATATATATATAATTGTGTGTGTGTGTATGTGTGTGTGTATAAAAGATAGATTAATCCATATTATATATTATATATTAATCGCTATTTATTGGGATGATGATAAAGTAATTTTCTGCATTTACTTTTTACTTGACTGAACTGCAGTTTTATTCCCAAAATTACATATTAGCAAATCTGACAATGTCTTGTATGATTTATGTACATATGAAGTCCTACTGATGTAAGAGTCCACTAGCATAAGTGTAACAAGCAGAATTTGACCTAACATGGAGAAATATAAAAACACCACCATTAAATGACATAGTATAATATAATTACATGATGTATAATGAAAATGCTCAAGTCAGATGGTGTGAATAGGAAGAATAGTATGATGTTAAAAAAAAAGGTCATATATCTTGATTAGTTTCCTGAAACAAAGCAAAGCAAGGCATTAACAATGTAAATGATCATGACCAAATCTAATCATTAATGAGAAGAAAGAAGCTGTTACAAGAAACATACATTGAGTTATGATCTTAATTATCTTTGTTTACATTTGTTTGTTTAGGTAAGCAGATGAACTATTTTTGATGCAGATGTGACAATTTCCATGCTGTCATTTACCTTGCAGAGATCATAGGATTCTTGCTTTTATCACATTCCCCCGAGAACTTTCTTGTTTTTGTTAGAAACCAGTAGTTGAGAAAACATGTCAGATGCTGAGCACAAAATCCACCATGCAGTAACATGGAAAAAATGTAACAACTGTTTTGGAAGAAAATGTCTTTAAGTCAACCTGCATACAATCTTAAATGACTTGCCAATGAATGCTAATTAGCTTTGAAGTTACATTGTGACATGACTTCAAATGCTAAGGAAAACACTTGCTGATTTAGCTACTGTGTGACCAAAGAGAATGATCAAATATAATACCAACAAATACATACATAAAAAGTCTCATTTTGGATTTTGGATAGTTTTTCCACAATAACTGGAAACATTAATGCTCACATGGAAATGATGCCCATTCAATTTATTAAAAATGAAAAAAATTGCAACTAACTTTTTAAAGGCCTTATCTTGTAAAGTGAGGAGCTCTGGCCATGATCTAACTAAGCTGCTACATAAGTAAGCATGTGCTTAATTTTAATCATGTTAATAGGCCTACTAAAATGAATTGGACTCTTCTTAGGTTTAAAATTCAGCATATGATTTGCTTAGGACCAGAGTGTTCAACACCTTGCAGAATTAAGTCCAAACTTAGGATATTTCGGGCAGGAGTAAACTTAGACATAAGAACTATTGTAAACATATTAAATTTTTAATTGTAATAAAAAACGAAAAACTTTTGAGAGTACTTTATAGAAATAGTCTATATAGAGAGTTAATTTGCATAACATGGACTATCTCTGATCTGGGACTCTCCAACTAACTTATAAACCTTATTCATACAGATACATTTAAAATAATAGACCATATCCTGCTCATCGTACTCAGATAGAAATCTCATGGACTTTTTGGGGAGGGAAGCTCATAAGGAAAATGAGAACAGTTTAGATTAAGATTTCATAATATTATTTAAGTAACGACTGGAAAATAGAATATTGTTTGGCCAAGGAGAATTCTAACGTTCCAAAGAAAAAATGTCCTTCAGTTCTCCTGTGACACACCCCATCCAAATTTATCAATCTGAACTTTCATCACAAAGCAAAGGATATAAAGAAAACCTTAATACTAGAAGCCAACACATTTTCTAATATATAATGTGAAACCTGCTCAACAAACCAACGACAATCTTTATTTTTATGTATTCTACAAGCAGACTGTCAGTTCTAAAATAAATAAATGAAAACAACTGATTTGCAGAAGATAAAAGAGATAAAGAAATAGGCTGCTAAGCTTTTAATGGGAAACATCTAATATTTCATTGCGTTGTAGCTCTCCAGCTCTCAAGTCTTTCCACTCACGCCCTAAACCCATTCACTCTTACAAACTACAGGATTAACAAACTCCTTGTTTGCTTATCCCAGTGCTTCAGCCCCTTCACCCATGTGCATTTTATTCCTGACTCCCTCAGGGACCCAATCTGCAGTGTCTTCTTCCCTCTCCCCTTTCAAATCTCTCCGTTAAATTAATTTCCTCCATAAGGTCTATTAACATCTGTGACTCCCAACCTCCTTGAGAAAGTGAGATGATGGTAAGAAAGTGCCAGTCAGTGGGTGCATCTACACATGCAATTATGGCCTGAATAAACTGGAGCTTATGAACATGTGCCCAGAAGCAATTAACTCCAGAGCAATAGGCTCCACAGTTTATTCATGCACAGCATGTGAAGTCAGGTCAGAACAGCCCCAGCTGGCAGAGGATCCAGGGGGATCAGCCTGCCAACCTGGGGCTGTTCCCTCCAGCTCAATGTGCTGTGGAGAGGCTGGCTGGGGCATGAGGGAGCTTTAGTGCAGGGTTAGCTGGCAGGCAGCCTTCACATGGAAGCAGCCTCATGCCCCAGCCAGCCAAGCAGCATCTACATGTGTGTTGTTGCAGAGCTTTTTACTAAAATTAGTTTACTTCAGTCTAATAGGGGTGCACATGTAGATGCTAAGATGTTTACTGCACAGATAATTCGTCAACTGTGCAGTAAATGTCTGGACACACCCAGTAAGTAGCTTTTCTTGTACTCACTCACTGGTCCATACAGAGGCAATGTGGAGTCTCACTGCCTATCTTTAACTTCCTGGCATATAGCTAAATTGCAACCGATACTATATCTCTTTAAAAGATGTGTTGTGCATCTCCTTCTATGCCCCTTCCTTCTCCACTGTCTTTCAGATACCTAGGGGATATAGCTCTGAGCAGTCTTTTTACTCAATGTCCGTGTCCACATGAGCATTGATGTTAGTTTCCTTGGGGACAAGAAGCAACAGTGCCACTGCTACTTGTCCCCAGGAAACACCTATGCCATATGCCCTCTGGCACGTGGCAGGTTACCCCAGGTGGGGATGGGGAGGTTGGGCCAGCAACTGTGCTGGCCCCAGCAGCCTTACCTAGGGTCCTGGGGGCCTCAGAGAAGTGCAGCCGTGGCAATCCTGCTGCTCTGAGCCTGGCCAGTAACCAGAGCGTAGCTCTGGCCTGCCAAGCTCCAGGTTTGGGAGGCACATGGTGCCCCCATGAGCACTGCCCTGCTTTTTTATGTTTTTTTTAACTTTTATTCTGGGATCCTTTGAATCCCTCCATTAGCTTTATCTGATCTTCCACATTAAATAAGGCTTCCTCTCTTCAGAATTTTGCCCCTACTTACCCCTCTCTGGTTGTCCTTCTTTATCACACCCAAATCACTCTTTTTGCTGTGTAAATTCTGCAATTCTCCCCTTTCCTCTTCTTATTTTGTTCCCTTACCTGGAAGTCTATGCATACTCCACTGTACTAGGCACTTACCATTCTCTTCTGAAGCTGTTCTTCAAAGCTTATATTGACTGCAAAGGCCATACACACTAACTGATATCAGTACTATTATTGCCATTTGCTTATTTGAAAAAAAGCTCCAAGACTGGATTTTTTTCCCAGGTTTTGTCTTTCCCATCTATTTAGTCTGGTAGGATTCCTGGGGACCTGATCTTTTTCTGCCTTGTACAAAAATGTAAGATATTATTACTGTAGGTTCTGTGCAAATGTACTAACCCAAATTTGCTCTGCATCTGTTGTAACTCTAACATTCTACAGATGTTCAAAAAGCCTAGGGCAGAACTGATCTAAGTTATGCAGCTTTCTGTAAGCAGCCTATGTTAGATCGGTAGTGAACAGTATACACATTCATCCTTTGGTGGGGGGCCATATGGGCTGCCTGCGCTGGCTGAGGCCTACAGGTTGGGGGCACTCCTTCATGCCTCCCAGCATACCCAGTGGACACTACGGGCTGTCAGGCATTGGCAAGCACACCCCCAGTCTCCATCCCCACCTTAGCCCAGGACCCTGTAGATGCAGGCCAAAAAAGCCTTGTAGCACCCCAAGTACCTGCAAGCAGTGGCCAAGTCACTGGGTTGCCTCTCTCCAGGCTCAGTCCTGATGTTCTGCCTCCTGCCAATCCAACCCATCAGAGGTGAGCCACCCATACCAGCTCCTGCTCAGCAAGGTTGGGGAGAAGGTACATGCTAGGGTCTGGGTGGCAGGGCACCTGTTTCTGGCCTCTGAGATGTGGTGTGCGTGACCCAGGATTGGGCTCTGTGGAGCTGTACATGAGCACGGGGATATGGGGTTCCCTGGCTGGCTGTGCGGGAGCCAGGATCAGGTGCCATGAGGCTATGCCCTAGCATGGGTCCATGAGGGACACTAGCTAGGTGTGCGGGAGTCAGGGTTGGCCTTGGTGGGGCTGGGCTCAAGTGCAGGGGTTCTCTTACGCTAATTTTCAGGTCTGTGTGTATATTGTGGGATGCTTCATGATGGGGTGTGGGAGCATGGCCTGGGGATATGGGTACCCATGTCCCAGGGCTTGTGCAGGGAACACAGAAACCTCCATCCGTGCCCCATCACCCCGTCCCACTTGCCCCCATTTCCTGCTTGCTGATGACAAATGGCAGGAGGCTGGAGGTGGGACTGGAAAGAGGGTCTGTGTTGGGCCCGCTGGGAGTTCAGCCAGAGCATCTGAGCGCGGGCTGAGTACTAGCGCACCTCCCTATAAGGGGGAGGTTGCGGGGGCCTGCAAAGGAGGCTGGGATGCCAAAGGATAGTGATCTAATTTGGATTGCTAGGGGATCTGGAACAGAAGTTTGATTCAGTAGTCTAACCTAAATCAATTAGATTTGAATGAACATCAAACTAGGTCTATCTTAGACCTAATTCCACCATTTTGGACCCATCTATGTATGCCAAATTTCTGTATGGTTACAGATTTAGATTAATTTCTGATCACTTAGACTAGTTTATGTGCAAAGTCTGTAACTGGCCATGTTTTAAAATGAAAAAAGTCTTTCTGTTTAAAATAAATTTACCATGTGCCACGCCATATCTGGCTCAAATAGCCTGTAACACACAAATAAGAAGAATGTATTTTCCAATACCTGATCCTGTAGCCATTTCAAGTATGCATGTCCTTTGAAATATATGATAATTTTCAGTGCAGGAGCATTATATGATAGCTCTGTAAAATGACAGAAGTATATAAAAGCAACCAACTACATTGCTTTTTATAGTTCAACTTCAACATGGCCAAAAGGATTTTATTTAAATTATGTTTTCTGTTTGAAACATTATAATATTAATTTCAGTTGGGAAGTTAAGTTTCCAGTGAAATTATAAACACTTAGAAACAGACATTTTTCAGAGGAAATATAAAAGAGAAATAAATTACATTAATGCAAATGTACTATATCTAAGTTTCAAAATATCACTTATTTCTGCTCAAATAAGAGGATTTGATTATCTCTTTCTGAACTTAAAATCTCACTCATTTTATTTCTACCTCATTGCCATGCAGCAAATGTAAAGTACATTATCAGCTTAGAGGATAAAGCTACTCAGCAATTCAAACATGACCCTACTCCTTCACACATCTGAACATGTATCCATACTGTCCTTCACTTCAGGAGGAGCTGGACAAATGAGGCAGAATTTGAATGTATGACCCTCATGCCTGAGTGGGGAAATCACTGATTTCCAAAATAAATAAATGTAACAAAAGGGTAATAGGTCTCAAATCTCCCTTGTTACAAATCTATATACTCATATATTAATTGTCCTGTGCACGTACCTATTATCCTCAGTGACTTAGATTAGACATATAGAAACATAATGTATGGGTTATATAAGATTGTATTTTAAGGTTCCTGCACTAATAGTTTTCTATGTTCCACTTTTGGACCTTGACTAATTCACAAGTGCATGAAGACACATTTCAATAATGTCTAGATATGAATAGAAATCCTATGCATAAAGCCTTTTTAGCCATTAAATGGTAGGAGAAAGCACCTATAGGCCAATGTTGATAGCTAGAAGGAAAACAAACTGCATTCCTCCTCTATTAGGGCTCAATGGTACCAACAAATTGTACCTCAACTAAAGGTCTAAGATCACTGAAAGGAGTTGTGGCTGAACCAGGTTCCTTAATGTCAAGATAAATTTGAAAAGAAAAAAATCCCAACAGTGTACTCAGAGTACATTTACATGCATCCTAGTGCACCAGAAGGTAGAGTATGTAGAGTATCTAGATTCCCAACCTGTTGAAGGCTCCTACATCTTTCTATAGAGCCCCTTGTATGTTGCAATGCAACAAAACTGTTTATCTTTTATTGATGGGTAGACAGCTATAAGTGCTGTTTGAAGTGCTGTTACTTAGTATTATTAAGAGTTGAACAATAGATGAGGAAAAATCCCTAGAAATATTTGCTCAGATTGGAATGTGAAAATCAGTTTGACTGTATTGGTAAGTGAAATGGTTAGAAAGTTTTAATTACATAGGCCTTTTTTTTTTCAATCTAAATCTGCTTTTTGTTCCTGAAAATGCATCTATTTCAATTAATTTTTCAATAGGAAGTTTTCCAGGGTCCAGGGTAGACTGTGTGGTTATTTAAACAAGAGAGGAGACCCAATCAAAACCCTGGCCTTTTCCATCCAAAATCAGACACCTTGCCTTAATTTGACTCCATGAAAATATTCCAAAAGTTTTGCTCTTGTTTTGATGAAAAGCAAAAGCAAATTTTGAAGCATTGCAAATTGGCATAAAATGGAATTGCCATCTCCTGGCTAGTTCAGTGCATGGTCCTTTTGTGTTTGCTTCACACAGACAATAGAACACTTCAGAACTACAAGCATGAGTATACAGGAAAATGAATTTTTAGCCTACATGCATGAATATTCAATAACATCAAATTTCAAATTGTCTTTCTGATTGTAACATTTATAATTTTCAAAACATGCTGTGCTGATTTCTGTGGTCTGTCTACACCACAGCAGCAGCAGGACCCAGCTGGGACATTCCCATACTAGCCCCACCCACCAGCTCTCATTCACATGCTCCAGAAATAAGCTTGTGAGGTCTGTCCAGAGTTATCCCACCACCTGGTCTCAAGCACACTGGAGACCAAGGTTTTGAGAGTGGCTGCAGGTGAGTGCCCTGGAAAGGCTCATTAGCACGTTTCTGGATCTAAAGGGTACAATCTGGTTTGCATGCATGCTTGGGAATCTCATGCCCAGGGCACAGTGCTGTCATGGTGTAGACATAACCTGCAAGTCCAGATCCATTTAGGATAAAGAATTAGTTCTTTGTTACAGAACTAACACAATACTAATGAGGATTGTACACATTGCAATCAAACATGCCATTCTAAATTGGCACTGCCTTGGTTAGACACATATGGTTTTCAAATTTTCCTTTGTTGGATGACTTATGTAAAACTAACCAATATAGTGGATTTTGTGAATCGTCAGCCAGATTCTCAGCTAATGTAAATTGGCATTGCTCTGGCCTCTATATTTGATTGTTATAGTCACAGTTCATAAAGTGAACTGTGTTAGTTGTATTATTCCTAAAATAGAGAAACAGAAAAAAATGCCCTGTGATTTATATAATTAGCTAATACAGTGTAAGTTGCAAATTACAAAACTTCACAACAAACATGAAGGATCTGCATACCCAGGATTATTCAGTGAAGTGATTTACGAATAATTTTCACTGATGAATACAGCAGAGAATTTTGCAATCTGTTTGGAGTAAATTTGAGAATAGAAAATAAAAAGGTAAAATTTGTTAAATCAATTATTCACTCAGCTTCAGTTAATACCACAGTAAAGACATTTTCTGTAAGCTTTTCATAGTGCAATGATGTAAGGCATGCACTTAGCATAGGAATGAAGGAAGGCCATTTGTTGGCCTTGTCTTTTATTTTTTCACTCACGTACATGTAGAGATTCTGTGGATTACCCATGCTGTTTACAAGGTGGCACATGTATTGCCTAGCAAACATCTGTGAAGCACAATATCTGCTAACTGTTAGTCAAGGATCATTTCCCTTCAAAGTGATTGTTGATCCACTGTTAAAACAGCTTAAAAAATAACTTGTTGGGAAAATTGCTATGAAGTTTTCTAATGTAGTTTCCTAAATCTGCTAGCCTAATATATATTAAAGAGTTATTTTTCTATGTAATACCTAAACATCATCAAATAATTTTAAAGCTAATTGCAATTGTCTATCAATTTTAGGTATAAAATATTATTGGTACTATTTGTATTATAGAGCAGGGAATGATAATGTCCAGGATTGGCTTTTAAAACTGTTAATGAGCCCTGGCAATGTGAAAAAGAGATGGATTAGGTAGATGTAATGAGATATGATTAAAGGGTGTAAGCACTGAAGGGTGTTGGAGAAATTCTTTTCAGAAAGAGTATAATTAGTGTCTGATAAAAGTACTTAGTAGATGAGATTTTTGAAGAAGAAAGGTTAAGATAAACACATACCATATGACAAACCTGCTTAATTTTTCCCTTTGGTTTTTTTGCCTACTCAATAATCTGTTGAAGTTTTATACATAAATAATGTTTGTTGAATACTTGATGAAACTCCACAAGACAATTAAAGTGGTTTTAATTGCAAAACACAGAAAGCAAAAAAGTGTTGAAATGTCCTCTTCCATTTCCAGTGTACATATCTTTGTTGATTTATGTAATGCAGATAATAACATGCAACCTCCTTGAATTTAAACAAACAAATGAACTTCTTAAAAAGCAAGCTTTCTATAAGTTGCTTAGCAACTTCCTGAGCACTTCTTATTAAATTAGAAGACACTGCTTTTGGTGACAAGCACTTCAAAATATGTACCAGCCACAATGAAGTTGTGGCATCTCCTTCAATGGAGGTTTGTAGATGACATGGGGTAGGCAATCTGTCTCGCGTATCAGTGCAGGAGACTGAACTTTTGAGATACCTTCCAACACTATTATTCTATGACATGGAGAGATCAAGTGGAAAACTAGAATGCAATCTCAGTTGCTATCATTATCCCTTATATTTGTTGGACAGTGGCACCTGTATATTGAAACATTTCCCTGACTCACCAGTTTAATGATTCCCAGTGTCTTAAGGGCTCTTGAACAACTAGATTAAGATTTCAGCTGCACCAGCTCTTCGCTGTTTTATATTTAATTGTGTGCATTCACTTCACAATAAAATGAGACTGGGATTTGGAGTATCCCAAATGGAACTGTAGGTTAAATCACTCAGAATTGAATCAGAGGTGCAATAGATGATCCTCTGGGACCCAGAAGAAAGGTTCCTCATTAAGGTTTCTGTCTTTCTGCACATGTATGTGTGTAAATGTGTACTTAGTGAGTTTAAAAACAAAAGACTGAAATAATATACAATACCTGTGATTGGGAGTCACTGCATTAAGCTCAAAGCAGTCAGTATTTCCAAGAGTTGTCAGTGAAATATTTCTTACTTTTCTTGCTTCATGGAACCACCATCATTTCTAAATCAGCTCATTTGGAAGACAGTTCAGTGCTTACATCATTATTATATCCTTTTTTCCATGAATGCCCCACTGTGTTAACCAATACAGTAAGGGGAAAAGCTGTCTTGCACATTAGCATTTTGCAAAACCATCTTTCCACCTTTTTTTCTGCACTGTCTCCTCTGAAAGCCACATGGGGACCATGAGTCTACCTAATGTAATGCACTTAAAATAGGTGACTTGGTTTGCTGGTACTTTCTGGATATAAAATACTCATACTCAGCCATCTATCCCACATGCATGCCAATCTCCTCAGAAATCAAGTGTGGCCCTTTCTTTCTGTCCACATGTAGCTTACACATATCCATACTCATGGTAGAACTGCTTTTACATAAACAAGCTGGACATGAAAAAAAAAGTTCTGTTAAGTTAATGAGGCATCTGCCTTTTTGCCCATCTAGAAATGCAGGACCAAGCAACACAGGATCTCTAACTCATCAGATGAAATTAGTTAGAGGCCAAGATTTTCAAATGGATTTAGGTACCCAATGCCTGAATACAGTGGAAGTTGGGAAGCTGAACTGCATAGACAACTTCTGAAAATCTCGTTAGGTTAATTATTTAGGTGACATCTTTAGTCACCTAAATTCCTATGCAACCCTGTCCCAGAAAGACTTGCCATTCATGAAAAACCTCATGAACAAAAATGTTCCAGTTGTTGTGAGAAGTGTTGTTCCTAGAAAAGTAAAAGTTTATACAAAGTGCCTGCTTGCCAAAAGTTGATTTTCATGGTGGAGCCATAGGAGTAAGGGCTTGTTTTAATAACAGATGCAGTATCTGAAATGCTCCATTTCACCATAGGAGTGTGTTACTTCTGAAGTTGAATGATGGCATGCTATAAATGTCAAAAATGTTAACTGTGTCACTGCAAATCACAGTGTCTATTTCCATCCTGTCTAGGTCCTGTATTGTTTCCACAGTATATCTGGTGCCAAGGTGTTTAGCATAAGCACACAATTAATGTGCTTATTGGTTTCTGCTTTGTTAGAGCATAGACATAGAAAAAGTTACAGATAGGAAATAATATTAGGTCATGTAGTTTGTTACCCAACAGTGGAAGATTATTCACTAGATTCTCCAGAGTTGGTCCAATCTAATATTAAATGACTGCATCTGCTACTTACCCTAGGAGACTTTTCCACAGCTGGATGCATTTTTGTCTCCATGGAATACTTCATGAATACTCAAATCCATGTTCTTCCTTTCCTGGGTCTCCAGGAACAACGAGAAAAAGAATGATAATACAAGTGCCACAGGAGAAGAAGGGAAGATCCTTGATTAGTCACTTGTCAAAGAAGGAACAAAGTGGATGAAGAACAGAAAAGCTACGCAAGTAAAATATAGCAAATGGGGCAGGACTTCCAGCACTTGGAACAACTTCTACTGCTGACTTGCTGCTGTCCAGCTTTCATCTGTGTAAGTGTCCGTGTAAGTGTCCATCTTTCTTCTGTAGTTTGAAGAACAAGATGCTCATAGGAAACCTGGAGGAACTCTATTGTCTGGACTGGAAGGGGCCTGAGCAACATCACTGAATATAATTTAAACTTGGTTGTAGAGATAGGGAGGAGGCAGTGAGCAGTAAATCTCAGGAGCACTGGAGCTTTAGAGAGGGCTGTTGAGAGTGTACAGAGTAACAGGGCCAGACCTCTGGCATTGCCATGTAGGGATCAGCACCAGCTCCTGCTGTTACCTGGCCAGGTAATACATATTATAGCTAACTCCATCCATGGGGCTGATCATGGAGACTGGAAACACTGGAGACCAGCACCTTTTTGCAGTCTTGATCTTACAGTTCTACTAGCTTTGACTGCAGCTAAGATTTCTTCCATCTTTCCCCTTTCCTCTTCCTCTTTTTTTCTGTTCCTTGCAATAGCCCTGTTTTTCAGTTACGTCAGTAATTGAAATCATTTGACATTTCCTATCTAAACATAATTTCCTTCTCTATGGTATCGCATCCTTTTGGCTCTTCGCACAGCATCTGATGCAAAATGTCTGGGAAAGTCTTGAAGTCACAGTAAAAATGAACTGCAAGGAGAAAGAATTAGCCTATAGCTGCTCCTTACTTTCCACTATGCCCATTTAAAGCTAACAAAAAAAAATGGGCTGCAGTGTTTGTGAGACAACTTATCCTTCTAGAAAGTGGAGAGGGGAGGAGGAGTGGTCTCTAGACATATGGGAGATCTTTAGTGAAAGGAAAAAATGCCATATATTTTGGAAAAACTGTGGGTTAAGTAGCCCCTGATGACTTAAAGTGCCAGTCGTATGTCTGTAAAGCCAGCACAGGGAACTTGTCTCAGAAGCTGAAATCTGCCACTGATTGGATTTCTCTGCACAAGAAGGTTATTAGCTATATGCTAATGCTGTCTTTTATGGAGATGAATGTGTGTGTATCTGTAATTTTTGTATATTGTGTGACAACTTTCTTGAAATCTCAGGGATCCTTCTTCCAGTTTTTACTAAGAAAATGATTATCTGTATCTTGCAGAAAGAGATCTGCTGGAAACTAGAGGCACATGGGATGCAGTAAGAAAGTTGTTGGAGGTTAGATCAAGCTGATCTGTGAGACTGCAGGGCATGCAGTTCCCCCTGTATCAGGGAAACCTCTACCCTTTCCCCCATTAGTTAAAGGGGTTCATTCACTAACAATTGGAAAACAAATTAAAGAGAAATGCTTCTCACTCCGGGGTTTACAACAATAGCGAGATTAGACCCACATCATCCTGGTCTGTAGTTTTAGGAAAATATTGGCCCCCTTTTCACCTCTCAGACCCTCAGAAAGGCTTTTGCACGTTCTGTTTCAGCCGCCCCACAAACAATGGCTAGTTCCTTTCATAAATTGCCAGTAACACTCCCTTCTTCCCAGGGTCTCAAAGCTCACAGTAGTGGCTGCATATGCGAGGGCATCACTACTAACAGG
Organism: Gavialis gangeticus; assembly: GCF_001723915.1. Classification (NCBI taxonomy): domain Eukaryota; kingdom Metazoa; phylum Chordata; order Crocodylia; family Gavialidae; genus Gavialis; species Gavialis gangeticus. The sequence continues at coordinate 67,851,066 of NW_017729025.1, forward strand.
CATCATCAGTACAGAACACTCCGTTATTTATTCAGGCTCCGAAAAAGAGCCCCTTGCTTATTTTCTTAAAATAATTAAAATGCATCACTTAAGTTCCTATTTGCTCCAAAAAGCGTGGGAGCGTAAATGTTTTGGCTCTGAGCTGACAGTAAATATATCTTCATATCATGTTTTTATTTTATCATTTTTAATGCACACCCCTTCCCCCCTCCACCCTTAATCCTTGAAGTGTTTGAGAGAAGCTCGGAGCCTTCTCTCTCCCTCTCTCTCTGCTTTAGAAGATCAAATGTATTACTTTTCCTTTTTGCGTGTCTGATGACGGGATAAAAATGTTGTTTCAGTCGAGATTTATGGGGCTGCAGCTAAGATGACACAATGCGAAAGTGCAGCCCCGGCTTCAGAAAGCCAGAGCAGTGAGTGTAACAAGAAAGAATAAATCTTGGTAATTTGCAGAATAGCACCTGGGTTACTTTTACACGTTTCCTGGGCAGGAGAAAAGGCCCAGCACCGGGGAAAGGGCTGGGTCTGAAACAGGAAAGCGATGAATTCCTTCATGTTTCCTCCCGACACCGGCGCGGCGGCCAGGTCTTGGGCTGCTTAATCCTGGGTCTAAGACAGCATTTTGTTCCCATTAGAGGAGAGCATCAATTTCAGGGCGGTTTTTTTCTGCTTAACTGGAAATGCGGAGCAGGAGGGTGGCACGATTTTGTTTTCTCAGATTTCTCCGGAGATCTGGAAGAATGCTTTGAGCGCCTGTACTTTTAACTCGGCTCCAAATGACATCGCGTACCCGAAGGGTAAATTAAAAGTGCTTGAACGCGCCTCTTGGAAATGGCAGGGAGTACAATGGGAAACTTATTTAATAATATTATTGTCTGCGCGGCACCGAATCAAATGACACGTTTTACTTTCCCTTTGTAAAAGGATATGTTAGGGGGGAGAGAGCCATTACACGCAAACGCTCCGGTTTACAACTAGCAGCCGCCGGCCGGGGCATTAGACGGCTCCTAAATACTCTGCCCTGTGTGCGCCGGGCTCCCCTCGCCCCGGCCGTGCGGGAGGGGAAGGAGCCGGGGAGTAGGCCCTCAGCCTGCGTGAAACCTGCCCTGCGCGGGGAGCGGGAGCCGAGTCCGTTATCATGTAATGAGGGCCCAGGAGAGGAGCCTTTCCTGAGAAAAAATGGGAAGAGCGCGATGTGGAAAACAAGCCCTTTATTTGATGTATTTTTTCCCGGGACGGCGGTGCCTTGTCCAGGCAGCCTCGCCACTCCTTTCCAGGCTCGCCTGCAGGGCCGCGCGCGGCACAGGCGGTGCAGCGCGGAGGCAGCCGCCGGCACGTGCGCGCTCCGCCTGCCCCAGGCCCCGGGTTCAAGTCCGCGCCCGG
>NW_017729025.1:67852811-67858401 GCF_001723915.1 Gavialis gangeticus
CCCCCCGCCGCCCCTCCAGCGCTCACACACGTGCGGGGCCCTTGCACTCGCTCGAGTCTCGGCCTGGTCCCCCCAGACGAGCACTGACCGCCCCCCCGAGCCTCCCCCTGCCTCCAGGCCGGAGAGCGAAGAGCCCCCAGTGTCCTGGCCCGCCCCGGGGCCCTGCTCCTAAGAGAAACACCCCGCCCCCGAGACCCCACTTCCCCGGGGCCATTTGAGGACCAGCCCAAAAGAGAAAAAGGAGGTGCAGCAATGCCGGCCACGGCCAAGCGCTCCGAGCTGAAGCCTCCCCGGAAGCAGAGCCAGGGCCGGGAAGGAGAGGGGTAATCGCCGACAGCAAATGGACGTGTCTGGGGCGCCTCTGACAACCCGGGGGCTTCCGAAGGCTGGTTCCTCATCCCCATTTTCAGCAAAGATTCCCAGAGATGAGGAAGGCTGTTTAATTACTTTATTGATCATGTCAAAAGCAGTAAATAGGGAGGGGAGGGGGAGGGGGGCTCTCTAAATGATCCCCGATGATTCACACAGTTGGTAGGGTTTCAGTTGCCAGCCAAAGTGAGACGTGCATGTCAGATTTGGCATTTTTCAACTGCAAAGAAATGGTGGGCCCAAACGCCGTGAGTCACAGGGCCGGGAAACTAAGGCAGCCTGTCCCTCCATCTCCGCGCTAAGCCTCCGGCTTGAGTGCCCGTTGTCAGAGAAGCAGGGATTGAGATCTGAACGTGTTACATTCACGATTTCGTGGTGCTTGCGACCTTCCCTCGCCAGCGTCCTACAGAGGTGTCTCAAGCACCTACAGAACATCTCCCACCTCGCCGGGCTCCAGCCTGACACACCTACTTACATGGTCGGGTACATCACCAGGAGACAACGTTCACAAATGCAACCTTCTTTGCAGACAGGAGGCGAGATCTGCGTGGAATATAAATTCAAGAATGTAATTCTTCCTCAAACAAATAATCTGCTCCCTTTCAAATATAATTAATGTTTTGATAGTGCGTTTCTTCAGAGAACTAAAGCCCCAAACAGATGCAACCTCTTGCATCCAAGTTGTGCATGAGAAACGTACACCGAGGATGTGGCAGATACATATTCCTTTACACATGGGAAAGCTTGGGGGTTTTGTTGCCCTCAGACTCCCGGTCCAAATGCATACAGCAGCGTTACAGTCCGTGCAAGGTCTTAAAACGCTTTTGTTACGAATGGACATACTTAGAAATGCCTATGTTTTCCCTTTTGGAGGGAGCTTTTTCTGCAGCTAGCAGAAGGCGGCGAGGACTGCTTTGCTGACTGCTGTAGTAGCTTAACTTCTGTTCATGCTGAATGTGAATATGGCATGGTGAATTATTTTACTTTCCGATTTCTTTCCCCCCCCCCTTTTTTTTTTCTTTTCAGGACCTGATCCTGCTTTCTTCTCGCACTCCCAGCTGCCAGTAGGAGTTTGGGATGCGCAGGGCGTAAAGTACAGGACCCACATATGGGAAGAATTGAGAGCGATTTGATTTTTGTGAGGTTTGGGCGTGTTAATTGGTAGGAGCATCAAATGTGGACAAAGCGTCTGTGAAAACAGGGCTTACTCGCTAGGGTGCTCTTCAAATGCAGTTCGCTAAATGCCGCCTTACGGGATCAGATGGTGCGCTCGCTGTAAAGGGCTGGAATAGGGCTCGAGCCGGCGACCACGAAGCCTACAGCAGCTTGAGCACTGACTCCAGTGGTGATTGTGTCGTGCTAAGGAGCACCAAGGCAAACTTGGAGGCACATTTATGCCTCCAGGCCTGAATGCAGTGCAAAATTGCAGTATTGGAAAAGGTCCAGCCTTGCAATACAGAAGTAGACTGGAGTCATGTAAAATACACTTTTCTTCAGCTAAACGAGAGATACTCTTGTATGTCTCTCTCTCTGTCTCTCTCTCTCTGAATATATACATACATATATATGTATGTGTATATATACATACATATATACGCATGTATGTATGAATAATTGAGAGGCCAGATCCTGCTCCATTAATATAACAGGCAAAGTTCCCGTCATCTCAATGGGAACAAGATCATCCCCTCCCATAGTATTTTAGACCTATCGATCCGTATCAATCTAATTTTTCAAAACATTACAATGGAAACATGTACAGTGGGGATATAAAAGTATGTTTGCTTTTGGATGAACGACTCAGGTCTAAGTATTCCTCTGAAGCTAAAACTGGCCCTTCAGAGCATTTTAAAACTAGTGACGCTTTGGAAAAAATCTGTTTCTGCCTTAAGGCCCAAATTTTTACCTCCGTGGGATTCGCAGGATCTGGACCAGTCGGGCCCGTTTGAAATCCTTATCTTTAAGAAATATGAGTATCAATAAAGGCAAACCTCCAGCTGACTTCAGAGAGAGGTTTACTTAAGTAAACACTGCAAGAAAAAAAATTTAAAACCCCATAACAAAAAAACACTCAGTACCAAACCCTGTCCCTGGAAAGGGTGTTTTCAGAGTAGCACTCTGACCCGCCCAGGACCTCTCAGGCTGCCCGGAGAATTTGAACGATTTGAGTTTTCTGTAGGCTTTTTTGAGATCAGCTCCTTCAAAATGTCCCTCCTAAACTTAACGCCTGCATATCTTTACATAAGACATCAACGGACATTGATTTCGTGCAAGCAGACGCGCTGGAGGTTGCATATTTTCTGTGTGTGTGGCGCTGGACAATATTGTAACTCCATTTTCCTTAAATGCCATAAGTTACCTGTACCTGCTTCCGCTTGAAAACCTGTCTGGAAGTCAAAGACTTGGCAAACGTTGCTAGATCTAATCTTAGTTCAGGACCAAGTTACCAGCCTCAGTCACTCAGATCCAATTATTTCGATGTTTATCTCCAGCGATCTGTGAACAAACAAACAAACAAAAAAGGAGGGGAAAAGAGAAAATATTTATCACGCTGCTTTGACAGTATCTAGGAAGATGTCAAAAATAAACTTGTTAACTCGGCCCTTTAAAAAAGAGAAGAAAGAAAGAACCTTGATATCTTTGTGCCTTGCAAATGGTCTTTTTGTTCAGCAAGGGCTAACATTAAAGAAGATCACACTTACATTCGGAAAATATTGTTATTTTTCCTTAATGGGGGAAATTGGACTCCCGCGACTTAGATCTGTGGTTTTTCGGACTGGGATGGAAATTGGACTGACACCACTTTGCACTTTAACAATCGGATTTCGTCAGGGTACAAGTTGTTTGTTTAACCCGACAGCTCCGTGCACCCCGTCGCACGCTTTACACACTCATTAAAACGATTATTCACGACCTGTCGAGTGTTTTCTAGTTCATTCACAGGAAGGACTTAGCGCTATAAGATGCAAGCCTATACCGTCAACTATACCAGAAGAAGGGGCGAGACAGTGATCATCTGATGCACTGGCATCTTACATCTACAGGTTGCAAGAAAGCAGTTGTTCCCAGTCAAAAAACACTAGTATTTTTAGATGGCGATTTGACAGCTAAACAAATTATCTCTCACTAGCTTCAGTGCTCAGGCTTTCGAGCAATATTGATACTATACTACTCTGACACACAGGAAAAGTCTCTATAAATGCTAATGGGAGCTTTAGTTAGGGACAAATTCGACACGCAATATTGGAAAAATAGAAATCCGCAGCCTGTACAAAATCAGTCATTCCTTCTCCCTGAATATGACTAGACGGTATTAAAAGAAATAAGCCATCTGCGGTGCCCGTGTGTGCGCGAGTGTGTTTTTACTGCCTCTTTTCAGTTTTCCCTAAACTATAAGCAAGATGAGTATTTGTGGGCGGAATAATATTGCTATATTATTGCTATATTATAAATATAGCTGATTGTCCCTGGATCATAGAACATATAGCACAAATCTCTGAAACGTCAGAATAATCTCCTGACACGGCCGCACCAGAAGGTGCTGCTGTATTTGAATGTTCATTTAAAAGGTAGAGGTTGAAAAAATTCTCTCCTTCCAGATCAAACCACTGGAAGAGCTCGACTCTTGCGATCAGAGCAGACTTTGCTCCTAGTCTTGGCAAGATCTTTATACTGTACTAAAACAGGAAGCCAGAAAGGTATAGAAAGCATTACATTCAAATGAGCCACCAGCGTGGTATTTTAATGCAGATCTTCTTAATAAGCAAATACGTGGTTTATATATTCTGATTACTCTGGATTCTGAAATTTCAGCTATTAGAAAACCCTAGAGGCCACTGAATCGCTAGGAAGGGATCTTAGATTTACAAAGGAAGCGAGGGGGAAGACGTCGGGCCCATAAGCCAAAGTATCATTCCCATGCAACGCCTGCATTTCCACTAAATGATTTTTTTATTCATTGTAAAGGGGATTTAAGATTCACTTATATTTATTTAAATGCAGCTTCCCCTAAATGCAGCAAGAGGGTTTAATCTGATATGGTTTCCTAATTGCTCGAAAGGCAAGCATGTATAAGTAATTTGTTAAACTTATTGGATTGCAATAATCCACGATCAGGTCTGCTAAGAATGGATCTGTCAAGCGTGTTTCCCAGTATAAGCTCTTTCTTTCAAACCAACCTGGTATAATAATCAGGAGACAAAGAAACTGAAATATGTAAGTAAATACCTAAAGCTCTGCATAAATAAACACACTAATCAATAGGAAGCTAGCCAACACTTGTCTTATTGATGAAGAGACAATCGATTTCTCTGTCCCAACCTGCAATCAGAGCTATCCATATTTAATTATTAGTATTTTTACGTGCAGTGATTTAATAATAAAAAAATAGTATTCACAATTCCCACCCTTCCGCCTGAATATAAATTATATTAAGGGTGGACCAAAAAAATGTGCTTATCGGGGGAATAGATAACCTTACCAATAGCAGCTCTGGAAATAGTTAAAGGGCTCTGTAATGCTTATTTAGGATTTTTCGGGGAGAAAGTTATAATCAGAATACATTTTCAAAGCGAATACACTATATTTCCTTAAAAACATTTATGGAATCATTTAACTCAATGTACTTTTGATTCTCATGGCTCAGAGGCATTTTCTTATGAACGTCTATGAGCTTGTATGATGTTGGCTAATCAAATGCAGTTACAATTGCCTGTCACCGTGATTCTCACCTCAACGCACACACACGGGGTCGAGGTGAGTGTAGCAGCACGAAATTAGGGTTAGCAATCGCTGTTTCGTTTTAAAATCAGCTACCAGCCATATTGTGAAAAAATATTAGTTATTATCTAAGGCAGTTAATCAGCTCTTTGCACAGATCGATCTAATAATCTGTCAGGCAGCTACCTTTTCAGGGTTTCATTTCTTTGGGATAGCCAGTTAAAAGTCTCCTTGTTGGATCTGACACGCCTGTTTGGAAATATGTGTGTGTATGTGTGTGTGGATGTAGGGATTTGTGTGCACGCTCGGGCGGAGGGAGAGAAAGGAGGGAAAGGACCTTCTCTACTCCAGCATCCCTGAGAGCTTTCTTTTTTTCAACATAAAAGAACAATCAAGATGTTAAGTCCCTGCACTAAATTCTCAAATGTATTTTATCCAATTGGGAAACGCCAATTTTAACGGGTCTGGGATTATTTTAAGCCCTTTATAACAAAACCAAAAA
>NW_017729025.1:67863401-67863711 GCF_001723915.1 Gavialis gangeticus
TATAACAGGTTATGGGGGTTGAGAAATTCTCAAATGTATTTTATCCAATTGGGAAACGCCAATTTTAACGGGTCTGGGATTATTTTAAGCCCTTTATAACAAAACCAAAAACAACAAACAAACACAACCCCTTACCTGCGAAGTGCAGTGGAGTTTTTTTTATATGCGGCCTTTTACCAGGTTTGTGGCAATGAGGGCAATCTTGCCTGCTCTTTTGTATGTTTAACTGAACAGAGAAACTCACCATAAACGCATCGTTTCTCGGTGGAAGATGCTCGAGGAGAGGGGGAAAAATTACGGATCATGACTT
>NW_017729025.1:67863843-67866290 GCF_001723915.1 Gavialis gangeticus
CCTTCAAAATGGCAAATCCCCCCCCCCCCTCCCCACCCACCCACCGAAGTCCCTATTCCTCGGGTTCCTGTCTCCTCGACTCGAAAGAGCCCCAAACCCCTACGTGAGCACTGCATTTCACTTCAGTCTCCACGCAGAAGAGCTAGGTTTGCAGGGATTGTCTACTTATGTTTGCAATACAGGGCAGCAACTGGAAAAATGCCCCCCACCCCCAGCACTTCATAGTCTAAAACCACACTCGGGTCTCGAAGCAAGAAAAGCAAACCCCAAAATAAATAGGAGGGATCTTACTTGAGGCATTTCCGCGTGCCCAGGCACTTATGCACACAAATAATAATACTGTAATGAAAACGCTAATACCGAAATGGAAGCGAAGATCATTAACCAGCAAGGCCAACAGTACCTATGGGCCTTGCTGATTAATAATAATAAGCATTTTTGCTTCCTATCTTGCTGATAGCCTCGGAGAGGTAATTATTTGTATATGCCACCAAGCCAGGTCTGATGTTTTTGTCTTTGCATTAAAAGGTTCTCTGTCTGTAAGGTATTTAACTCGTGGTGTTTGATTATCTCGTATTCTATTAAATCGCACTAAAGGCAGCTGCCTCGTAGTTACTGCTGTCGCTTGTTTTTCTTTTCTTCTTCCCCACCCCCTTTGGATTTTTATTTCCTTATTGTTGTCAGGCCCCCAAAAGAAAACCATAACAGCCTCCTGCTGTAGCCAGCGAAAGATACGCATCTTTTTGCGGGTGCCTATACTTAAATGTAAGCCTGCCCAGAGAAGCAGATCAGCAACATTTCTGTAGGAGGCTTTTCCAAGTTGTTCCGCCCTTGCTGATGGGCAGGGAAGGGAAAAGTCTTTAAAAAAATATATCTATCACAGGGAAAACACAGTTTTATCAACTGGCAGGTAAGTGCTGAGATCTGAAACAGGCACTGTGTAAACACAGCGGATCGACTTTTTTTAAAAAAAAGAAGAAGAAAAGGCTTTGCTTTACAGAGTCAATTTCCCTGGCACCTGAAAATCGAAGCTCCATGCGTGTGACAAACAAGGAAGTGCGGCTCTCCCGCTTGACAAGAGCGCCCTCACCTTGCTGCTCGCAGAGCAGCGCCCAGGCAGGCTCCGGGCTCCGGCAGCCGCACTGCTCCGGCGGGCCCGGGACAGGCAGGGGCAGGGGCAGGGCAGATCTCGGCCCTGCTCCGCATCTTCAGCTCTACGGACATCTCCGGCCCTTGTCCCTGCAGCAGCTTTGCGCTGAATATACCAGAAGCAGCATGCCGCATAGCCATCACGAGAGAAGTGTACAGATAGGCAGAAAGGGACGTCTAAAACTCGACCCCGGGTTAAAGCAATCCAGTAAAACCTTCATTGCGGAACCGATTCAGTCGTGGGGCAAATTTCTGCCAGACTGCCAGCCACGTGTCAGCTTACTCTAAACGGGACTCTTTGCTTTGAGTTCTCCATTTCTTTGCGCTGAAAAATGAACTGTACACTCGGATATGAAAGAGGAGATCAAAGCAATCAATACTTCATTACCACTTGCTCTGATTACGTTCAGCAGGTGCCGTATCTCGCAGCATTTTGGTAACTTAAATTGGTGGATTAAAAATTAATTATTTTCCCGAGCTTACAAATTAAGGGAACAAGGGAATTCAATTCATTTACAGAGCGGGGCACGATTCAGTGTTTGTTTCTTTTTTTTTTCCCTCTCCCAAGCAGCTCAAAGGCAGAAAAACGAGAATTTTAGTCCGTCTGAGATGCAGACTTTTTCATGTGTAGCAATATGATCAAGTCTGGTAAATCAGTGACCCCAGCTCCTGATACTGCAAGGACTGTCGAGGTCTGCAACGTCAATAAGTATTTTAATTACGGCAGACCTGGGAATGGTGGGCAGTGGGAGGAAGAGGGGAAAAAATGCGTCGATTTTAAAATAAATAAAATAAATAAATAAATGTCGTCAAACATCGCTTTCAGAGTTTGAAATGTTAAAGCTGTTTTTTCATGGGGAAAGTTTCTGCCGGTTGGTTTATCCACAGCGACCCCGATGTCAATTTCTAAAATAAAGGAAAAGAGAACTTCTGTCTTTGCTCCCCCAGAATTGCTGATAGTAGTGGCTTTCTGGTGAATTTAGGAAAAACCAGCGTGATCTGTCCCCCTGAAAGTCGCCAGGACCGCCTATCCGTGCCTGAACCGCTGCGAAGTCAGAGATTTGAATCTCTTGTTTTAGAAACACTCTTGGTCACCGCAGTGTAGCTGTTACGGGGACTGGGGAAGTAGCGATTTTAATTCTTAACAGACAAAAACCAAAACAAAACAAATACCCCAAACTACTGCTGTTCACTCCAAATATTTCTGGTTTCAAATTTGATCGCAAAGCTGCATCACGTCGAAAGATCTACGCGTAATTGTTGCTGCACTGAATAAACCAGACAACCCCCCCCCCCCC
>NW_017729025.1:67866381-67869645 GCF_001723915.1 Gavialis gangeticus
TCTACCACCCCCCCCCCCCCCCCAGCAAAATAAGCTGTTTTAAGATGACTTGAGCTTGGAGATGCATACAAGGTTCACTCACCGAGCCCCGGGAAGGAGGAACACGAGCATGCCTGAAGCCTCTGTTCTTTTCTTTCCGGTGTAGGTAATTCTTCACAGCGTCTTAAAAAGACAAAGAAAACAGTGCACACGTGTCAGTGTCTTGATAGCAAGCCTTTAAGTTTTAAAAAAAGTAAAATAAAAATATTCACGTTATAGATTTACTGCCAGAATGTACAAAATAGTGAAGAAATGTTCGACCTACAAGTTAAAATTCAATGGCTTAACAAGGGAAACTATTTAACTTGGGCGGGGGCACCCTTAACTTGGGACAAAAACAGTTCTAATGTAACTGGTGTCTTGAAATAGACTTCAGTTGCACAGGCGATCTGGTTATTATTGGGGTATTGGGAAACAATACGTGTAGACAGAAGTCTGTCATCTATATTCATTCGCATCACATGGATCTGCCTGCGAGGAGAAGAGGAAGAAGTAGTGAAGGTTTTCTTTAAGTGCACCTACCCTGCTGGCGGGAAAGCTTGCTGGGATTGCTGGGCAGGTTTTCTTTCTGGAGGGTCCCATCTCTCTGGAGTAAGCTGCAGTGGAGTTGAGGGCAGGTTCTCCGGTGAGGTAGGAATGTGCAGGAACTCCGCCCTCTGGGCACAGTCACACAAACCCAGCAAAACAGCCACAGCCAGCCCTAAAACCTCTAATGATCTTCACCTTCACCTCTTGCTAACCCAGTTCTCCACTTTCTGACCCATTTACCCAGTCACTTTCACCACAGGGGAAAAAAACTGTCTTCAGAACAAGAGCATTTGAGCTTCAGATGTACCCAGACACTAGTGGTGGGGAAAAGTCCATGGGTATATAGATCCTAGAGGTGTACACAATCGCCTTGATAACTCTATAGTCAAATGACATATAGTGTGCATATTATTTCTATAGATTTCATTCTGCATTCGTGTAATGTGTATATGTTCTCTTTAAATATATGTATTTACATATGTATAATATACATATAATATATACATATGTATATACATATAGTATATATGTGTATATACTATATGTATGTACATATATACATATACATATACACATAATATAGACATATACATATGCACACACAGATACATACTTGTGCATATTATATTTGTATATGTATAGAATGTGTTAGCAATATATGCAAGTAGCCTGTAATGAGTATGGAATTCAATATATAAAGGCGATAATACACACCTACAGATTTTTGTGACCAATAAAATAATATGATCACTAAATTAGCAATGAGTATTCAAGTCTAACTTCTTATCCAGGCAAAAAAAAACAAAACCAAAAACTCTTATTGAGTTCAAGTGGAGTTTTGCTTGAGTAGGCAGTGCATAAGTTCTGACTGGGACTCAATCTCATAGCGTGTGGTGAGGGGGTGTCTGTCTGAATCATAATTTCTGATAGAAATCTTAATAATCATCAGAAAGGAGTCAGAATTAGAAAAATACAGATCCGCCCATACTTTTTCAGTGGTCAGATTTTTTTTTTTAAGATTTCCTCCGCCCAATGGTCGTACTTAGATGGATTTCATTATTGTTTATTTTTACGCAAACGATCTAGCTGGTATTTCGCATAAACTGAGCTGTTTTCGTGAAGCCAATTTAGGAAGTTTAAAATATATAAAGGAAATAAAAGAAATTAAACCAGGGGGCTTGTCTGACGTTCGACTGCAAATTTAGAAAGCAGCTCATTAATGACCATTTATTTTTTTCTAGCACTTAAAAAAATCAACTAGAAGTTTATTGATGCTTCATCTTCTATATAGATGAACTATAGAGAAGATGACCTACATAGAACAATTTGATCGTCCCAAAAACAAGCCAAAAAGATGACAATAGCTTCTTAATTTTTAAAAATGAACAATACCAAAGGGGAAGCCCTAGGGGAGAAAAGCCACTGGGATATCTTGACACATTATAAATATATATATTTTAATTGCCTAAAAGATCTTAAAAGTTCGACTTCAGGCGCCTGCATGTCCAAAGTGTATGGAAACAAACATAAAATCACACCTTTTTGCTGAAGAAAAAAAATCCCCTTAAATTTCACACCGCACTGTCGTATGTTTGAAGACTTGTTAAAAGTCATCTTGAATTAACAAAAGTTTTAGCTTGTTGGATGGGAGACAGAGGAAAGTAAAATATAAAACCAGGGCCTTTTTTGTTCGGCTACACGATATTCATACTTTAGCATGTTTCTTCAAAATTATTTCCATCCCAGGTTATATTTATACACTAACCTGACTACCTTACCAGATCAAGCACCTCCCCCCTCCCCTACATCAGTAGGAAGAAGAAAAAAGTCAATAACACCTGAAATGCTTAGGCAGCACTTTGTTATGGAACCCAAAGTTAAGCACCAAGGAGAGCTTGTTTAAAACTTGTCTATTATAGGCACCTAGAGAAATATAGTAGTGCCACTTCCCCCACCTCCCACCCCCCAAGGAATTATCATCCATCACGCTTACCTAATTAATGCTTATTAACCACTGTAAAACTTTGATTTGGAGAGATGCCTTTAGCCAATTTGGCTATTCACTCCCCCCCTCCCTCCCCCCAGTATATTATCAGCAAGTTTTGTTTAAAAAAATAAAAGCAAAACAAAACAAAAACCCTGCAAACGGAATAATATGTTAAATATGTGCTATTGGATTTCCCACAATATGCAACCTTTTGGAAGCGTTAAATAATAAATCATCTCCTTTGTCAGCTGCAGCAGATGCCATTCTTTTAAGTTTCTTAGGTAAAAATATACAGAATGGGGACTCCACATTTTAAAAACTTAAATTCACGCATTTTTCTGATCAAATTTAGCTTCCAATTTGATTGTATCAAAGTATTATTTGCCATTGTTACGAACACTCATTCGTTTGGGCATGATCTTAAGTTTTAATGGACGAAGATTTCTTTTCTGCGTGGGGGGGAGGGGTGGAGTGTAGGAGGTGAGCTTCATAGTAGTGTCACTAAAACAAAGCAACCTTTTCCGTACACTTATGATGAATCTGAACTGCAAGAGTTAGAGTGGAAGCCAAGACTATCAGAGATTGTTCTGCCTCCTACCCCAAGAAGTAATGCCTGGTATCCCATCTCTCACTGAACGTCACCCTACTCTCCCCCTTCCCTGCAGATTTGCTTGCATTTGTTTGTGTAGGTCTTATTATCAGAAGATTTT
>NW_017729025.1:67869656-67873160 GCF_001723915.1 Gavialis gangeticus
TTTTTTCCCCCTCTCTCTCCCCGTGTGGTCACTATTCTAATGTTTTAAGAATTCGGGGTTTGCTGTTTTTCTTTCTCCTCCCCCCACCCCACTTTTTTTTTTTAAAGAAAGATCAACTCTTTAAAGTGTTTGCCGATAACATCTCCGGGATAGAGATTATTTTTCATTGGGCCTATTGTGAGAAGTAACCGGCTTATTGCATTACTGCAGCACACATTTCAGACTATACAACTGTAACAAATGAACAACTTGTCCTCCACGGACTCACTGCGGGATCCAATTAGTTCGTAAACCTTTTGCACAAGTTTTCTAATTACTTTCAAGAGTTTGTGGCTCTTATAGGGTTCCTTTAACTCCTCAAGAAACGGCTTCAGTTTTAGGATCAAATACTTCTTTAAAGAGTCCTCACATCGTCCCCTTAAAGCAAATGGATCAGTTCCTCAAGTCAAGGCGAGATACTTACGTACGTTTTTATATGCTAGTGGGCTTCAGTAAATATTTAGCACTGGAGGACAAAATGTGAGAAAGAGATTCATTTTAGTGCTTCGCATTTTAAAATCATTAAAATTGCCTTTTAAAAGAGGCTGACACACTGCTATGCAATCTACCATATCATGTGACTACTTCGGCAATAGCTCTATAATATACTGCAACTTCAGCTCATCCTCAGCATCTTGGGGAGCGGGAGGGTGGGGGAGGGGGAAAGCCACCAGAAAAATACTTGCTGGCTGACAACTAGAGGCAGTTTAACAATATTTTAAGCAAGAACTCTTTGCAGCATTAAAACATGGATAACCCTGAACGTTATTTTATTAAAAGATTATGCACATAGGTACATGAAGGTAGTAAGTGTACCCATATATACACGTATCCTGTCTACTTAGGCGTAGTCCTAGAAGCCAAACTCTGTAAACTAAGCAGCTTGTCCAAATCCCTTTCTCCATTAAAATCATATCTATGCCCTAACAATGATTTAAACACAAAAGTAATTTTTTGAGGGTGGGAAGGGGGGGTGGCATTTACTCGAAAAGTGCAGAGAATAATGTAGATCACAAGTTAGGTGGGTTTAAATTCTCTCATTTAGCCCCGTGGGTGTAACCACGTAAATTTAAGGGGTAAAATCCCGGACATCTTTAATTCAATGCCTATTCTAGTAAGCGGAGCTAGATCGCACTACGTTTTTAAGGAGAACTCCCCAGACAAGTCAAAGGGAGTTCCGGTCAGGAAAGGATGACATACGAACTGCCCTCCCGTTTGATTAAATAGCCTGCTTCTTTAACATGCAAATTACAGATTTTTCCCCCAACTATATTAAGAGAAAAAAGGAGCGCGTGAAAAAATGTGGGCCTTGCATATGCAGCACTGAACTCCCTAGAGCTCTAGAGCCTTTTAAGTCTATTTAATAAAAGAGACAAAAAAACTATCGAGTATATATGAATTTAGCCTATTTTTTTATTTCTGTGTGTTTATAGTAAACATTTTTGTAAGTGACAAACACGGGCATATGACCACAGTATCACAATCAAGAAATTTTAAGACGACATTAACAATCACTCAAATTTATGCGGCATTTGCGCAACACAGGTTACATATTTGCAAGGTTTACCTATAAGTACAATAGGTATTAACATTTCACTACATTTAGAAAAAAAATAAAGGTGACCTGTTAGTGACCACATACATCAAAATATACACAACACAAACTGAAGGCAATCATTAATTTTGTCCCCTTCTGATTCATTTGAACGGGCAGTGCTGCAAACTGAAACAATGTTGTTGTTGCTTTAAATTACTTAGTACACTGAGTGCATTTTCTAAAACCCAATCTTTGGTCTAAAAGTAAACAAAACAAAACGGAACCAAAAATCAAAATCAAAATCAGTTCATTAAAGAAAAGGACAAAATCATAAATGGCCAAAATGTAGCTTTTGGGCATCTTTCACTATTCAATCTGCTTAAATACAAATCACATTTGAATTTTAATGGGTTTCATAAATTTAGTGGGCTTTTTTTTTTCCTTCCCAAGGTCTGCATCCACCAACATATCCATGATAACTTATAATACTGCAAACATGGAAACTCTGGCGGTTTTAGTGATAGGCTTGTCATAGCTGAATAAAAATTGCAAAAGCAGTCACTATTTAGATACACATTCTACTATCATTTTGACTTCCAAACTTCATAGTCTACAATGTCCTCTCCCCACATTGCACCTTGCTGACGCTCCTCCCCTCGCTGGAATAATAAACAACCCTAAAGACTGAACAAACGTACAGAAAATGGGGGACTTAATAAAAAATACCTGGACTTTTTTGTTTTGTATTTTTTTGTTTGTTTGTTTCTCTCTCTCTCTCTCTCTCTCTCTTTTAATTCTCATGTACAATGCAAATGTGTGTAAAATGTTCACTTACAGTCTGCTCCCATGGAGGTTAATGTATTAAAGGGTTTGAAGAAGACCCCTGATTTTGATGTGTGAAATAATCAGAAAGTCCTCCGGACAGTCCCGTTGTAAAACTTGGCAAAGAAGGTCTTAAGGACTCACAGGGGAGAGTGGAGGGCGCCTGCGGAGACGTGGAGGAGGAGGCTGCCCTGGCCGTCATTGAAGTGCTGCTTTGAGAAGTCATTGAAGGGTGAGGGACATGGGGGAAAAAGTAACTGGTCTGGCCCGCGAGAAGGTTCACGGAGCAAGGGTTCAGGGAATAGGTGCCAGAGCAGGGGACTGACAAGCCACATGGCACTGAGGCGGCCAGCGCTGCTGCTGTGAGGTGATGAGTGGCGTAAGGTATCTCTCCATTGACTAGTCTATCAACACTTAACCCATTCGACGTGGAAAAGGAGTGGTTGTTTCCCAAGGAGTTTTGAGTCAACACTGAACTGTAGGGCATGGGGTGGCTGGGGTAGGCGGACGTGGTGCCATTGTAACTCAAAGTGCTGCTGGCCCGGGGGTGGTGCAGGGAGAGGAAAGGGGACATGGGCCAATACAAAGATCCTGCCCTATCCATGAATGTCAGTCCGGTGGAGGTGAGGCGGGCGCCCCGCTTGAAGGCCAGCTTGGCCCGCGACGTGGTGGACCTCCGGCGGAGCTTGCCCGTGGTGCCCCCGATGAAGACGTCGTCGCTGGAAGGGTCCAACATCCAGTAGTTCCCTTTGCCCGGGTCGTCGTAGTGGCGGGGCACCTTGACGAAGCACTTATTGAGCGAGAGGTTGTGGCGGATGGAGTTCTGCCAGCCCTGCTTGTTCTCCCGGTAGTAGGGGAAGTTCTTCATGATGAACTCGTAGATGCCGTTCAGCGTGAGGCGCTTCTCGGGGCTCTGCCGGATGGCCATCATGATGAGCGCGTTGTAGCTGAACGGCGGCTTCTCGTACTTGCCGTTCTTCTTCTCGCCCTCCTTGCCGCCCTCGCCCTCCTTGCCCCCGTCGCCCGCCGCCTTCTTCTCCTCCGCCGCCTTGTCCTTGTCGTCCGCCAGCTCCGCCGCCGCCGAGCCGGGCTCGCCCTTGCCCGCC
>NW_017729025.1:67874040-67875575 GCF_001723915.1 Gavialis gangeticus
TTGGGCACAATTAATTCCCGAGCTCCGGACGCGCACTAGGGCTGTACAAAAATTTTTGGTTGAACCTTTCCCACCGGCCGCCCAATCAGGGCCCGCGGCGTGCTGGAGCGTCTCCGCCGCCGGCAGCCAATCCGGCCGCGCTGCCCGCCCCCTCCGCTCCCCGCCCATCCCCGCCTGGCTCCAGCTGCGCAGGGATACCGGCGGCGCGGCGCATCACCGCGGCAGGTTACCGTCTTGTTCCCCCCCACCCCCGGGCCTCACTCCGCTCCTGCGCAGCGCCGAGCCCTCTCTCGCCGCCCGCGGCCCCGCGCGCCCGGCGACACCCCGGCTCGGACCTGCGGGGAGGGCAGGGGGCGAGGGGGACGCGGGTACTACTTTGCGGAGCCCACCACTGCCCGCCGGGCCCTGGCACTGGTGGAGGGGCGGCCGGGGGCACGGGCTGAGTGATTCGTGCGCGGGTCCCCGGGCCTCCGGCTCCGTCCCCTCCATCCATCCTCCATTCACTTATTTATTTCTGTATCCGGTTCACCCGCGTTCGCGGGGACAAACAGGCTGCAAAGCCGAGGCCCGGGGTGCTCGGGGGACGGGGTTTGCGGGAGGGTGGCGGGGGGCCAGCGGGACTTCCAGCCCTCCTGCTCGCCTGGAAAGGCAGGGCCAAGAGGTGATCTGGCTTGGGGGGCGGGGGCCGGCGCACCGAAGAAGCGAGGGCCGCCTCCTTCCAGCGCTCGACACTTGCCGCCGTGCGGGTCCGCTGCAAATGTGAGTTCAAAGGGAAAATAATAATATTAATAATAATATTAATAAAGGCGAGGTAAAAATCTCTCTTTCTCTCTCTGTGATGTAGCCTGTTCGGCGTGACGGCTCTGCACGTGGCGGGGTTTCGCTCCTGTCCTTCTCTCTCTTTCTCTCTCTGCCTCTCCCGGATTTCCCTCGGGGCGCCTGATTGCCACTCGGGAGTCCCGCTCGCGACCCGAAATGAAATGGTCCCGATCCTGCCTTCTCCGCGGGAACCGC
This sequence comes from Gavialis gangeticus, assembly GCF_001723915.1. NCBI lineage: Eukaryota > Metazoa > Chordata > Crocodylia > Gavialidae > Gavialis > Gavialis gangeticus. The sequence continues at coordinate 67,875,055 of NW_017729025.1, forward strand.
TTCCTTCCAGGTGCCTGGGCAAGGAAACCTCAGAGCAAGGACATGTGTGGCGCTTCTTGGTGCTCGGTTTCGCTCTTACCCCGCGTGTTTCCAGCCAGAAAAAAAATGTATACACATATACACAAAAGTATACATAGACACACACTTATACATATATAGACACATACATAATATATATTATATATAATATGTATTATGTATGTGTATATGTACGTGCGTGTGTATGTGTGTGTGTCTACACACGTATTTGGGTGTGTGTATACGGTATATATATGCACATACATCCATACACACACATACATCATATATATGTGTGTGTGTGTATGCATATGTATATATAATGTGCGTGTGTGTGTGTGTATGGAAGTATGTGCAGGCCAAGTGCGGGTATAGAAAAATATGTCTGTGTGGGCATACAATGGGATCCGCACGGTATTTGTTGCCTTTGTTGTTGCGATCCGTGATATTTGGACTTCATGGTGTGGTTCTGCGGTTCTTGGTCTTGGTTGGGGGGGGGGGGG
>NW_017729025.1:67875653-67878429 GCF_001723915.1 Gavialis gangeticus
TACTTTTTTTAATCTGAAAATTGGGGGGGGGGGGGAGGGGGGAGCTGGGAGGATAATGAGTCGGGTCCTCCCGGGTTAAACGAAATGATCTGGCAGCACTGCCTCCCTGCCAATGTTCTTTAAATACGACGGGAAAGAGGCGAGCTCACGGCTAGGATTTCCTTGGGACGGGAATTCAGGGTTAATCGTTCAAACCAAACTCTTCCTGATTCTGGACATGAAAAACACCGCCTGGATGCGGAAGGAGAATGGAGAAACACCCGCAGTGGGGGAAAACCCCCCCAAACCCCAACAACATAATGCTTCCATTACGAGCAAAGTAATATACAAAGACAACAGACAGCATATTCCACCCCGTCACTGCAGAAGTTCCCAATCCTTTTTTAATACTTATTCTGTAGGACTGCGGTGATTAAAGGGAAACATGGTTTAGCAGACATTATTCCTCAAACTCAATCCTAATGTATACCATCTATCCCATGGAAACGGGTTAAGTACTCAGTTGGCAACGTGTGTGTGTGTGTGTGTGTGTGTGTGTGTGTGTGTGTGTGTGTGTGTGTGTGTGTGTGTGTGTGTGTGTAAGGGAAAGAGAGAAAGAGAGCGAGAGGAGAGGGAGAGAGAAAATAAATAATAAGAACAATTACAATGGCCAATAATAAACAATTGCAATTGGGAATGGCATGAACTCTGTACATTGGATTAACCTCAAATGACCTTACCGCAATTGTATTTATTTATCCTATTTTGTAACAGGTCGCTACTGACAAAAAAGATAGAAGTCAATGAACGAACACTTTATTTTTAATTTTTTTAGAATTGTATTTTTTTAATGTCAGTTAACAAGCATGTCAATGCACGTCACTGAACCTAGTGTATTGGAATTGTTCAGAGCGCTTGTGATGTGGAATATGGCTTGGTTCTGCAATGGGATGGGGTAAGAGGGAAGGTAAGATCTGTATGTATTTATTATTATTTATTACCATTATTCTTGTGTAAAGGATTTATTAATGTGCCTGATGGCTGTAAGTTGGGATCCCGTTGGAGTGGCTGGGCCCAGTGCGTTTTCTTACTCGGTCTAGCATGTAATGATTCGGTGTAACCGGATTCTTGAGAAAGGACAGGTTACGTAAACATTTACTGATGTGGAGTAACTATACTATTTGTACTCTGATATGCAGGAAGGAAAGTGTTGATTAACACAGAAGAAAAAAAAGCGAAATTAGCTGATTGCATGCTCATAAGTGCAAGCTGTCATTGAACTGCTTTTAAAATAGACACAGCTGGGTGTTTGTGTTGAAAAATTTCTTGTGTTTTTGCTAATACTGAAATAAGCATGATTTTGTATACCAAACATTTTCAGATCATTAAAATTTGTAATCTGTGCTGGTTTGAAACACAAAGAAAAGAAACAGATTCATTTCGCTGTAAAATTTGCTGATATTATATTAACTCAATCAGGTCTGTACAAATGGTGCATTGTGCCTTATCAAATCTCTTTGAGCCACTTAATACACAAAGTACCAAACGTGTGTATTGTTTGTTAACATTGAACGTTTTATTCAAATCCCAGCTCTGCAGCAAACTGGAGGAGATCTCGTTTAATGTAACACTGACATCGCCTGTTGAAATTTTAATGCTCTGAGGTGTTTCTTAGGTCAGAGCTCCGTTTACTTTGCGTTGTGATCGGAGACGAAAATGTAGCAGGGGAAAAAATAAACATTTCATCATCTTGCATTTCGGATCGCGAGGCTGAGAACGACAGAAATGTGCGTTTCAAATGCCTAATAATCTAAATTTAGTGTCCAGCCATTTGTCATGGCTTCAGAATAAAGCGCTGTACCCAAATTTAGGATTTTTTTTTAAATACCGTGGCAATGCAATTTTCCCTAAAAAGAAGATTTTGCTGCCAAAATGTCCTACGTGTCTCTCCAAGGCCGTGACGGTTTATCTACTCTATACAGGACACGAAAAGAAATGTAATAAAAAACCACGTCGATTATTATTTTGATGGACATTAACCTTCAAGGCCTGTCTGCTGTTTTCTCCTCCCAACAGGAAATTCTCAGTTTCTAGCATGCAGGCTGTTTGCTTCGGGCATGCAGAAAGTGCTAGTGTCTATTAGCCAGGTCCCACATCCTGCCTAAGGCAGGACTCCAATTCGTGTCGAGGCGTGCAGTTTTGCCTAAAACCGGGGCAGGATGACGCCTAGCGGGGCTGCCCCCCGCCCTTCAATCTGCCCTGAGTAGAGCTGTGGGAAGATGGCCTGGAGTGGGAGCCTTGGCTGAGCTGGAGGCTCTTGTGTGAGAGAGGAGAGGAGCCTGCGCTGCACAGGATCCCCAAAGGGGAACAGCAAGGAGTGGGCTCTGCTCTTTGTGCGACAAGGGTTTCGCAGCCCGCCGCGTGCACTGGCTCGGGGTGTAGTCTCTTGCTGTACTTGCTACACGACAATTCAAAGTTTAGAACAGATCGACCCATTAGCTAGAATGGGAACATGGGAACCAGTGTTCCCCTCGGGGGACAAAGACCAGGCTGAGGATGAGTGTTCCCATGTACCAGGACTCTCCATCCATGCAATGCCTCGGCCTGATTTTTTTTCTTTTTTCTCCTTTTCTTTCTTTTGCCATTCTCCTTTACTCTTAATCTTTAAAGGACCAAGGACAATCCTACTTCCCAGTACCCCGAATGAGCCCAGGTACGGTGTGAACTTTTTTTTTTTTTGGTATTATTATTATTATCAGAAGTAAAAGCGGGGGTGGGGAGGGGGGGAGACTCCTTG
>NW_017729025.1:67883429-67884852 GCF_001723915.1 Gavialis gangeticus
CGGGGTTGACTTTTTTTTTTTTTGGTATTATTAATATTATCAGAAGTAAAAGCGGGGGTGGGGAGGGGGGGAGACTCCTTGCTCCCAGGGTCTTACAGGGGCTAAGCTGTTAAAATGTAATGACAGCTTCATAAATGAATTAGAGTTTCTTCAGCCATGAATAAAGGGTATTTAATAACCACGCTTCGGTGGCATCATGCTTCCATGAAAGGAGTCAGAACACTTCATGTTAACATCCCATAATGACATATTAAATACAGTCAAGTGCAACTCTCTTTTCCCTCTTGGCTAGAAGCTGCCCTCCTTTGTACCTGAACAATTAAGGTAAGGGCGAACCCAAACCATCCTATAGTGATACCTTTGGCTTATGGGGCGTCTCAAAAGGCTTGTACAGCCGTCCACTAAACAAAGGGCCGAACTTTTTTGCCAATAGGTGGACGGCTGACTGGAGGGCGAGGTGGCTGCCTGCCTGGCTGGAGGGGAAGGTGGATGGAGGAAGAAAGAGAGAGGAAGAAACAACTATGCCCCACTCGTAGTGGCCCCTTACATAGAGGGAAGTATAGGTGTCCTCTGGCTAGCCAGCTCTTATCTAATCCGTAACAGCTGGCAATGGTGCTAACATTTAGTGATTAGAAGTTACTCTATTTAGCGTGTTGCATCCTTCTTCTGTGGGTTTTGGTTACAGGTTATACGATTAGGTTGGCGAGAACAGTAGTGAACTAAACTTCCCAGTAAGAGGTCTTCACACCAGGGAAGTGTTACTTTGCTGCAACAGCCCTGCCTCGTCACTCATTAGGATGCTGCAGGTTGTCAGCGGCTTCTTCTGCGCGCACACGCGCGCACTGCACACACACACACACACACGCGCGCACACACACACACACAACCACACACAACCACAGCACTAAAACTAAATTAAGAAGCCGATGATTACAAGCGTCTGCGAGGCCTGTCATTTCAGCATCCTTCCATCATAACATTGTGGCACCGAGAAATTTGCTTGAAAACCCTGGAAAAAGTGTCTCTGCGAGAACCTCCTTTCGGAGGTAGCACACGTGTGAACTTCCAACAGAGGCTGGGAGCTACTTCGGATGCACGAGCCCTTTCCCCAGGAGAGACGAAGGCTGCCAGGACCCGCTGGGCGCTCCAGACCCGGGTGAGTCTCTCTCCGCTCTCCTGCACCAGGTACGTAGGCTCTGGGTGTGATTCAGACTGGATCGTTTGGAAATCCACTGCAGCGTTTCTTCAGGAGCCTTCGGGGGAACTCCCCCTAATGATAGATCTGCTATGAAAAGTCCCTACTGGATGACTAATGGTTATTGGCATCGAGTGCCCCTTTAAGGAGAGCAGCACATATTGTGCCGAAGACCCTGCGAGCACCCTTTAAATACAAACATTTTAAGTTCCCCCTTCCTCCCCCGTT
>NW_017729025.1:67889852-67896977 GCF_001723915.1 Gavialis gangeticus
CCCCGTTGTTTTCGGGCCACTTGTGTTATTTCTCTCCATTCCCCCCGCCCTTCCAGGCTCCCTACTCTTCCCCGCCACCCCCCACCTCAGCAGCTAACTGCTCGGTTGCTAAATGTTGCAAGGAGAGGTACTTTTCTTTTCTCCATCCTTTGATAAGCGGCACTGCAGCCTAAAGGACGAACAGGGACTAGGGCACTGTATCCTGGAGGAGGAGTCCTTTGGACTCCAGGACAGATACCGTTAAAGCAATGGAAGTCATCAATCATGTTTAAAGGGCTCCTCAACTTATTTCAGTGTCTAGTAGAGGCTGTGGGGGGTAGTGGACATAGTGGACAATTGCTGCGGGGGATAGAAGCCTTTCATCCTAGTACTGTAAGGGTGCGACAAGAAGGAATTGGGGGGATGGAAATAGATCTGCGCAAACAGGATGTTTTGAATTTCCCACGGCTGGTAGAGACATAGAAATTTAAACCCGATCGACTTAGAAGAAAGCCCCTTCCCCCCCTTACGTGTGTTAAAACCATAGAAAATGAGGGTTAGTAGGGACCTCAGGAGGTCACCGAGTCCAGCCCCCTGCTGAAAGCAGGACCATCCCCAACTAGATCATGCCATCCAAGGCTTTGTCTACCCGGGTCTTAAAAGCCTCCAAGGATGGAGACTCCACCACCTCTCTGGGTAGCCTGTTCCACTGCTTTACTACTCTCCTACTGAGAAAACCACCTTGCCCTTCTCATCATTAGCCTGGCATTGGTTGGGCTTCTGCAAGCTGAGGAAGGATGCTCCTCACGCTTGCATTACAGGGAAACTTCAACGTGGTGGTGTATTTGTTTGTTTTTTTAGACTCCTAATTCCCAATAGGATAGCGGGTAGAGATCTGTCTGGGTGCACCGTCTTAGCCTCCTGCATTGCATGTGCTCAGCGGGCAACAAAAAAGTTCTCCCTGCTTCACACGGAAACAGAAGAAGGAAGATGCACCCATGTACCCTTCAGGTCTTTGTAGCTTAGGAAAACAAGATTACACAGGCAATGGAAGGGGGTGAAAAGCCGTCTGCACTGCCGCAGCTTTCAAGAAATCGCTTCTCTTCTCTGCTCGTGGCTGGCCACCAGGCTCTCTCTCCTTCTGTTCTGTAGAAAGCTGTCCAAAGTTAGCAGGTTGAATTAAATCCCTGGGAAATAAAGGAAGGAAGAATGACAAAAAGCAACAAACAAACAAACACACTGCTCTACACCGAGGTTTCGAGCTGCTCTTTTACAAAGCCAGACTCCGAGCCTTTCAACACGCTGCTTCCAGGTTCAGTGGAGTCTGCACTTGGGATATTTTGCAAAGGACAAATGCGGTTTGTTCCTGGAGCTGTGGCCAGCCGAATAGAAAACACAGAGCCCCTGTCCTGTACCCCCCACCCCACTACCAATGCGCGCACACACACACACACACACACACACACACACACACACTTTGCAAAGAAAACAGGAAAGGCTTTTTTTTCTTAATAGAATTCCACTCGGATAAACTGAGTTTGGACCCAGATTTTTAGGGCCTAGAGGCCCCTCTCCCCGCTCCCGCCCCCGTAACATAATACAGAGCGAGCCGAAGACATACAAGTACCATGCACCCACAAAGCAGAAGGCGTTTGCAAAGCAGGGAAATAACTTCCGCACTGATTTCTCAAATCAAACCTCAGCTGCTCTCTCCCTGTCTTGAGTTCAAGCCAAAGAGCAGTAGGTCTGCTGGGTGCTTATTTCAGACGCTATACGGTAACTGTGAGACTGGCAAGTTACACAAGTGCCAGGATAGGAATTATTTTAGCCTGAAGAAGGTTGTCCATGAACCAAGTCTTGGTTGCCTCTTGGGCAGACTCGCGTGAGTAAGACAAGCAGGAGTCGACCCTCCCGGCACATTGTTTTGAGGGCACTTTATACTGGTTAGGATGCTCCCAGTGTTTTCTTCCTATCTTTAGGAGAAGGGGTGGGGGATGGGATGAGGGGCTTGTTGGGTTATCATAATTCCTACTTTTTTAGAGTAAGTTTCTTGGGGAAGGACTTCTCTCATACCCATGCAACAGTGGGTGTGTTCATTTATTATTTTAATACGATAAGACTTTTAGACAGAGCCTATGGGGGGGAAGGGGTGGGTTTTCCCCCCTCCTCTTTGTTTCTGGAATTGTTCTTCTTTCTAAGTACCAGCGCAAACAAACAAACACACAAAAATTACTGGCAACAAGTTAAATCCCATTTGTGTCCCTCCCACCAAGCGTGGACTGTGCCTCGTGAAAGGACCTGAGTTTGTAGTTTTGCCTTGACATTAATTTGTCCAACAAAGCGAAGCGACTGCAGACAGACTCTCCGGGCAATGACAATGTAGAGAGGAAAAATATTGAAAGAAACAATTCTCCTGAGACATTCCTCTTTTGTGTGTTTTCTCCTGCCCACCTTTCAGATGGTGAGAGGGCGCACGCACTGGATGTATTTCTCTGGGAGTTTTTTGGCAAACACTATTTATTTTTAATGCAGATCTAAACTCCAGGAAAACAATTAAAGGATGCTGCAGCTCCAGAAACTCAAGCAAATAAACAGCCCCCTTTGATTACTGACAAACATATTATCAACAAAGAAGATCTTATATAGTCTATGTCTCCAAACACCAGCAGTCATGGGGTAGTCTGAGGGTTTATGTCGAGGAGCTGGCCCACATTTTACTGTATACTGTGATGTCAGTTTAGAAAAAAGACAGTATTTCCTTTTGTTCCCCTAATGGATGTTTGTGAGCTTCCTGACAGTATAGTAGACCCTTAATAAATAGATTAAAAAATATAACCTTCTGTCACAAATGGACAGGACCGTGATAAGTAAAATGCAAATGGATGACTTGTATTAAAATACCCTGACTATAAATTCCTAGGAGATGCTCATCTATTTTAGGCCTGACCATTGCAAATAACACGTAAGCGATACATTTTCACAAACTTCAACAATTTGCAAATTCGGTTCAACTTTAGCTGCTGTGGTGGATACGTATTTTGTAGTATGAAATTTACCTTTGAAAATCCTGAAAATATGCGATAGCATATTACAAATCATGTTCTTTTTCGTATTAGAATTGTGATGTATTTGTTAAATTCAATGTATGCTTCCTGGCATTACTGCAGAAACTCCTGATCGAAATAACCGAGAGCTGTATAACCCTAGAAGTATTATTTCCATGTGCTAGAATCCATGTATCTATCTATCTATCTATCTATCTATCTATCTATCTATCTATCTATCTATCTATCTATCTATCTATCTATCTATCTATCTATCTATCTATCTATCTATCTATCTATCTATCTATCTATCTATCTATCTATCTATCTATCTATCTATCTATCTATCTATCTATCTATCTATCTATCTATCTATCTATCTATCTATCTATCTATCTATCTATCTATCTATCTATCTATCTATCTATCTATCTATCTATGCATGCATGCATCCATGCATGTCTCCCTCCCTAAAGATACTAAAGCCACTCTTGGAACTGTAATCGTCAATAAAAAAAAAGAACATATGAACAGTATACAGCTAATTGCTCTAATTGCTTGGAGGAATGTAATTGGCATTATATTTTTCTGTTGCACTGTGTCTATACCTATTCTCCCTTGATAAATATTAAAAAACTGAACTGCTTGTCTCGACATGTTCCTGTGTTTTGAAGCACAACAAAATCATTACAATAAAGTGATCAAACCTCATTATGCATGGAACATTTTTTTGTGTTTGTGTACTGCCTTCTCGTGTCAGTTGAGCAGAGTGCCTTGGTCTATGCAGTCCTCTGGACTCGCAGATTTTTAAAAGCAAAGCTTTAAGTATTTAAGGCTGAAAAATATGATTTTCCACACTTCAAAAGGGACGAGGCTCTATTTATAAATGTTAGAGAAGGGTTCGTTACTTCAGGAACAACAAAACAGGAATAGAGCTGCAATTTTCAAGAAAATGGGATTCCAAAATATAGAAATAAAAAAAGTAGCAGAGACGATGTATAATTCAATCAAATTACAGAAAATTGCTTTAAAATCCAGAACAGTAGCGATCCATTATGTCTCTGTTTTATTAGTGACAAGTACAATTACTCTAAAATAAAGAACACTGGTGAATATATAATTGGCTGTAATCATGTTAGTGTTTGAATAAAAATGACGGGGACATTTAACACTTTGACAACAAAATGTTCAGAAACAAGTTATTTATTCAAACAGTTTTTTATTTGCATCCACGTGAAGGAGAAACACACTTTTGCTTACGAGAAATCAATGACTTTTTCCTTGCAATAAATAAATATCTAAAAAGGAATATTAATTATTTTACAACCCCAACGCTTATTACAGCCTCCTAAGTATAACTCCATTATTATTGATTACTCAGTACCCAAAGGACGCCATCTACAGGAAAAGGGCTTTATGCTCAGAACAAATTTAATCGCTGATGATTTCACAAAAAACAAAGTTAATAGTCCTCTCTAAATCCTATTCCGATTATACCGGGAACAACGATCACAATATTTGCTTTGTAATTGCTTCTCGCGATTCCGTGGGTTAACAGCTGACATTATCTAGAATACTTACACAAGGCCTTTTATTTCTGCGTGAGATAGGAAGTGAAAAAAAAAAACCCATGAAGAGATGCTTTTGTCTCCTTAAATCAAACTTTTTCCTTTTTCTCTAAGGGTTATTCGGCCGCTCGCTGGAAATGCAGGTCACTCTGCCTAGTTCTCAGCGCTAAAGCATGGAGGTGGGATTTCTCCCAGGAAAACAGGAAAGCAAAGGGATTGAAGGCAGCTTGTTCACTGACCGTGTCATTGCACAACTCGTATTTCTTTACCTTTAATTCCATCCGCTTATTCTTTGATAATATAAAAATAAACACCAACCACCCCGGGAACATACCGATCTGTTCAGACAGTAAACCCTGCTCAGTCCTGACGGGCACGACTCAGCTGTGTCTGCTCAGTTTCGAGCCCTTGCTGAGAAACCCAGCGAAGGGAGCCAGGGCTGCTTAATATTTTGACCAGACAAATAAACCCATGGAGTTAGCTTGCAAAGCAAGACCTCGGTTATATGACCCAAACAGCCTCCCTCCAACGCACTGTGGGACTTTAAGCAAACTTTCCCGAGTTTCCTAATTCTGATGTTTCTCCCAGTTCAGCCATGCACTCGGTTTATTTATCTTTCTGCTTTGACATTCATTTCGCTTCTTTGGAGAGAGTCTTATTAAAGGCAGGAGTCTACGTGGCCGCTGCAAGCGGCAAATCAGTCCCTCCATTGGCAACATGGCATCAGCATTGCTTTTAGGGGGAGCACCTCCTTGGCGAGGTTGGGTCTGTCCGTGAGTTTCAGGCGGGTGTGGACGTATTCAGGTATACACTGCGGAGTCAAAAATCAACCAGCAAAGTTGGGGAAATCACTGGTGGCTTCCACCCTGATTTGAGCCTATTTTGAAACTTTGGTGACAAGCGTCTAGAAACTTCCCTCCGTGAGGGTGATTATTCGTAGAGCTCAAATATTGATGCCAACATTGCTTTAACTTCTGTTTCTGTCCCCTCCATTGTTTGCTCCCTGGGCAATGCCTACCCGCTCGCTTCGCTATATTTGCCCTTTTACACCCAGTAAAGCTGCACAAGGGCGGCTGCTCCCCAGCAAACGCGAGGCCACCTCCCAAAGAGCCTCTGAAGGTTGCCCTCCTTTCTTTTCTGCGATAAGCCAGAGCAGTGCCTTCCCATTTGCACTAACAGGTCCCTCGTTGCTTGTCTGCATTTTATTAAACCGCAGATGTTAGGCGTTTTCTACGTGTTTAGGCTGCTAATGTCGACCACTTAACACAACAAAAATGCTCATCTTTGGAGGCTTTCCCGGGCCAGCCGTGGGGCTGGGCACCGCTTCCTTCAGTTGCAGGACACAACCTCTTGGCGTGGGCACAGGGGGAGGTGGGCGAGGGCAAAGCTGACAACTTTTCTGTGTTTTTTTCCTCCTTTGTGGGGACCCTCCCTGGATGCCAAGCAGGCCAGTTGGTGCGTGAAGGTTTCCCCCAGCTGCAGCACAGATCTGAGCCCCTCCATAAAGAGAGGCTGGGTGTAGAGAGGAAGCCAACCTGGCTCTCTTGTGGCCAGCCTTTGGCCTTGGCAAGCGCTTATTAAAAAAACCTTGCTGGGTCTCCATTTTCCTCCCCACATTTCTGGTCCCTGCTATTGACTGACCCTATGTGGGGACTGCTACAGGCTTCTGCCCTGGCCATTCAAAGTGGAAGGCATACTAAGACCCTCTCCCATTGCTCCCCCGCGCATCAAAACGTCTGCTTCTAAAGGACAGGAACCAAGCTCCAAGAAGAGCATCGGAGGAGCCCCTGCTCCCCGAAGGCAAGCCCTGCCGTGTATCCCACGCAGGGATCAACGTCCCCGCTACAAGCCGCGTCCCTGCGCCCTGGGGAGGGAGATCCTCCAAACTTTCCTCCGGGCTCCGGGCTCTCAGCTGGGCGCGCAAGCCGATCTGAACTGCGCCAGCGACATCTAGTGACGACGAGGCGCAACTGCAGGTCCCCGCTGCCTGCCCCGCAGCCGCAAGGGCCGCACTCCGCCTTTCTTTGCGAAGTGCAGCTACGAGGAACAGAGCCAGGTCCTGCCCGGGCACTAGGCAGGCTTGGCACCCCTTAGCTGAAGCGACCCGGTAGGGAAATCCAGCAACGTGCCTTTTGCAGAGCGAACATAAACTTTTATTTACTCCCAAGGCTCCCCCCCGGCTTTCCCCAAGATTTCCCCCCCCCCCCGCTTTAAAACAAAGTTTTCAGAACAAGCAAAACTGTTTGTCAGGCCTACCTCGGGATCTGCAGTATTTATTTATGTTCCTTACTCGTCTTGGGGTCTTTTGGCATGACCTCTTGATGCAATCAAAGCACCGGGAAGGAAAGGCTAGACACAGACCTCCAGCTCCCCCTTTCCCCATGGCAGAAGTGAATGGAAACAAAGAAGGAATACAGCTGTCGGGATCACCTGAGTGCCCAGCTCGGAGTACTAACTGGTGGCCATCACTGTAACTCCTGCAGTCCCTCCGCACTGGCCACTTCCCGCTACTTGGAGAGGGACCCCCCCCCCCC
>NW_017729025.1:67897064-67910167 GCF_001723915.1 Gavialis gangeticus
TCCTGGGGAGGGGCCCCCCCCCCCCAGCCAAACCAACATGCATTTGGACACGCTTTACCCTCAGTGAAACCATACTATTTAAGTCTTAATGTCAGCTCTCATTACCAACTCAAGCCATCTTTTCCCCGAGGCAGACCTTATCCGGTCTATCGATTTAATGGCAAACAAAACCCCCAACGCACTTTTTTTTTTAATTCCACTATTATAAGTTCACTGCAAAGAATTTGGCAGGCTTAGTTATGGGGCTGGAAAGTATTTCCCCAGGCGACGACACTTCCGCCTATATATTATGTATACAGTGCCTTCCTCTGCCAAGGGCAAGTCAAGAAACTTAGCATCTGTCCAGTCCTTTCTCATGAGGAGACGTGGCAATACACAGCAAAAAAAAAAAAAAAAAAAAAAAAAAGGGGGGGGGGGGGGGAGGGTGGCGTGCTTTCAATGAGCCTTGGATAACACAAAGGAGTCCGGAGAGGTAGGTATTGGCGTGCTCAGACAAACTCAGCAGCTCAAGGGAGCAAGAGAGGCGGCAATAGGGGGGATGCAGCTAAGTTTAGGGGCTTTTTCTGCACCAGGTAACATGCCACTCAGCTGCCAGACCCGCAGCATCCAGGGGACTCTGAAGCCAGAGAGGAGACCGCTCGTAGGGGCTGGCAAGGTGGGAAAGAGACCTAGCTTTGAAAGGCAATGCAACCATTACAATAACAGCAGGGAAACTTTTTCACCCTTCGACTCAGCTTCATAGAGGGCTGGGTGTGGGACCACAACGAGAAGCTGGGAAATAAGGGAGCGGGATAAAGGAAAGACCCAAGGGCTTGGTTGTATTTTCATTGGCAGGGCTGAAAGAGTCAGGATTTGACCAGCACCTGTTAACTTGACCAGATGAAGAATGAATAAATAATCATGTCACCCCTAAGCCACATGATTTTGGCTTTCAAATATAAATCTTTAACCCCAACCCTGATAGTCCGAAGAAGGAGCGCAGCGCGGAGCAATCCCCGATTGCAACAATGCTGGGTTTAGATTTGCTTTCAGCGCGCCGGCTACAGCTGAAGGGCCCTATCCTGAAGGGGGTGGCACTGCGGAGCGGAAGCAGAGCAGAATGGGGCCCAAAGCTTGCAACTCTGAAGCCAGGGCTGCCTTTCAGACCCGCACGCCAACGAGCCCCCGCCACCCTCCAGCCTGCACTGAGGCTGCCTCTGTACCTTTCCCCTGCAACACACGCCGGCAGCGTTTGAATTCCAGCTCCAAAGGGAACCTGCAATTATGATTTCCCCCCCGCACAGTCTCTTGTTTGAAGCGTTCTGGGAGGAAGGTTATTTGGATCCCGAGTGAAACCAAACAGGGGGAGAAAAAAAAAAAAGAATCAAACCCTTCCATTTGCTATTTACAAAACTCATTGTCATGCTGCACTCAGTTCCCTCTCCTCTCTGTCTGTCTATCTAGGGGAAATAAATGTGGGGAAGTGACTGAACCAAAGACAAAGCCGCTGCAGCTGTATTTGAGTTTCTCAAACACTGTCAAACGTGCCTCTCTCTCATTATTATCGTGGTTGTTGTTATATTATGATCATCATACCTAATGCGAGCATATTCCACTTGGCTGCAGGCAGACCTAGCTGCAATGCAGAAAGCTCACGGATTCCTTTAGCAAGAAGCCAAGGGCTCCTATTTCTCTCTGCTTGGAGCCCTTGGCAGCTAACTCTGGTAAAAGCTGAGACGTGTAATTTGATTTTTCTCTCCAGTTCCCCTCCCTCCACCCCCTGGTCCCCACTTCCCCGAGCAGCAGGTAGATTTTTCTGTCTAATATCCCAGCTGATAAACTTTCTATATTGGCAGCCTGGTGCTGCAGCCATGGATACAGGCAAATATTGTGGAACCACTGATAACTCAAGAGGGGTCCCATTTGGCTTGTCGAATGGGAGGGAATCACAATAATTTCTTTTGTGTTCCTCGGAGGGAGGATGCTAAGAGTCGGGGAAAGTATGTCTGATCTCACCAGGGCTGATGCGGTTGCGACAAAAGGGAATAAAGGCAGAGGACCATCGGGGACGGGGACATACCCATAATATAATATAGGCACGGCAATATTTTAGAAACGGCCTTACATGCCTGCCTGTTGACAGTGCACCACAGGACGAATCACGCTGGCCTTTCCCCCTAAGAGCATCCCCTTGGGAAGCGGATTCAGTACCAAGGGAACTTCTTGACTCTCCCAGTGACTGGGGGCCGTGATTGAGTGAAGACTGCATGGTGGATAAGTGGATTTAAAACGCGCCAGAGCCTACAAATTGCAAGGGTCGGGGTCAGAGATGTGGGTGGTATCGGTTGGTTACTGGGAAACCTTTGTTTTATTGTATTTTTATTGTTTTTGGCTTTCAGTACCAGTGGGATAGTCAGAGCCACATGGAAAGCACTCCACACAAAGGACGCTTGCGCCTCTGAGGCCAGTCCTAAGGTGGTGCTAATTTCCCCCCCTCTGCCTCTAACTAGCCAGCAGGTTGGAGTCGGGTGCTGGGAGCCCCTTCCCCTGGCTGGCAGAGGGAGGACCCCGAGCCTTGTCAAGTCTACTCAGGAGACCTCCAGCGCCCAGGACCTCCAGCTGGCTGAGATGAACCCACAGCACAGCTCCTGCCCAACGTGTCTCGGGTTGTCTGTGGGAGGAGGATCCAAATACTCCAGGGAGCCCTCCTTGCTCCCCTGCTGCCCCTGACATTTCCGACCAGGGCCAGCGTGGGCTGGTGGCTTGCCCCAGGTCCCCCGGGGCACACGCAAGTCAGGGCTCTCTACTCTTGCCCGAGCCCTGCTTTCCTGGAGGCACCATCTCCGACCCAGCTCGTCCTTTCGGCGACGTGTCCTCGGCGTCTGCGAAACACCTGCCTTTCCCAATCGGGGCCGTCGTTGTCCGGCTTTCCGGCCCCCCCACCCCGCACGCAGTGCCCAGGAGGGGGAGCCTGCCCTTCCTCCCCCCAGGGCAGGTCCTTCCTTGCAGCCCCAGCCTGTTTGCCAGGCACTCGCCATTTCTCTCCCGTCCCTGCCCTTCTTTTCGTTGCAATCCGCTCTGGATCCAGCGGGCAGGGCAAGGCGGGGGAGCAGGTCTGAGCAGCATCCTTGTTCTGATTTCAGTATAGACTTAGACAGGGCTGCGAGCCAGAGCAGGCATTTCCCTGGTCCCTGCATTTCGGCCGTATCTTCTGATCTCTGCAGCCAGGGTCCCAACAGCACAGATCACTGAACTTAACGAAAACCGCCTCTTCCGCGTGCTCTTTCAGCCCCTTGCCTCGCCTGATCCCCTCGCGCGTGTTTCTTAGGCGTGGCACTCATTTAAAGCAAGGGAAGAGCTCCACAGGTTAATAGCTAAATAGCACCCACGACCCGGGAGCATCTCAATAAGCACCGGTTCCTTGTCTGACTGCTTGAAGAAATGAGGAGAGTGCTTCAAAGTGGGAGGCGAAGCAGCCGAGGGGAATGGGAGCACTGGGAGTCAGCACGGGACTGGGATTGAATGCAGGACCGGGGGCTTCGTGCTCTCCCACCCACCCAGCCGGTTGTTCCCAGTCCCAGCGCAGAGCCCCTTTTAACCTCCCCTGTCCTACATTTGTCTGCCTTAAAGCTTGTTAGCTTCACTGATTTGTTAGACACAGCCCGACAGAGAATACCGAGGGGGTCAGAGGGATACAAGGCACGTTGGGATTTCACAGGGATGATAATAAGGCTCTTACATTCATGCGCCAGGGTCACCTCCAGATTGGGATGGGGAAATCACAAAGGACACAATTCTTTGTGTCAGAGATTGCCACTAGAATAACACAGAGCGCCAAGGTAACACTTTCTCACTGCAGTCCCCTTTGAATTGGTTGATCCCCCCCTTTCAGTTTTTATTTTCACTGAAGCCATTGTGTTCCTCGGTGTCACAGGTTAAGAAACTGGTCACAGCGTTTCTGATGCTGGCAACAGCAGAGGGATGAAAAAGTGACCCCAGGCAGAGGAAAGATTCCCAACAAATACAGCGAGCTTGATAGCAAACTCCCTTTTAAAAAGAAATTGATTATTACATGGAGGCAGTACCAAAGAAACAGCTTTCAACTATTTTAAAATGAACACTCTGAAACAGGAGCTAATGCCAACTGCTAAGCACAAGTCCAGGGTTGGATTTCAGTCTGCAGAAAAAAAAAATGATTAGATCTTTGCAATGGGAGTGGAACATTTTCTACATCTGTGAGAATTTGGAAGAGGCTGTGTCTAAAAGGCAGCCAATAGTGCCGCAGGAACCATTTTTGAGTCCAAATTCTTTTTCATCCTAAACCTCCCCCCTAGTTAAAATCCTGCACTTCTACTTTAAATGGAAAAGTGCAGAAGAGTTCTGAAAAGTTTCACTCTATCAGGGAGGAAGCTGGGGAAGAAAAAAAACCAAACAGGTTCAGGCATATGACACTTTTGGAAAGATAGTTCTCCAATAGACTGTAAAACCTTTATGAACGTCTGCTCCCTAATACTAAGGCTCATTTCTTTCCCATATGTTAGTATCCTTTATGGTTTACACCGTCTATTTGTCTAGTTTTTTTCAGGATCCATAGGCTATTGGGGTATCTGTCTAGCTTTCTTTTCATGTTCTGAAATGCTAGGAAAAGCAATAACAGCTACAATCAGAGTCTTTAAAACTGTTTCTCATTTGCAGGAATTGGCCTCTCCATGTTATTTTATCGGGTTCTGTTCAGCTGATGCAAGGGACACAGCTTCAGAGTAAACTAACAGAAGGTGTTTTGTTTAAACATCACTAGTTCTTAACAAGGCCCTGCATATGCATAATATGGCCCATCATCTCCTCCCTTCCTAATGCAAATAACACGATTTCACTTTTTTCCCCCTTGCAGACAGGCAACATAATGTATATGAAAAGACTGAGGTGAAGCCTAGACATATCTGAAGTTCCATCAATTAATGAGGAAGGCTTAATTAAGAGACCTATTACCCTGCCTACACCTTTCCTTCCCTTCCCCCCACCCCTTTTTTTTCCCCCAGAAAACAAATGATGAGAGGAAAGTAGAGGATACAATTCTGCAAGATTTGGTGTCAGAACCCTGCAAACCCTGGTGACTATAAATGCTGAATGGAAAGATTCAGATACATCTGTAGGGAGGATTCCATCCTCTGCACAGCTGCACCATTCTTGTTCTTTGGCAGCACAGCTTCAGGGCTCAAGCATCAAGTACTATAATTAGGTTACTTACTTTATTAGGCCGGACTAGCCGAACAGCTCTGCTGCTTGTCCTACCTTCCTTATAGCCACTGGATCCAGGTCAGTAGGCTGGATTAGTATCTTGGTACCAATATTTTTATCTTCTCAGGCAGTAGACTATAAGAGAATCATAGAAGCTAGCAATGACAAGAAAGCTATTTAGCACCCCTGAACATGAGACCAGCAGGAGGAAGAACATGAAGACTCTATGGAACCATAACTCAGTGGCTGGCTTGGTCTACCTAAGTGTAGAATTAGTTCTAGGCAAATGATACCCACCTCTAACAGTTATACCTAAAGTTACTAGGTGTTGCTTTTAATCAGTTAGCTGGTTAATGCTCCTTTGAGGAAGTCAGGAAAGTTTAGCAGTTGTAAAGATTTTAACTGTGCATTACTTTATTTCATCCAAGTGAACTGTTTTAGTTGAGGGATTGGCACTGCTTTGTGCAAGCCATTTGAAAACTACTAGGAAGTTTCATCTATGTAAGATGAATCCTTTCATGGACAGCCTTCATAACCAAATGGAATAATAACCATTTTCTTTGTATTCTTAAAATCTTTTTAACATAGATTTTGAAATCCCATTTATGCAGCCTCACAGTAATGCTGGAATTCTACAGTGCTGTAGGCCATACACCCATGCCCTGTGACTGTCCCTCCAACTTTTTTCCCCCCCTTGTGGCACAAATTCTACCTTTGGTGATGCCTGTTATCTTGGTGATATGACAAATGCCACAGGCTATGAAATGGGACCCCTCAGCTCAACAGATGCTGTACCCATTCTGAGATAACATCTCTTTGAATTAAAAATCTCTTTGTAAAACTAATCATGAGGAATAAAGTCTTAGCTCCACTGAAGTCAATGCTGAAGCATCTGTTGATGTCATATGGGGCCATCATTTCATCCCAGATGTGCACATGCTCATCGTTCAACCAATAGTTAGTCCCAGGGATGATCCTTTCTTTAGACAGGTAGTTTTACTTGAAGGGAGTTCACTAGGTTTAAAAGACACAGACTAGGCTCCTTAGCAATTCTGTAGTTACTCAGGGATAGTACTTAGCTTGGAGCAACATTAGAACAATCTGCCCTGGATATGTTCAATCCATAGTACAGGTTCAATGATGACTAAGTCTATTCCTTGGTTTCTCATCAGTATTTTCAGCTGAAAACATATGTAAAACAAAACAACTCATATTATCTTTTAACTGAATTCCGCTGGCTAAACAAATCATTGCACTTGAAAGAATACAAGCGTATTTTTAACAGTTCTGGTGGTACCTTTGGTACAAAAAGATGGGAACACTCATTTAACTCTGATCAAAAAAGAGATCAAACACCTGGCATGTCAGTAGTTTCCTGAAACCTGTGAAACAATCCTGGTTCTTAATTACTTTGCTGCATTGAGACCTTTGAAAATGATTCAACAAGTGCTTGATGGGTTGACTCTATGAATTCAGAATGTAATTCAGAAAAAAACAGAAAGGAAACACTAGTGCTTAAAGGAAGACCTGGACTGATTAACACAAGTATCAATTCCTGGCTCTACTATTGCAGTTAACATGCACCGTCTTAAAAACATTTCTCTATGTATTGCAAGACATTTCTTAAGTACCAGGTCATGAATGCTATACTAGTGTGTATGGTGCTTTGGAAAACTTCTGTGATTATAATAATATTACTGCACCTACATCAGCTTTGCCCTTCTTGCCTTCACATTGCTTTTTTGGTGCTCTTCTCTTGCCATGTCACATTATAACTATAAAAATTCTTGGTTCAAAACATACACTATCTGTTCTGAATACCCACTCTGATATCAGCAGGAACAGTATTTGAAATGATTTGCTGGAAGCTAGCTTCCATTGAATAGCTGCTTCCCTACTCACATTACAAGATAGACAAAAACCTGATGTGTATCTTTAAGTGCATATTTTTTCATTAAGAACCTTAAGAGCCCAAATGGAAGGTGCCATAAAAATACATCTTTTCCTTTATAACAAACTCTGCTGAGTTTTTTCTGTTGTGACCAAGATACAGTTATTTGCTTTCAAGTGTGCTAAGTTCTTACTCCCGAGAGGTCTTTTTAAAGCATGTACATTGAATAGTTATCTAACAATGCTGATATTTTGATGCTGTCTGGAACTATTGACTGGTCTACCATTTTCTTATTGCATTTTGCACAGGGAAACATGCAAAATGTTTCATCTGCAGCCCCTATAAGGACATGACTTTAGTCCAGACTGGACTACTATTAGGGGCCTAAAGGAGTTTCTGATATACCCTTAACTTACTGAGAGGTCTGGCTGGACCTTAGGTCTAGCAGCACAGAGGCTAAAGAACATTTATGTGCATCCCATGGCAGAGTAGGTGAATAGGGCTGGTCTATGACAGCCAGGAAATGAGTGGAGGATTGTCTCTACCCACTTTCCCTACCTTTAAGTTTGAAGTGTTAAACAGTGAAAAGTTTAACCTTTTGGCATGAACTCCCAGCCAGTTCTGAAACAAGAGGAAAGCAAGGCTTGGGAGTGATGTTGGTACAACCCAACAAAGGACCTTTCTTACTATACACCCTTTGACTATATCCAATGCTGACAGCATTTTCAGTTTCACCATAATCTAATGATGGAGGCATTTCTGATACAAGTTTGATAACATTACCCCAGGCCAACCCAAAGCTTAAGAACCCCCACAAAAAGAACCCAAAATGGATTTTTAAAAATCAAATAATTTCTAAGCTGATATTATGATTTTTTGTGGGACTGACTTATGGCTTTTCAGTATTTTGGGCTGTCACTTCTGTACCTTCTGAACCAGTGGTTTTCAAACTGTGTTCCACAGACCCCTGGAGGTCTTTCTCAGTCTACGTCTAAGGGGTCCATGAAAGATTACTACGATTTATCAAAAGTATGTGAATACCCACACCTACAATTCAAAGGCGTCCGCATCGCCATTCAAAATTTCCAAAGGGGCCCATATTTCCATTCAAAACTTTTTAGGGATCCACATGAAAAAAAGAAAATCCACATGAAAATTGAAAACCACTGTTCTAAGCCAAAACTATAAAGCACTGTCTTGAAAAGGACTTCTTGGAATTTGCGTCTGGATGTTGCTGAGCAGTATTTACCTTCCCACATCTAAAAACAATACTGTGTAAGATGAGTTTTAATTTTTTTAACAGTTGTTCCAAAATGGGCAGTGTGTGTATCTGTCTGTCTATCAGAAACTGGTTTGAGAGCTGGCTCTGCTGATGTGTGCCCTCCATCTATTTCGGTTCCTGGTCCAGGGACGTGTCTCCTTGAACTCAGACACTTTACCTTGCAGCAGAATGTGGCCCGGTTTGTATCATGCTGGGCTATTAAAAGGGGCCCTTTGTACAGTGGAAAATGGCTGGCTAGTCCTAACATGTGGCTGGAAGAAGAGTGTTGAGGGCAGGGGGTGGTTCAATCTCTGGTTGTAATGGTAGTGTTTTACTGATGAATGCCTCCATGCCCAGGACACTAGGGGCTATGCACCTTTGCACTTATACTTTTAGTTTTTAACATTTTTATAATAAAGGTTTCAAAGTCTATCTTTTTACCACCCACATCCCTTTCTTTACTGCACTGGATGTGGACTGTGTACATTTTCTCTGTTCCATACTAGGGGGACATTTTCTCTGTCCCATACCAGGCAGCCTGTGGGAGTATAATCTGCCTGGCCAGTTTCCTGCTGCGCCAAGCCAGGATGATAACCCTAAAAAGCTGCAGCAACTCACTCTCTGGGACTGGCTCTGATGACACCCTCAGCCTCTTTGGGGTCCTGGTCTGGGCGTATCTCTCCTTTGGGTCCAGGCACTTTGCCCTACAACAGAACATAGATGAATTTGTGTCATGCTGGGCCACTGAGGGGGTACTCTGTATGCTGGAAAATGGCCAGTCAAAAAGTGTGACTGTGTGGATGGCATTGAAGGAATGGGGGGAAGGTTTCAGTTCTGATTATGATGCAAGATTGATTGATGAATACTTTCATGTCTAGCCCCTTTTGGGGCTATATATACTTTTTGCCTTTTTGTTTTTAAGATTTTTATTCTGAAGACCTAAAAAGTCAAAATTTCTCCCTCTGTCTGCCTCTTTCTCTTTCTTGTTTAAGCCAATTAGTTTTATTTTAATTTAAAAAACCAAGATTTTATTTTAATTATTTCCTGTGAATGTAGTGCTGTAACAGTGCCAGACTAGGCTCGTAGAACCTGATGTCCTCTAATTACTCACAAATCAAATGTTGCCGTGACAATGCAGACTTATAGCCTCCAGTTTTAGAAGACTGACAGTAGTGGCACCTGACTTGATGGCAACTGGCTTGGTAGGCATAAGGGGGAGAGAGAATTGACAGCAAGCTGGGATAGCACATATGCCCCTCAGAGACCACAGTGAGGCCTGTCACAGCTATCTCATTCCAACAAGGCAAAAATGAAGTAAATCACAGTTGCAGGGAACTGATTTTGCAATAGTTTTTATTAGCTATTTGTTGTGAATGAGATTTTCATATTCAGTCAGTGAAATTATTTTTGAATGCAGCAAGTGGTGAGGAAAAGAGAGGGGTGAAAATAAACTCAGGAAAATTATAAATGCTTGGGATCAGGGATGCTCTTTGCATTAAATTTCTGTTTGGTATCTGCACAATCAGACTTCAATGCATAACTGAGATGTTTAGATGCCTAAAAACAACAGATAGCAGTATTTTCTCTCAAGTTCTTATATGCCTGGAGGGGAAATGCATAATCACGCCATACAAATATTTTTTTTAAATTAGCTTCTGAAAGTTTTGGTCAGCTTCCTTCCTTTTAACACTTTGCAGTAATGCAGGTGCTGTGTAGTCCATTTTATTAGTGTGTTTCCTTTGTTATGTTTTGATTTCTTTGTGGAAATAAGAGAAAAGAAAGACATACCTATAAAGGGAGAGGAGGTTTCTTAATGAATTAGAAGCAAAAGTCCCATTGAAAGTAAATGGAGCTTTGTTAGAAATAATGGAGACTGGGGTCCTAACTCATGTAAGTCCTTTAGAAAATCCCACCCAGGATGTTTTCTCTTTTCATAGTGTTTTAAAGGGTACACTTTGGACATCACTCTTGAAAGCCTGATAACATAACGTGTGTGGGTCTTTATTAGCCAGGAAATTGTCAGAATCATAACTTGACTACCTAAATTGTTCTCTTCTTTAAATTTGACTTGAGCCCAGGAGTTTAAGTCAAATTCAATATTAAAACTGTAATGTTTGTCAACCATTCCTAAAGGAAGATACCTTTAGTTTAGGGTATTCACTGTTGATAACCTTCATTGTTATCAGAGGAAAAGCTACCAGTATTTTTTCTGAAGAAAGATTTAAAAAGATAGCTTGGTTAAACAATGTTAAAAAAACAACAACATGGCAACTATTTACACGTACTTAGATGCATGCAAACCCATATAAGGGAGCAATATTTGAAGGTGCACAACTGGACATGTACTACAGGTATAATGAAATGCAATTAAGAAAAGGAAGATGTAGCTGGAATGCCTAGTAGAATCTACCAGACTCTGGAATACTTTACACTGTTTAATAGTGAAAGATTTATCACTTGGGGAATTTAAAACTACATTGAACAAATGACAAGAAAATGTACTGTAGGAGATAATGTGACTTCAGAGGGCATAGCATGGGTATTCGAATAGCACTTGACATCTCTAGTTTATGTGTTTCTATATCACGGCAAAGATTATTTGCTGCTCCTGGCATGACTGCAGTGAGATGATGAGAACTGTGTATGTTATGTGTGGAGGCTGCATAGCTTACTCGCAGGATTTCAAGGCCACTGAGTCATCTGCTATGAAAACAGATGAGCCTAGTTCTTTGAGAACCTTCTGTTAGGACAACAATCTGCATGCTTCTCAGATTCTCCAACTCATGTAGGTTGTATTCCAGCTGCTGAATCTTGTGTTCCAAAGCCCCTGACTATCTCTAAGGAAAATATAGATATTTGTCCTTTACAGATTGTTCCTTAAGAAGATGTATCCTTGGAGATTGGAACGCAGTGATGGAGCAGTTGAAATGTCTGGGTTATGGCTCCAGGGATGAGTTCAACACCTCCTCTGGATTTGTGCCCAGAACTCCCTCTTATTTGCCAATCTATAAATGGGCACCTGGTATTTTTTCTGGGGAGTGAAAAGTAGCAGGATGGGATGCTAGCCATGTTGCTCCCCTGGCTCCTGTTGGCTGCAGAAATAGGTGTGCTTTAACCATGCTAGCCCAATGGGCCAAGCTTGGGTGGTCCTTTCACCTTGAAGTACATCCAGAGCTACCAGTCTGTATATATTTCAGGAAATTAAAAAAAAATCATGATTAAAAAAAGCATCGTTCTTGGAAAGGGTGCTGGGAGAATTGTTCTAAATAATATGCAGTAAAATACAGCTGCTAATATCAAACATGCAACATATCTAAAAACTCATTACTTTATCTTAATTCAGTGGTATTTTGATAATATTGAAGTGAAGACTGCAGATCCATAATGGAGGAGTTGATGGTTGGATCTGGTAATGTTTAGCTGAGTAAGGGACAGCCTGCTAAGATCTTACTGAGATTTTCAAAGTAGGAAAAGTATATGTGCATTGTCTGTAATTCCACTGGTAAAGAACAAGATTATGTAGACAGGTAGGCTGCATCCAGACACATCGTCGCAGCACACGACCATGCATGTTCACTTCATTGTGGGACAAACTGTCCTGCAACATGCAAACTGCCCTTGCCCAGTTCCTCCTGGCTCTTCAGCCAGGGAAAGCAGTCTTACCTGGTGGCTTGGAGCAGCAGGGATACAGGTTGGCCAGCATAGAGGCCTGGCTGGCAGCCAGACTGTTGCTCTGCTTGGCCCGGCCTCCATGTGTGCCAGTGTATGCTTGTAGGGCATGTGTTGTGCTCCTTTTTGCTCTGTTTTTTTGTTTGTTTGGTTTTTTTGGGAGGAGCAGGATTGCTACTGGGAAATCCTGGTAGCAAATGTTGTCCCCACACTGCAATTTGCAGACCAGGGCACATTTGCCATGTGCAGTTTGTGGCATCACAAGGAGGTTTGTGGCATTGCAAACTGCACATGCCTGCACATGGGTACCCGCCCATAGGATGTAAATAGAATTTTCAATCAGCACTTCTGTATCCTTAAGCTGTTGCACTATATAATGGCATATTTTCACACTATTGCCCAACAGAAGTAATATGACCACTTTTACAAAGGATCCAATGTGAGATATGGAAATACAGTTTAGAGTTCTGCTGTTGATTTAAATAGACACACATTCTCACCCAGTGAAAGATTCTTAGACCCTGGATAGATTCTCCATTTGATTTTGGTCCATTTGCACCCTCTGAGCGTGCCAAGAAGACATATACGTCTGATCAGGTTTTAATTCTCTGTAAGAGAAGAACTCTCATCTGTCCCAGAGCTAACATAACTCGCCTTATGCCAGGGGTGAGCAATTATTTCAGGTGGAGGGCTGCTTACCAGGTTTTGGCAAGCTGTCAAGGGCCGCATATGTAGCCACATCCCTTGGCAGGTGCTTCGCCCCCTGGTAGCCGTCTTGGGACCGAAGTCCTGCCCCCTAACCCCCTACCTTTGCCACCAGAAGTCTTTCTCCTTGCCCCTGGAAATACTCCTTTCAGCAAGCAGTTTTGCCATCTCAGAACTAGAAAAATACCAAAGTATATTCTAAAAATCGAACATCTACAGCATTCATTAAGTTGATTTCAAAAAATATTTTTGTCCTGATTTACGTGTGTTTGTGTAGTGTACATAGAAGTGATTGCACAATAGCTTAAAATGAACTCTTACTCTTGGATATTGTAGGGCATGGGGGCAGGTATAGGTTTG
>NW_017729025.1:67915167-67926256 GCF_001723915.1 Gavialis gangeticus
GCACAATAGCTTAAAATGAACTCTTACTCTTGGATATTGTAGGGCATGGGGGCAGGTATAGGTTTGTGGGGGGCTGTGTGTGAGGGGAAGGGTGGCTGGGGTGTGTGAGGGAATGTGGGGTTGGGGGTCTGTGTGTACGTCAGTGTGAAGGGGGTTGTGGGTGCATGTGTATAGTGGAGTGCGCATAGGGACTCACCCTATGAACACACACACGTACACTCTCCCTCCCCCGCTCCCTCCCTCTCTCCCTCATTGCACACACACACACACTCTGTGCCTCCCTCACTACACACACATACACTGTACTTTTATCACTACACACACACACTCTGTACTTCCCCCACTACACTCTCTCTCTCTCTCTCTCTCTCTCTCTCGCTGTCTCCCCTTCCCTCATTGCTCTCTCTGCCCATCTCTCCCCCTCCCTCATTTCAAACACACACACACACACACACACACACACATGCCTCCCTCCTGCTCCTGGCCCCAGGGTACCAGCACAGCTCTGTCCTCTTGTGGTCTGGCTATGTGACTGGGGCCCACATGGTGGTGGAAGCCAGCAGGTCTGCAGGGAAACAGTGAAAGCAGCCTCAAGTAGAGGCTTCCAGGTGGGCAGGGCAGGGGTGGCAGGGGCCTGAGGGTGGGGTGGGGCTAGGTCAGCCTTGGTGCTGGGTCCTTCTGGCTTCCCCTGGGTCCTACTGCCCCTGATTCCTGTCACCTTTGACAGGCAGCCAGGAGCAGATAAATATTAATTTTCTAAACTTTTTAGGTACCCTGTGGGCTGGATAGAATGGCCTGGCAGGCTGGATGCAGCCCATGGGCTGTGTTTTGCCCGCCCCTGCCTTATGCCACCCTGCAACTCATTCTCAGAATAAATGGTATGTTGTTGACGTGGCTAGATTATAATGCTCTCTGGTTATGCTCAGTTTCATGCATGGCCTCTTTGAAAATGTAGCCAGCTATCATCAGAGCAACAGATAAGTTTCTCTAGCCTGTGCTTGGGCTCAGGGGGCATAAATGTGTTCCCTTTTTTGCTGTGCTGAGCAGTAGCTCACTGAAGCAGAGAACCTGGGCCTCTATATTTAATTCCAAGCACAATTCCTTATTGCATAGTTTGTTTTTCCATCACAAATAAGGGTCAATCAACATTTTCAAATAACTCATAACTGTATCAGTTTTTATTAGAACTTGTCTCTCCAACGTTTATATGACTGTCCAAGAAAATCTACCCAAGATAATAGCAGGAATAAATTGACAAAAGAATAGCAATTTCTTTAATCAAGGGAACATGATGATTAAATCAAAAGCTTTAGATAGTTCTATGGATATCATCAATGTTCTTTTGTCTATTAATAACGATTTATCGTTGGTGAATTTTAAAAAGGCAGTTGCTATAGAGTGAAAATGCCTACATCTAGATTGGAGAAAGGTCAGAACAGTATTCTTTTTAATTAAATCCATTAACTGTACTGTAGACAGTTTTTCAAGTGATTTGGATTAAAATATGTTACTGAAATAGGGCAATGCTTACAAAGAAAGATGCTCAAATCCTTTAATTTCTGAACATATAAGTATGCTTTCCCAGACTCTTTGCTATTCTAAATGGGATCCAAACTCTAATGTTTTAATTAAGAAAAAAGAAAGGAAACCAGAGCAGCACAGTATTACTAATGAGACTTATTTTTACCTTTAAATCAGCAGTTGGCAACATTTTTAGGTTATAGACTGGGGTCACCCATTTTGGGGGTGGAGGTGGGTGGAAGAGCAGGTGCCATGACCCTGTCACCATTGCTTTTCCCCATGGTGGCAGGTGAAAGCACCTGCTGTCAAAGGTCCCCTGTGGATCAAATAGCTCAGTGGACTGCAGGTTACTGATTCCATTTTAAAAATCACTATAGTGGCATTATGCTACATCTTGGAGAATATCATTGCTTCCCATACCATCATAACAAAAAATTCTGCTTCTTTACTATAGCTTTTTACTATGAATGTTTTCAAATTCACCCCTTAGCTTAGTACAATATATTTCCCACTGCATACCATTGTGAGATTGTTTTGGAGGTCAGCAAGGTCATACCCTGTTCCTGTTGAAATACTGTGGGTTCCTACACAGAATAGCAAAGGAGTTATAGGGAGGTTCATATAGGTTGTGAAATCAGTGAGAAGAATTTCCTACATCCAGGAATTTGCTTTGTATTAGGACTATTATTTAATGAAGGCTGGATGATTCCCTTTCTAGGACACTTTTCAGTTGCCAAACACTGACTGGGCTGGATTTTTCCCGTTTGGTGTACTTCATTGTAGGCAAATCTTTTAATTCATTGTGAAGAGTGAGGCCAGGAAAACTGTGGTGGCAGGAATCTCAGTTTTTTCATGAGTCTAGTCCTGCTTTCTAATAAAAAACATGTTAATGAGTAAGAGGAAGAAAACTGTTGCCTGAGCTCTATTATTTTATTTGTGAAATAATCTGAAAAAATTTAGCTGCAGCTTGACTCAAAAGACTGTTAAACTGGGATTTCTGTGTCATAAGCGTCTGCTCTAGTTCTATTTCTAGTCAATGTTGTCATTAATTACTTGCATGGAAGAGGAAAGGTCAAAGAAATTGGGTCTGTTTAGTTTAGAAGACTGAGAGAGGATTTCATAAGAGCCTTCCATTATATAAAAAGTTGCTACAAGAGAGATAATGATCATTTGTCCATTTGGGACATTACAAGAAGTAGTCATTTTAATTTTCAGCAAAAAAGATCTAACTTGGGTATTTGGAAAACATTCTAAATATAAGGGTGGCAAACCACAGGAACAGGCCACCTAAGGAGGTTTTACTATTTCCATCATTGTGAGAACAGTTTAGACCAATAAGAGTTATGCACCTAAACATGTCTGTGAATTTGTACCACCATGGCTGAGTCAGGTATAGAATCAGGGCTGTGAAAATAATTACTTTTTTTTCAGTTCTGTGGCTTAAACAAGAATAATAGAGATATAGATCTTCCAAGGACATCAGATATTACCTAATTTTTTCCACTCCACTGAGGTAGGATCATATATATCTAGATTATTCAACCTCCCCAGGGGAATGCTCTAGCCATTAGTCTGCAGAGGACCTCTTGCTTATTCTTTTTTTAGCCCCATAATTTGGGCATTCTCTATTGCCATCTGGCTCAGTTTAAATAACAGGCGGTGCGTCTACACAAGATGTTTATTGTGGAGTAGTTTAACTAGCTCTGCATTAAACATCTCAGTGAGTGCATCTACATATTCATTAATGTGCCACAGTTACTGTGCATTAAGTTTAGTATTTGGTTAACTAAGTACTAAATCAATGATCAGTAACTCATGCTACTGCACAGTAGCACCAGTGCATGGGTTTTTAGTGATGCTTACTGTGCAGTAGCCTAATACTACTGACAATACAATGTTATTTGGCTACTGCACACTTAGCATCTCATATAGATGTGGCCAGTGTCTACATGTGCAGGGCTATTAGGCTGGAATAAACTAATAAACTGCATAGTAGAGTAATACTTGTAAATACAAATACTACCCTGCTGCAGAATTTTTTACTCTACAGCACCACACGTGTAGAGTCTGACATGGCTGGCTGTGGCTGCCTGCCAGCTAGTCAGACACTGAAGCACCCTCGTGCCCCAGCCAGCCCCTCCACAGCACACTGAGGTGGAGGGGAACAGCTCTGGGCTGGTAGACTGATCTTTGGGCCCCCCCCCCCCCCACCAGATAGGGCTGCTCTTCTCCAGCTCAACTTGCTGCAGTCCCAGAAGCATGTTCAAATGTCATTCCTGGGAGCAATAAACTCCATCATAATAAGCCCTGAAGTTTATTGCTGCACCTTAATTGCATGTGTAGCTGTGTCCAGGTTGAGGGTGCTATTCTGAGACTATTGTACAGCCTGGAGTTTAGGACACTGTCTTGGGAAATGGGAGATGTGTGCTGGAATCCATTCCAGACCAATGAAGGAGTACAACCCAAGTCTCCCACTTGCTGGTTGAGTTTTCAGATCCTAGGCTATTATAGGAAAAGTGGGTACCACTATCACTGGTATTTTTTAAAATTTGAATGAATTGTTATCAATATGAGTTAGGCATGTTCCTAACACACATAGTAGATCGGGTCTTTTTGAGAATTTAGTTTTGTCCCCAGCACCAGCCTAGATTGGAATGGAACTTCAGTGGGAATTTGGTACTTAGTTACAAACTGGATTGCTTCTGAGTCTTCTAGGAAGCCCAGTGCAGGTGACTAGGAAATTTAACAGTCCAAATGACTGAACTTAGTGAGATTTGTGACTTTTGGAGCAGTCATCTCAGCCGGAGCTGAGGCTAATAAGATCTATGCTTTGAACATACAAAATACTCTATAATGCAATGTACTCTGAAAAAATCAGGCCCTGGTTTTCTCAAATTGGGTATCCAAAATTAGTGAATAATTTAATCGTAACTAGCTCTGTGTCTCAGTTTCCAATTTGCAAAATGGGGATAGTAATACTCCCTCATCTCACAGGGACATTGTGAAAATAAATTCCTTAATGTTTGTGAACTGCTCAGATATTATAGTGATGAGAGCAATAGGAAATTTAAAATTCTGTCTTCAGAGCAGAGTTTCAATAGTGTGCAGTAAATAAGGGACACTGATCATCAGTGAGGAGCTAAAATCCTTTAGACAAGCTAAAGCGAGCACCTATCTTTCTGTATACTGAAAAATAGTCTGCGATCATTTATCATAATGTGTGTTTGCATCATAATACATGTGCTGGAAGAGGTAGAATTAAGGATTCAGAGAAAAACATTTTTTTTGTTTTTCGTAATTCTTAAGCCCTTGATTTTGTACTCCTTTACTGAGGTTTTTTGTATAATTGCAAATATAGAATATAATTTTAAAAAGTTATATATTAATTTATACAACCTATATTTAAAAGATGTACCTATCCGTCCAAGAAGTAATGCATTAGAAACAGAAAATAATGGCTAAATTATAAATCTAGTCACCAATAGTTGTAAAATAGTTTAAAGTAAAATCATTGCCATCCCATTTTCTTTATTGCAAAGCTGTTAAGCTCATTTACATTTCTCTGTTATTTTAGTCCTTTTCATTTTATTTTATTTTATTTTTTAATTTTCTCTGGACCTTTTTATTTTTATTGTTAGTCCTCAATTATTTTATTCTTTTCCTCCACCTTTCTGAACATGTAATTTTCTCTTTCCAAGTGCTCATAAAATACAAAACTTCTTTTCATGTCCTGCACATATTTGGTGTATCTATTTTTCTATTTTAAAAAAAATCTACCTCTGATATCAACAGGTCTTTATAGTTTCTCCTGACTGCACCTCATTTGTTGAAATTCCCACTATACTTTCTAGAATATACTGATCATTTTAGCTTTTTTAATGTGAAGGGATCTAGTTTATCACAAATTGCTATGAATTCAGAAGTACAATGTAGTGTAGGTAAGTTGAAAGTATCCAATATGTACTCTTCCTTCATTTTTTCAGTCAGCCCTATTCAGTTCTGTTAGCACTTTCTGAGAACAGAATGTATTCCGTTTAGAAATGATTGGATCATCTGTTTTACTCAACCAAGTGACATTCATTCACCCATTAATAGCTCCTTATTTCCCATCCAGGTGTCCTCAAGAGATAATCTGTCTTTTTTACCTCTTTTAAATCTGCAGGATAATGGGAACCCAGAAATTGCAATTAAATGTTTCATGATGTAAAAAGTAATGAAATCATAAATAACATTAGAATAAGAAAAAAAGGAAGGGAAGGTCGAACACAGTAGCAGCAAGTTAGTCAGGTAAATAAATTACTATATCACTCTTATTTCCTAAAGGAAAACAAGTGCTTACTCAGGTCATAGCTATACTCCAGAGATTCTATTACAGATAGATTGATAATTTCTAGATAGTTAAGAGTGAAATCAGCATTCCATTATATGACAAATTTTAACTCTCTTCCCTCATAAAAAATTACTTCTATTTTTTTTTTCAAAATGGCATAGTTACTCCTCAGGGAGAAGATTTCTCCAGAAGTTTTGAAGGAAATTGAGCAAATGATTTTCTTGGTGAAGAGACTTTTTCCCCCTGAAAATTGCGTGACGTGTGTAACATTTCTTTGTGTCCTGCTTTGAGTGAAGGAATGTCTGCAAGTTACTTCTAGTAGAAAAAATCAAGTTCAGTGTGGACTTCCATTTGTGCATTATACAGCGCTGACACATCGCTTAGGCAAAACCAACTCCAAGGCTCCTGATTCTACATTTTCTCCTGCCTTGATTGAATAAATATGGTGCTTCTTACATTAGCAATACCAATGACAGTATTTAGAACTGGCTAGACAGACTTAGCCAATATACTTTTTGCTCAATGTTAGTCTATGCTGAATGTGATGAACCAGCTTGGACTGTGGCAGGTGGGAAGGACTGTAGATTTATGAGATCACACTTACTTTTATAAAAGATGAATTATGTTCTATTCTGTCCTGCTCTGTTCTCTTCTATACTGATTTTTATTTTGTGTTTATCAATGCAGCATTTGTGTGTCTAAGCAATGTGATATGGGTAAGAAACATGTATAATGCGGTATTTTATTTTGGATCTTTATACACATGCACTTGCATGAGCTACTACGGTCTCATATTAGTGAAGACAAGTTCAATGAAATGCACCTTGCACTTGGGATGGAGATCAATGAAAGCGGTGGTGTTCCTTAGTTCCTGTTGAAGTTAATGTCATAATTCTGGGATAACCCCTGAGAGAGCTTGCTCTCTACTAAGCTTTATATTTGTTTCAGATCAGGGGTTCTCAACCCCTGGCCCTTGAGCCATATCTGGTCAACAGAGACATGGAATGAGGCCCCTGGTGCACCCCATGAGTTGGGAAATTTAGTGATGGGGGAGCAGTGGCAAATAATACTGCCATCACTCTGCTGCTGCCAAATTCCCAAGCTCCACAGCTAGATCAGGGCTGGGTCATGCCCCTTCCCCCACAGTCAGATTTGGGCAGCCCTTTCCCACTGCACAGCTGGATCAGGGCTGGGCCATGCCCCCTTACCTTGCACAGAAGGATCGGGGCCAGCCTACTCCCACACATGTGGTCTGACTAGGCCCTGCCATGGCTGCAGGGCAAAATGGTTGAATACCACAGTTATCAATTATTGACTATATTGTGTCAGAGGAACAAAACTATCAAATACATTCTTCATGTTGAAGCTTTAGGAGATTCTCTGTGGTGGTTTGTGGGCTGCCTTAAAGGTTAAGCTGAAGGTGGCAGCTAAGCAGGGGTTTGAGGACTGAAGGCACCAAAGTCCTTTGTAGATCTCACTCCAAGATCTTAATTTGCTTTTCTATGGAAGTTACTATAGGGAGCATTGGGCATATTTTGTATGCTTGTTGTAACATTACTGCTGAAAAGATGTGAGTTGGCACTCTGTACTAGTTAGAGATCCTTAAACTGTGAGACCTTCTTGTCCCAGTATATTTCATTTCTGTAAAATAGCCAAGAGATAACAAAGGAATGAGGCTAAGTCAGCCTTCACCTGGACAGGAAGAAGCCTCCTAACCAAGTGAAGATCTAAGAAAGCATTAGTCAGGGATACTACCATGTGAGAACTTAGGGTCAAATCCAAATCATTCAGCTAGGGACCTAAATATGTCATGTGACAGAAAGTTTTTCAGATTGTCCTTGTTCAGTGGCTACAAAATATTAGGTATTCAGGTCTCAATTGGGGTGAATAGGGTGCTTCTCATCATTATTGCATCTTGAAAACAGTCATTAGGGGCAGAATTTATTGCACCTTAATCTTTCCCAAATGACAGTTTTCCAACAATCAAACTATGTTTTGATCTTACCTTAGATTGATCTATTGAGTAGAATGCAGTTGTTGGTTTCTGATCACTCAAAGTTCTTGCAAATGACCCTGTCAGCTTGCACTGCTTAGCCTTCTCCAGATGAAGGACTAAGCCATCCAAAGCTCATGGATACTTACTATTCTGGACTATATTTTACTCTCAGGCCAACTCTAAAATATTTATTCTTATCTGTTCATCTGCATATTTCTACTGAATTCTTGTGGTGCATATATTATGCATCTAACTTCTTCCCCTGGATGTATATCTGTTAGGTAGGTCAAGCATCTTTCCTGATCCAATTATAAATAGGAAATAGAATCACAGTCATAGAAAACGAGGGTTGGAAAGGACCTCAGGATGTCATCTAGTCCAAAACCCTGCTCAAAGTAGGATCAGTCCCAACTAGAGCATCCCAGCCAAGTCTTTGTCTAGCTGGGTCTTTCTAGCCAGGAGATTCCACAGACTGTCTGGGTATAACCTGTTCCACTGCTTTACTACTCATCTAGTGAGAAAGTTTTTCTTAATGTGTAACCTAAACTTCCCTAGCTGCAACTTGAGGCCATTGCTCCTTGTTCTGTCATCTGCTACCACTGAGAACACTCTAGCTCCATCCTCTTTGGGACCACCCTTCAGATAGTTGAAGGTTGCTGTTATTTACATCCCTTCAAATATATGTAATTAATCTATCAATTTTCCCAGAGATATCATCTCTCACTTCTTCTACTCAGTGTTTATAGATACCGGTCTCTGCCAAGACAGCTTCCAGGTTTTGGCCTTGGTTTAGGCTTCCCCTTAGATGTGTAAGCACCCCACCTTATGTCTGAAGATGGGTCTGGGGTCACCTAACCATATGACCATTTGGCAGGCTATTATCTATAGTCATTTCACAAGTGAATTCTTAGTGATTGCTTTTCCTAAGCAAGCTAGACATAATTGCTCTTAGATGCCTTTGTCCATCCTGATGCCTAATCAGCAATCACTTGACTAGCTAATATGAGTCCCTGATAAAATGCAAAAAATCAGAAATGAAAATTCCAGTTTCCTGTCCAGACTGTGCTCTCCCCCTATGACAGACATAGGGGTGAGTGGAACATCTAAAGGAGTGATGTGTTGAAATAAATATGTCTGCGAAATGAAAAATGGTAATTTTGGGGGCTTTTTGATTTCCTGTGTAGAAGGGAATGTGGCCTTTTTCTTTAGATGGAGAATATTTTAACAACTCTTGCAGATTAATTCCACGGAGGTCAATAGAATTCCTACAGATTGCCACTGATTTAAATAAGATCAGAATCTAGTTCTTTGATCTTTCCTAGATCCAGGTCTCATTGTCTCAATGTAACCGTATCTAAAATGGAAGTAATAATCATGCATATTGACCATCATTGTTCCCGTTTTACCTGTAGCAGATTAGGGTGCAATGCTTTATGGTTATGTGACATGGTTACTTGTATTGTTTTAAAAAAAGGTTAGATAAGGATTTGCTTAGGAAGGTTTGGGTAGAGATGATCATGCCTCAGTCAGTGGGTTGGATTTGATGACCTCTGGAAGTCCCTTCCAGTCCTACTTTTCTATGATTCTATTAAAAATAAACATGATAAAACAAAACATAGGTTAACATTAGCTACCAATATACACCAAACACTATATTATTAAATGGTAAATATATTCCCAGAGGCCTAAGGAAGGATACTGCAATAACCAAAATCTTGCCTTTGTCTATCCCAACTATGCAGAAGATATCACCCACAAGAATCTTGCCTTTCAAATATATTAGTAAATCTAATTCAGGAAACCATCTATGTATGATATTCCATGAACACAACATAATATTCCTACTTTTGGGATTAGTTAATGACAATTACCAATGACTTTTTAGAGTAAAATATATGGACAATCCTGGCAGCAAGGAACCCCTCACCACTGGCCTCTAAAGCAGAGGTTCCCAGTCTGTGGTACGTGTATCACCAATGCTACGCAGACAATCCGTCAGTGGTACACAGTCACAGTTTTATTATACTTACTTTATATAATAAAATTTGCTGGTGTTACTTAAGGTTGAACTGAAAAATTTGCTGGTGGTACTTCAGGTTGTACCACCAATTTGTTGGTGCACAATCTGTCAAAGTTTGGAAACTGCTGCTCTAAAGTATTTGCTCTGATTAATTGCTCTTCTGGCCTTATGCATCTTGTGTCCCTAGCTGCCCAAAAGGGAGTGGCTCTATCCTAACTATTCTATAGCTTCATGTTTAGGGTGCTTTTCTGTCTGAGGAGACCCTAGAATTCAGCTCTCCAACTTCTTAGACAAGTAGTGTAACTCATGGATTAGGTCAGGGGGCGGAAATGATTTTTGTCAGAGTGCCAGAATCACCCCAACCTCCACCCACACCTTGACTTGGTGTGCCAGAGATGGGGGAGCCCCAAGATGCCTGATCCTCATTGTTGGAGGTGGCTGCATGCATGACTGGGTGGATAGTTGGGGAGAATCCAGGGTTGTGCTGCCTCAGCCTCTTCCCTGATATTCATTGCAAGCCCTGCGTCACCTGCCACTGCCATGGAGCAGCTGTATGCAGCCTCTAGGCTTCCTGCTGCAGCAGACCTGGGCTCTGGGCACCTGTAGCAGGCAGCCAAGAGGTTTCAAACAGCTATGCCAGGCTCTATAGCCCTGGCACTGGCTCCATGGCAGCTGCACATGCACCTCTGGGTGGATGGCAGGGGTGGAACCAGGGTTGGGCTGCCCCAGCCCCTTCCCCGCCATACACTGTGAGCCATGTGTGCACCTGCTGCCACCATTTAGCTGGTGCTGGGGCTCTGGAGCCCAGTACAGCTGTTTGCATCCTCCTGGATGCCTTCCACAGCCAGCCCAGGCTCTGGGCAGCTGTAGCAGGCAGCTGGAAGGCTCCAACCTTCTGTGGTGGGCTCTGCAGCCCCAGCACTGGCTCCATGGTGGTGGCAGTTGCACACATGCCTCGGGCAGACAGTGGGGGAGGAGCTAGGGTTGTGCTCCAGGGGCGAGAGGTGGAGATGCATTTTAATTAGAGTGGATCTTAGGAGCCAGTCCAGTTAATGTGCCCACAATATCTTGTATATTCAGCATCCTGCACTTCAAAATGGCAGTGGGGGCACTCTAACTAAAGCTTGTATGTATGATTAGCACACTCCAGCAGCCTTAGCATCATGTGTATTTAGCAAATATCACCGTACTTCAAAATGGCACTGGTGGGGGGGGGGGGGGG
>NW_017729025.1:67931256-67936382 GCF_001723915.1 Gavialis gangeticus
GGGGGGGGGGGGGGGGGAGCTCTTTAACTGAAGCCTGTATGACAAGCTTTAGTTAAAGCTTTAGTCACTGGATGACAAGTTTTAGTCAAAGCACCCCCACCACCATTTTGAATCACAGGTATGCTGAATACACATGATGCCAAAGCTGCTGGAGTGTGCTAATTAGACTCAATTAACTGAGACAGCTCTGACGTGTTCTAGTTCAAATGCATCCTAGCAGGATTTGGGCATGAGTATTGGAGCCCTATGTGTCTCCCTAAAGCTCATGCTTAAAAACTAAGTGCTCCAGATTGCCAACTGGAGGTGCCCAACCTTCCCCATGGACTATAGAGGAAGCCTGGGAACCAAATACTGTCATTTGGGTTGCCCTTCCATGGCAAGGCACATCTTTTAGAAGCATTGCAAGTAGAGGTAGCTACAAGATTAATCTGGATCTGGGCCTTAGTGACAGTGAGGAATCCAGAAATACTGCTATGCTAAAGACTGAATTGATCCGTTATAGGTGTGTCCTTTTAAGTCAGTGAGACTGCACTGTACCTGCAGGTTCTTCAGAAACCTTGCCTTTTTTTCACCTGTTTTAGTCAGTCACCTTGAATCAACTGTTTCTTATCCAGTAGGTCAGCAGGCTAACTTGGAGAGAATGGTATAACTGTTTATGGCAACAAGGGTGTCATGTGTATTCTGCTGGAACTTGAGTTCATGTCATATTTCCTGACATTTAGCCTTTATATTCATAGTTTCATAGTTTCTAGGGTCAGAAGGGACCTGAGCAGATCATCTATTGAAGCTAATTAGGACTGGAGAAAGATTTGGTCCATGTGGGACTCTACAAGTTTGTCATGTAGGACAAAAGAATGCATTTTGTTCTTCAGCAGTGTCGTCTGTCAAATAAACTGTGATTTACGCTCATTATAATTTTAGGTAGAGGAAATTGTTATATACTGAGGAATGATACCAAAGGCAAGTCCTTCCATTTTCAAAATATGTAAATATAGTCTCTACCTCCTGGTCATCATCCTCTGCATTTTGCCATTTGGAATAATTAAGTTTTACCAAAACTAAGAGACTCATTAGAGTTTTCTCCAGCCCAAAGACAGTAGACTAATGATGGAACTTCGTCTCTGTGTGCTAATCAGTCATCCTCACTGTGGGCACTGGGGTGTGCCTGATACTTGAAAATAGCAAAATGGGGGAGGTAATTAAGGACTCACTTGACCAGCAGCAAGTTGGGCTGGAGCTATATAAACCATAAGCCAGAGTGGTCCAGGTAGTCCAGCCTGGGAGGAGCTTCTAGCAGCAGAGCCACAGGGCTCCTGAATACTGGAAGAAAGCCACTCTGCAACAGAGGGAACAAGGAAAGGTACCTAGGGTAGACAGGGGCTTAGGTATGCAGGCAGGTGACCCTGGTTTATGTTAAGTCTAGGGAAGGCTTGAGTATCTGCCAGAGAGAAGGTCCTTGTCATTAAATTGTACTAGCAGTTTAGCCTGGAGCCCTGCAAGAGCTGGTATGGCTTATTCAGAGGGCTGGCTGCTCAAAAGTGGCTGTGTACAGGGTCCATCAGGGAGTTCAGGGGCCGAGAAAGTAAGGATCCAGAGATCCATAAGTCTCAGGCCCAGAAATGGATGGGTGGGTGATCTAGGAACATGAATCAGGGCTGAGAAAGAGAGTAAAATCAAAGATATAGGGAGTGCCTGAGTGTGGGACCTGGGTTCAGTAGCCAGTGACTGCTGACAGCCGCACCAGAGGGTCCATAGGAGAGCACTTGGCATATATTATCTCATTTGAATACTCGAACACCAGCTTTTTACATGCAGTTAACATACGTTAAATGTCACACGTAACAAGGCCTAACATCTCAGGATGAGATTACCTTTTAGTATAAGATAAAAGGGTTGGAGCTTTACTGTGCATTAGCTGCTGTGCAGAAACTTCTCTATGTTCTTACCTCACAGTGGGTGCGTCTACTTGAGACCTTTACTGGGGAGCTGACTAATTAGTTCTGCAGTAAATATCTCAGCATCTACATGTTTGCCCCTATTAGGGTGCAGGAAATGAATAGGCTCTGCAGCAGGATAGTACTTGTAAATACAAGTATTAACCTATTGCAGAGTTTTTTCGTGCACAGCAGTGCACATGCAGATGTTGACCTGGCTGGCTGGGGCACGAGGGTGCTTCATTCAGTGCAAGGCTACCTGCCAGCTAGCCCTGCAGTGAAGCAC
Source organism: Gavialis gangeticus (assembly GCF_001723915.1). Taxonomy (NCBI): domain Eukaryota; kingdom Metazoa; phylum Chordata; order Crocodylia; family Gavialidae; genus Gavialis; species Gavialis gangeticus. The sequence goes on from NW_017729025.1 coordinate 67,933,477, forward strand.
CCTTGTACCCCAGCCAGTCACTCTGCACCACATTGAGCCCAGTCAGAGCACACTGAGCCCTCAGGGCCCCTAGCCAGCCAGAGCTGCTCCAACTGGGCTCCACATGCCGGACATGAATAAACTCCAGAACTGATTTCTTTTGAGTTAATTGCTCCCAGGTGCATGTGGCAATATGCTCTGGAGTCTATTCATGTGCACTAGTTGCAGTTGTAGATGCACCCAGTAAGTGAGAACTAACCTCAATAGGGACAGGGTAAGAGCTGGATGACGGTCCATGAGACTGACAGGGCCTGCAAGCTGGACTAGGGGTCTGGGAACCCAGAGAGAAGACCTGTATGTGGGGCCAAAGGTCTGGGAACCCGAGAGAGATGCTGCACACGGGACCAGGGGTCCGGAGCCCAGAGGGGGATGAATATGGGACTAGGGGGTCCAAGAGCTGAGAGGAAATGCTAAACCAGGGGCTAGGGGGTCTGAGGACCCAGAGTGGGGTACAAGTGTGTGAAGGTAACATTATTAGGGTAATGCTTGTGAAGCTTGGGTCCTGGTGTAGGGGAGAAACAAAGTTGCACAATTTGCTTGTAAGGTTACAGGTGCCCAACAAAGGTATGGACAGACTGGATGGCCTAATAGCTTGGGGGGCAGGACTGTGACTAAGGGGACATAGGAAAGGGCAAGTGGTGATTGACACAGACTTGGGCTCACTCAGAGCTCACAGGCAGCCTCCCTTACAAAATCTTCAGTAAGAACAAGGCATGGTGGGCGAGTGATCAAAGGAGGGCTACAGTCAAGCCTGAGCCAAGAAGGAGCTGCATGGCCACCAGGGGGTATCACGGCCACCCTTGTGGCTGTAAGCTGCTGCACTCACAAAGTCTGACAACTTTTTGTTATTCTACTCTATTAGACTAGAATGAATATGTAATCAAAATATTTTGGAATCAAATGTGGGGGGACTGATATGAAGATACCCATATGCTAGTTATCATTCTTTCCAATTTTTCTCTATTTTTTTAGTCATGGAAACACTTCTGAAGAGGCTATATCTGTTATTAGAATAAATGGAATTTTACTTGCCACATTCAGAAAGTTACGTAATCAATTGGGATGTCTTATATCAAAGTAAGTAGTTGTTTGTATGTAGTAGGGGCTATTGAAGGAGGTAGTCATCCAAAGATAATGGCTATATTAACCTTTCCAGGACTGAAAATATAGTAACAGCATTATAGAAATCAGTGGTATGGTCTCCCTTGGAGTATTGTGTTTAACTCTGATCATCACATTTCAGAAAAATATAGCAGAGATACAGAATAATTGAACTAGGCGTGGAAATAACTTTTATATGAAATTGGATCTATTTACCTCAGAGAAGCGACAAATAGGAGTGGAGATGATAAAGAGATACTAAGTAATGAATGGTAAAGAGGAGGTAGATCAAGAACTGTTGTTCATCCATTTTCATAGTTTAAAATATAGAAACTTTCAGTGAAACTGAACTTCAGTCATAAAGGGAAATACGTTTTCACATAATACACAATTAATTTGTGGAACTCATTGCCAAATGATATCATTGAGGCCAAATGTTATAAGATTCAAAAATGGATTTCACATTTATAGGGATGACAAGATCATCTAACCTTATCTCTTTCCTTTTTCTGTATCTTTGTGACAAGGTATTTAGCAGAATTCAGAGATTCAGTGGAACCCTACAGGCCGCACTGTGAGTGCTTCTGCTATGACCTTGAATATGCAACCTCTGGGCAGTCAACCATATGCCTTAGCACCCATGCCACCCCAGTCCCCATCAAGTCTAAGGATAATCAAGGATCATCCAAGAATTTAGAAGATTTATACACCTTCATGATTCAGAACTTAATCTAACCTGCTCTGATTGACAGCAAGTTCAGGCTTGATATCAGGAGGTATTACTTTATGGCTAGGGCTGCCATGCTCTGGAATGGGCTCCCAAGGGAGGTCGTGCGCTCTCCTACCTTGGGGGTCTTCAAGAGGAGATTGGATAGATATCTGACTGGGGTATTATGATCCCAGCACTCTTTCCTGCCCAGGACAGGGGGCCAGAATAGATGATCTGTTCAGGTCTCTTCCAACCCTAGAAACTATGAAACTATAACAAGTATCATCTTCTCTTCCAGGACTGACCTAGCTTAGGGTACTAACAAATGAACAGCTTTACATAAGGTAAAAGGGGTCATGGCTTCCTTATGAGATAGGTGGTCCATAGCAACTGTGCATACTCTTACCTCATGAAACCTAAGTCATGGTAACTTCTCTCTCAGTAAAAGTGGCCTAAACTGTTGAGGTTAGCTCTTGCTTGCATATCTACATGGGCAACTAGTGCACATGAATAAATGCTGAAGCTTATTGCCATTTGAACGTGTGCCTAGGAGCAATTAACACCAAAACAATAAGTTCTTGAGTTTATTCATATGTGGCACGTGAAGCTCGGTTGGAGCAGCCACAGCTGGCTGGGGGCCTGCCAGGCCAGGGCTGCTCTGACTGGGTTCAATGTGTTGCGGGCTGGCTGGCTGGGGCATGAGGATGCTTTGGTGTAGCGTTAGCCGACAGGCAGCCCTTGCACTGTCATGCCCCAGCCAGCCAGGTTAACATTTATATGTGCACTGCTGCGCATGACAAATCTCCCTCCTGTGGAGCCCATTAGTTTCCTATGCCCTAATAGGGGTGACTGTATAGATGTTGAGAGGTTTACTGTGGAGATAATTAGTCATCTTCACAGTGAAAATCTTGTGTAGATTGGCCCACTGTGAGGTAAGAGCATGAATACAGCACTTTCTGCAGAGCAGCTAATGTATAGTAAAGCTCTTTTATGTTATAATAAATGATAATCTCATTTTGAGATAGTTTCATAGTTTCATAGTTTCTAGGGTCGGAAG
>NW_017729025.1:67936393-67938063 GCF_001723915.1 Gavialis gangeticus
TGGAGCCCATCCCATCCCAGCATGTCTCTCGTCGTGATGTTAGGCTTTGTCATGTGAAATTTAGCACGTGCTAACTGCATGTAAAAAGCTAGTGTCTGAGCATTCAAATGGGATAACATGTGCTAAGTGCTCTCTTATCGGTTCAAAGTTATGTATTTTTGTGCTAGGAGTATCTCCCAATCATGTGTTGTGTTAAGTTGGCACTGCTCCATTGAGATAATGAAATCAATTGTGGTCCTGGGGCTGGGTCCTGGCCCTGGTTCTTGTCTTAGGACTGCACAGGAATCTTCAACTAACTCTGGGGATCCCTGGGCTGAAGCCTGAAAAGCAGCTGATTTTTTTTTTATCTTAGTCCTGGGATAACATCAGACCCCCCAGGGGGAAACTGGGGGAGTCCCAGGGGTCAGGGGGAAGGCTGGAATGGGAAAGGGGTGGCAGCCTGAAGTGTGACTCCAAGCTCAAGCTAGCTCTAACACTGATCAGTATTTGTGTAGCTCACAGTGTGAGGTGTAACAAGGCCCTAACTCTCTTCTTCCAATGCATATGGAATCTAGGGATGTTTTCAACTGGGAGTGGGGGCGTGCTTTAATTAGAGAAGCTCTTGGAGCCACTCTAATTAAAGTGCCCAGAGTGTCTTGTGTATCAGCATTCCTATGCTTCAAAATGGCAGCAGGGGCACTTTATCTAAAGCTTGTTGAACGAGCTTTGGTTAACATGCCCCCACTGCTATTTGCTGATACATAAGATGCAGAGGCTGGCTGGAGCACAATAATTACCATGTTCTAGAAGGCTTAATTAACTGAGTAATTACAGAGCACTGGAGCAGCCTCCAGGCTCATGTACAGGCACCCTAGGTGCTTCATTCAGAACACAGAAAGAAGTGACAATTTTTGCCAGATTTTGCTACAGAAAGTGGTATATAGTTATGACCAAACACAAGTCCATGGCTGCAGACTAAAAATGGCCAACTGGGCAAAAATTTGAACCCTCATTGCATGAGGGTGCTGGAGGGTGGGGTGGATGAATTGCATGAGGGTTCAGATGAAGACATTTCAAAATGGAATATCTTCTGTAACTTGTGTCTGTGCTGCCTGCCAGCCTGTAACTATTTTCAGAATGGGAGAGGGGCAAATGGTGCAGAGGAAGTTCAATCAGGGTTTTTTTCAGCCCCCGCTGGAGGGGAGGCCAGGTGTATTAGAGCCCCTCTAAGGTGGGAAGCTCCAATTTACCCACCCCACCCTCCAGCACTTGCTGGGGAATCCCTAGAACAAGTTCTCTCTACTCTTTCCCTCTTCCCTTTCTGAAAACACTGCTGGCTGGGAGGGAGCAGGGGCCATTGTTAGGAGAAACTGGCTGCAGACTCCCAGTAAGCATCTAGATTCCCCTCCTCCCTGGAAACAACAGTGAACTTATGTGTGACAGGCTGACTGGCAGTGACCTGGCCCAGGGGTTTTGAAAAGGCAAAAGACAATTGGAGGACTTGGGATTCCCTTTCCTCACCAATCTGGTAATGATTTGGCCCAGGGGTTTTGAAGGGGTAAAAGATGATTGGAGGACTTGGGATTCCCTTTCTGCACCAATCAGGCCCCAGAGACTCACTCTCCGTGTCCCAGTTGACCCCTTTGGGATAAAAGGGGCATCGTGGGCTGACTCAGGGAAGAGACCAATGA
>NW_017729025.1:67943063-67944945 GCF_001723915.1 Gavialis gangeticus
GGGCAAAAGATGATTGGAGGACTTGGGATTCCCTTTCCTCACCAATCTGGTAATGATTTGGCCCAGGGGTTTGAAGGGGTAAAAGATGATTGGAGGACTTGGGATTTCCTTTCCGCACCAATCAGGCCCCAGAGACTCACCCCCCACCCCCCGTGTCCTGATTGGCCCCTTGGGTCACCTGGAGGGGGATAAAAGGGGCAGCATGGGCTGACTCAGGGGAGAGACCAGTGTGGGACAACAAGGAAGGAGCTTTACAGAGCTGAGCCAGTGGGGCAGGAGCAGTGCCCCAGAAAAGCCTGGAAGAGCAGGATCTGTGGGTAGCAGTAGGACTCTCAGCAACGTGGTATGCAGCTGGCAGGAGAGGCTCCCCACTGGGCTCCAGAATCCTCAAGGAGAGGCTGCAGGCAGCAGGAGAGGCTCTCCCGTTCCAGGAAGGATCTGAGCAGCAACCTGAGGGGTTCTCAGCTCTGCTTCCAGCTCCTCTAATCGGAGGCCAGGCAGCTCAATGTGAGGCCAGGCTCCAAGAAAGTCAAGACCCCTTACAGGCAAGAGCAGTGGTGGATGTGTGGCAGTATCCCTGCCTACCATGTGGGAGACTTGGGTTCAAGTCCTAGCTGGGGTGAGTGATATATCTTTGCATAGTGGAAAGCAGTTGTTGTGTTTTCTCCCCTTTCTCCTCCTCCAGGTACCAAGGTCCTATGTTTCCTTAGCATTTGACATTTTCCATTTTGTGCCCTTTGTATATTTCACCGACCAGTATTGTTTGTTCTGTTGTTTGAGTTTTATATTTTGTTAACTCTGTTTTTTGTCAGTGATTGTAAGTGTCTAAACTTTGTTAAATCCTGCCCCCCTTGGGGCATTGTAGTATCCACTATACTCTCTGATTTATGCCTGTTATGTTCCCAGTATTAAAAGGTATATGGTTAAGTTCCCATTGGTGGTCTGGCTCTGCTCTGTAGGGAAGGAGAGTCCCTACACCTCCCACAGCACTTGTGCATCTGCTTTGATCCCTTCAATTGGAGAGGGGGTACCTCCTTGGAGTACTGCCTGGGTTACATATGTTTGGTCTGGAGATATTTAACTCAGAATGCTTCCTGGAAAGCATTGCGAGTTACAGCAGGGACCTGCACATCTGTCTGCACCCTCAGGGGCCTACACTCATAGTAGAGGGGCATCTTACATTCATGTTAGAATTAATTCTAAGTCAATTGCTTGAAATTTATAAAAGATGGGTATGCCAAAGAAAGGAATTAAACCCTGACTTCCTGAGTGAGCACATCTACACATGTGGTTTATGGTGGGGTTGACTAGCTCCACAATAAAGCATCACAGTCTACATGTGCACCTGTGTTAAGGTGTAGTAAACTAATGAACTCCACTGTTGAACAGTACTATCTGGGACAAGTACTATCCTACAGCACAATAATTACATGCGCTTAAATACATGTGTAGGCAGTGACTGGGGCATGAAGGTGATATAGTGCAGGGGCTGCTTGCCACCTAGCCCCACACTGTAGCACCCTCATGCCCCAGCCAGCCTCTCCACTGCCCAACACTACCACCTGGAGCCCAGCCCTGAGGCTGATTTGCTCAGCTTAAATTGCTGCGGCACATGTGAAGATGCTGAACCCGAGAAGTAGATGACTCATCAAGGCACATTCATAACATGCGTAGATGTACCCAGTGGGTGCATCCACATGAATGCTCATGTGCATCTTGCAGCATTTCAAAGCCCTTTGAGATGCTGCAAGAGGCACGTGCAGGAAAAAAAAAGCTTCCAGGGGGTCAAAGAAAACCGCACGTGAAGGAATGAAAAAGCTATTCAGGAGTCAAAGAAAACCATGGAGGGGAAAAAAGCGGGGCGGGGCGGGGCGGGGCGGGG
>NW_017729025.1:67945427-67946309 GCF_001723915.1 Gavialis gangeticus
GAAGCTCTCCAAATCATTTCAGAAAAGATTCAGAGAGCTTTGGTGATTCAGGCAGTCCCTGCTGGCTGCAGCAGAAAGCTGCACCCAGACTCCATGCTGGAAAGTAAGGGGCAGGAGAGAGGGGACTGGAGAAGGAGAGAGGGGACCATGGGGGGACCTGTGCTGGCCATGTCTGCTCCCCCAGCCCCCTGGATTGCTGCCCTGCCCATCCCCATCCCCCACCTGCTCCCTGAGTCCCCTCAATCACTGCTGTGCATGGTCCCATCCCCTGCCTGCCCCCCAAACCTTACCAATTGCTGCCCCATCAGGCCCCAACATTCTTGCAATTGGGAGGGGAAAAAAAAAGCCCTGCACTTGCTGGCAGTAGCAGCTGCCATTGGGGCCACTGGGGCCTCATGGCAGAGCCCCCCCATGCAGCATGGAGCCCAGATGAGTCACAGTGGCCCCAGCTGTCCAATACCATATGGAGCCATGCTGAGCCCTGCTGACGCTGGCTGCACCTGTGTGATGGGGCAGTGGCAGTGTGGTTGCCAGGTGGTCAAGGCCCCAGTGCCTAGCTGCTACAGCCAGTGAGTGCAGGGCTCTTTTGCTTTTCTTTTCTGGGGCTGGGCAGAGGGTGTGGGGCATCAGGGGTGAGGCCATGTGGGGTGGGGATCGGGGATCCCTGCTGTCTCATGCTGTGCCGGGGGACTCTGCTATGTGGCCCCTGAGTCCCCACATCCCCTGCTACTGCCTGTGAGTGCAAGGCTTTTTTTTTTAAAGTGCTAGGAGCCTGGGGCTGGGAGGGAAGCCACTGGGGGACTTGGGGGTGCAAGCAGGGGATGGGGCTGAGTGGGGCAGCCATTGGGGTGGGGAACAGGCATGGGGGTGGGGCTGGGCAGA
>NW_017729025.1:67946461-67948634 GCF_001723915.1 Gavialis gangeticus
ACAGCCGGGGGGGGGGGGGCAGGAGCCAGCAGGGGATGGGGCCAGGTAGGGCAATAATCTGGGGGGCTGGGAGAGCAAGTGGGTATGGGGCATGTGGGCCCTGCAGGGGAATGGTCCCTCTTGGCTGTGTCCCTATGTGGAGGCAGTCCATGAGCTATGCAGGGGGGTTGCACCCTGTGAGGGGCAGGGGACCCATCCCTCCTGAGCATCCCTTCAAACAGTCCCCCCATAATCCACCCACACTTACCCACACACCCCACATCCCTCCATAGCCACCAACATCCTCCCATTCCCTTTCCCACCCCCACTCCTGCAAACCCCACTTTTCCCCAGCACATACCCTGTTTGCCCAACTGCCAGACAGGATGAGACCTTCTGGCAGGAGCTGTGGCTGCAGGGAAAGCTGTCCCCAAATCCTGGTTAGGGTCACAGTGAGCTCAAACTTCTCTACGGTAAGAAAACCAAAGGCAAACAGCAAAAAACATAGGTATTTAGAATTCATTTTATTATGATGATAGAGACACTGGTAGGCTTCCAAATTGCTTTAACACTGTAGATGTATCAATAAAACATTGCCCAACTTATCACTGTCTCTCTGTCTCTCACGCTTTCTCTCTCTCTATAGTGGTCTTTTGTTTTAATTGTGGAGAAACATGGATTTTACAGAGTGACTTTGGGATTTTTTTGTCAAGGATTTTTCAGTTTTCAAAAAAGGAACACCAGACTTCCTGCTAGAGAGGCAAGTGGAAGGACTCAGCCAGAGGAGCCAGCTCAGAGCTGGCACCTTGGACCCAGCTGGAGGTGAATGACCTCCTATCCAATTAGGCCCAGAAGGACATGCTTTGACAGTTCAAAGCAGGCCACCACACTGGGAACATCTTCTGGGCAATAGCTGCCAAGCTGGGCAGGGGATACACACAGATGTAGTGCTGCACAAAGGCCAACTCTGCAGCCACAGCCCACTGGCAGCTGGCCCAGAGGGGCTGTGCAGTCCCCATCTGGGTCTAGCAGGTGCTCAGCAGATCACATCTGGGTCTGGCAGGTGTGCAGTAGGTCACAGCCAGGCAGCAGCTCCCACTGCCAGACTGCTGCAGTTGTCCTGTAGTGCCAGGCCAATTCTCATGATGTCAAAATTGCACTGTGAGATGGGAGGGTGTGACACAATTGCACATATACACATACAACAATCAATTAGGTGCATACACACACACTACTAACTCAGGCACATACACATACCAGTCTAAGTACATGCACACCTATCACCAATCCAAGCACATACACACTATACTCACCAAAATTAGACAAAAATCAGTTGTCAATACCCGCATACCCAATACACATACACGGATTACTAAATCATATATCATGCACATGATGATATATTTGCCAGCTCACACACACACCTACACAGACACACAGGTGAGTTCCTAACTTGGGTGGTGTGGTGTGTATGTGTGTGCTTGGGGTACTTGGGATACACCTAGGACACTTGGTGACTATGGGAGGGGGAGTCAAGGGTCAAAGATTTCCAGAAGGAGGGGAAGGAGGGAGATGGATGGGGGTTATGATGAGAGAGGGAAAAACAAGACAGTAAAAGTTGCTGGGACTGGGATTAGAACTGGCAGACTGGAGGGGAGCTGGGGTTACTTGAGGTTAACAGGACTAAGGGTAACTTAAGGTTAACTGATCAAAGGAAAATGCAGAAAGCTGGCAGAGCGAAGGAGTGATGCTGGGGAGAAGCTGGCACAAAGACTGGAGCTGGAGCCAGAGCTAGAGTGAAAGATGCCAAGGAGCAGCAGGGAGAGCCAGGAGTGACTGCAGGTGCCAGAGAGGGGATCCGGGTTCCAGGAAGAAGCTGTGAGGAGCTTCTGAAGGTGGTAGAAGTAAGCCGGAAGATCAGGAATGCTATGGGCAGTGATGGGGGCCAGAAAAGAGAGCTGGGAGCAGGTAGAGGTTATGGGCAGTGCTGGGAAGGGCTGGGTAGAAGATTGGGGAGAGAAAGTGGAGCTGGTGGGGCAGGGGTGGGAAGCTGGGAATGGACACCAATGAAGAGAGAGAGATAGGAGAGAAAAGGCAGAGGCGAGAAGCCAGAGAACAGAGTGACTCCAAGAGGGGCCCTGGTGAACAGATTTTCCCTTGCTGCTGGCCCCTGATAAGGTTGTAGGCAGCCACA
>NW_017729025.1:67948645-67949607 GCF_001723915.1 Gavialis gangeticus
TTTGGGGGAGAGATGGAGACCATCATGCCCCAGGACGCCCTCTACTCTGAAGTGCAGGTCGTGGTCCAGGAAGCCAAATCCAGCGTGACGACACCTATTCTGGAGGTGCCAGTTCACCTCATGGATGCAAGCGCTCTGCCACTGACGGCCTCCACTAACCGGGAGGAGGGAGGAAAAGACCACCTGGGCCCCCAACTCTCTAAGCTTGGCCCCCAGAACCACGTAGTCATCCATGATCTGGTCCGCACTACTCCGGGCCGCATCATTGGTGGTCACATGGATGAAGACCATAGGATAGTAGTCAGAAGGTTGGATGAGGTCAGTGATCTTCCCTGTGATGTCCCCAATCTTGGCTCCCAGGAGACAGTACACTTCTCTCACATTGGGGTCCGTGCGGCAGATGGGTCCCTCCATTCCTCTGAGGAGGGAGTCCCTATGATGATGACCCGCTGTCTCTTCCTCTGGGTCACTGGATGATGCTCAGTTGGTATGGTTGCCGGCTTGTTGGATGAGAGCGTGGCTTCCTCCCTTCCTTCCTTCCTCATGCCCAGTCTCCTCCAGCACTGCCAGGGCCGCATACCTGTTCCTCAGTTGTACTGGGTTGACAGTTGATGCAGCTATGCGCTGCCTGCGACGCCGCATGGCCCTGGAGGTGACCGTCCTCCGTTCGCCTCTTGCAGACTCCTGGGTGGCAACAGCCTGAGGGGATGGGCCCTGCAGAGAGAGAAAGTACCCGTCAATCTCATCCTCCATGGCCCTGATCCCCTGCAGCCTGCTCACTTCTACCTGGAGCTCTCTCACCTGCCCCTCCAGCGCCACAATCCTGGCACAGGTGGGACAGGTGAGAGAAGCCCCCGCCCCTCTGTCCCCCCCCAGCTCCAGGGACCAAGCCAGGCAGCCCCCACAGGCAGGTGGCCCCACCTGTGTGGAAGCCTCACCGGTCCCCGGGCCAGGAGGCAGCC
>NW_017729025.1:67954607-67955314 GCF_001723915.1 Gavialis gangeticus
AGGCAGCCATGGGGCAGCAGCCCTGGCTGCACGCCGTGTGACAACTCCCATGCTCTCACCCCCACTCACTTAGCTGGAGATGACTGCTGCTGCTGCTCATGCCACCGTTGGCTCTTCCTCTGCCTGTGGCCTCTTGCGCGGCTCCCTGCTCAAACCCCGGTGCAAATTCCAGTGCGCCCCTAAAGAGCTCACCTGTTTACGCTTCCTGTTCACGCAGCTCCTGCCCGGAGCGGGTAAATAGGGTCAAGCGGGGAAAGAGTCCCCTGCCCAATCGCCTGCACCTGGCCCCACTCACTCCTTTCCCACAGCTTACCTCCTCGTTGCCGCAGTTGTCCCTCAGCTGCGGATCGCTGCTGCTGCTGGTGCTGCTGCCGCTGCCTCCTCAAGGGTTGTGGGATACCGGGGGCACGTGCGCTCCCTCCAGTGTCCTCAGCTGAGAAGGCAGAAAGAGACGGGGATCCAGGAAAAGGCAAAGACAGAGAGAGAGAGACATGGGAGGAAGATCAGAGGGGCAGAAAGCAGAAATTGGAGTAGGGCTGGGAGGTCAGTAAGATGAAACCCAACTCAGATTCCAAATTAACAGTTTCATTAAACAGGTAGTATGCTGTACATGCCTACGAAGCTATTGGTTCCTGCACATGCACACACACACAAGCTCTCATACATGCACCCACACAATGGTAGCAGGAGAGAAAAAGGCTTGGTGG
>NW_017729025.1:67960314-67961343 GCF_001723915.1 Gavialis gangeticus
CCCAGCTGCCTCTGAGCCCCAGCCCCCAGCCCTGGACTCTGGGGAGGCAGCAGGTGCAGGTGATGCTCCCTGCTGTGCTGCCCTCACTGCTGCTTCTGCAAAGCAGCATTAGAACCTGGCGTGGTAGGACATGGCGGGAGGTACAGGAAGCTGCCTGCCACTCCGAGTTCCCTGCTGCCCTGGCCACACTTCTCCTGCAGTTGGGGACAGCAGAGAGGGGAACAACCCTGCGTGGTGCCCATGTTGCTCCTGTGCATACAGGGGACATGTGACCCTTCAGCATGGAGCTGGCAGCAGCAGGCAGCTTCCCTGTATGGTCCCTCTGTGCGATGTCACTCTGGGTCACACACGCGGTACTCTGGAGGACCCCAGGGAGGGGAGCAGGTGTTTGCAACTGGCCCAGATTCTGGGTAGCTGCTGAGAGCCACGGAGCCCGGACACCTTGCAGCAGGGTTTCCATCCTCCTAGCCAGCTGCTGGGAGCAGCCTGGGTTCTGTGGCTATTAGCAGCTATGCAAAGCCTGAGCTGGCTGCAGCCAGGAGGCTACAAACAGTTTCTGCCCTCTGGCCCTGGCCCCAGCCCCAGCCCCAGCCGCAGCCCCAACATGTGCCGAGGAAAATGGCCTTGTGTACAATGCTCGGCACATGTGCCGGGGGTTGCCAATCCCTGTAGGGTCTTTGTCTTTCAAATGCTGGCTTTCTGTTCTGTTCCTGGGTGAGGTCCGTGGTTCCTGGGTGAGTTGATGCAAGGCAATAGCCTGGTCGTTGAGTTGATTATTCAGTAGAGGCCTGCTACCATTGTATCTCAAGCACCCTCATTCATCCCCATTCATTCAGGAACCAATTTACATAAGAGGGGTAGGTATGAGTCACAGTTGCAACATATTGTATAGGGCAGGGAACACAAGATGGAGACTTGACATACAAAATGGAAACTTGATATTACTTGACATTAGTTTACAGACACAGGCCTAAACCATACAATATTAATATGAAACAATAAAAATCAATGCAAAAAATGATAGGAATG
>NW_017729025.1:67966343-67967570 GCF_001723915.1 Gavialis gangeticus
CCCGGTGCAAATTCCAGTGCGCCCCTAAAGAGCTCACCTGTTTACGCTTCCTGTTCACGCAGCTCCTGCCCGGAGCGGGTAAATAGGGTCAAGCGGGGAAAGAGTCCCCTGCCCAATCGCCTGCACCTGGCCCCACTCACTCCTTTCCCACAGCTTACCTCCTCGTTGCCGCAGTTGTCCCTCAGCTGCGGATCGCTGCTGCTGCTGGTGCTGCTGCCGCTGCCTCCTCAAGGGTTGTGGGATACCGGGGGCACGTGCGCTCCCTCCAGTGTCCTCAGCTGAGAAGGCAGAAAGAGACGGGGATCCAGGAAAAGGCAAAGACAGAGAGAGAGAGACATGGGAGGAAGATCAGAGGGGCAGAAAGCAGAAATTGGAGTAGGGCTGGGAGGTCAGTAAGATGAAACCCAACTCAGATTCCAAATTAACAGTTTCATTAAACAGGTAGTATGCTGTACATGCCTACGAAGCTATTGGTTCCTGCACATGCACACACACACAAGCTCTCATACATGCACCCACACAATGGTAGCAGGAGAGAAAAAGGCTTGGTGGAGAGATTGAAGTTAAAGTTTGTAGGGACAGAGTTCAGATATGTTGCTTGGGGAAGGATGGTGGGTGATAGCTACCTAACCTGGGCTGTGAGTCGATCCTCGATGGCCAGTCAGGGTCTTCTCCAGCAAGGTGATGTCCAGAGGGGGTCACCAGCAGGGCCTCTGGGTGGATAGGTAGTGTGGCATAGTGCTCATCCAGATGGAGAGAGTGTCCCAAGGATGCCACACTCTACTACCCCTTTTATGGGGTGGGCTACATGTGTCTCCTATGGGAGGGACACGTCCAGGCAAGGACAGTCCTGCTCAGATGCCCACATGCAGATCCAGGTGTCCTCATTGTCTGGTAGGACTCAATGGTGGGGTTGCTGGTTTCTGTAGGGCAGGCATAGGCAATTTTTTTGGCTGGAGTGCCGGAAAAAAACACAATGCCTACCTTGGAAGATGCCAGAGTGCTGGCATGACAGAAAAACAAAATGAGGGTAGGGGGTACTACCTAAATCTCCATGCCCCCCAGCCCTGCCCATGCCCCGTGCCCCGTGCCCCCCAGCCCTGCTTGTGTCCTGTACCCCCCAGCCCTGCTCATGCTCCATGCTCCTTGCTCCTGCCCCCCAGCCCTGCTCGGGCCCCTGCCCCTGCCCCCCAGCCCCGACTCCGTGGCTCTCAGCAGCTACCCAGA
>NW_017729025.1:67968214-67973041 GCF_001723915.1 Gavialis gangeticus
CTGCCTGCCACTCCGAGTTCCCTGCTGCCCTGGCCACACTTCTCCTGCAGTTGGGGACAGCAGAGAGGGGAACAACCCTGCGTGGTGCCCATGTTGCTCCTGTGCATACAGGGGACATGTGACCCTTCAGCATGGAGCTGGCAGCAGCAGGCAGCTTCCCTGTATGGTCCCTCTGTGCGATGTCACTCTGGGTCACACACGCGGTACTCTGGAGGACCCCAGGGAGGGGAGCAGGTGTTTGCAACTGGCCCAGATTCTGGGTAGCTGCTGAGAGCCACGGAGCCCGGACACCTTGCAGCAGGGTTTCCATCCTCCTAGCCAGCTGCTGGGAGCAGCCTGGGTTCTGTGGCTATTAGCAGCTATGCAAAGCCTGAGCTGGCTGCAGCCAGGAGGCTACAAACAGTTTCTGCCCTCTGGCCCTGGCCCCAGCCCCAGCCCCAGCCGCAGCCCCAACATGTGCCGAGGAAAATGGCCTTGTGTACAATGCTCGGCACATGTGCCGGGGGTTGCCAATCCCTGTAGGGTCTTTGTCTTTCAAATGCTGGCTTTCTGTTCTGTTCCTGGGTGAGGTCCGTGGTTCCTGGGTGAGTTGATGCAAGGCAATAGCCTGGTCGTTGAGTTGATTATTCAGTAGAGGCCTGCTACCATTGTATCTCAAGCACCCTCATTCATCCCCATTCATTCAGGAACCAATTTACATAAGAGGGGTAGGTATGAGTCACAGTTGCAACATATTGTATAGGGCAGGGAACACAAGATGGAGACTTGACATACAAAATGGAAACTTGATATTACTTGACATTAGTTTACAGACACAGGCCTAAACCATACAATATTAATATGAAACAATAAAAATCAATGCAAAAAATGATAGGAATGCAATATAACACAATATAAAACAGTAAAAATCAATACAAACATAACAGACAAGAACCTAACTTACCTAGTACTACTTGTAATCACTTATAAGGGATAGAGAGGACAGAGAGAAAGTTGGAAATGGTTGGGGAAGGGGAGGGAATGTATTTTAAAAGAAAAACAAAAAGAAGAACTGGGGGTTTTGCTACACAGTGGGTAAAGGGTACAGGGAACTCTCAGGGCTGCTTCAGCAGTCCAGCTGGCACAAGGGGTAGTGTCCCCAGGTACCAATTGGCTGGGCCCCAGAAGCTCCTGAGAATGAGTAGCCCTGAGCTACTTGACAGGGCAGCTTTTTGTACTGATGGGGCCAGGACAGGGCAGATTTTATACTGCTGGGGACACCACAGGTGCTAGTCCGGGGCTCTAGCTCCCCCTGACTGCAGATCCAGAAAGAGCCAGGCAGGGTTATTTTGCCCCAGGTGGCACAATTTGCCCCACACCAAAGTGCATGTCCGGGCATGTGCGCTGAAGCAAAAATCCCCGGCTCAAATTTGCACCACTTCTATTTAAGCTACTGCAAGCGCACATGCTTGCATGTGTGGATGTGACCAGTGTGTCTTAACCAAAAAAAACAAGCTTATCTACAGGAAAAAGAATAATAGTTTCACAGATCCTGAAGTCAGAAGGGACTGCTAGTCTGATGTCTTGGGTATATGTGTCACCACAATAGAAATCATTTAATTTACTTCTGTTTGAACTGCAATAGCTTGATTTTAACTGAACTTTCCCAGAGGATATTCAATCTTGGTTTGAAAATTTTGAGAGATGGAAAATCCACTCTTGCCTTTGATAGTTTTTCATAAGGGATAATCATCTCTCCTTTTTAAAAAAATATAAACTTGTTGTATCTGTTAAAAATTGAAAATCATGTTTTTAAATTCCCTCTGAAATTGAAAGGAGGTGGATGGCTAAATTCTTTTGAGGGCCTGGGTCTTAGTCAATAAACTAAAATAACTTTGCTGCAAAGCCTACAATTAGAGGGAAATCATAACAGGAAATTTAAAAGGCATGAAACCCATAGCAGTCTTCAGAAATGTAATATAATGGTATGGAAATTAATGTAGAAACCCATAGAATTTAAAATGAAAATACTTATAGAAAAGTCCTGTAGAATCACATGGGGATAAAGCCAGTAAAGTACTATATAATTAGGTACAGTTCAATAGAAATTACTCTAATAATCTGAAAATAATAGACAACTATATTTCTTTCATGGTGTCTCTAAAAGTCTATCCTACAAAATTTTATGGAGGGGATGGTTGTCCATTATATTGCATAATATCATTTAAAAAATGATAGGAATATTATAATTTTCTATTAAATTCTATAGGAATTTTCTATCTAGACTTTAGGCACTCTGTGGGATCCTACAGAGAATATATTTCTTAATATGCAAGGTTAAAGAATTCATAGAGAAATTGTACAAAATGGCAGTAAAATAATTTAAAATGGTTAATAAAAATAGACAGTTAAGATGATCTTATGTTATACTTTACAGTGAAAGTAAATTAAAAACTAAAAGATCTGACACTTCATTAGACTTTAATATTCTTTTGATGAGATTCTCAGGCATGGTGTAATGGTTGGCACTGCACTGATGGAAGATTGTAGCTACATGGAGTGAATATACCTAGGCCCAATGGGAGCACTGATGCACTGATATACAAGGGTGCACGGATGTACTTGGTGCATATGTTTCATAGGCCCTTACAGCTCTTCCACAGGTGGAAGAAAGAGGAGCAGCTGTGATACCTTAATGCTCCACTAGGCACTTACTGTAGTTTCAGCCTGTTGGCAGTGTTTGTCATCAGTGTAAAGCAGCCATACAAAACGACACAGAAAGCCCCAGAAGCAGGACAGTATAAAATATAGCCCTTAGGGCACTACACTGCACAGTATGTATTTCACTTGAACCTTGGAATTTGTAGTTTGGTGTTGCAGAGAACCAAAACAATGCTATAGGGAAAGTAGAAATGTTTTGGAAAATCTTATTCATGCTATAGATGAGGTTGTTAAGTTTGTTATATGGGAATGAGTCATTTCAAGATCACTGTATTAGATCTCCCTAGTGATTTGTGTGGAATGAAAAGACCCCTGAAATATTGAAACTAGATGAAAAGTGAGTTTCAGATTAACAAGGTTAAAAAAAATAAAAACACCCTTCACATCTATAGTACATTCAAAGAACATGCCAGTGTCTAAATTCAGTACAAGGTAAAAATGCTCATCTTACTTTAAAGGTAATTATATAGAAAAAGGGGCATTAAAATGTGTAAGTAAAGGCTTTTTTTGCATGCGTACAGCATATAATTAACAAACTTCTTTAAACCTTTTCATTAAAGAAAGTAATAAACCACTTGTAAATAATGGCAGTCTTGTATTCTTCGCTGTTAAATGTCAATAATCTGAATGTCTTTTTTGTGCTCTGTTATAAAAGTATATTTTTGACATATGCAGAAGCAGGTATCATTACTAGTGCAGCATTTCAATTTTCTAGAGATGTAAATGCATTATTATAAAAAACAGGCAAAATGAAGAACTGTAAGTATAGAAAGCTGGAGTACATGGAAATTAAATCAATAAACTGCCTGAGAAACACAACAAGGTGATAACAGAAAAGTGAAGTTGCAGAACATTTCATAGCAAAATTAAAAGGTGTAGGTGTTCAGACCTTAAATAATAAACTATAGATGCAAAAAACTGGAGCATTTGCAAGGCAAAATACTAATTCTTTGAATTGTATGTAAATTAATTAGGATTTGTTTGTTGCAACTTTCAAATACATCATGAGATTTATTTTTTAAATAATCCAAACAAATCATAAGGTGATTCAAAAGATTGCATCCATGGACACAGTGAATATTTTTTTGTGTGTGCTTATATATTAAAACATTTATCTGGCACAGAAATATCTTCTACAAAAGAGAGGAAAATCCACAACAAAACAAAACCAAAACAAACACATCGGCTGGCACATGTGGTTGCACCAGCTCAAATAGCAGCAGCACATATTTGTGTTGGAGATGGGGGGGTTCCTCTGCACACTGCTGCTGTCCCTTGGGGAGGGGCCCACTGCATCCCAGCTTCTGCACCCCTGTTCCAGCCTGCTGCCCAGCCCACAGCCAAGTCATGGTTGGGGGACAGCCTGTGGAGGAAGTCTGCATTGCCTGTGGGCCCCTCCCCCACCATCACTGCTGGAGCCTAAAGGAACCTTGACTGCCTCAGCTTCCCTGGCAGGCCATCCCTGCCTTCATTTCCACTTTCAGCTGAAGTACACCCTGAGTGGCTGAATTGGATGGCTGCTACCACCACTGCTGCTGTTGCTGCTGCCCCCTCTCGGGAGAGAGGCAGATTTCCTGCTGTACCACCTTGCACCACTGAACACCACCCCTGCACTGGATTACTCTCTAATTGACTGATTGTGCCTGCACTTCCTCACAGCTGCGTTGCTGCATCTGATCCTGCTTTGTTTTCATGCCTACTGCTCTGCTGCTGAGTGCCTGGCTGGAGGCCTGAGGGGCTCCTGGACTGATGTTCAACAAACAAAGCCTCTTCACCACTCCAGCCATCTTTTACATTTGCCTTAGCAGCCTTCCCTGTGTGTTTTTTGCCCTTGTGTGGCAAGTCCTGTGGTCCATTCCCCCTGCCCTGGTGCTTGTTATGTGGCTGAGTAAGCCAGCTTGAGTCTCCCCAGCTCTTGTGTGTGGTTTTTCCCCTCCCCTACATTCCCCAAGCATAGACCTTCCATTTTTTCCCCCCCTGTGGGGCTGTAGCTCAGTGAGCTTCAGCACCCTTCCCTCTCCATTTTCCCTACAGCCCCAGTGCCCCTATTAGATTCACCAGCACCACTGTATATCTTGGTTTTCCTTATTGTTTTTACACTCATGTGAAGCACTGGCAGGGCAGGAA
>NW_017729025.1:67978041-67981865 GCF_001723915.1 Gavialis gangeticus
AAACAATGGCAGGGCAGGAACCTTCTGGGGGGGCAGATGCCCCACAGAGCTTCCTGCAGCTCCCACTATGGGGGCAGATCCCAGCTGAGGCCACCAAGGGGATGAATGCCCCTGCAGCTCCCACCCCAGAGGCAGAGTTCAACTAATCTCCTCTGGGGGTAGAGAAGCCTGCACCTTCCACTGCAGGGGCAGGCAAGATTCCAGCAGGGAGCCAACAGGACCAGGGGGTCTCCCAAGCCCCCTCCCTTACCATCAGGGACTAAGGGCAAGGGAAGTGGGAAGGGCTCCTTTTCAGCCTCCTCCACAGCTGCTGGTGGAAAGGGCAAGGGCCCCACCCCCAAGCCTAGACTACTGGTGCCTGAGAGAAGCAGGTGTGCTACACCAGCCAGCACACCCACTCAGCCTGTCCCTGTCCCTAGCCAGGGCCAATGCACAGGTGGCTGTGGGATGCCTCGAAGCCACAGGGTTTGGACCCTTCACCACTGGGTGGTGGGGCCCCCTTTCTGGCACTTACCCACAAGCACACGGTGAAGTGCCAACTGCCCAAGCAGAAGAACCTGCATTTTGAGACCTGGGTACAGGCCCTGGATTGGGTAGTGGGGGCCTCCAAGCTCATGGCGGCCTCCCACTTTCTTGGCAAGGGGGTCTTTTTCCTTTCCTTCAAGGCTGCCGCACAAAAGGTGGTAAAGAGGGGGCTCGTGATGGAGGGTGAGTACATCTCCCTTGGTCCACTAGAAGAGCTGGGGACCAGGGTGGTCCTTAGCTCCATCCCTCTCTATATCCCTAATTGGGCCCTGCTCCCCCAGCTCCAAACCCTGGGGAGAGTTATCTCCTCAGTCGTGGCCCTCCAGCTGGGGTGCCGAGACCCCAGTCTATGCCACATGCACTCTTTCCATTGCCAGGTTATGATCCAGCTGGCAGCGGGAAAGAGGCTGAGGGGTGCCTCGTGATTCCTTTTCAGGGGGCTGTGGTGAGGGTTTTCTATACGCTGGAGGACCTGCAATGCTTCTGATGCTGTCCCCCAGGGCACTTGGGTCATGAGTGCCCCATGGGCCAGAAGGAGAGGGTATCTGCAGTAGGGTTATGTGAAATTTTGCTGGCTATTTTATTTTGATGCTGCTTTGACTCATTTTAAACTTGAAACAGTGAAATTGAAACAAAACAAAGGGCTTCAAAATAGTCTCAAACTGAAATGAGAGCAGTCAAAACGTTTCAGAATGTTTTGAGTTTCAAAGCTTAAGCTGGGCTTGCCTGCAGGGAAACAGAAAGGAGCAAGAGGGGTGAAGGGGGAGGGGAAGGACTGCTATCATATTGACTGTGTAGCTGGCCAGTGACTGTCATCCTTCCCTGAAGTCTCTTCCAATCCCAGTGCTATGGGGGAGGGATGGTAAAACAGCATAAAAGGCAGCATTGTTTGAACTGCCCTGCTTTCTGCCTTGGTGTAACATACTGAGCTATCTTCCAGCAGCTCAGGAGTGCTAGACAATGAAGGCTGCTAGCACTAATCTGAAAGATTTCCTACATGCTAGCCTAGCCTAGAAAGAGGGATTCCAGAATACCTTTTCCTTTGTCCCAGAAGCTTTTATTTTATTATTATATTAATTGATTTATTCTTTTCAATTTTATAATTATATTGGAGAGGATATTACTATAGTATTTAATTTATATAGGAAGGGAAATACATTTATATTTTTTCTATACCTTTAAGGCTTGCAGCATACATTATAGAATTTATATAGGAGGAAAGACATATTCATATTTCTTTTTATACATTTCTACTTTGAGCCACACACACATTATCAAATTTATAGAGGAATGTGGATACATTTATATATTTGTATAAAGCAAGACATTATGAAACACACCATAAAGCGTGGTGGAAAGGCAGGTGGTGGCAAGCATTCAGGGAAGGGTGGAAAAGGGGGTACAGGGAGAGGTGTAAATTCCACCCCCCCCACCAAAATGATACGCAGCCTCTTTCCTCCAGGTAGCAGGGATGAGGCTTCCATAAGCAGCAAGGAGAGGGGAGCAGTGCCAGTGCCACTGCCTGTGCCTGAGACTGCACCCCCTCCATGAGCACCAGCCATAACTGCACCCACCACCATGACAACAACAAGCAGCAGCACCAGCATGACAGTCTCTTCCACCCCCATTTCACTTCCCTTGCTGAGCCTTCCAGTGACAGAGGAAGAGCTGGATCTGGATCTGGATCTCAGTGCCCTAGCAAGGGAAATTTTGGGGAAGGTGGGGGAATCAGCTGAGTTTGTGCTCCACACCTCTCAAGTTTCCCCTAGAGCCAGGTGTCCTTCCCCAGAAGGCACTTTGGAGCAGGTTGATGTAGAGGTTGTGGAGGCAAATGGCTCAGCTGAGTACACTCCTCCTGTTGCTGTGCCTCTGCCTGCTGAGAAGGGGGAAGGTGTAGCATCCACACATGCACCCACACCCCAGAAATGAGTGGGTAGCATGGTCTGGGCTCATTTTAAGCTGGCAGAAGATCCCACATATGCTATCTGCCTGCACTGCTGAGTCAAAACCAGCCAGGGCAAGGGAACAAAACACATGAGCACCACGGGGATGCTGATACATCTCTCGAGGCACCAGCCCTTTTCCCTTGCTCCTCCTGAGCCTTGCACCAGTGAAAGAGTGTCCAAAAAGAAGTCCCCCATCCCCCCAGAGCGGAGGCAGGCTACCCTGGAACACTGGGGAAAAGGTGAACAGAAAGCAGGTGCGTAGCAAGGGCAAATGAGATCATCCAGAGCATTGAGGAGAGCCAGCCCTTTTCCTTAGTTGAGTGGCCAGGGTTCAGGTGGCTGATGGCACTCATGGCCCTATCCGACCAATTGTCCACATGCACCACCTTGAGCAGGATGGTGGTACCCTCCCTGTATGAGGCGTGCAGGGAGTACTTGAGGGAGGACCTGTGCAAAGCAGGTCTGCAGGTAGCCTTACACTCCACCATCTACATCTGGAGTAGCCAGTGGGGACATCACATCTACCTCTCCCTTACAGGGCACTGGTGGGCTCTCCCTGAAGCTGAGGTGCTGGATGAATCCCACATAGCAACAGATATCATGGGGGGCCATGAACTGCTTGGTGCAGGGGTGGCTCATTGGACAGGGTGAGCTCACCCACAGGTTCATGGTCACCAACAATGGGGCCAATATGGTCAAGGTGGTCCATGATGCCAACTTGGTTGGCATTTGCTGTGTGGCACATAAGTTCCACCTCATTGTCAGGGATGCCTTGGAGGGGGACAGGGCTGCCGGTGATGATGCCAGCACCACCAGCAAGCTCATTTCAAAATACAGGAACTCCACATAACTGACGCTCAAAAGCTTGCTCGAGGAGATTGAGATCAGCGGCCACTTTAACTGAGCTAAGTGGGATACCATCTCCCAGATTTTAGTGGTTCTCAAGCTATTCCTTGAGGCCACCAAGACCCTCAGTGCTGCCCATGTTCTCCTTAGCTAGGTGATCCCCATAGTGAGAGAAGTTTAGAGTTAAATGGAGGCTTCCAGGGGATCAGTGTTCCTGGCTGGGGCCGGCCGCTGTCACCAGATGTCCAGGCATTGGTAAGGAGGCTGAAGGAGGGCATAAGGAAATGGCCTGATCCCTTGCAGTCCAGTATGGTCCATGTGCTGACTGCCATGTGTGACCCAAGGGTGAAGGGCACTATATGCAGCAGCCAAACCCTGAATCAGTGGACGGAGGTGCTAGTGAAGAGAGTCAGGGAGGCAGAAGAGTGGAGGTGGAGGGACATGGAAGAGGGGGATCCACTGTTACATGCTAGCATGCCATCCACCAGCCAGTCTCCTCCTCCACCA
>NW_017729025.1:67986865-67993924 GCF_001723915.1 Gavialis gangeticus
CCTGTGCAAAGCAGGTCTGCAGGTAGCCTTACACTCCACCATCTACATCTGGAGTAGCCAGTGGGGACATCACATCTACCTCTCCCTTACAGGGCACTGGTGGGCTCTCCCTGAAGCTGAGGTGCTGGATGAATCCCACATAGCAACAGATATCATGGGGGGCCATGAACTGCTTGGTGCAGGGGTGGCTCATTGGACAGGGTGAGCTCACCCACAGGTTCATGGTCACCAACAATGGGGCCAATATAGTCAAGGTGGTCCATGATGCCAACTTGGTTGGCACTTGCTCTGTGGCACACAAGTTCCACCTCATTGTCAGGGATGCCTTGGAGGGGGACAGGGCTGCCGGTGATGATGCCAGCACCACCAGCAAGCTCATTTCAAAATACAGGAACTCCACATAACTGACGCTCAAAAGCTTGCTCGAGGAGATTGAGATCAGCGGCCACTTTAACTGAGCTAAGTGGGATACCATCTCCCAGATTTTAGTGGTTCTCAAGCTATTCCTTGAGGCCACCAAGACCCTCAGTGCTGCCCATGTTCTCCTTAGCTAGGTGATCCCCATAGTGAGAGAAGTTTAGAGTTAAATGGAGGCTTCCAGGGGATCAGTGTTCCTGGCTGGGGCCGGCCGCTGTCACCAGATGTCCAGGCATTGGTAAGGAGGCTGAAGGAGGGCATAAGGAAATGGCCTGATCCCTTGCAGTCCAGTATGGTCCATGTGCTGACTGCCATGTGTGACCCAAGGGTGAAGGGCACTATATGCAGCAGCCAAACCCTGAATCAGTGGACGGAGGTGCTAGTGAAGAGAGTCAGGGAGGCAGAAGAGTGGAGGTGGAGGGACATGGAAGAGGGGGATCCACTGTTACATGCTAGCATGCCATCCACCAGCCAGTCTCCTCCTCCACCACAGGCACTGCTAATGTGGTCCAAGGGCATGGCTTCCATGGTGGGGTCCAGAGGCACCAGACCCTACCATCAGGCAGGTATCAGGCCTTGGTGGCTGCCTATCTTACCAAGGATGTAGAGCTATTGCTGTGTGACCCATTAGCCTACTGGGCAAGCTGCAGCCAGATGTGGTCAGATCTGGCCATGGTTGCCCACGAACACCTGTCCTGTCCACTGACCAGTGTTCCAAGTGAAAGGGTGTTCAGCATTGCTGGGGATGTAGTGACACCACACCATACCTCCTTGGATCCTAGTTTGGTGTATACAAGCACCATTCCCAAGCACCAGGTACAGATAGAGTGAATGTCACCCTCCTCATTCTGTCTGCACCTATTTCCTTTTCTATTTTTAAAAAGACAGTTAGTGCCCTGCTCTCAGAGCTGGAGGGGGCACTCACTGCATCATCAGGCAGCAGGGGAAGAACATGTCCCTGCTGAGCTTCCATGCCAGGATGAATTTGGAGGTATGGGCTGAGGCTATGGAGAAAGAAGAGACCACAGGTCCTGGGCATGACCACTAAAACTTCACTTTGCCAGGGTCAGGGAGGCCTGGTGGGACTGCTGACAGTGTGGAAGCCCCAAGGAAATGCCAGGACTGAGGATCCACCTAGTGAAATGTGGGTAGGAGATGCCATAACCTCCAGCTACTACACACTTGCACAGATTCCTGACTCGGGAAAGCCCAGACCCATCAGGTCTTTGACAGGCCTCAGGCTTGCTGGTTGTAGTGGAATTGTGAGGCTCCAGGTGAGCTCAGCTTAGCTGCCTGGGATGCCAGCTTAAGGTTAAAAAGCCCTTTGTCAGGCTGAGGAAGCACCTGCAGTTCATGTGTGTGCTGTTCCTGGATGGAAGGAATAGTAAAGAAGCCAGAGGCTGCCATGCAATGCAGGCAAGAAAGCCAGTCAGTGAAAATGGAAATAGAGGCGTCGGGGGTGAGGGAAAGGCTGGGCAGTGGGATGGGGGGACGGGTGATATAGCAGCACAGGTAAAAGTGAAGAGGTACTTGGGGAGTCAGATGTCTGGCAGGTTATAGTGTCAGAATTCCACTGTCTATATTTTTGCTCTGAATAGTTTGAGGCGCAGTTTCCCTGCCCCCCCAACCCCCTGCAGTGCACAGCCCCTGGCACTGGCAGCAGCAACCAGCCAGGCCACTGGGGCATTCATGGCCTGCTGCAGGCACAGACCTACAGTGGAATGGTGTCACCTGAGAACCAGGGGCTGCACATGGTGAATTGAGCTGGCTTGGCCCACTGGCATGTGCCTTCAGACAGGACCAGGTCAACTCCTGGTGCCACCCAGGGCTCAGCACTAGATGAAAGAGAGACATGCTATCAGGCCAGGCACATGGAAGCATATCAGTAGCAGGGAGCAGGGCCACCAGGGCCCTTCAGCCAATCAAAGGTATGGGGGGTGCACCATGATAAACCCTTGAAAATGGTGGCTGGCTCCATGATCTGCCTATGAAATTGGCTGCCCACTTCCTTGAATTGGGTAGACCCTCTAACTTATGGCAGGGAGTGGGAAGGAAAAAAAATGGTACTATAAAATTGTGTTTCAGTTGCCGTTCATTTAGTTTAGTTCATTTAGTTCATGTAAACTGCAGCCAGCTCAAGGGAAAAAGGGAATTCAGAACAGCTTATGCCTTAAAGAAACAATACACATACTACCCCTGTGGAAAGGAAGGATAAAAAGCCAGCAAGAGACTAGCCTGGCTGAACAGTGAGCCCTTCAGTTACTTGGAAATTAAATAGAAATCTTACAAAAAGTTTAAACTTGGCCTTTTTACTAAGGAGTAATAAGGAGTAACAAGAGTAACAAGAACAAGAGTAACAAGAGTAACAATGTACAGACATTTCAGGAGAAAAAGTCAGTAAGACCAAGGCACAGATTGAGATATGACCTCCAAGGGACATAATAGGCAGCAAAAAAGCATTCTCTAAGTATTTTAGGAGTAGGCTGAAGACTAAGGAAAGGCTTAGATCCTTACTGAGATGGGGGTTGAGGCATGAGTAACTGGTGCCTCCTGAATCTGGGGGAACACCCATAGAAGCCACCGACCCTGTTGGGGGGGATCAGCCCTACTGACAGCATCAGAGTTGGCTATCAGGGGGGCACCAGCCCTGTCGGGGGGGGGGCATGTGCACCACTGTGCACTCCCTACCAGTCACCTATGTGGGGGAGGGACATCTAATAATGTGTGGCAGGCTTGCTGGTGGTAGCCCGACTTGTCAGCTTGAGCCAGAGGGCTGAGACTGATTCATAGATTCATAGATTCATAGATTAAGGGTCGGAAGGGACCTAGTAGATCTTCTAGCCCGACCCCCCGCCAGGGCGGGAGAACAACAAAAAACCCCAAAAAGAGAAAGGACTCAAATGAGTCCAGCCAGGTAGGCATCCAGCCTCTTCTTAAAGACCCCCAGGGTAGGGGCCAGCACCACTTCCCTTGGAAGTTGGTTCCAGCTCCTAGCCGCCCTAACTGTGAAGTAGTTCTTGCGGATGTCCAATCTATACCTCCTCTCCATCAACTTGTGCCCATTACTCCTTGTTATGCCAGCGGGCGCTAGGGGAAACAGCGTCTCCCCCAAACCCTTCTGGTCCCCCCTAGTGAGTTTATAGACGGTCACCAGGTCCCCCCTCAGCCTTCTCTTGTGGAGGCTGAATAGGTTCAGGTCCCGCAGTCTCTCACTGTAGGGTCTGCCCTGTTGTCCCTGGATCATGCGGGTGGCCCTCCTCTGGACCCTCTCCATGTTGTCCACATCCCTCTTGAAATGGGGCGCACAGAACTGGACACAATACTCCAGCTGTGGCCTGACCAGCGTCGCGTAGAGGGGGAGGATCACCTCCTTGGCTCTACTCGAGATGCACCTGTGGATGCATGACAAGGTCCGGTTAGCCCTGCCAACCATGACCTCGCATTGTCGGCCCATGTTCATCTTGGAGTCTATAATGACTCCAAGATCTCTTTCTGCCTCCGTGCTCTCGAGTAGGGAGTTCCCCATTGTGTAAGTGTGCTGCTGGTTCCTACTGCCCAAGTGCAGCACCCTGCACTTGTCCGTATTAAAACGCACCAAGCAGGAGGAGGTAGGAGAGAGGCGTGCCCCACTATGACCTAGGGGCAAGGCCAAGAAGAAGGTCTGAGGGGGAACCAACCTCTCAGGCTTTCCTATTGGTCTGCTCCCAATCTGGGTGTGGAGCCTCTGGAAGAAATAAAAAGCCAGTGTACCCAGCACATAGGGAGCTTTTCATCAAGGGATGATGAAGATGAGGGCTGTAGAAGAGCTGGCTGAGTTGAACAGCAGGGGCAGAGCAGTTTCTCCAGAAGCACCCTGAAGCCCACTCTGGTATGGTGAAGTGGTGGGCAGCTGCATTCTAGGTGCCGCAGAAGGACTGCAGTGACAGTGCACAGGTTGGTGCATGGAAGGTCTGGGAGTAGACAGGACACCAGCGGCTGCACAAGGCAAGAGCGATGGCGCACAGATCAGTGCACAGAGGGTCTGGGAGCAGATGGGACCCTGGCGGCTGCATGAGGCAGCACAGGTCTCCAACCCTGCATGAGGCAGGAGCCCCTCTGGTGCACAGAGCAGTGCATGGGGGTTTGTAGAGCTAAAAGGGACTCAGTGGCTGCTCAAGGCAGTGTGGATCTCCAATCCTGTATGAGGCAGGAGCAACAGTGCATGGATCAGTGCACAGGGCTGGAGAGCTGACCGGACTCCAGGACCGCATGAGGCAGCTTGGGTCTTTGATATTGCAAGCTGCAGAGGTCCCCACGGTGTATGGATCAGTGCACAGGGCTGATAGGGTTGAAAGGGCCCACAGTGGCTATATGACGCAGCGTGGGTTCCCCACCCTGCAGAAGGCAGGAGCCCTCAGTGCACAGACTGGTGCAGAGCACTGAGAGAGTGCTGATAGGCCCCAGGGGCTGCATGAGGCTGCTCGGGCCTTCCTGCCATGCACAGTGATCATATGGGTCAATCCCCCTGTGAGTGAGAATGCTGGGAGTCATGAGTTACTCGGGGAAGGGGATTCTCACAGGGAAAGAGGGACCTTCCCTATTGTGGTGATCCAAGGGAAGCCCTTGAGGAGGGGGTGGTTTTAAGGTTATGGGCCCCTCCTAGTTGAGTGACCTGGGAGAGGGTAATGATGTGCTATTAGGTAACAGGATCAGGTTGTCATTTTCTTCTCTGGGCACAGTTGCTGTGCCATTGAGGTGTTCTGGTTTTTCCTGTTTTGGGGATTCTTGATGTAACCCGCGTTCTTGTTGTTGTATTAGGAAAGGATTATAAGCTGCTTTTATATTTAAATTAATTGTATTGGCTGTCTGTATATATTTGTGACTTTTCTGATATAACCTGATTTTATATATGTTCAATTATTGTCCCATCACTGCCAGCTATTCCTGTTGTTGATTAATCTGTGTTTTATCATAAAGTGCTCCCTTGCCTGCTACCTAGAGGGCCCACTGCAGACTAGTCAGAAGGCCATGGAGGATAGACCTGTGCCTGTGTTCAGGACTGAGAAGCACATTTGCTTGTGTAAACCTACATTTGTAAATAACATCTGTACATGTGTATGTGTGTGTCTGTGTGTGTGTGTATACATGTGTGTGTATAACTATAAATGCATGAATGAACTCCTGGGTTCAGCAGATTCCCCATGCTTGAACAAAGGATGTACTCATGGTTGTTTTCACCCTTGCAAAGCTTTATTTAAGGATACTTGCAGAGTCAGGTGATAGAACAGAGTAGAGAGGACGGTCACCTCACATCGGCCTTAGGCTTCAGCTGCCACCCTGCATGGTTCCCCTGGCCCCGGAGTGTCCCGATCCCGGGGATGTGATAGCCTGCGCCAGTGTTTCACGCAAGTCAGGACTATTGCCAGAGCTGAAGAACCCTGCATAACTTAAGAATGTACAGCTTATATAGTCTGAAGTAAACATCGTTATCTCGAGCTAAGAAAGAGGGGAGATGAGTCGTGATCCAACATACCCAGTGTTTACCACATTCCACTGTATCACAACATTCTACTATCTAGATTCATGGCTTGGTCACACTCACAGAGCAGGAGGCTATGTGCCGCTTCACCAGCCTCCTAAAACTCTTGCTATTAACAAAGCTCTTACTATTACATGCATATAGATATATGTATGTAAGGTTATGGTTATAAGTTTTATATTATTTGTATTCCATTAAACTTGTATATAGTTAAACTGTTGCCCTGAGGGGTCAGGCCAATGCTCAGGATCTCAATATTGCACTGTTAGACAGGAGGGCGTGGTGTACAATTGCACATGCACACATAAAGATCAATTAAGCAAACATACACTCACTAGGTGCATAAACCTCTACTGGGCATACACACTCACACTGGCAACTCAGATACACACACGTTTAAAATAACCAGTCTAGGTTCATGCACACCTATCACCAGTTTAAGCCCATACACACTACACACACCAAATTTAGACAGAATCAATTATCAGTTACCAACACCTGCACATCCAATACACATACGTGGATTACTAATTCATATACCACACACACAATGGTATCTGTATATGTATATATGTGTATTCACTAATTCACACACATACCACCCATCTACACAGACACCCAGGTGAGTTCCTAAGTTGGGTTTTGTGATGTTTGTGTGTGCATGTATATATGTATGTATGTGGTGTAATTGGGATACCTGGGGAAAGGTTAAGGTAAGAAAGTAGAAGTGTAGGGAGTGAAAGTTGCTGGGAGTGAAAGTCACTGGGACCAGGATTAGAACTGGTGGACTAGGGGGGCCTGGGCTGAAGAACTGAGACTTGGGGGTAACTTTAGGTTAATTGATCTTAATTGATTAAAAGACAATGCCCAAAGCCTGCAGAACAGGGGAGCAATGCCAGCACAGAGGCTGCGACTGGAGCCAGAGCTACGGGGGAGCTGAAAAAGTAGGTGGGGAGGGAAAATGGGACTAAGGGAAAATGTGGGTGTTAAAGAGGGGCTCTGGGTGTGGGGAGCCAGAGAATGGCTCTGGGGCAGCTAGAGAAGTTGCAGGGAGCAGCAGTAGGAGCTGGAGAAAGGCTCCAGCTGCTGGAGAAAACTGGGGGGGGGGGGGACTACAGAAGGGG
>NW_017729025.1:67998924-67999400 GCF_001723915.1 Gavialis gangeticus
CTCCAGCTGCTGCAGAAAACTGTAGGACAGCCAAGAGGAGCTGGGAAGCTGTAGTGGGGGGGAGGACTACAGAAGGTGCGGGGGAAGCCTTAAAACAGAGAGATGGACAGCAGAAAATCACAGGAAAAGTGGCAGGAGAGACTGAAAGACAGCAGGGCAGTGGGAAAGCAGAAAAAGGCAGCACAAAATCACAGGGAAAAGGAAGTAGGAGCAGGGGGAGAGCAGAAAATAACAGGAAAAGCAGCAGGAGAGACTGAAAGGCAGCAGGGCAGCGGGAAAGCAGAGAAAGGCAGTAGATGGTATGGGAGGCTGAAAGGCAGCAGGGACAGCAGGAAAGCAAGAAGAGGCTGAGAGGTGGCAGAAAGGGGAGATGGAATTGGGAGAAGATCGGGAAACTAGCAGAGAGGGTGGGCTGGAGCTGAGAGAGAGAGAGAGCAAGGCTGGAATTTAAGATAGGGAAGGGACTGGGATTCAGT
>NW_017729025.1:68000430-68006231 GCF_001723915.1 Gavialis gangeticus
GAGGGAGAGAAAAAGTCAGAAATGGTTGGGGAAGGGGAGAGAATGAATTTTAAAATAAATAAAAAAAAGAAAAAAGAAAAATTGTCGGTTTTGCTACAAAATGTCACTGAGTATCCTGGATCTCTGTTCTGCTCTGTAGGGAAAGGGAAGTGAGTGGGCCTACAGCTAAGTGGGCGTGCTCCTCCCACAGCATACATGCACCCACTGACATACCTTTGATTGGAGAGGGGGTACTTTCTGTGTACCACCCAGGTTACAAATGGGTGATGCATAGATATACCAAATCCCCTTTTTTACTTCAGTCTTTATAAAGAGGTTGGTTATCCAATGACAAATACAGTTTACAGCAAGGATAAGAGGAGATAATTAGACTATAGAAGGGAAAGAACAGATACAAGATTATTTGGACAATCTGGCTGTTTTTAAGTCAGTAGGGCTAGATGAGATTCATCCTCGAGTAATCAAGGAACTGGCTGCATAATTGCATAACCATGGGCTATTACCATGGAGAATTCATTGAGATCAGATGACTTGAAGAGGTCAAATACAGCACCCATCCTTAACAAATATAGAAAAACAGGGATCCCAGGAAGCTACAGACAGTTCAGTCTAACCTTGATACCTGGAACACTTAATCAAGAAATCTATTTCTAAGCATATAGATGGTAACAAGGAACAAGCAACATAGATTTATCAAGAATATATCATGCTTGACCAATCTGATTTCCATCTATGATGAGGTAATAGGCTTTTTTTTGGATGAGGAGAGAGCAATGGCTATGATATACCTCAATTTTAGCATGGCTTTTCCACTTATTCCCTTACTCTGTCTCTTGTTAGTCAGCTAAGGGAATACAATTTTGACAAAACTACTTTAAGGTAGATGCATAAATGACTGGATCATGATACTCAAATAGTAACAGTCAATAGCTTGATGTCTGGCTAGAAGGATGTATTAAGTGGGGTTGCCTAAAAATCTGCCCTGGGTCTGATCCTAATCAATAGCTCCTTTAATGACTGGAAGGTGGAATTCAGTGCATATGTAGTAAGTTTGAAGATGACACCAGACTGGATGGAGTAACAGACACTGGAAGTTATGGTAGAATTCAAAATAATCTTTATAAATTGGAGAAATGGTCAGAAATTAATTGGATGACATTCAATAAGGCAAATACAAGGTACTGCACTTAAGACGGAACAGTAGCGCTGTGCAAAATGGCACCATTCCATTTTGACTTGAGTTTTGAGGTTTCCATGGAACAGTGTTTTGTTTCAAATTTCATTTTGATTCAAAACAGCTGTTCTGATTTGATGTTTCACCCATTAACTATAACAAGGAAGCTCAAAACAGCCTCTCTCATCCGAATGTGGACCCCCAGTCTGTCTGCCAGATGAGGGAGGGAAGCTGGTGCTGCCACCTGGGACTGGGGAAGGGAACTGAGCCTGATTGTTTAGGTTCCCTCCCCAGCACTAGATCAGGCTGGGGAGGGGAAGTCAGCCCAGCTGGGATGACTTCCCCTCCCCAGCCCAATCGTAGGGCTGGGGAGGGGAACTGAGTGATTGGGTTCATTTCCTTTCCCCAGCCCGACTGCAGTGCTTGGGAGGGGAACTGAGCCCAGGCTCAGTTCCCTTCCCCTGTGCTGTGATCAGCTTCCTGCAGCCGGGAGGTGGGAGACAGGGAGAGCCAGGGCTCTGCTCTTGGCTGCTGCTGGGAGCACAGCCCTGGTTCTCCCATGTCTCCCACCACCTCACTGCTGGCTGCTTCGAAACTCAGAATGTTTCGACTAGCCTCATTTTGTTTCGAGTCTGTTTCAAGCCCTTCATTTCGATTCGATTTCGCTGTTTCGAGTTCGAAATGAGTTGAAACAGTGTTGAATCAAAACAGCTGGTGAAATTTCACACAGCCCTATGGAACAGTCAAACGCACAAATAAAAATTGGGAAACTTACTTGTTAGGCTGTGTGAGAGAAACTGTTACAGGGCTCAAAAGTACAAGGACTAAACAAAGGGTCAGTGGCCCCAGATCCATAGCCCCAGAAAGCCAGGCAGAAACCCTCCTTACCCAGGTGTTTCTGGAGGGGAGGGGCTGTGAGTGCCAACGCTGGTAAAAGAAGAGCCTAGAACGGACAGAGGAGGGGAGCATAGACCCACAAGGAGGAGGACCAAGTCGACACACACTGCAGGGAACAATCAGAGCAACGTGGAGAGTCGGTAAGAGACTCCTGCAGAGAGCGAGCTCCCCAGAGGGAACTTAGAGGAGGACTGCTGACCCAGCGGTGCTTAGAACTGTTTGTTACCATGCCGGGAGCAGCTGGAGCCCGGCAGAGTTTTTGTACCGTAAACTACCTAATAGAGGGGCACTATAGAAGTGTGGTACCGTAAAGTCCCTAAAAGTGGTGCAAGACAAAATGGTGTCACAAATGCACCTAATGGGATGAGGGGAATTGTGACAACCTCAGTAAGAAGCTCGAGAAGAGCCACCCAAGCATGGGTAGAGGACAAAGAGAGGGACTGACCTCCCGAAAGTCAATTTTGTTTTTCCCTGGGTTAAAAGGAGCTGGACTCATAACCCCGGGCCAAGAGTGCCGGGTTTTGGTTTTTTTTCTTTTTTGTTTTTCTTCTGCTTGGGATGGAAGTCATGCTGCAGGACCAAGCGGCTGATCAGAACCCGGTGGAATGGGCGAGGGTGTAGGGGTGGCGGAACCCTCAGGAATGTAGGACCTCCTCAGGACGACAGTAAGACAACTAATGGGACTACACATCCAGGTACTGAACCAACTCCTTTAACACCAAGTCATGGAAGGCCAAAAGTGTGGGTGTGTGGATCTTCAAATTAGAAACTGTCTCACTCGAGTCAGCCGGCAGGCGGTGGCCTACAGGTCTGCAAGTGACAGAGATACTTGACAGGCTGCAGTACTTTGAAATAGAACTTCAACAGCTCTTCTGAAGACCCCACCCATATTCAGTAGTGCATAATATTGTACCAAAAAAGCTATTAACTGCAGTCTCTAACTCACATTTAAGATACAGCAGAAATTAAATATACTTTAATACCTTTCACCAGTTTCACAAAACAATTCACAGAAATATTAAGAAGGTAAAAAGACAATTTCTTTGGTGTATTTTTGCTTGAAAGCAAATTATTGAAAAAAGCCAATGGCTTGTGCATCACAGAAGAGAGCCTTTTAAAAGTCAAAGGGCAACCCCCATTTACTGCTATGAGCTGTCAAGAATCAAACTTTAACTATATGAATGACACTACTCAGACTCACCACAAGAATTACCTGAGGGAAAGAACTAGTGTGGAGAAATCTCAAGGAAAGCCACTACTGCAAGGTTTTGTTTATTATTAGATCACAGAAGGAAAAGTCTTAAAGTTCAGTTTGGTTCTGAGGCATCTGGAGGTTTTAAATGGATGTCTGAGAACATAGGGTAAAAGCTATCATGAAAATGTAGCAGTTTTCCATTCACAATTGTTTTGAACTAAACATAAACTAACAAATCTAATTTTAATTGTTTATATAATTTATATATAACATAAACAAAACAAACAAAAATGCACACTTAGTTCAAAGAAGACACTTTTGCCCTCAAAATTTAGACATGTAGTATGTAACATGGGAATATTGATGGTAACCTGATGATATTTTGTCTATTTTTTGTTCCAATTCCAGATATTAATTTATTAATAGAATGGGAATCTTTGCTTGCTTTCTGAACTCAAACCTTGACACT
Source organism: Gavialis gangeticus (assembly GCF_001723915.1). Taxonomy (NCBI): domain Eukaryota; kingdom Metazoa; phylum Chordata; order Crocodylia; family Gavialidae; genus Gavialis; species Gavialis gangeticus. Next base: position 68,004,166 of record NW_017729025.1, read on the forward strand.
GTGACACAACCTACTATGTTGATATTCATGGTTTGGGAATTCAAAATGATTTGCTTTTCTATATTCCTAAAATTTGAATTTCATATTTTATTAACTATACCATAACTATTCTCATAGTCAGCAAAATGAGCAAATATGGGTGAAAAGGGACCCGGAAATATTTGTATCCAAAGGCTTAAGTAAGTAAATTAATAAAATGGGGAATAAAAGAAACCTCTAATCACCTAAACTATGTAAAAAGCAATCGGCTAAGACAGTTTCTGTTTTAGAAGAGAAACATAATTTTCAATAATATTTTGAATAAGTTAAAGTAATTCCCTTAGGTCCTATGGGAAGCTTGGCCTTTTTAATTTTATTTAGACTCAACCCTTTTAAGGGCACCTATCCTAAGGTACCTACCCTAATACCTTCAATAGTTATGCAACGGGATGCAATTAAGTGACTATGGTAGGCTACTGGATGACAAGTGCAGTTGGCAGGCAAGAAAAGAAGGACATAATCAGCCTGAGCAGTGAAAGAACAGGTTAGGGATTACTTGGAGAAGCTGGAAAGGATGCACCCTAGAGTATTAATGACTGAGGTACTTTAAGAGCCATCGGCTCTTAAAGAGGTACTTAAGAGCCATCTTTGAGAACTCCTGGAGGGTAGGTACAGAAATGAATCCAGGATGTTACAAAGGGCAAAGGAGGCAGCAACTGTTGCTGCACGGGCAGCTGCAACCCCCCACTTCTCTGTGCCTCAACTAGCAGCTCCCCTCCCCTCTTCCCCATCAGGGCGGGAAGACAACACAACAGAAGCAGCAGCCTGGGACTTAAGTCCCAAAGAATATTAAGAGTCCCCTTCCTCCCCACCTCCCTTCCCCTCCACCTCCCTCTGCTCAAAGGTATATCCCTCCGCTCTCCTCCTTCCTTCCATGTCCCCTCCTGTCCCATTTCCCTCTTCCCTACCTGCAGCTGCCAGTGTCCAAGCTCTCAGGGGTGAAGGAAGTTGCTTCCCACTCTAGCGGGGGCTGCATTTATCTGGGACTGTGGCAATAGTGAGTGGACATGTTCCCCCTTGCCTGTGCCTACTTCTGGCTTGGGGGAAATACCCAGGGATACCAGGCATGGAAGGGGAATATGCCTGCCTGCTGCTACTAACCTCTGCTACTGAACCCAACTGGAGTGGGCATGAGCTCCCTTTGACCCCAGGACAGTGGCAGCAGCAGGCTGGGGAGGAGGGAAATGGTATGGCAGGGGGAGAAGGAAGGAGGGAAAGTATTACTTTTTTTGAGACTTAAGTCCCTGACCATTGCTCCTGCTCCTGCAGTGTGGTCAGAAAGGAGTGTGGCCACCGCACTTCCCTCCCCCCACCTCTGGATCCATTCCTGGCTGGGTGAGGTCCCAGATTCCTGGAAAAGGGCAAATATTATGCCCATATTTAAGAAAGAAAAGGAGGAGGATCTGGGAGAAGTCAGCCTGATCTCAATATCAGAAAATTTATGGAGCATGGCATTAAAGAATCTAGTTCTAAGCACCTGGAGAACAAGGTGGGCAGAGACAGCCAACATGAATTAATTTGATTAATCATGCCTGACTAACCTGATTTCCTTCTATGACTTTAGCATTCTTATTAATAAGGTGAGGACTTCTACAGGCTACTGTAAGGTGGATACATACTTGGTTGGATCATCAATGTCTAGTTGGGAGGATGTATCAAGGGTCAGAAGGGACCTTGTAGATCATCAGGTCTGACCCCCTGCCTTGGACAGGAGAGAAAAACTGGGCTCAAATGACCCCAGCCAGGTAGACGTCAAGCCTCCTCTTAAAGATCCCCAGAGTAGAAGCCATCACCACTTCCCTTGGAAGTTGGTTCCAGATCCTAGCCACCCTGATGGTGAAGTAGTGCCTCCTGATGTTTAGTCTAAACCTACTCTCTAACAACTTGTGGCCATTATTCCTTGTTCCCCGGGGGCCACTAGGGGGAACAAGGTTTCTGGTCCTCCCTAGTGAGTTTATAGATGGTCACCTGCTGGTCCCCCCTAGCCAGTTTATAGACGGCCACCAGGTCCCCCCTCAGCCTTCTCT
>NW_017729025.1:68006242-68006582 GCF_001723915.1 Gavialis gangeticus
CCTAGTCAGTTCCACAAACAGTTACAAGTTACATTTGCAGATTACAAAAATACAAGCTTCCTATTAGACAAAAGTTCTAAATGCCTTGAAGAAGCACATATTTATTGTTTATTAATTTCTTTGGTTCTGTCCATCACACCCACCTCACCCCAAATCTTGGTATCATTAGCAAATTTAAACAGGTTGCTTTTCACCCTGTTGTCCAAGTCAGTAATAAAGAAATTGAAGAGTGCGGGCCCAATGACCAAGCCCTAGGGGACTCCACTGCCCGCTTCCCTCCAGGTCGAAAAAGACCCATCCACCACTACCCTCTGAGTACGACCCTTCAGCCAATTTGCAA
>NW_017729025.1:68006606-68019547 GCF_001723915.1 Gavialis gangeticus
ATCAATGCCACAGTCAGCTAGTTTTTCATCTGAGAATGGGATGGGAGACCGTGTCAAAGGCCTTGCTGAAGTCCAGAAAGACTACATCCACCGCAACACCTGACAATGATTTTGTGACCTGATTGTAGAAGGCAATCAGGTTGGTCTGACAGGACCTGCCCCTAATGAAACTATGCTGGTTGCCCTTGAGCATCATCCCTGCTGCTGGCCCATCACAGATGTGCTCCTTGATAAACTTTTCAAAGAGTTTCCCCAGGACTGAAGTAAGACGAATGGGCCTATAGTTGCCCAGGTCCTCCCTCTTCCCTTTGTTAAAGGTGGGGACCACGTTGGCTTTCTTCCAGTCATCTGGCACCTGGCCAGAGCACCATGAGTGCTCATAAAGCTGTGGCAGGGGCCCCGCAATAACCCCTGCCAATTCCCTCAACACCCTGGGGTGGAGAGCATCTAGACTTGCTGATTTGAACACGTCCAGCCCCTCCAGAAGCGCTCTAACCTGAACCTCCCTACCTTAGGCCTGGTGGTGTTTCTCCTGAGTCCGTCTGGAATCTTGGTCAGGGAGTCCCAGTTCCTGCACAAGAAAATGGAGGCGAAGAATTTGTTAAAGAGGTTTGCTTTCTCCTCTGGTGCAACAACCAGATTGCCAAGTATATCCTGCAGGGGCCCCACATTACCTGGTGCCTTCTTCATTTTCCCTATATATTTAAAAAAGGACTTTTTATTATCTTTATCCTTGACGCTAGCCCTAGCTCAGTATCTGCCTTAGCTTTTCTAACAGCCTCCCTACAGACCTGAGCGGTGGAGGCATACTCCTCTTTGGTGATAGCCTCTCCTTTCCACCGGGTGTATGCCTCCTTTTTGGCAATCAGGCCAAAAAGCCCTGGGCCTACTAGTCCTGGGCCTAGTATAGTTTAGTATTGTCACAAAAAAAGGATCAACCTGTCCCTTTTTGAGGGGAAGGGGAAAGCTCTTCCTTGGGATGCCCCCAAGAATCCGATATATTTGGTCTCACTCTCCTGAGAAGACCCCCTGAAGCCAGCCCTAGCTTCATAAGGGGCAAGCCTTTGGCTTTAAGATGCTGGCTCTTTTCATTCCTTAGCTTCCCCAGTGATCTGTAGCACTCCTACCTCTGGGAGCTCTTTTTTGTTCAGCACCTGGGAAGGAAGGTGTTTTCATTATTTAAAGAGGAGGGGTCAGAGTGCCAATGTCCCGAACAACACAACAGATTCTGCTTCATTCTAATTCCCTGTGTCCTCACCTGGACTTCACTCTGTCCTCCTGGAACTCATTTCTTCCCTCCCTGTCTGGCCTGAGACCTTCTCTTCCAGATCTCAGAGCTTCATTGGTTCTCCTCAGACTCAGTCAGCTGCATTTGCAACAAAACAATTACAAAACTATGGTCTTGACCTAGGGAAAGCACTTAACCAATAGAACGAAACATTATATCATGGGGAACCAATCAAAGAGCAGTCTCTGTGGCCTGCTGTCAGGCCTAGACTGCCATCTGCCCCTGGAGTGAAAGGGGTATCTAGAAGTCCTACTTAGGGAACTATTTACAAGCATTATTTACATTAAAGCCTTCCCACGTTGAGCCCCCCAAAGTTCTCTCCACCTGAACTTCAGGCTAGAACCCAGTTCACTTAGCTTTCTTCATGATGTGATGGGTTAGCTGGCAGTGACCTTGCTCAGGGGTTTTGAAAGGGCAAAAGATGATTGGAGGACTTGGGATTCCCTTTCTTCACCAATCTGGTAATGATTTGGCCCAAGGGTTTTGAAGGGTAAAAGATGATTGGAGGACTTGGAATTCCCTTTTGTCACCAATCAGGCCCCAGAGACTCACCCTCCGTGTTTTGATTGGCTCCTGGGGTCACCTGGAGGGGGATAAAAGGGACAGCGTGGCTGACTCAGGGGAGACCAGCAAGGGACCACAAAGAGCTGACCAGCTTCAAAGAGCTGGCAAGACCTGAGCCAGTGGGGCAGGAACAGTGCCCCAGAAGAGCCTGAAAGAGCAGGACCTGCAGGCAGCAGTTGGACCCTCAGCAGTGCGGCATGAAGCTGGCAGGAGAGGCTCCCCGCTGGGCTCCAGGATCCCCTATGAGAGGCTCCCCCACTCCAGCAAGGATCTGAGCAGTGACCTGAGAGGTTCCCAGCTCTGCTTCCAGCTCCTCCAATCAGAGGCCCGGCAGCTCAGTGCAAGGCCAGGGCTCTGGGAAGGTCAAGACCCCTAGCAGCCTGAAACAGTGCCCCCATTGGTAGCTGTGTAGCAGTGTTTCTACCTACTATGCGGGAGATCCAAGTTCAAGTCTCAGGTGGGGTGAGTGAGTTAACAAGAAGCAAATCTTCTTGCAGTGGAAAGGGGCCATAGTGTTTTCTCCCCCTCCAGGTACCTGGGCCCTATATTTCCCTTGTCATTTGACATTTTGTATTTTGTACCTTTGTATATTTCACCAACCAGTATTGTTTGCTCTGCTGTTTGTGTTTTATGTTTTGTTAACCCTGTCTTTTGTCAATGATTGTAAGTGTCTAACCTTTGTTGAATCCTGCCCCCTTGGAGGATTGTAGTGTCCACTATACCCTCTGATTTATGCCTGTTATGTTCCCAATATTGTTCCCTCATTAACAGGTATATGGTTAAGTCCCCATTGGTGGTCTGACTCTGCTCTATAAGGGGAAGAGAGTCTCTACACCTCCCACAGCGCTTGTGCAACTGCTTTGATCCCTTCAATTGGAGAGGGGGTACCTCTTGGAGTACCTCCGGGGTTACAATGACACACATTATTAGGGGTCTAATGAACTCAAGGGGGCTGCTGGCTGACTTTGTGGGCAGATCTTGGGGCTGGCAGCCACTTTCATGGGCTGAGTGCAGAGGGCTCCCCAGTGCCTCTGGCTGAGGAGCCCTAGCAGTCCTGCTCCTCCCTGCAGATTGCCACAGATTCATGGAGCCTGTGATTTTTTGCAGAGCCTGCCTAAAATTGTGGTTTCCATGAAAATAGTGTGATTGTAATTTCAGTAGGTCCCTATGTCTTTCTTACCTGTTTTGGAACAGGCCTGTGTAACTGGCCCATGGGCTGCATGCCACTGTAACGGGCTAACATGTAGTCTGTAGGCTCCTGACTGGTGACTCAATGCCTCTGATGCAGCAGTGGCCAGGGTCTCTGAGCTCCCCCTCCCTCCTTGGCTTCCATTACCCCGCCAGGAACAGAGGTAGAGAGGGGACTAGGGTGTCCATACTGCACACACAGCTGGGGAAAGGGTGGGCTATTCATGTTGCACATGTGTTAAAGGGAGTCAGGCTGTCTGTGCTGTGTGCAGGTGTAGATCAGGGAGCTGTCCATGTGACACATGTATCAGGAAAGTCAGTGTACCCATGTTGTGCACATGGCATGGGGGAGCAAGTTGCTTGTGCTGCATGTGGCAGCAGAGGGGATGGCGCACCTGGCTGAGTGGGACTCCACATGTGGCAAGGGTGGGCAGCTGTGCTTCCCATAAATGCAGCTAACATGGGAGCCCAAGCTCAAGGTTGCATAACATTCTGCCTTAAAATCGCTGTTCTGATCATTTGAAATATTTGATTGCCAGCCTAAATTTACATCTGTTTGCTCTCATGTTAACAAACTGGAATAGGATCATAGGAATGTAGGGCTGGAAGGGACCTCAGAAGGTCATTTAATGTAGTGCCTTCCCAGCCCAGTGTCCATCTAACTTGCTTGTGTATGTTTCCAAGGATGGAGATGCCACAACTTCTCTAGGTATCCTGTTCCAATGTCTGACTACCCTCATAATCAGAAAATTCCTCCTAATTTCCAGCCTAAATTTCCCCTGCTGCAGCTTGAGGCCATTGCTCCAAATACTGTCCCATACAGTCACAGAGAAAAGCCCATTTCAATGCTATCTATAATCATCCCGTAGTTTTTGAAGACTCAGTCCCCCCTCAATCTGCTTTGCTCCAGACTAAATAACTCTAGCTTTCACAGTCCTTCCTCATAAGTCTTACCTTCTAAGCCCCTAATAATTTTTGTTGCTCTGTGTTGGACTTGCTCCAATCTGTCCACATCCTTCTTGAAATGTGGGGCCCCAAACTGGATGCAGTACTCCAAGTGAGGCCTCACTAATGCTGAACCACTTCCTTTGATTTGCAAGTGACACTTTTATTAATACAATCCAGTAGGTCATCGGCTTTTCTTGCAACAAGAGCACACTGCTGGCTTATATTCATCTTATGATCTTCTGTACCCCCAGGTCCTTCTCTGCAGTACTGTAGCCTAGCCAGTCATTCTTCTGTCTGTATTTGTGCATAAAATTGTTCTGTCCCAAGTGCAATAAGGTTCTTGTTGAATCTCATCTGATTGATTGTGGACCACTTATCCAGTCAATCCAAATCATTCTGGATCCCAGCCCTACCCTCCAGACTATTTGCAATTTAATCCAACTTGGTGTCATCTGCAAATCTGCTAAGCATACACTCATCCCATTGTCCAAATCATTAATGAGGATATTAAACAATATTTGGCCCACGACAGACCCCTGGGGAACTGCACTTGGTACTCCCTCCCAACTAGACATTGAGCCATTGCTTACCATGATAATGCAACTAGTTATGTATCTGATTTACAGTACTTCCTAGTATGTATTTCCTTAGCTTGTTAATGAGAATGTTATGAGAGACAGTGTCAAAATCCTTGCTGAAGTCAAAGTGTATCACATCCACTACTCTCCCCCCATCCACATAGCTTGTTATCTGATCATAGAAATTAGGTTGGTCAGATATCACTTGCTCTTGGTGAATTCATGCTGGCTGTTCCTGATCACTGTATTAACCTGTAGGTGCTTCACAATGGATTCCTTGAGGATCTGCTCTATGATCTTTCCAGGTATCAATGTCAGACTGACTGGTCCATAATTCCCTGGATCTTTTTTCCCTTTCATAAAGATAGGCACTATGTTTACCCTTTTTGAGTCATCTGGGATCTTATCCAATCTCCATGAGTTCTCAGAGAGAGAATACTCAATGGCTCCAAAATGACCTCGGCCACTCTTTTTAGTGCCCTGAGGTGCATCCCATCTGACCGTGCCAAACTGAAGGCATCTGGCTTCTCTAAGTAATCCTTAACCTGTTCTGCCATTATTCTAGGCTGTTTCTCTTCTTCTCTATCTTTGCTGCCAACTGCATTTGTTATGTGGTAGCTGTCTCTTTTTGTGAAAACTGGAGTAAAAAAAGGCATTAAATAAATAGTATAGCCTTTTCTGAATCATACATAATCAGATTGCCTTTTACATTTAGTAAGGGAGCCATGGTTTCTTTGGTCTTCCTCTTACTTTTGACATATTTGTAGAATCCCTTTATTAGTACCTTTTATGTCCCTTGCCACCTGCATCTCAAATCATGCCTTGGCCTTTCTAATTTTCACCCTGCATGCCTGTAAGATATTCTTATACTCTTCCCTAGAACTATGACAGATTTTCCACTTTTTATAGGATTCTTTTTTGAGTTTCAGCTCAAAAGCTGAAGATACTAATCTCTTGAAGATATTACTCTCTGTCCATGCTGGCCTTCTGTTGCTCTTCTTATAGTTCTGTCCTATTTGGATAAGTTGCTCCTCTACCTTTAAGAAGAACCACTTAATGTACAACTAACTCTCCTGGACTTGTTTTTCCTTCAAACTTGCCCCCAGAGGATCCTGCCTCTGAGTTTATTAAAGTTTGGTTTTTCGAAGTCCAGTGTCTTTAGTCTGATTGTTTCCTTCCTTTCTGCCCTTAGGATCTTGAACTCTATCATTTCAAGATTATAACGATACTCCATCTCTGATGTTTGCTTCCTGATAAATTTTGGAATAGCAATTATATTTCCTCTCAATTTTCTTTCTGCAACCAATCTCTTCTCATCTTCTTTTGAAAGATAGGCCCTTCATTTCCATAATTATCCTAATACCTTTCTTCCACTTGCTCCAGTTTGAACGAACCTTTCCTGGTAACAAGTCATCTGAATTTTATGGATTCTAGATGAAGTCTTATCAGTGCCTTGTACTTTGTGCATTAATACTGTCTTATCTCTGCTGGAAATTTGTCATCTGATATTTGTCATGTTAGAACTGGCGGCATAATATTATTGCAGTTACAATGATGAGAAGGACCTGGGCATATCGGTTCATCAAAGGAAGAATATCGCCCATTAATTTGAAAAAGGCCGATATAACTCCTGGATGTATCAGGCAAAGTATGCCCAGATAGGATAAGAAACTAGTAATTCAAGGATATTGCAAAACTGGAAAATGTAAAACCTTATGATAACAGATTTAAAGTCTGATTCATTTATCAAAAAGTGGATTGAGAAGCAATTTGATTGGCAAGTTTTTGTATTTTAATAGGGATAATATATTGGGTAGTAAATAGCTTTTTAATGTACTAAGGAAAGCCTTAATAAGAATCAATGGCTGGGAACTGAATTGAAACTAGAAATTAGACATAAGTTTTTAATGCGGAGGAAGATTAATCAGTTGAACAAAATACAGAGTTAACTCAAATGTCTTCAGATCAAATCAAGACCAAAATACAATTATGCTTTAGTTAAACAGGGGTTATAACTGGGTAGTACAATTATTTCTTTTGTCCTTAAGCTCAGTGAATCTACCAAATAAATAACATAGGACATAATACACATTGCTTATATTATTTTTTTAGATTCAGTTCCTCAGCTGAAGAATCATGGAAGGCAGTCTGGACCATTTCCACTGGTTCTTTCTGCTAAAATAATCAGTAGTTAAATAGCTGTAACAATAAAATAGTCACCTTTTAGGTTTGAGCTTTAATGCTCAACTTCACTAAAAATGGTAGTTCATACCAGTCAGCACTATTGATTCAATGCCTCCACAGAGTCAGGAAGGTAACAATATAATGACTTATACTTACATGGACAAGGAGGGAGACACTTGAATTATCTTCAGAAAATATTATCTGTGCCTAAGTTTACCTGCTTGATATTATTCTAGTTGACTGAACAAAGTCGAACCAAATGTGGCTGTTAAACAAGAGAACAAGAAATGAAACAATGGTAGAGGCAAGAGGTGACATTCTTATCTTTCCTGGTTTCTAAGTGATCATTTTTTGGCAGTTCTACACCCAGAATTAGATTCCTCGGTGCATAGCCCTGCACATGTGGATGACTGTCTGCAACCATGCAGTCACATACAGTGGACATGAGTAGTAGTAGCCATAGCACAAAAGTGCATCCCTTGTGACCTTAGATACCTGAAAATGCAGTTGGCCAAAACCTTTCAGTTGGCTTTAGGAACCAATTTTTTCAGTGACCATGGCATTCACTTGGGAAGTTGGAGACTCTGGGTTCTAGGCAACCCCCCCCCCCCAACCTAGAGACGGTTTAAACCTGAATATGTTCCTAGCACAGCTTTTTAATTACCTTGCCATAGGGGATTCATTTTCCCCTCCCTTTTTCTACTCTCCTTTTGAAGTTGAGCCACCAATACAGTCATTGTGGGAAAAAAAGAATGATGGGCAATATGGGATGAAAGCTTTTGCCAGCTATGGACCAGTGCCCAGGTTAGAAGTCAGAGTCCCTCCTTCCAAGCTGGCAGTTACCTTACTAAGCCACACAACCTTGACTTGCTCCTTTCCTTCTGGCAAAGGGGCCAGGTTCAAAACAAGTGCTGGCCTGTGGTAACATGATTAGAGTGCCATGCTGGGAAGGGAGAGCAAACCTAGATCAAACTCTAGGTGTGGGGGGACTTGGTAACATGTCCTCTGGGTTCTCCGGTGAATGCCTTAGCTCAGGGGTTGGCAACCCCCAGCACAAATGCCAAGCATGGCATGCGAAGCCATTTTGCTTAGCACGCCATGCCTTGGCCAGCCCTGGCTCTGGGTGACTGCTGCTGGTGATGGAACCTGGGCTGCTCCCAGCACGGTGTGCACTGTCCCAGCTACCTGCTGGGAGGAGCCCAGGCTCCCAGCTGGCAGCAACTGCCCAGAGGTGGAGCCTGCTGCAGCCAGGAGGCTGCAAACAGCTGTGCTGGACCCCGGAGCCCAGGCATCAGCTTTGTACTGGTGTGTGCATGCGCCTCTCAGAGCAGGCAGCAGGGGAGGGGCCTGAGGCAGTGCAGCCCTGGTCTTTCCCTCGCTCCCAGCATGGAGGTGATGCAAATAGTGCATATAGCTATATATAATTCTGACGGGTTATACTCCAGACAGACAGGAAACAGTTTCATAAGCTCTATTTCAGATAACTTCAAAAAGCATTTTCTTTTTGCTATAAGTTGCTTGTTAACCCTTCTGGTTCTGGCCATCACACTGGCCCTGCTATAAATGCATTGGCGTGGTAATATAGAGCATCACCATGTTTAAGAAGTCTGAGTTGTTTGGCAATATCTTTTATTAGATCTTATATATCTGGAAAAGTTTTTAGAGAACCTTTCTCTGACAAAATGTCCTTCCTTAGGTCTGGGAAAGAAGCAGACATGGCTTAAAGTAAATATTAGTTAGAGCAATGATTTCTATTGAAAAATATTATGTTTACAAAAGGGATCACTTCTAAAGAGAAGGGGGCTGTATGCCTGTACAGCAAAAAGAGTTAGCAGAGGTAGTTACAGACCAAGTAAAGAACCGCTACTATAGATAAACCTAATTATAACACTGTTCAAAGGAAAGAGGGCTGTTTGTAAAGAGTTGTTAGCAGAGAGAGCAAGACATTTTGATGAGTCTTAAGACCACTGAGTCCTAAAACCACTGAGTTTTTTTAGTGTCCAGTAAAGTTATGATTTTTGTTCCCAGCCTTATCTTCTAAAGGTATTATGTAGATTTATTTTAAGGACTGTGAGGTAGAGTAGCTGTTCTGTTAAAATGTTCTCTCAATGATGAGTGTGTTCTTCTGCCCCGTATTCATTTTAATGTAAGAATTCATTCTGGAGATAATAGTTGTATAGTTCAACCCCACAGTTTCCATAAATGCATTTTGTGATAGTCATGATCTCTGTATTCTGATGGTAATGTTGTGGGTTCTAGTCATTGTAATGACTATGAAGATATGTTGGCAGGTTTTGCATTTGTTACTTAGGCAGGGTCTCATGTTGTTTGTGAAGTGTGAAGCTAAGTATGCTGGTCCATTTTTGTATACAGGCAACCCCTGCTTAGCGCTCTTAATTGGTTCCAGAAAAACCGAGCGCTAAGCAAAATTGCACTAAGCAAAATCCATTTGTCCATAGGAATTAATGTAAATATAGGTAATTGGTTATCGCTGCTTCTTGCCGCTGCTTCTTGCCTCTGCAGCCTCTTCCCATTAGCCCATTAGCTGCTCCAGTCCCATATGGACTATGGTGAGTGGCAGCAAGTGGCCTGGCCTGGACCTGCATTCCTGCTGCCTCACCCTGGGCCCCTGCTGGCCGTGGCCCCGGGCACCATCACAGACCCTATGCTGATGCTTCTCACCGCTGCCACCTCTCCCCACCTACCCACCTGCCCACCAGCCCCACATACCAGCCTTGGCACCAGCACTCCTGCTGCCCCACTCTGGGCATGGGCCCCTGCTGGTCCTGGCCCTGGACACCGCACTCGTGCTGCCCCATCCTGGGTACAGGCCTCCGCTGGCCCTGGCCATGGGCACCAGTGCAGACCCTGCACTCCACCCTATCTCTGCTGCTTCAGCTGGTGAACTCAGGTGGTGGAGCATCCCACAGGAGCGGGGTGGATGTTTGCAGCCTGCCAGGAGCAGGGGGTTTGCAGTGTCCCTGCTATGTGCCCCACCTTGCTCTCAGCTGGCTGCAAAACTGCACACCCTCCCATGGGACACTGCACTGCCCCACCAATCTGTATTCACCAGCCATGCCTGGCTTCTCCCCACCTCCCCATGCTCACACTCACTCCCCACTTGCTGCCACTCACTGTGCTTGCTGCTGCCACCGCCACCGCTGCTTCTCCCTGACTTCCTGCCAAAACTCCCTGATTCCACTGAGCGCTATAGCAAAACTTGCTGAGTGCTCAGTGAAACCAGGTATGAATTTTAAATGAGCACTATAGTGAAATAGCGCTAATCGAAACCGGGTTAAGTGGGGGCTGCCTGTATGGATGTTTTTACGGTGTCATGGTAGATCACGGTACCTAGAAAGTTGATGTTTATTTAAAGGTATTCCAAAGATAATTTGGTAGAAAGGTCGTTCTTCTTAAAGTTGGAATACAAAAAAGAAAAAGAAGCAAATTCAGGTGTTCAGTCCAGATATTGATGTTATTTATACATTATAGATATAGTATGGGTTAGATGGTGCATTTTTCTAGATTTTTTTTTTCCAAAGTGACTCATGAAGTGGTATATTGGAAAGCTATATTTTCCCTTGGCTGGGCTGATGTTTTGGAGGATATGTTGGTTGCTGAAGGTAAAATTACTGTAGGTGGAGATAAAATAGATATGTTACAACTACAATATGTTGTGGTTGGACATCTTAATGGTGGCCTAGTGATATTTCAGGCAGGTTGTGATGCCTTTCTAGAAGGAGATGGGATTTTCTCTGTGGCTGTAGGGGACAGGACTAGGAAAAATGGTCTCAAACTTCAGCAGAAGATACTTAGGTTGGAGATGAGGAGAAATTCTGACTATGATGGTGGTTAAGCATTGGAACAGGGTACTTAGAGAAGTTACAGAATCTCCATCCCTGAACGTTTTCAAGAGCAGCTGCATAGACATTTGACTAGGCTGGTTTAATCAAGAATGATTCTGCTTTGAACAGGGGTCTGGAGTAAATGATTTAATGAAGACCCTTCCAGCCTTTCCTATGATCTTTCATGGTGGGGGATGTTAGTGTATTAGCTTCTGATGAATAATCCCTGGACCATTAGAATGGCAGCAACATTACAACAGTACTACACCATACAAAGGGGTATTTTATTTTCTATGCCCCAGCATTATTGTGCAAGGTAGTGACATCCTCAAATAGCATTTGATCCAAAAGTTACCTCCTAAATTAGAAGAAATTGTAGTTGTGTCTGTGTTAATTAAACCCATCCATAGTGCTGTGTGAATGTAGCTACAACTGTTTCCAGTTAAAGCGGTAACCCATATGGATTCAAATGCTGCTTTTGAGCTCCCTTTTAAAATGGTTAAAAGGTATGTTTGTCCATGCCCTAAGAGTAGTAGACAAGTGGGTTCCTACCTGGAGAGATACGAAGAAGGTGAAACTTGTCACCTGAAAAGGCACTCTCATGGTGAACTGAAGGCATTGGATATGACCTTACTTGCCTCTAACTAAGGCAGATCGATGAGAATTGTAACAGGCTTGGCATTAGAATGATAGGACGCCCCTGGGGTCTTGCCCTAGCCTGCTTTTCCACTCTGGCTGTCCCGATGGCCACCCTGATCTGGCCTGACATACCTTTGTTGTTATATTTTGTTACAAATTGGGAGTCAGCCCTCAGTTTTGCCAGAGTGACACACCTGTGCCTCTCCTCACAGTGTGTATTACTGAGCTGTTTCAGGTAAGTTCCAGCCAAAATCACTGCATGGTAAACCACTCCAGGAAACTGCTTGCTGTTTCTTCCAGTTTACTAATTTTGTCAGCTCATCAGGCTTATTGGCTTTCTCCAGCTCACTCCAAGTCCTCTACCACAATCTAGTCCTGTAAGGCCCTAATGAGCTCTGCTCAGTTCAGTCTTGCAAAGCCTTAATGAGCTCCACTCAGTCAGTTTAGTTCCTTCCTTGCCGGTAGCCTTCAATTAATGCCATTGAATAGGCTGGTGAAATATAATGTAGGCCCAGCCAGTATCACTTCTCTAGCCTTCTCTTCAGGACCACTCAGAATAATCCCACTACCTCCCTTGTCAGGGATAGGTTGCATAAGGGCTCACAACACTAACAGAATCAGTGGCTACACTTTTTCAGTGACTTTCCTTCACCCTAAATAGCCATCCCAAGCCCTTGTGACAAGGCATCTAGTCCCAGGATATATCTTGCCTGAAATGAAACTACAAACTAATTCCAAATGAAAAAATGTCCAGTTCACAGAGATTCCTTTCTCTTGCTTGCTAGCCTCTGTTTATTCTCACCCTTTAGGGTTTACTTACTGTTTGTTGCTGTGTAATAGGGGTGTGCAAAGCGGGCCCTATTCGATTTGGATTCATTCCGAATCAGGGACAGTGATTTGATTAGTTGATTCAGGTCACTGTCCCTGATTAGATTTAGCAGAATCCGAATCTGAAGATTCGATGCTGATTTGGAGAATCAGCAGTTTGGACATAGACACAGCTTTAAAAGTTTTTTCTGAATACCTTGAGGTAGCAGGCACTTCTCGTGATTGCTGAGATGATGGGGCGCATGGGGCATCCCACAGGAGTTTGGGGGAGGCCCTCCACATGCTTGGCAGTGAACCTGGAAGTGAACCAGAAGAACTTCCGAACTGGTGATTGGCCACAGGGGATCCCAGGTGCCTTGCCCCCGACCCAGGAGGCACCAGTTACCGAGCTGGGGAGGCGCAGGAGACCCCCCAGTGCACTCTGTGGTGGACCCAGAAGTGGAACAGAAGTGCTTCTGGTCCACTTCTAGGTCTGCTGCCAAGCACAGTGGGGACCCCCCTGCACTGCTGCGGGACACTCAATCTGCCCCAGCATCACAGCACTCACAAGCCCCTGCTACCTAGAGGTATGTAGAAAAAACTTATAAAGCTGTGTTGATGTCTGAATCTCTGAATCTTTTTTAAACTCTCTGATTCAATTTGGAGGGTTCCAACTTGATTTGGAGAGATTAAAGGGTCCTCTGATTCAATTCAGATTTGGAGATTTGGCCACCAAATTGGGCTGAATCTCTGCTGAATCAAATCAGGGACCGAAGCTTTGCACAGAACTACTGTATAGCAAGTTCTGTCTAAAGAGAGCTCCTTTCCACTTTCAGATCTGGGCCACTGTGCCTTGCACTGATTCTGAAAGGCATTTATCCAGCCTGGTGTTTCACTCCT
>NW_017729025.1:68024547-68030990 GCF_001723915.1 Gavialis gangeticus
GCACTGATTCTGAAAGGCATTTATCCAGCCTGGTGTTTCACTCTTCTGGGTTACAATATTCTGACTTCTAAAAGGAGCCACTTCCTTTTTCCTGGACTCTCATTCTTTCCATAGTAACAGATCTAGGGTTCCCTATTACACACTACTCCCCACTTCCTTATCTCTGAGGCTGGTCAATCTGATGGCTGTTATTCTTCTGACTTTCTTGAAAAAAGAAATCAGCATTTTAAATTCTTTCTTCCAGATCTGTGTTAAGTTGTATAGTAGTGTGGCTGTGGGCTCAGGTACTGATGCATTTTTTCATTTGTTGGAACAATGAAAACATTTTTGGAGCTAGAGCAAAGTGCATGGTCTGTTACCACCATGAACTGGCTGCCTAGAAGACAGTTTTCCTCCACTCTTTGGGCTATTACCACCCCCACAGCTACTTCTGAGGTGTCAGTCTATAAAATGAAGGGTTCTGCAAAATCTGGGTTAGTATTACAGGGTGGAGGCACAGGGCTTCCCTCATTTAATCAAAAAACCCAGTCTATTTTTACTATCCACCTAATTTTTATCAGTGCCCCAGTCTTTGTGAGTTTGGTGAGGGGAGTTGTCATATTTTAAAAACTTGGCATAAACTGCAAATAATAATTTGCCAGTCCCAGGAAAGCCCTTATCTGCCTTTTTTGTAGGCCATTAATAGTCTTTCAAAGCTTGGACCTTTGAAATATACAAGGGGTCATAATTGCCTCTGCCTGCACTGAACCCCAGATATTTTTTCTTCCTTACCTAACACACTTTTCTTGGCATTTGTCATAACCCCAGCATTTCTCAGCTTCTGTAACACAACTTTCCTGAGTGGTATCAGGTGCTTTCATAGGGTCTTGGAAGTACTCTGGGATCTGCCACCTATGCTTTTGGGACTTAGATGCAGATACACATCCACAATGGACATGCATACACTGCCACATTTGTGTCAAGCCAACCTGTAATGTACTGAACATGCTCAATCTATCTGTGCACACATGCATTCATACCACAGGGAAGCAGAATCAATACCCCTCCATATCCTCTTCAAGTGACACTTACACTGGTAGGAAGCTGATATTTAAATGCACAAAAGGAAAAAAAAAGAATATTACCCTTAGTTAATGTTTATAAAGTTAACTTCATGACCATGAATAGTAAAAACTAATGTTCTGAATTTTGAGAAGGCATTGGGAGATCCAATTCTCAGAACAATTGAAAATCCAGGCTATTCTTTTTTATTCTATTTTTTAAGTAACCCGTAATATTTTTGGCTGAAGAATTACACACACTGAGGACATATAGGCTAGGGACAGACATTACACATAAACTGGTTTAGGTGATCAGAAATTGGTTTAAACCTGTAACAGAACTGATGTTCAGTGCACATAAACGTGTTTGAAAATGACTGAAACTGGTTTGAGATAAACCTGGTCAAATGTAGTATAAGACTTAATTGATTTGGGTCAAACAGTGTCTGTCCCAAATCCCTTGTGGGTTTAAGTTAAACCAGACTCCCCCAGCATCCTGGCATGCTCTCTGGGCTGGGTGGAGCTTTCTGCTCCACAGCAGAGCTTGCCCCTCCCCTCTGCTCCCTGGCTAGAGTTCCAGCAGAGACTGCAGGCATCTACCTGGCTTCCCCCTGCGGCCCCCCTCCCCTCCCCACTCCCTGCTAAGCAGGCATTCCCCCATCCCCTCTGCCTTTGTTCTGTCTGTCTTACACAGATACCTGTCAGCATTAGCTAGCAGACCACATGCTGGCTATGGCCCATGTTGTGGCAGACAGGACAAAGGCAGAATCAACAGGTAGCTGGTAATGTCCGTCTGTTGTTTTCTTGATGGAGTGATAAACACTGAGTTAGGGGTGATAAACTCTGTGTTATCAATTTCCTGCTGGGCTAGTCAGGAGGGTGGTGGGGGAACCCCTCCCTAATCAAAGCATCCTGTCATGGCTCCTGTGAGAGAGCGAGAGCACCACAGGGGGCAAAGGAGCCCATGCTAAAGACAGAGGCAGCTGCATTAGACCCACAGCCCCAAAGGACCCAGCTGAAACCATTCTTACCAAGGTGTTTCTGGAGGGGAGGAGCTGGGAACTCAAACTGCAGTATAAAGAGGAGCCCGGAGCGGGCAAGAGGGGAGAGTACAGGACTGGAAGTAAAGGAGCTGGGCCGAGCAATGCTTCAGGAATCTGTGAGAGCAACGTGGAGGGCTGGCAGGAGGCTTCTGCAGAGAGGGAGCTCCCGGGAGGAGCTCTAGAGGAAGGCATGGTGGAGTGGCAGGATCAGAAACTGCCTGCGATCTCGTCGGCAGCCGGCAGAGCCCGACGGAGAAAAGGTACCATAAAGACTCTAATAGAGGGGGGCTATCAAAGCCTGGTACTGTAAGGACCCTGTAAGGGGTACAAGGAAAAATTATAAATGATGACCTTAATGAGATGAGGGTACTGTGATGACCCATCAATAGAAGGCACAAGAGGTGTGATCATAAGGACCTGAACAGGGGAAGGAGAGAATAATCGTACTGACATGGTTTTGTTTTTTTTCATTGCCAAAAGACAGTCGACAATACTCCAGGACAGGAGTGCGTGGGTTCCTTTCGGTTTTTTTGAGGTAAAGGCCTCGGGGAGAAACCTGGCAGCTGAATCCAAACCTGAGTACAACTAGACAAACAGTGGACCGGGTGAGGGTGTAGGGGATGGTGGAGCCCTCAGTGTCATAGGACAGCAGATGACAACCAGGCAGAACTGCACATCCAGGTACTGAATATAATCCTATAAACACCAAAGACGTGGCAGGAAAGAACGTGGGTGTGTGGACCTCTGTCTGAGACTCATCCCTCACTTCAGCCGGCAGGCTGAGGTCCTATGGAAATACACATATAAAATACCTAGGTATATGTGTGTATAGTTCTCTGTAGGAGAAAACAAAAGAGGACACCACAAAGACCGTTGGGAGTGCAAGCTACCTAGCTGGCCACTTGAAAGCTCCCCTCAGCTCAGCACTAGGGAAGGGAAGGGAAGGGAAGGGAAGGGAAGGGAAGGCTGCTGTAGTGCCCCTGAGCTTCTATCCTGAGCCACTACAGGCATGTGCCTGCATGTCTGGGATCTCTGTGCAGTTACAAACTGATTTAGCCTAGCCAGGTTAGACTAACCTGCAAAGATTGAATCAATTCAGGCTTAGGCTTTTTGAATGTCTGTTCCTAGCCATACTCTCAGCTGGTCAGGGCACATTTCTCTGTAGTGAGATGAAATTTATGCTAAATTGAAGAAAATCAAGTCAAAGAGTTAAAAAGACTTCATGAATTCTACCAGATTATGCATGCCAACCTCAATTCCTGCCCTTTTGGGAGATCTGATATTAGAGGAAGTGCTGGAAATGGAGCATGTAGTCATGTTTCCTAGGAACTGAAAAGGGACAGAAGGACCTTAGGACTTGTAGGTAGGATTCAAGGACTTAACATATACTGGAGACAAACCTCTAGTTACTTCATTGGGCAGATAAACTCTGTACTTTGTGAGAAGAATATGACAGTTTTCTGTCTTATATTTATGTACGTAAGTATGTTCTCTCATGAGGTGGATATCAGTCTGTAGAATGTTAAAAAGCTTTTATTATGTGAGTGCTGGACAGACCACTAGTAATCTATGCAGCTCTATTCAACATCTTGTTTTGATCCTTTTTATCAAATTGCAGATCTTAGTCAGAAATGAGTTATCTCAGTAGGGGGCAGAACAATAATTATTCATGGCAGGACTGCAGTTACAGACATTACTCATAATGATTCAAATTAATCAAGAAGGCATATGATTGATGATGAGTACATAAAAATGTGTGGTGTGGATGTATGAGGACTATAGTTATTGTTAAACATGTCTTTGATCCAAAATCAGAGGATATTCCTTTGAGTGAGATCAAATCATCCGGTTATTTCACTTTGCTATTAATGGGAATCAACGTAGGAAATAAAGGCAATCAAAGGCAGCTTAGTTGCCACTGGCAACTTTAAAATTTCTGAAAGAAGAAACTATGAACACTTGCTCTTCAGTATATGGTAGTTTGTTGTTACTGAAACATTCCAAAGACATATTGTGTACTTAAAGCCGTTAGCCATTCAGTGGCGGGTCGCGACAGGTGTCATGCATCAAATCAAAGGGAAACTTTAAAAGCTGTTTTCTGATACAGTGCAGATTTGATGCCATCAGTCTGTTAGCATTTTTTCCATAATCACATGCTGCTAATTGAGAATTTAGGGTCAGATTGTTGCTTAGATTTATCTGATTTACAAGAGCATAAGAAAGTGCAGACTCTAGATGTACACAGTACTATGTGGTCCCTCCTGAACCTTGGGTCTTCTTTATAGTGAAGAATAGAATCTACCCACCTGGTACTGAATCTACCCACCTCATCCCTCACAGACATGCAAGGAATCAGGGGAGTTTTGACTCTGACCTCTTAGTGCCAGACAACAGCTCATCTGACACAGGGAGGGGAAATGGTCTATATTAGGTGATTTTCTTCCTGCACAAAATATGGGGCAATGGAAGGTACAAGAATTCTCAGAGTAACAATTCCTTCTATGGACTGCCTTTAGGCTGTGTAGATATGTGCTGTCTCATACATGGCAATTGAGCATAGCTTCAATTTGACCCTTAATAAAGGATAAATCATAAAACTGAGGAAAAAAATGTTGTATTTCATGATCCAATTTACTCATAATAAGACACAGCTCATTTATAGAAATTCTGCAAACAGCACAGTAGAAGACAGATGTACATTATCATAGATGAAGATAAATTGCTTATATGGAAAAAATAGTTCCTTTGGTAACTCATTATTCCAAAAATTGCTTGTTAAGTTAACGGACAGTATTAGCATGACAATTAATTGTTTCTCCTACAGTAGAAGCTAGAGGCTAGTATAGAGGCTAGAGACTCAGAAATTGGGGTCTCATTTGTGCTAAGCGTTATACATATGTAAACCTGGGTGTGACACAACCTGTGTCCTCACCTGAATAGTGGGATCCTGGGGTACCTTGTAGCCAGTGGCACTGCCAAGCTGGGTAGCTGCTGCAGGGTCCCCGAGTGGAGAGCCTCCCCCTACAATCAAACAACCTTGAAGACTGTTATAAAACTATTTACAGGATTTAATTATTTACAAGGTAATATATAATCAATGTGTGGCAGTGGGGGCCACCGTCAGGGACTGGAAGCTCCAGGGACAGACCTTGATGCTCCTGGTGGAGGGCTCAGGGACTCTGGCCCCACTCAAAACTTACTAGAGAGGCAGGACAGGAATGGGAAGGAGTCGCACGAGCTGGCATTGTGCTGGCTTTTCAAGTGGCTGTCAATCAAGCTGGGCATCAGCCAGCTGATGACATCAGCTGTGACCGCTGCTGTGGGAGATTTAAAAACCCCAGCAGAAGACGGGTGCAGAGGAGAAGGCAGGAGGTGAGATGCTGTGTTCACTGAAGAGTGAGGGCCAAGCTGGACCCTTACATGATGCTGCCCTGCTGAGAATGGGTGGCAGCAGCAGTTGGGAGCCAGGCAAGGCATCCCTATCCCTAACTCCACAGGAAGGGGCTTGGGGTTGGTCATCACCCCTGGAGCCCAGGCCGGTCATATTCAGCCCTAAGCTGGCAGTGGGTCCTGCAGACACAGACCCAGGTCTGGGGCAGAGTCAGGAGAAGAAACAGGGGTGAAAGGCAGGCTGCGGTCTCAAGCCTTCACTTTGAGTGGAGGCCAGGGAGTTAAAGATCCACTGGATGGATACAAGAATCTGGGCCAGCAGCTGGCACAGCATGCAGCTGATGGTTGGAGAGTAGATGGGGTGTAGGGGAGGCAGAGCCCCAAGACCAACCACGATGAATCTGTGAGTAACCCCATCTCTGGCCCAGGGATGAGAACATCACTGAGCCCCTCCTTTTAGTTACAAATTCCATCATGTTGTGGAAAGAAAGTTGGGGGCCTGACCCAGGGAGCAGGGGGATACCCACAGCACCAACTGAGGGCAACACGATGCACTAGAACAAATGTTACACTGGATGACCTAGTGATGGTGGCTTAAGGGTTAATGCTTCTTGGATACACATTACACTAGAGGAAGGTATACAAATTACCCATGATAAATAAGTAACCAATAAATAAATACATTAATAAACCATCAAGAACTTATTTACACATTCTATAACTTGAATACTGTGTACCCCTCATAGGGCGTGCCCTGCTGTCCTCCTCATAGGGACAGCAGGGCAGGCCCTATGAGGAGAGGCTACGGGACCTGAACCTGTTCAGCCTCCAAAAGAGAAGGCTAAGGGGGGATCTTGTGGCCTGTTATAAACTAGTCAGGGGGGATCAGCAGGCATTGGGGGAGTCACTGTTCCCCTGAGCACCGCCAGGAGTGACCAGGAATAATGGTCACAAGCTGGCAGAGGGTAGG
>NW_017729025.1:68031046-68031841 GCF_001723915.1 Gavialis gangeticus
GCTAGGGTCTGGAACCAACTTCCAAGAGAGGTGGTGCAGGCTCCTACCCTGGGGGATTTTAAGAGGAGGTTAGATGAACACCTTGCTGGGGTTGTTTGACCCTAGTACTCTTTCCTGCCATGGCAGGGGGTCAGACTAGATGATCTTCTCAGGTCCCTTCTGACCCTAGAAACTATGAAACTACTGAGGACCCTTTGTACACAGTCCCTGGCCGGGTGTCTCAGGGAGCAGGACTGCATCTGTGTCCCTGGCATAGGATCTGTGGGCAGCCCTGGTGCTGGAGTCCCTCGCACAAGCTGATTCCTGCCTAGACCCCTTCTTTGGCTCAGCAGGGAGCAGTGTCTAGGCTGCAGGTTATAACAGTTTCCCTGTCCAGCACAGCCTCACAGCACCTGACACACGCAGTCCCTCCCTGGGCCCTGCCTGGCCTGGGGCTTCTGGTGACTGTCCCTTTAGCCCAGGGTTCCCTCCAGCACCCTAAGCCTGCCCTCCCTGCTGCTTTCTCACTCACAGGGGAAAAACCAGGGCAGTCTCCAGGAGTCTCCCCCTGGCCCTGTGTCCCCCTCCCCTGCTGTGCTCACCCAGCCACACAGGGGCTTGCAGGAGCACAGGTAGCTCCTTTCTTGTCCTGCCCCAGCACAGCTCCGACAGGAAGGGAGGGAGAATGGATACAGTGCAGCACTTTTGGTGCATCCTCTCACTGCTGCTTTTACAGGACTCTGACAGGGGCTCTCAGAGGGGTGGCTGTGGGGAGGTCCTTTCTCTAGCCTGTCTCTCACCCCCTCTCTTTCTCTC
>NW_017729025.1:68036841-68053797 GCF_001723915.1 Gavialis gangeticus
AGTGCAGCACTTTTGGTGCATCCTCTCACTGCTGCTTTTACAGGACTCTGACAGGGGCTCTCAGAGGGGTGGCTGTGGGGAGGTCCTTTCTCTAGCCTGTCTCTCACCCCCCCTCTTTCTCTCCTGTGTTCTTCCCACCCAGGGAAAACTGCTCTCCTCTTTTAATGAAGCCTCTCAGCCAATTCCAGGCCAGGACTTTTCCCCAGCTTTTGCTAATGTCTCTCATTCAAATCCTGCTGGGTTTACATCACTCTTCCCGCTTCCATTCGGGCTACCTCCAAAACAGCTTCACTCACAATCAAGGTAAATGGTATCCCTACTGGGAGAAACTCTTTCTCATTGCATTCTGTCCCTCTGCAGAGCAGCCCTTCCTATTCCTTTAGATGGGTCCATTTTTAATGCTGCTCATATATACCATGAGAATGCAGTCCCTGGACCAAAAAGCTTACATGTACAGGTCAGCTCTGATATTTAAATGGTTATGTTATTTAACATACTTTAAGCATTTAGGTAAGTCTTTGCAGGATTGGAGGGTAAAGCTGAAGGATTTTAAAAGTGACTCAGTGAATGGAACCTAAACAATAAAGCCCTTGGAATTTTTTGAAAGATTCTGTTTTTATTAGAGGATTTTGTCATAAGGGAGCTTCCAATGGTAGAAATGTGCAGAACAATCTAAATTTATGTCAAGCCATTGTATGTACTACAATCATGAGGTGAATGATAACTTTATTCTTGAGGAACTGAATCTGTTGTAATGAAGGCCCATTCTTCAGGAAGCTGCTAAATGAAGAGTTCATAATCGCTGCTTTTAGGCTGATAGCAACTACTCTCAATATACTACTGTAAGATGCCTAGTTATCAAATATTAGGCATGCACACAACAAGTTCTATAGCATTGTTATTATCAAAATTCAGCATTATAGGAAACCATTCTGTAATTTGTCCAAATACTTTATCCATCATTAGCTCTGGGAAATTAAAAGACTGTTACGTTCTTTAAAAGCTGATATATTCATAGATGCAGAATAATGAGAAAACTGTTCTCTGTTTCACTGTTTGCAGTTCCCAATCTGTGGGTCGCAAGCCCAAATGGGGTCACAACATCAGTGGATGGGGACACAATAAACATTACAATTAGGTACTTTGTCATGACACTTTAATAGCTTTTCATGTATTTTTAGCAGAAACTATATCTCCTTGGCTCCCATATGCTTTTCTTGTCCATTGATATTTTTTTTATCACTTAATTTGGCAACCCTAATTGATAGCAATTTTTGAATCAGCACATATATCCTAAAGCAATTCACATCACAAGCACGCCTCCAGTAAAGCTGCCCACTCCATGTGTTTCATTGGTGATATTCAAATACTTGATTAGGGGTTCCTTTATCATTTGATTTAGTGCATATGACAATAACTTTTTCATAATGAAAATGTTAAAATAAAGTGCACCAATTCAAACCCCTTCATTGGCAGAAATAGAATTCAATCTGCTTATACCTGACAAGAATTTGCCCCATATGTGATGTTCAGCTTATAGATCAGTGGTCCCCAAACTGTGGGTTGCAACCTTAAATGGGGTCACAACATCAGCAGATGAGGTTGTAATAAACAGGGATCCAGGTTTTACATTCACTGTGGAAAAACAAGGAAAAAACATAGATTTTTTCCTTCAAAGAAGAAAAATCACAGATGCACATGGCACCCAAGCAGCAGTGGAGAACAGTTCCTGCACTACCTCCAGCTAAGTCTATGTGGGCAGAAGAGGAAGAGGTACAGGTGACATGCTATGGGGGGCGTGAGCACAGGCAACATGGCAGAGTAGGGTGAGGAGGCCAAGGCAACATGGCAGGTGGAGGATGTGCTTCCTGAGATTTCTGCACCCATGGGGTCATAACAAGGAAAAGTTTGGGAAGCACTGCTATAGACATTTAATCTTTTTTCCCTTTAACATAGATAATTTGTTACTTCTGATTTTTTGCCACTGAATCCTAACGACCACTTTTACATACAGAGTACACTATCACATAGTACTCAGTCATTTTTTTTCTTGAGGCATTTCCAAATGTAAAGCAGAAAGTCACAGACTAAAAACTTTGGTTTGTTTTCTTCATTTCAATTCTTGTTTTCATTAATATTATCACTTTACTGTACCAATAACTGTTTACATAAAAATCTTGAATGTTCAGATGATAAAAGATTGAACCCTATTTCCTTGAAATTGATCTTTCTTGCATTCAGTACGTTTACAAGCTTCACTGTAGTATCTGAACAGTTATTCACTTTTGTGGTGAATGATCAGGCTCTAAGTAATTTGTTTAATATGTCAAGTCTGTGGTAGAGTCTTCTTCTTCATCGTGTTTCCAATCCAACCCTCCTATATGGTCTGTTCCTAATATTCTTCGCCGACCACTGCTTCCAGTGTTGTTGTTGACAGATCTTGTGTGGTGCATTGCAGTGGTACAGAATATCTCAGGAAATGAACTACGGTTTGCTTCTCTGGACAAACACATTGGTTGGTTGCATAGATGCCCCATGATTTCATGAGAAATTTGCATCTTCTGAGACCCACTCTCAATCTGTTCAGGTTCTGCCACGTATGCCATTTGTAGCTGGAGCCAGCTGCTAACACCTCACTGGGGCTAATTCCTCACCAGCTCCATTCAACAGCTTTGTCACCCAGTTTCTCCCGTTCCTTTTGCCAGAGGGTAGTATTAGCTGATTCTGGTGATGTGGTCAATGGTGTGGTAGAAGACAAAAAGATATTTCTCAATGAGAGATGATGGTGCATTGGTTCATGACTATATAGCAGGTGGTGGTTGTCTGACTTGTACCTGCTGGTCAATGTTGCCTGCTACTTTCCTCCTGATGTAAGATATGCCAGATAGTGCATATAGGCAGGGAACAAGCATGGGTTTTAGGCAGCCTGTTAAAATTCTGCATGTATCATTTAGGGTGGTGTCAATATGTTTGTTGTGACTTGAGCATTCCCAGGTGGTGCAGGCAGATACAGCCACAGAGAAACAAAGCGGTAAGGCAGTAGTGTGTAGGATGGATAGATGTTTTCCCCACTTGGAATTTACAGGCTTACACAGAATGTTGTTTTGTGTATTGCCTTTTGCTTTGGTATTTAATATGTGCTTTTTGTAACAAAGCATACGGTCCAGTGTTACCCCTAAGTAGATTGTGTGTTTCTGATGTTCAAGACTCTGGTCACGTCAGGTGACATTCAGGTGTCATTCCACACATCCTGTGTCACTTTCCTTCCTCAGATGGAAAGCACAGATTTGGGTTTTACTAGGGTTGAGTTTGAGATAAATATTTAGGTAATAATTTGACATCACTCTGTCCCTTTCCAGGATCTTCTCTGTGTCCTCAAAGTTCTTCTGCTGTGCAGTAGATGAAATGCTGACATTCAGCAGGTTTGGGTAGAGTTGGGGATAGCAACTGAGATTACCAGACTTAGTCTAGGGTCTTCATTACAAGAACATAATTTCTGGGCCTACCTTTTAATAAAGGTTTCCATATGTAAACATGGCTTTAAAAATACTTTTATAACTTGTGACCAGTTTGAGCTGTTTTCCAAAGTATCTCTCCAGTGAGTAATTTAAATGACATGAAATAAAAAGTTTCATATATCATATGCTAGTTTCATATATCAAATGCTAGTAAAAGTTCAGTCATATAATTGGGAAGCCAAGATTCCTAGATTTCCTGTGATACAGAACAGGTGTTCACAAGACATCAAAACTAAAAGATGTCACAAGAAAATGAGACAAATTATTTTATTGGGTCAACTGTATAGTCAGGAAAGATGTTAGATAAGTGCTTGGGCACAAAGTGCCCTTCCTCATGTCAGTCTCAGCAGATCCAAGGAAGAACTTTATGCTTGAAAGCTTGTCTAACATCTCTCTCAGCCATACAATTTGTCCACTAAAAGATATCACCAAAAATCCTTACCTCACTTATATTTCCTAGACCAACATAACTACAACAGCACTGCAGCCCTACTGTTCATACCCCATTCATTCTGAACCTATCCAGGACTGCCTTCCTCATAGAGGTCATGAATATAATAATTCCTTCAAAATGGGAATTCTTGTTGAGCATCTATGTCATTTGCTACATGTTCAGAGTGCAGCCATACATTTCCTTACTAGGGAGTCATATTTCCCCTGTCTTTTTATGTATATTGACTGCCTGCAAAAGGGGCTGATTTTTAAATTGGCACGACTTTTCTAATCCCTTAATGGTATAAAGCCTGGTCACATTCCAGAGCTTTTGTTTTATGTGATGTCACCTTAGTGTTTTAAATCAGCAGGTGATCATGCTGCACTGGGAACAACATGATAGAATTTACTTCCCATTAGGTGCATCTACATGAGACTTTTGCTATGCAGTTGACTCATTAAATCTGCAGTAAATATTTCTGTGCCTACACATGTGCCCCTATTAGGGTGCACGAAACTAATAAACTCCACAGCAAGGTAGTACTTGTAAATACAAGTCCTAACCCATTGTGGAGTTTTCATGCACAGAAACACATGTGTAGATGCTGACTAGCTGGCTGGGGTATGAAGATGCTTCAGAGCCAGGGCTGGCCAGCTCCTACGCAGCATATTGAGCAAGGTCAGGGAAGCCCTAGTTTGGCAGGGGGACCCCCTAGATCCCCTGTCAGCTGGGTTGCTGTGACCTGGCTCAGTGTGCTGCTGTCTGGGCACACATGCACCCAGGAGCTTTCCAGGGGCAATAAACTGTGGAGCAATAAGCTTCACTGTTTATAGCTGCCCCTAATGGCACATGTACACATGCCTCTTGAAATTCATTTGAGCATCTGCCTCCGCACTTTTAAATGAGTGACATTTAAGTAACATTCTTTGTCTTGGAGAAGTGTTTTAGAATGACCATGTCTGGCCCCTTGTTTACAATGACACTTCTAGTTTAACTGCTTTGGGTGCTCTTTTTTATTATTTTTTTGGATTGTTTTTTAAAAAACTATTTTATTAGCTTTTAAAAGATGACCCATTCCTCTTTCCAGAGGATGTGGGTCTTTCTGCTGTCTCTGGCTTGCATTTCATTTGGTATTTCTATATGATTAGAAAACTTTGCAAGAACAAACACACCCAAGAATGAGATTTATGCAGACTTGGAACAAAACACTGTTATAAAACAATCGCTCAGTATCTTTCAGATATTGTGCTGCAATAGCTTTCTTAATTTTTTACACATCTTACCTGCAGGTTCACTGTAAACAGAACCACCATGCAATTTGAAGACATGCAATTAGACAGTTGTAGTTTGTAGACATGCAATTAGAATTCAAATTACCATGGGAGAGAAGGCTCTTCTGGCCTTATTAGGATACTGCTGCTATCAGTCAAGCAAAGAGTGTTATTTTCTAGAGAAAGGTTAACAGAACTTTTCTGTAAACTTCAGCAAAGTCAGTGGCATTTCAGTCACAGTGAAGAATGACAGCTGAGGAATTGTCAAAGATACTACCATTTTTTTTTCTCTGTAGCAAGGGAAGAATCTCAGCCTTTGGAAAGTTACATGTTTCCAATTGTATCAGGCTGACAAAGGGTGTTTGTACCCAAAAGCTTGCAAAGAAGATTTTTTTCCAACTGTTTGAGTTGGTTTAATAAAAGATATCAGATTTACGCAAAGAATTTTGTCTGCCTATGTCCTTAGATGGGGATGGCTACAACCTATACCCATATATCCAAAGAGACTGCACTGAAAAGCGCAATGACATTATTCTTAGGGTACATACAAAAGTATGTACCAGAACCACTATGCAATTTGAAGACACCATGCAATTTGAGGTTAGATGAACACCTTGCTGGGGTCGTTTGACCCTAGTACTCTTTTCTGCCATGGCAGGGGGTCAGACTAGATGATCTTCTCAGGTCCCTTCCAACCCTAGAAACTATGAAACTATGAAAAGTTACATTTAGATCAATGTGACTAGACCTAGGTTGATCTAGATGCCTAATAGCATAGGCATTCAGAGTGGGTAAATAAGGCAAACAATTATGGTTCTAATCTAAATTAGTTCACTTGAGGAGGTGAACTAACATGGATTGGGAATGGGTAAACCTGATTTATTGAACTCCTGTACAGGTTTGGAGTGCAGCTCCAGTGCTGGGAAAGCCCAGCTACTTAGCGCAGCCCCAGGGCTGTTCTCTTCCAATCTTTCCCCACACCAACCAGCACACACACCTGATGTGGCTATTTTTAGACTCTCCCCACTCCTGGACAGACAACCCCCTGCAGATCTACCAGCCCCACCCCGCTAAGTCCCCCTACTCTCCCCCCACCTGGTACCAATGAACACTTGTACATGCCATTCCTGGTGTATGTTTATGTAGCTTAAAAGGAGCTGCATGAATGTAGACTAAGTGCAGCAAATGACTAGACACACCCTTAGTGTGTATGCACCTTTAGAAGATGGATTTGGCTACACTCCATTTAGTTTAGGTAGTGGGGCTGGTGCAATTTAGGTGTGTTGGTGCTAAGTTGCACAGTTGACAGCACAGAAGGCACTAGTTTGAGGCCATAGCAGAAGTGCTGGCCGTGTGGCCTTGTCAGATTCCAATGAATTTGTGAATTCTGCTGAATACTTTGTCACGAGAACATGAAAAAGGAAAGTTTACACTGCAGTTCCCAGATTTCTTGGGTTTGATAGCCCCTCCATTTAGACCATGTCTAGGTTGAAAACTTATTTTCAACTAGCAGTAGCAAGCCTTGTTGCTCTTTGCAGGCTGCCTGCTAGCCCAGAATTAGTGCACACATATCTGCCATCAGGTTAATCAGAAGGCAGCCCATGTAGAGCAGAATGGACATATATTTAAGGGTCCTGCTGCCAGGCATGTTAAGTTTGTGGTTTGGACATAGATTCACAGAAGTTTTACAGTGACGTAACTTCATTGATTTAAGTTGTGCTACTTTTGTAATTACACTTACATAACAGGAAAGAGAATGAGGATTCAGAAGTTTTGACATAAATCATCTAGGAAGTTTCCGCTCTTCCATGAAAAGCATTCACAGATACAATGGTGTATACTTTTTATTTGCTTCAAAAGAGCTAGGCCAGCTTGCGCCAAATAAGGACTTACTTCAATTTCCTGTCAAAATCAAATTCTATTATTTAATGAATAGCTTTTTATTTATGTAATTGCTCAGTATTTTGTACATTGCTTAAAGGTTTCTACACTCCTTAGGGAAATCCAGGTAAAACCTTAGCTCACACATTGGCATAAACAATACTGAAGAAAAAGGAGAATGCGAACAGGAAGTCCATAGTGTTACACCAGATTTTGCTAGCTGAGAATCTGATCCAAACATTTTTTTTCCTTCCTTCCATCCTGTTGGTGTTAAAATAAAGCCAGGACCTTTTGTTTGATTGCTTTAGGTATATACTGGAAAAAAGGGGTTTGGGGGACATCTTTTGACAAAAGCTTCTGTCAGTTATAGAATATTCAGGCTATAGTTTGGCACAAGCATTGCTCTTCAGAAAAGGGTAATCTGTTCCTTTTTGCAGCCCATCAAAATATTTACTATTGCTTTGGGAATTCAAAGCAGAGATGGTCAAGAATTTTTTTGAGAGCATGTCTTTACTTACTGGAAAATTCTGTTTTATTGAAATTGAAACTGTAGGCTGCTTATGAGTACTGCTACAGGTTACCTGCCTCTAGAGTCCTACTAGCGCCTACACCCTCTGGTCTCTCCCCTATTCAGTAATCTCACCCACCTTGTCTTGATGTTAAAATTAGTATGGGCACAGAGGGAAAGGCATGCTTTTGAAGAGGCAGGCCCTGCCTGGTATGAAGCTTCCCCCTAGCCTTGTCCCAGTTTTACTCTTGCTGAGCCCCATAACTCAGGGCCTAATGTTCAGGATTACAAGCTCCTGAATCAGTTCCACTCATAACCCGTGACATCAGGTTCTAGCACCCACAATATCTGCTACGTAGGCAGCTAGGGCCCTCGAGTCCTGTTTTTCCTTTGCCACCATCTGCCTTATAGTCCAAGCAAACTTGGCCTCATGTGGCTGCAGAACATACTTTAACCCTCTGGCTTTACAGTCTGGGAAAGCTCAGCTTCAGTCAGCCACAAAACACAACTCTAGTCCTTATCATCTGTCCACTCAGTGCAATTTCAGGTTTGGGGTACCCCAGTCACCCCCTTTTAGCGGTCTCTGCCTCTCCTACAGCCACAATCTGGCCCTCTGGGAGAAAATGAAAACCCAAAAATGCAAGCCCCAGTCCTGGTTCAAAGGAATGTCTCACATGAGGTTCACCACACCCCTTGGTGGTGGGCTCCAAGTAGAAAGGAAAAGAAAACAGAAAATGCCCTGGGGTACTTAGACTGTGTAGCAGGGCACTAAGACATGCCTGCTCTGTCAAGCTGAAGAAGCCAGGCCAGGGAGCTCTGCAGGCCAAACAGTGCTCCCCAGCTGTAGGTTGCTGGGGTAACAACCTAAGGGAATAATTGGCCACACCTGTAGACATCATCTGACTGGCAGGAGGCAGGGTTCTGGGATATATAAACCCAGGATGTAGCTAGCAGACACACACTCTGTCCTTGGTGACTGATGGGGAGGGAGCTGTTGCCTGCTGAAGCTACTTGAGACCTGGTGCTGCCTGCCTAGCTTTCCCTGCTACTGCTTGCTTTGCTATCTGGGTGCTACATGCCTACAGGGAGTCTCCCAGGTACCTAGATAGTGGTATGTTACTTTGAGTAGAAGTTTGTTCCCTTAAAGGGGCATAGCAGGGTTATTATTGTTAGTATTTAAGTTATAGCCTAGGGGCTTGTGTTTGTGTTCATGGTTACCCTGCTGGATTGGGATGAGGGTAAAAGGGGAGGTTTGGAGGCCTCATTAGTGCCTGGAAGGGCATATGATTTGGTAGAGCCCAGCGTCAGGCACAGTGAATATAGCACCAGAAGGGTGCAGCTCCTGGGGCGCAGTGAGCCCAGAGGAGCACAGTCAGAAGGGCTCAGTGAGCCCATCACACCAGGGGGATGCAGGTACAGGGTTGGTGCAGGTAAGGGGGTGCAGAACCATGTGTCTGGCAGAAAAGCATAGAAAGCCAGTCACTAGAGAACTCAGTGCCTGTGCGTTGCAGAGACAGGAGCCAGAGGGCTCAATGCCAGGGACATATACAGCTGACATTGTGGTAACACCTGTGAGGCACGGGATGCTTGTAGAGGAGGTTGGAGCATGTATGCACCAGTATAGCTGGGTGCATGAAGGGCAGTCTCCTGCCTAATGAGCAATTTAATTATTTACTAACAAGGCGTGGCAGGAAAGATAGGTGGACAGACTGCCCAAGATAGGTGGGTAGGTTGACGCAGAGGTCAGCCTCAGGATGACCCCCTGTCACAGATTGCTTCCTATGCAGGTACCCAGTTTCTTTTCACTCGGGGCTGCCTTCTGAGTCCTCTCACTGCAGTCTGAGCTTGTCCTCATACCTCTCAGAGAAAGTTCCATCCATGATAGCTTCCATAGCCATAAGCTTGGGCTAATAAAAGGTTCCCTTGGTCACATGCCTCCACATGGACCTGGTGGCCACTTTGCTTCAGACTCCCTTGCCTGTGAGTTTGCCTCTGGAGTGAGCACTGGGGCACAGGCAGAAGAGAGACAGAGATGAAGGCAAAGGAAGCAAAAGGGAAGAGGGGCAGAATCAGTACCATGTAACTAGGAAACCAAGGGAAAGGGACCTTTCTTAATGAAAGAAGGCCCTGTCAAATGCACAAAAGGTAAGAAAGGAAAAGGTGGAGGCAGGGGGCTGAAGGAAAAGAAAAGGGCCAGGTACCCCTGGATCTACTTCCCATTCCCCAGTAATGGGGTTGGGGCCACATTAAAAACTGTTAATAACCATTTGATTCTGTTTAAGTTTTGACAATACTTATTTTTAAGAAATTGGGGGCAAAGTTTCAAATTAGAAACATGGCTGATATTTTTAAATAAGAATTAATATTTTTATTTAGAAAATTAAATTAATTATAATAGAAAATAAAGCTTGTAATAGGAACAAAACATTAAAAATGTCATTTGACTACACTAACTTTATTTCAGGCCATCAGTTCATAAACATTCAGTTTCTGTTTTTCTCATTCCAATTCAAAACAGGGAAAATGTTTAAAATCTTAGAATTTTTTTCCAAGATGGGAAAACCATTTCCAGTGAGGTGATGAATTGCTTTTAAAGGCATAAGCAACCATGAGGAGTATTTGGTCTGACTACCTACGTATGAGAGAGCATAGAACTGAATATATACTTGATTTTCAAGAATGCCTTTATAATTGAATTGGACTTACTTTATATTAAAGTATAAGATTTTTGTGGTTGAAGGAAAAGATGCAGCTGTTAGGACAAAAATAATCTTAGATTTTTAGGAATGTTTTAATCCACAATTAAAAGTATTTTACCTTTTAGAATTATTCTGCTTATAGTAAATCTTCAGTTTGCTAGAAAAAGCAATTTTTCTTTTCCAGTTACTTAGGTACAGAGAAATATTCTGATTGTAATATGTCAGAGGAACCTGATGTAACATGATTCAAGTTAGAATTAATGACTTCTTGCTCTCTGAATAGTATATACCTTGGGTCATAAGCTGTCTGCACATATTCTAAGCATGTGTATAACCCCACAAAGAACTATGGATTCAGAACACTTATAATAAAGACAGATTTATCAGCATTACTTTTGGATTAAGTAAAGATTTCACAAATGCAATTAGTTTAGGTATTAGCTGGTATGCAAGTTGTATAGAATACCAATGAACTAGAGAACTAGCTCAGGAGTACCTGAAGTTAGTTAAGGTTCTCTCTTGGGTTCCAGTTTGGTAAAGACATACACCTATCAGTAATCCTATTTAAGAGAATGCAAAGTTAAACACATGTATTGCAAGATAGGGTTTTAGTAATATAATAATATTTTTAATATAGTAGAAAGTGTCAAACATTGTTTTCAATATTTATTAAAACTCACTGAAAAGCTTTGAAATAGTTATCCAAAAGAGTATTTTTCTGAATTTTTTGAGAACCTCTTATTTTTAATAGACTGCAAAACTAAGTATAGAAGCTTAAAATTGACCTAAGAAAAGGGAAAATTCAGAATAAAAAAAGAAAATAAATCCTTTATATAGATAACTGGGAATAGAGGGCTCTCTAAACTTTCAGAAGCATTATAAAATGTAATGGCTAGAAACTGAAACTTGACACATTCAAACTGGAAATAAAATACAAA
Source organism: Gavialis gangeticus (assembly GCF_001723915.1). Lineage (NCBI taxonomy): Eukaryota > Metazoa > Chordata > Crocodylia > Gavialidae > Gavialis > Gavialis gangeticus. The sequence goes on from NW_017729025.1 coordinate 68,048,090, forward strand.
TGATAAATTAATAGTAATTAATCATTGGAACAAACAACTTATCTAGTACTGTGATAAATATTTTATTATTTGGCAAATAGTCTTGAGAGTTCAGAAAGACATACTATATACTTTAGCCCATCGACAAGACTTGGGGTTGTAGCAATAGCTGGGTGAAAGCCTACGGCTTGCTTTATTTAGAAGGTCAAATTAAATTACGATAATGTCCTCTCTGGTTTAGAAACTGGAAATCTCTAAATCTGTATCTGATATTTCCAAAACAGCAAATTTTTACTCCCAAAATGAAGTTGTTTATTTTTGTATTGCTGCAGCATATTAAAATCCATGCTAAACGGAATGTGTCAAGACACTTGTCAAGGTTACTCTGAGAGAACCTGGAATAACTAGGACTCATTGATTTTTAGCTTATATGTATGGCAAAATATAAAGGCAAGAATAAATGCAGAAATATGGAATTAACAGTACAGTATCATTTTACTTGAAACAAATTAAATCATGTTTATAAAAATCACAAAGGGCTATGGGATGATTGCAATGGAACAGTCTAAGCCATGTTTTTTATGAGTCACAAAAAGCCGTGGCCTTTCCCAGTGTTTTGCTGTTTCTAACTACCTAGTCTTTGAACCTATTGACGTAATGCGATGTTTGGCAAAGCATAAATATATATATATTTTTAAACTTACTCATTAACACTTTGGGCCCTTCCATCAGCATGATTGACACCAAGAGATGAAGCAATTTTTCTGGGACACAACATGTACCAAAGACTTTCTGTGGGCTAATGTAGCATACCTGACAGTTGTGTGAGTCATTTGACACAATTGGTGGCTTCCATGAACATTCTGACTGTCAATTGACATGATCTAGTGTTCCTCCTTATTTTCTGAATCCCTTTTTCTTCAGAATACTGTTATTCCTAAACTCTAAGCTAGAAAGATTTGAAACAAAATCATTTATATGTTCCATCCCTGAGATTCTGCTAATAATGATGTTCATGACATTATCTGAAATGTTATTAGGAAAATAATAAGGACTTTTTGAACTGTGTCTGAAAGATAGGCTTCATATGCTCCCTGCCACGCACTTTGTATTACTGAACCAAATGTATCTAGTGAAGACTAATTGGCATGAGTGACTAGCATAGCAGTGCAATAAAGATAACTTGTCACCTTTTGTACATCTGCTCAATATTGTCTTTAAGTGGTAATAGGCTTCATTAAATCTTGGTGTATTGCATTTGAAATTCAGCAGATGAAATATGCAAAAGCCTATGAATTTCAGTATGTGTCTGAAAAACACTGTTGACTGAAGAGGTGGTCATGGATCATATGTGCTATAATTGTACAGCTTTAATTTAGTAGTTTTTTTTTCTTTAGGTGTATTCCAAAAGGTTTTTGTCAAATAGCTTTGCCTAACTAGTATCTGAGTGTGTTTACCTTGGGCGTGTCTACATGAGACGCTGACTGCTCAGTAGCTGAATAATACTGCGTAGCAGCGCATCACAGCACAGGCGGTGCTAATAAACTGCTGCAGAGTATTATTAGGCTACTGCACAGTAGCTTCACGTAATGAATATTTGCCAGTGCTACTGTGCAGTAACTGGTTACTGTGCATTTATTTAGTAGTTGCTAATAACCACTGCACAGTAGCATCTTGTGTAGAAGCACCCACTGATATACAGTACGCTCCATGGTTCATCCTGCAAACCCCGTTCAAGCAAGATAACCCCTCCTGCCCTCCATGTTTGTTTTTATCATGTGCTCCAAGCCACACTTCCCCACATCTACAACATTTCCTAGATCTCATGTATGGTGCTAGGATTTGTATATAGCTAGGTTCCTTGGTGATATTCAAAGCAGATCCCTTCTATGTCTTGGTCTGTGGTGCATTTTTTGGACAGTCTGTCTTAACAGTTCTATGTTGGAAATTATTTTATCTCAATATCTTATGCAGTTTTACTAGCCCAACACACTGCTTGGTTTTGTAGCAGTGTGAAATAAGTATGGATCTACTGAAGGAGATTCTAGTAATTATGGTCCAAGCACCAAATTCTATTTGTTTATGCATGAAATAAATGCACTTTTGGCACTTGGGTAAATTGTGGATTTTATTTCCACTTGTGGAGTTGTGCTTCAATATGCTTGCCTGGTACCCTTTCCAGTGCTACTTCTGAATCTGCTTTCCTAGGTAGTCAAGAGATATGTGGTATCAAGTGGGAAAGAACAAGTAGAAGGGTGTTGCCTTAGTGAGATGGCCTCAGTTGTGGAAGGGAGCAGGCCTTGTGTTCTAGCCTCTGCCCTTGCCTCTGAAAGCGGCAGAAACTAGGGGTGTGTGAAATGAGCCATATTCAATTCAGACTTGGCCTGAATTGGGGACAGTAATTCGATTTGGATCACTGTCCCAATTTGATTCAGCTGAATCTCAGTTTGAAGATTCAATGCTGATTCAGAGAATGAGCAATTTGGCCATAGACACAGCTTTAAATGCTTTTTCTACATACCTTGAGGTACCAGGCATGACTTGTGAATGCTGCAATGGTGGGGTGGATGGAGTGTTCCATAGGAGTGTGTGTGTGTGTGGGGGGGGGCGGAAGGGGAGAGGCTGTGTGATAGACAGTGAACCTGGGAGTACTTCCAGTCCACTTCCGCGTCTGCTGCCAAGTGTACAGGGGGGCCCCACCCATGCTCTCCTGGCTCAGTGATCTCCTGTGGGAGGACACTGTGTGCCCTCCCAGTCCCAGAAGGCACCAGTTGCCAAGTTGGGGAGGGACAAGGGAAGCCCCCAGCATGCTCCCTGGTGGATCTAAAAGCGCTTCTGGGTCTGCCACTTAGCATGCTGGGGAGCCCCCCATGCTCCTGTGAGACGTTCGATCTGCCCCAGCACCTCAGCACTGATGAGCCACCTGGTACCTTGAGGTATGTAGATAAAATGTTTAAAGCTCTATCTATGTCTGAATCATTGAATCTCTCCAGAACCCTCCAAAATGAATACAATTTCAATTTGGAGAGATTAAAGGGTTTCTTGATTTTTGATTTGGCCACTGAATCAGGCTGAATCTTTGCTGCTGACCTCAGCTATGCGACTGAAGCCTTGCATAGCTCTAGCAGAAACTTCCCACCACACTACTATCCATCCATTTTATCCAATAACTATTAAATACAAGGGAGAAATGTTTGGTTTCAAAAGGAACACCAGAGAGGGGCCTGCTTAATGCCTGACCTCCTGGTGTTATGGGTATTCTGGGCTGAGATTCTGGCTTCTTAGGATTCTGCCCTGCTGAGGCACCTGCAGGTTGGCTGTCAGATGTGTCCCAAGAAAATTCTCTCAGGATATCTGGGGGAACAGCTTGGTGAGGAGGTAGATCCTGTTTCATAGTGTGTTGAGATGTTTGCATCTGGAGACCACTCTATCAGTATCCTTAACTTTATCCTTGAAAAGTAGGACCCCAGGAGAAAAAATGGAATTATGGGAAGCAACAGCTTGCCTCATCAGATCACTGGCAAGTGCCTCATTCAGTTCTGCAGGGAGCTTGGCTGATACCAGAACTGTGTGTGCACTTTACCTTCTGGTTTTGTGCAGTCCTGAGCATTCTGCTTCAGACTTGCATTGGAGCAGTGCATGCTTCCACCATTTTGGTTGAATTTATGTTGTGTGTTGAGTTCTCCCAGATATTGACCAGGTTTTAACAATGTTCTTTTGGCCAGCTAACTGCATGTTAGAAGCAGGGTTTGGCCAGCAGTATGGAGGGGGTTTGCTGACTATTAGGATTCTGTAAGGCGAATGAAAAATTAAATGCCAAGCAAGGAATTATAAAACGCCAGTTCCCCAGTAGTAGAGGAAGAAGCTTAAGAGAAGGGCAGGAACAAGGAATTGTGGGATTTATGATGGAACACTGTATTTGAGCCCTGTAGCATATAACTACGCTTCAAGCAAACAGTGAATTGCTCATTTATGGAAATGAGGCAGGTGCAACAGGTACATACTTGTTGAAGGTCTGAGTAATACTATCTTGGTAGATGTACCCTCAGAGTAGATGACAAATGATTTAAATAAAAGAATAAATGTACGAACAACGAATCATAGAATCTGGGGAAACTTTGGGGCTATTTCTTAGATTTCTGATAAACTGAAAAATATGACCTTATAAATCACAGTGAACTGTGCTTTTCTTTTTTCTCTTATTAATGAAACACAATTTTTACAAGTTGGTCTGCACTAGCCCATAGCAGAACTTTGTAATAAAGTAATTAAACAAAATGGACCCAATTCCATCAAGCATCTTTCAAAAGAATATCAGAAGAAGAAATATATTTTGGTCATTCTCAGGTATAGAAGAGTTTTTCAAACACTGTTGAAGAGTAAAGGGAAGTTACAGGAAATTGTGTTTATATGGTGAAATATAATAATCTTGAAACTGTCTTTAGTAAAGTTTGTTCCTTACCTCAAGTTATAATATTTAGTAATAGAGATAAATGACAGCTGTTGCAGCTCATGTAAAAAACAGTTCTAATGCCTGATCATTTAAGAATAATTTCTCTGCCTCATTTCCTATGGTTTACATGAGTGTTTTCAAGACTCATTATTCGTAATGGTCCATAAACAGGATACAACCTATCCAGAAACCAAATGCCAAATGTGGTCATACAAATTATCAGAAAGAATGAGTCTAGAATTGATGAGATTCTAAGTAATGTTGGTCATTTAATTCCATATTCCTTATGACCTGCTTCTGCTAAATACTGTCTGATATGCTGTGACTGACACACAATTCACCAGCTCATCAAATAATGGTGGTATTATGAACACAGTCTCTCGGCTTGCTTTAAATCACATTGACTACCCTTCTGCTAACAGCTTCACAAAGCTGTGGCATAACCTTTTTGGATTATTAATGTGTGGGTAGGAACAGAGTAAGAGGCATCAGCTGCAACCATTGGCTTCATCCAGTTGGAGGTGGGGGAGAGTACGGGCTAAATTGTGAACATACTTAAACAATAGAGGGTGAATATTTAGCAGTAACACTGGAACATAAAATATTGTGTTATTTTGGCATATACTTCCCCTCCCCTGCTTCATTTCCCCCTTTTCACTCCATGCAAAGGAACATGGAATACAAAACTTGGATGACACAAAGAGAGAAAATCTCAGTCATCTTAGAAGGCTTGCACAGTTTGTTAGGCTTGCTGGCCTAACTGACATTTGTGCTTGATATAAAAATGACCTATTGGCCTTGATCCTGAAAACCTCTCAAGCATTTTGTTCACATGTAGATCCATTGAAAAAAAAGGAAACAGTGTGGGTAGTCTTTTGTGAATTTGTTCTCTGGGATATCCTTGTGAACGGATCTGTGTTGTCCTGGTGTAGTGGCCAGTGGTGTCCCTCAGGGATCCATGCTTGGACCGGTGCTTTTTAACACCTTTTATCAATGATTTGGATGTGGGGATGAAAAGCTCGCTGGCCAAGCTTGCAGATGACCCCAAGTTATGGGACAGCATGGTCATGCCAGAAGATAGGTTGCAGATTCAGGCTGGAGAGTTGGGTAGACCAGATCCAGATGAAGTTCCACACATAAAGTTGAAGGTGCTCCATCTGGGGGCAAACAATCCCCAACATAGCTACAGGCTCGGTGGTGACTATTTGATTTGCACCACAGCTGAAAGGGACCTAGGGGTAGTCATCGACCATTGCATAAACATTAGCCGGCAGGG
>NW_017729025.1:68058797-68074436 GCF_001723915.1 Gavialis gangeticus
TGAAAGGGACCTAGGGGTAGTCATCGACCATTGCATAAACATTAGCCAGCAGGGCGATGCTGTGGCCAGCAGGGCAAACAACACGGTGCCATACATTAACTGTTGCATGTCATGCAAAACTAAGGAAGTGATGTGCCCACTGTACTCCACATGGGTGAGACTGCAGCTGGAGTACTGTGCCCAGTTCTGGGTGCCACACTTCAACAAGGACGTGGAAAAACTTGAGAGGATCCAGAGAAGAACCACCTGTATGATCAGGGACTTGCAAGACAAGCCATATAAGGAGAGGCTGAGGGACTTTGGCTTCTTCAGCCTACAGAAGAGAGGGCTGACAGGGGACTTGGTAGCGGCTTATTGCTATATCAGGGGAATACATCAAGACCTCGGTGAGCAGCTGTTCACCAGGGTACCCCTGGGGAAGACCAGGAGCAATGGATACACACTCCTAGAAAGCCGCTTCAGGTTCAATTCCAGGAAAAACTCCTTTATAGTCAGGGTGTCTAGACTGTGGAATAAACTCCCTCCAGTGGTGGTGCAGTCGCCTATCCTGGAAATCTTGAAAAGAGACTGGACAGGCACCTTGCTGGGGTCACTTGACCCCAGTTGTCTTTTCCTGCCTAGTGCAGGGGGACTGGACCCGATTTATGTGCAAGGTCCCTTCCAGCTCCTAACGATTTATGAATCTATGCTCTGGGAGTGTGTGTGTGGGGCAGGGGGGAGCATTTTAATTGGAGTGCCTAGAGTATCTTCTGTATCAGCATATCCCTGCTCTTCAAAATGGAGGTGGGGGTGCTTTATCTAAAATTTTTTAAATGGGGAAAAGCTGATATATGAGATGTGGGAAGCTGCTGGAGTGTGGTAATTGCCATACTCTAGCAGACACGATTAATCGAGTCTGCTTCATCAGTGGAATTTCAGTGCATTGGAGCAGCTTCCCTGCTCATGTATAGGCACCTTATAGTTATAGCTGTGCTGTAGGAATAGTAATTAATTTAACTATATGCTCTTTGAGTCTGTTGCCAAGGAAATAAGAGATGGTGATTTTTGCTTCAGCACATCCATATCCCACAATTAAGTAGACCCAGGGCTATCCAAGAGGGGTCCTGTGGCCCATATCCAGCCAGTGAAGGGTTAAGATCTGTACCTGGCCTCCACTCCTCCTCCAGTCCTGCTGCTGCAGCAGCCTGGTTCCCTAGGGAACAGCAGGACAATGGGAGAGGGCCTATGAAGCCTGCTGCTTGTGTGGCAGTGGCAATAAGATGGGGATTGCACTGCCCATATGGTGGCTGTGGTGATGGGAGGGGTTTATGTGGTCTGCTTGGTGGCAAAGACAGGGCTCATGCTGTCCACATTGAGAGGGCTGTGTTGACTTCACAGCAGGGGTCCTGGGGAGCCCATGCAGTTTGCAAGCCAGGGCCCCCAGTGTGGTGGGGGGCCCACAGCCATTCAGAAGTTAGATGTCCCTGGGGCAGACAAATCGGGAGCAGTCCTGAGCAATTTAGGGAAGCTGTGAGCACACATGCCAGCCAGAGAAGCAGTATGTGGTGCTGAAGTGTCCTCAGGGGTGCTTCAAGTTGCCTGGGGACACTTTGAGTCACCTACAGGCTTAGATGCACTGGAAGCAGAACAAGTAGGAAGGCTTTGTTTCTTCAGCAGTGATTCAGGGTTCAATCGGAAGGCCCCATAGACAAGGCCATTATCACAGAGATACAAGAAAGAGGGGCATTAGAAGCCAAAATATTATAATATAAAAGAGCATAATTGATATGTGTAAACTAGAGCATAAGAAGCCAATATAAGGTGCATAAGTATGATTAGCAGAGTATATTCAAAGAATGTACGTATACACGGATAACCTAAGCATAGGGCAAATTGTATGTACAAATAATTTAATCAACATATTTCACCAGATAATTTTGTGTATTCTGGTCATGAGCAGTCAGTAAGCAGATTGCTTTTTCTTCAACTGTATAATTCAAAATGATTTTCCAATTAACTTCTCTGTATATCAGTGTCTATTACATATTCCCATGTGCTTGATTCACAGAAGATGACTCTGTTACAGTCCTTAAAGCAGAGAGGGCCTGGTCTTTTGGTCAAGCTGTAGTGATACTTACAGCTCTGGATATATCTAGTTTGATCCTTGGGTTTGGCCAACATGGTAGCTGTTGTATGTACTTCTTACAAACAGGGATTTCTATTCTGAATTGCATCAGTGGATCAAAATACTGTCTCTGACAGTTAGCAACTAGTATGGACTGTTTTCTTCCTAGAAGAAGTTTCTTCCTAATCAAACAGGCTCCATGGAGGTGGAGTATAGGCTACACCATGTTCACAGAAAGTGTGAGAGGTACAATTTTACAAAATGAACATTTTGAAAATACTTAAACTCTTCATGGATGATTCACAGACAGGAAAATCATAGAAGCAACAAAATGGATAGGCATAGGATTTTTAGGCACCTCATTCAAGGTAGCAGAGCAACACCATCATTCACTCTAGATCTATAGACTATATACAATCATTCTTGCAAAAACCTGAGTGGTACTCAGGAGAAAGTGACTAATGAATTCATACAGGAAGGAGACACTTCAATTCAATGAGCATATTCAAATCCCCATCTTTCATTTCCTAGGAGAGTGTTCTAACCACCAGGTTATGGGCTATTCTGCATGGGGATGCCTCTGTGCTGGGCCACTGTGCATAACAAAAAAATCAAGTTTCATTGGGTCAGAGAAAGAGTTCAAAAGTATCGTGGGGTAAAAATGCCCTTAGCAGGCTACTTAAAATAGATACTTCTGTTGCATCAGAATCAATTGCTCTTAGAAAGAGAACTAGAAGTTGGGACAACTACCAGCACGTTGGGAAAATATCACTATCGCCAAATCCACTGTGTCACAAATCAGGAGACAAACACTTTAAAAATCAAGAGATTTGGTATGTAGAACATGAGATGCTTCATTTGTAACCCCATCTCCCCCCAGCTCCTTACACAGGCACCCTGAGCAATACTCCTGCCCATTGTGGCCCTGGGCTCACTGCTGACCTGGCAGGGCTCCCTGCACCCCCTCGTGGCTGGGCCCTGCCTGGGCTCCATTCCTGCCTGGGGACTTTGCTGTCAGTTCTGGCTTGGTTGGGTTCCACCTCAGGCCTACCCCAACTTTTTCCCCCATTTGACCCAGCCCTGGAAAGCTGTATAAGTATCACATGAGATGTGCCAGAAGAAAAAAAATCCCAAGATTTGAGAATTCTATCATGAGTCGGACCTAATTTTACTTGGAAACCACAACTCCTGTGATAATTTCACCAGAGTTGGCATTACAGAAGCAAGGTTTGCTCCTGCTTAGTCTAACTGCCAGTAGTTTGTTCTACACCATTACAATGTTGCTAAAGTTAATATTGCTAAGAAGAAAACTAAATTGACTCTGACAGAGGATGTGCTTATGAGTAAGCAATTGCATACTAGGGTCATAGCTGGTTACATAATAGGCTTGCTATCAGGTTAAAAATGAAGAATTGGAGGTGTCCAAACAGAATGGGCTTGACTGGTACATCCTTAGTGGATCTTCTCAAGGCAGGTAAGTTACTTGCTGAACTCACTGGATACTTTAGTCCATGACACTAACCAATACATTATTATGTTGTGTGTTCTCAATAGAAGGTGTTATATTGTACCAGCTTTGAGAATTCATTTTGACCAAGAGTCTTCCCCTTATGAACAATAAAAAAAGGGCGCATGAGTGTATTGCTGCACAGTTGGGGTAATTGCCTGGGAAAATGATGGGCCAGATTCTAGTCCCTGTCTTGGACTGTTTATTTATTCTGTATTAAACCATCTTTAAATAAACTATACAAACAGTTAGAGACAGGTTCTGACTCTGTCTTGGAAGTGCCATAATTATTAGGTTAATGAGTTGGGCCATCTCCCTTTCTTCCTCCCTCCACACCAGTAAAAGTAAGCTCTCTTGAGTTTTTTGAGAAAAAGGGTGTAGGTGATTATCTTCAGGAGAGAGATTTAGGCAGGGATCTTGAGCTGATGGACAAACCTCCCTGTAGCTCTGAGTAAAACATCTGAGGGGTAGTATTTAAAAGTTGGCCTTGCCCTTGGTATTTTTCTACTGGGCTAGCAGCATAATGAACCTGCAGAAATTAGGCTGTTCCTTGGATTCTGTGAAGATGTGCATAATTGCTCCATGCACTGCCTAGAAACAAGATGGGGAATACAGAGAAGAGCCTCATGCTCACACTGTGCCTGTTCGTAGCAGCCGGGAAGATCATTGCCAATGGAATTTATCAGAAGCAATTTCAAAACATCAAGTGACAGTGGTGTGCAGCAGTTATCCATTTCAAATGCAGAACAATCACTTTATGTAAGGAATGTGCGGGGAAGCTATGAGTCAAATCTTCTAGCGGTTTTTTCATGCTAGCATGCAACCTTGAATGCTTTGTCAAACCCTCCAACTACTTGTATTTACCATTTTCTCAAAGACGGCCAACTTTCTTTTTCCTGCTGACTGCCCTTGAACAAGCAGTGCTTTTGGACAGCAAAAGAAATGCCTTGGCAATTCATTGAATAGGTTTTGCGTGGGTCATTAGTAGGCTAGGTAACTCTTGAGGAGCTGGAAATCTATTGGATGTGCATTGTCAGTTCAGATAAGCAGGTATCATGATCTTTCTCCTTGTTTGCAGTTTGCAGAAGGTTTCACATCATTTTCTGTAGAAAAGGATGCTGTTCTGCATCAAAGCTACAGAAAGCAGGATTACAGGATGCTTGGAAACATATTACAGGCTTGGTTCATTGCCACTAGCAAATGGCAACTTTTGTGCCAACAAGTACATCTGTATTTGAGACTGAAGTTGGGATTAGGGTATTACCCATCCTAGGAAAAGGCAGATAGTATATGAATCACTTCCTTGCCAAGGGCAAATCAGCTTTATTGTGCAGAGGGGGCTCTTAGTGAGAGCATCTTGCTGGATATTCTGATTCCCCAGACCCCTTCAATCTATAAATACATATACTTAGGGCTAGGCTAGCTATATTGTCTGACTGAAATCCTCTAGGCTGAAAGGAAGAGTTGCAGACAACTTGTACCAAGTCTACCACTTATTTTTCCGTGCCTAGTGGAATAAAGAATGAGGATTGTTTGTGGTTTATGCATCCCTTCCCCTTGCCCTTCCTCTCAAGCAGTTTATAGTAAACATCAGATTAAGAAGGGAAGCTTTAAAAATGGGCTAAAATGAACCTTGGTGTTAGGTACATGTAGGTAGGCCCCAAAAAGCATGGCTCAGAAAGACATGTTTTATAGGATCAAGAAGTAGTCTTAACCCAGGAATGATAGAGAAGCCCCACCAATCGCAGATACAACACTGAGCTGCATCTTAAACATTTATTAGAGTACTATAATTTTCTATCTACCCACACATTTTGAGACTCAATGTATTGTCCTTAGGCTTAATCAACTGCCTTGTGTCCAAGGTAATAATCTTCATCCCGTTTTAAATTGATATATACATATATACCCATGATAAAATAATAATAATTAGTGGTTAGAGCTTCCTAGTACTTAATCGTTTTACAGCATTAACTTTATTATGACTCTTACTTCATACAAAAACATTTTAAGCTCCTTGGGAGGTAGTCCCTTTACATCAATGGTCTTTAAATACAGTTTTTAATTCTGTATTTGAGATGCATGCTTCTAGATAAAATCTATGAACAACCTACCTAAGTGTAATGAAGAATAACTTTACTATATCAGGCTTCCCGTATCTCAAATGATAGCAAAGATATGCACATAAATGTATTTATTAAAAGAACACCAAGTATGAGCACATGATAATGGGATATGACAAAGACATGAATTTTTTACTGAAGTCAGGTTTTTAATTTATATTTTATATAAAGATTACTATATACATACTATATATAGTAACATAGTAAATATATAATATAAATATACTGTATTTTATATACTTCTACAGTTCTGTCCTAGGTTTAATTTTACGTGTTTGTTTTTGTACTTTTAAATTACATGTTTAGAAAGGAACATGTATATAAAACTAAAAAAAATAGCTAAAATTTTAGAAAATTTGAAAAAAGGGAACTAAATTAAACAGATATTGGGGGAAAAAAACATTCCTTGAGACTTGGAATGTAATGTTTCCACACATGTATGGGTTGCAATTTTCTAGTTGTCCACTAGATGGAGATATGTTACTTTATTATGGTATTTCATGAAAAGATTCAGGTCTGAAATCTGGAACTCACATAAGGTAAGAAAGGTACTTATAAAATACCAAAATGAAAATGAGCTTATTGGACCAGCCAAGTACTCCCCAATATCTGTGTGTTCAGTATCTGAATAAAATGATCAAAATAATGGTCCTCAGTTTTATCAGCATTCAGTATTACTGATTGAAAAAAAAAAAACTAATGCTTTTGATAGACATCTGGAAGCATACAGAAAAAGACGAGGAGGCAAAAATGATCTCTATTTTTGTTGTGAACTCTCTTACCTGGGTCATCTTTTCAATCCTGCTTCCCCTCTGTAGGTAAATAAAATATATAGCATATTCTGCAGCTAAAGAGCAGCAACTCTGGAATTCTGGCGCACAGATGTTTCATCCTATATTTGGCAAAAAGAGGGCAGAATTTTTAGAGGCAGGATTAACTACAGATGGCAATGACAGAAACAGAAAAAAGGGTGTGAGCTCATCAGTAAAAATGAGAACTGTTGGATCTTTTGTCCCAAGCCCTCAAACTGTGCAACATTCAGTTATTCTGGCACTCTGAATTAAGACAAAATAATTTTCTGTATAGATGCCTCTGCTATCCTGAGTTTAGATGAAAATAAATTTTAAAGCAAAACTCTGGGGATGAAGGATGGCCCTGCAGAAGTGTGGCCTTGGTTAGGCAGAGGATGAGGATGTGGGTGCTGTCTATAGCCACCATGCAGTTGGGGACGCCCATGCAGCAGAAGCCATTGACCACCTGCTGTGGGTTGATGAGGCAGATGAAGCAGTTGGCCAGGATATTCTGGATGACCAGGCACAACTCCTGGATGGCCTTTCAGGTCTTGGACTTGCCCATGCCAAATTGGCTGGTGACATAGCAGAGACTGCTGGGGTGAAACAAGTGGGCATCTTGGGGTCAGTTGAGGTTGTTGGCCCACCCACTTGTCTCAGGGCTAACCTCTTGCCTACATCACCTGGCATGCCTTTGATATTAATTAAAAGATGATAACAAGGCAAGAGGATACCCATTTACTTGTCCTGATGCCAAGCTCTGACCTTCCCTATACTGTGTCCCATGCCTTGCAGATGGCATCCATGGCCTAACACCTGGCCTAAGCTTGCTTGGCCTAACACCTGGCCTATAGTCCAGTGTCTCCAGGACCTGCACTCTAGTACCTCATGTTGGGACTCTCACTCCTGGGCCCTCACACTGGGCTTCATCTCACTCATTCGGGGTTCCTAGCCCCTCCCTTATCCTCAGACTCCCTGCCCAGCTTGTGACTCTCTTGGTCCCCTCATGCCCCTCTTGGGGCCTCATCCCCTTCCTGACACTGGGCTTCAATCCCTTTAATTCTCTTGCCTGAGGAGCCTTACACACAGTTCCCCTTGGGCTCAGCCTGCCCCCCCCCCCTTGATCCTCACACCCAGTGCCTCCTTACACCTCAGGACTTGCTTGGAACCTGGGTGCTGCCTCAGGTCTCTTCACCAGACCTGGGCCCTGTCTCAGGATTCCCTGTGAGCCTTGGACATAGCTTTGACTTTGAGGTGTGCTTCCCTAATTTTTCCCCTCCTTGGGGTAACCCACCAGGTCATGGGAGCTGAGGCTTTCTGGCACTCCATACTTGCCTTTCACTGGGGAGGTACAGGCGTGGTATTTCCTGGAGCCTGCCTGGCCACCGGCAGCCCACCACACCACTCAGCCCAAGCAGGGTGTAGTTTTAGGTCACCTTGCCCAGACTGCCTTCCCTGTACCTCCAAGATGGTATGTGCAGCAGCTTCAGCTGGGTGGTGTTTTTCTGGCTGCTTGCAGCAGGCTGCTGGCTACACTGCTCAGAGCCCTGTTCTTATAGAAAACAGCTTGGCCCTGTTCGTAGTCAGGTGGTTGTGCCTGATTGGGAGTGCAGATACATGCAGGCTGCTTCGCTGCCTGCCCATTTCCCCTGTGAGTAATGGAGCACAACTTCTGCTCTGTTACATGGGGGTAGCTAGCTTCATGATGGTGATAGCCACCCACTTCTCTGGAGTGAGGCATGATTGCATGCAGACATCCTGGCATATGATGGGGGGGGGGGGGCAGCTGGGCAATGATGTCCATGAAGATGGCCCAGTTTGTGCAGAAGTTCTGGACCCAGTGTTCATAGTTCCAGATATCCAGGACATTCTGCTCCCACCAGTTGATGCTGGTGGTGCGGGCCCAGAACCAGCACTTGATGGTCTGGAGGTGGTTCAGAGTAGCCTGGAATCCTGGGTGGCCTCATCCTTGTTGGCCACATGGAAGCCACTGGCCCAGTCCAGGATGCTTGGCAGGTGCAGGGTGCAGTGGGTGGCCCCATGTAGGATATCCAGCTGTTGGCTCAGGGGCATGATGCCACATGCTACAGTGATCAGTTGCCCCATCATATCCAGGTGGGTGCACATGATGTCCTGCCACCTCTGGCAAGAGCAGTGCAGGGGAAGAAGCAGTACATGCTGCAGCTCCTGGGTCTCCCTGCTTAGGCATGCTGGCAGGATGCCATGGAAGGATGCAGGCAGACTGGGACATGGAGAATGCTTGCGCTCACTCAGGCCCTCACAACAGACGGTGCTCACTCTGAGGCTGTTCTGGAAGCCTAGGGGAAGGGGCAAAGGGGAAGGTCAATGGTAACATGACAGGGGGTTGGTGGCATGCTTGCCTGTGCCCAGCAGCTAATCAGGGGTGGTGGGCTCTCTCAGCTGCACTTAGCGGTCTCCTGCAGCCCCGGAACCCTGTAGGGCATGCTGGGAGGTGTACAGGAGGCCCCCAAACTGTTGGCTTTGGTCAATGCAGGCAGCCTGCATGCCCCCCGCCACCACCAAAGGGTGAATATGTATATTGCTCACTACCTGTCTCACCGAGGCCACTTACAGAAAATAGCATACATTAGATCAGTTCCTCCTCAGGACTTCTGAACTCCTGTATTTAGTGTTAGACTATAAATATAGATCTACATAATTTGTGGGTATTTCCCCCCAGTCTTGTAGTCAGAATGTGGGCCCAGGCAGCCATTTTGTGGGTGGAGTACAGTGGGCCCCAATGGCCCTGTTTCACACTGCTGACTGACTAGGGGGGTGGCCTGTCAAGTGGCCTCCTCCCTATTACTGATTGGCTGCAAGAGCTGTCCATTGTGTAGCCTGCACCTCACCACTGATTAGTAGAGAGGGGAAGGGCCACATGACAAGCAGCTCTCACAGCCAATCAATGGCAAGGGGCAGAAGCAGCAGTCATCTTGCCTGTAGCCTTTTGAGCAGATAGTCCCTGCCTCACCATTTCCCTGCCCTGCCAGACTGCTGCAGCACACTGACTGATGGCTCCCTCTGAGGATCCAGCATTTTTTTCCGTAAGTTGGTTTTTTTGTAGATTTTGCAGATTTCGTGGTCAGTACTGGATTTCACAAAATCTGCGAAATTGCAAATTTGGTAGGTCCCTAACTATAAATTATTCAGAGCCTAGACTGCCTCTGTGTTTTTACAATGCTTGGTATAATGAGTTTGAGATTGGTTAGGGTCTGTGCATGCTTTTATATTCTAGATAATTAATTTTAAAAGGTGCAAGATGCTGACAGGGTAAAATAGGTATTTGTGAACTGAAGCCCCTATTTCTGCAGTTGCACTTAATCATCCCTGTTGGTTAGTTGCATTCTTTTACCTTAACATTAGGAAAAGTTTAGAAAGTTTTACGTACTACTTATAGCTCTTCCTTTATATTGTTATGAAAGTGAGGGGGTGTATGAGACCATTTGGCTAGTATTGTCCCATTCTAGGATGATTTATCTTGGGCATAAATTGGTCGCATGCCCAGGTGTTGAAGAGAAGAGAAAATACAGTTCTATGTTAGAATTTAGAAGGTTTTTAATAATATACAGTACATGATAAAGTTGGTGTCTCGCAGAATAAGCTCCACTAAGCTTTGGAGGTAAGAGTTAGGCAAACCTTACCAATTCATATAACCTCATTTATCACTGATAATTTGATATATTGATCCATATATTGGAATGTGTTTGTACATACTCACATGTCTAACTTCTTGGGAGGTGGGAGGGAAAGAGATCTGGAGCCAATGGTATTTCTGATATAAATCTACTGAAATAAATGGGGGTTCATAGATTCATATATGTTAGGGTTGGAAGGGACCTCAATAGATCATCGAGTCCGACCCCCTGCATAGGCAGGAAAGAGTGCTGGGTTCAGATGACCCGAGCCAGATGCCTATCTAACCTCCTCTTGAAGACCCCCAGGGTAGGGGAGAGCACCACCTCCCTTGGGATCCCATTCCAGATTTGGCCACTCTAACTGTGAAGAAGTTCCTCCTAATGTCCAGTCTAAATCTGCTCTCTGCTAGCTTATGGCCATTATTTCTTGTGACCCCCAGGGGCGCCTAGGTGAGTAGAGCCTCACCAATTCCCTTCTGTGCCCCCATGATGAATTTATAGGCAGCCACGATGAATTGTTATATTAAGAGATCTGTGGACTGAGGTAGATATTACTATTTTAAAAAATCTATTTTATAATTCCTGATGTTAGAGAGAGACACTAGGCTTCAGATAAATATTTGTCCAGCTTATTTGATTAAGCCAGTGGTGGCTATAGTGATAGGAGTAAATGTTGAGAACCAAAGCATTGCTTCTTATCAGAATAGTTGAACAAGCTTGTCCAGGTGATTTTGCTTGAGGTTGTCTGTGATATTCTGTTCTTTTTTAAAATGCAGGAATTTTCCTGGCCTTCCATGGCTAACTCCACTGGTTTAGGGATCATAAACCCATATATTATCATCTATTGCTCAAATTCCTTCCCTTGTATCCTTCACTTTTACACATGTCTTAGTCCAACCAAAAATGTGTTTAGTATAATCTAACCAGTAATTCAAAACTAATTTGAATAGCTCAGAATGGGAGACACAGGGCACATCTACATGTGCAATTAATGCACATAAACTCCGGAGCTAACTGAACATGCCATTTGAACGTACATGCAGGAGCAAAAAGCTCCAGAGCAATTAGCTTCAGAGTTTATTCTTCCACCACACATGGAGCCCAGTAGGAGCATCCTAGGCTGGCAGGGGACCCAGGGGGTCAGCCTGACAGCCCCAGGTCTCTCTGACAAACTGCAGGCAGCCCTGGCAATGAAGCATGCTTGTGCCCCAGCCAGGCCGTCTGCAGCACACACAGCTCCAGGGCTGCAGGACTCCATGTGCTACGGAGGGCTTGTGCCTCAGCTAACCCCTCCACAGCTTGTGAACACCCATCAGAGTATTCAGACCAGGCCTGCTCTGATAGGGTTTCACTTGCTGTGGAGCAGCTGGCTGAGCATAGGGGTTGCCTGCTGGCTAGCCCTGTACTGAAGCACCATTGTGCCCCAGGCAGCCCCATCACTGTCTATGTGTGTTTAAGTGCAGTAATTTACTATGCCATTGGATAGTACTTGTGTCTGATGGGACTATCCCATGGAGCAGTAAATTAGTCTACACTGGCTTAATTGCCACACATGTATAGGTGGTGATGCTTTACTATGCAGTAAATGAGTCTTTCGTACACTAAAGTGCAGGTGTATATATACCCACAGAGTATTAAATAAATCATTTGGGTCTGATTTAGGCCAGCACTCAGTCCTATCCTAGGCCTATCACTGATCACAATGATGAGGGGTCAAATACAGGAAGACCTAGTGTTATTGTGACAAGTGTGTTCAAAACTTTCAGGTGGATTTACCTGGATATGTGAGTTTGGATGAACGTGTGATAGGATTTGCAGCTGTATGAGGAGGTTTTGGAGTACTAGACATTAGCACAGGGGCAGGCAAAATATGGCCCTTGAGCCGGATCCAGCCCACCAGGCCATTCTGTCTGGCCCATGGGACCTCTCCAAAACACAATTACTACTGGCCCATGGCTGATGGGAGTCAGGCTTTCAGGGGTCATGAGCCATTGGACCAGGTGGGCTCTGTGTTCCCACCTCCATGGGGATCTTGGCACTCCATTTGGGACCCCCATGTGGAGGCACTGAGCATGATGACACACAACTTGGTAACTGGTGAGTGGGGAGGCAGGGGTTGGGGTAGGTGTGGGGTTTGAGGATGGGGGTGGGTGGAGTTAGTTGGTTGGTGTGGGTCTCTACCATGGCACAGAACCCCTGTCACCAGCAGCAGCAGAACAAGCAAGTGGTGGGTCCTCTTGGCCCACTGGAAGAAAAGCCCCCAAGCAGCGCACAGCTCTGGTTGAATCCTGGGAGCTGCACTTGATGGTATGGAGCCCACCAAGCCCAGCCCACTGGCAGGCTCCTTAGAATTTGACCAGGCTGGACCCATGCCAGCATGTAGGGCTTCTGACACTGCAAGTAAGAACCTTGTGTCATCTGGGCTGGCTCTGTGCTTCCACATGGGGCTTCCAACACTCCTGCCCAGCCTGATTTTGAGCTATTATGCAATCGCCTCTTTCTATATACTATGCAGACGCACATAAATCAGGACAAATATTTTTTGAAATAAAATTCAAATCTGTTATAGTAGAAGTTTGGTTTTTAGTACATGATTTGTTTTCTTTCTGGTTCCAAGATGACAAACCCCCTTCCCAAGAGGAATACTTCCAGGGACAAGGGGGATGGAGGGGACTTCTGCTGGAAAAGGTCAGGAGTTAGGGGTGGGACTTCTGGTCCCAAAATGGCAATCATGTGATGGGGCACTTGTCAAGGGATGGGGCTACCCTTGCAACCCTCAACAGCTAATTAACAGTAATTAAGTGGCCCTCCAGCTAAAATAAGGGCAGGCACTAGAAAAAACTCCACAGGTTCAGGAAAGAGACATTTATTGATTCTCCATTACAATTAATTTTTGTAAGTGCTGAATCTGTGAAACCTAGAGACTTGACAAGACTAAAACCAACAACAGGCTAAGACTAGGTCTAAGTTAAGACTAGCTCTATAAAAAGTCAAAAGGAGAATTGAAGGAGACCATGGGTCAAGGTGTACTGTAGTTGGCAGTAGCTATGTGCTTGCTGCTCCCACTGTAAGCAGGGGGAATGAGTGAATGTACCCTCCCTCCCAACCCCTCAGCCAGCACAGATCAAAGGTAGAACAGGGTAGCAGTAACTTATGTAAGCTCTGTGGGTAGTAATTTGTGGCTGAGACATGGTTCTTGTGCTGTATAGACCTCACACTGGGTTTATGACAAAGGCATGTTGTAGCTCTAAAGTGTCTACTGAATGGAGTTTTTGGTGCTCATAAAACTTCCAGACTGAATTTGGAAGATCACCTCAGTTCCTACTTGCATGCAAAAATCCCTGTCAAAGAACTGTCTTTATTATATTTAGTTTTATATTATATAGCAAGAATTTTGTGACTATTATTACAACAATCTTACAGTTTGTTTTTTTAGAGGTGCTGCATATTCCCAGCTCCCACTGATTTCAGCAGACTTTGATCTGTAAATTCTGTCAATTTAGCTTTTATACTTTGGTATAAGGCCATGGACAGGAACTACTGTTGTAACACTAAATATGCCCCTGTAGAACTACAAGAAGGCAGCATACAGCAATTCAAGGTGCTTATAGCACTACAAAGATGTTGAAAGTGCTATAAAATAGTAGTACTTGCAAAGAACAACTAGGTTTCATTGCACTTTGCTTAATGTCTGCACAGTTGTATGTAACCTCTCTGCCTCAGCTTCTGCAGGGATTGGGCAGGCAAAGCTTGACTTTGAGGCAGTTTTGTAGCTGTCCACCTAGGGTGCTGAGACACTACATGTAAACCTTGGTCCTTAGCTTCAAAAAACACTAAATCTGAGATGCTGTCATTCATATTTAGAATTTTGTTCAGCCTCATTTTTCATTGTTCACATACTTGTTCCCATTCCATCCCCTTTGGGCTGCTCTTGGATTGCAAGAAGGATGAAAAAGCTGCTATAATTAGAAGACAGGGCACTTTGCAATGGGTGATATATAAAAGAAAATATAGATAGTAAAAGCTTTGTTATCTGGCATGAGTGGGGTAAGGAGGGTGCTGGTTATCTAAAAATTCTGGTTATGTGGGCTTGCACATGCTGGCAGCGGCGGCAGCTGCGTGGGGTGGTGGATGGTGACAGTGGTAGACACTGCGTACAAACTCCTCCCCTGCTCTCCCTGTGTCCAGCTGGCCGGGCGGCACCTGTGCGGCCTGCAAAGTGGAGCCGCAGCCCTTACCCTCTCCACCCCCTGGACCTGGCCCTGGTCAAGAAATACTTGATGTGCATGCCGGATAATAGAGTATTCTAGTTAGTAAAATGCTGGTTAACACAGCTTTTACTGTAGCTAGTTTTGACTCCTTAAGTACGTAGGTTTCTAGAATGAACAGTGGCAAGTATATGTTGAACTCCAGTATTCCTAGGTTAGCACATTGCTCTCTAGGAGGCCATTAACATACCTGAGACTCCTTTTATTTGCAGATGGAGCTGACTCGGTCCCTGGTTGCCTTGAAGTCTGAGTTGGGGGCACAGGGTTAATCAAATTTCATATTGATACATTTATGTCCACCATTTTGGTCCTGTATTGAACCTTGCTCTGCCAGACCCAAGGATTTAGCCATTACGTATTTCAACAGCATACATTCTCAGCATTTTAAAGTGCTAATCTGATTATTAATATTGCCATGAATCCTTGATGATAACAACAGTCCTTTGGATCTTAAATGTTGTATTTTTACCACAGCTTTATTTATTTATAACAATTAGGTTTTTTTTCATAAGTTTATTAAGCCTTAATGTAAAAATCATTGGTTTAAAACCAGGCAAAACAAAAATAAAAAGCAACCCCCCACCACTTTTCAAGAGTTTCTGCCTACTTATTTTACCCAGCACTTCAGTATCTGACAAGGGAGATGCTTGATGCTAATTATTTTTTGATGTGAGCATAATAACGTATTAAATCTGCTTTCATGCATAAACACTCTTCCTCTCTAGTTTGTGTTTTTGAAATTTGATTCTGAATAAAGAAAAAAAGCTCTGAGAATCTTTTTGAATTATTATAATACATTATCGTAGAACTAAATATCTTGTCGTCATCACCCAATATCTGGGTCTTCTGTATCACTGCAGTATTGCTACATTATACTTTGCTTTTTATTCAGTCTAACAGTCATTTCTATAAGCACAGGTAAACATAATAGTCTAAATTCTGCTTTCATATCCTTACAAGCTAAGCTCTGGAAGTTCAAAGTCTAAATTGTCAAATGTTTAGTAATACTGAAAACCTTTGAAATTGAAACTCTCCATACCTGCTGTAGCATATCCCAGTGTGACTGTGAAGCAGAAAGAGGCAAGGTTGGACAAAAATGTGAAGTTTCTTCGTCTAGTTACAAACCTGCCACTTGAAACATCCAGCTCTGGAGGTGGTTTAGTGAGCTGAAGTTGCTATCTAACCTCAGC
>NW_017729025.1:68079436-68082007 GCF_001723915.1 Gavialis gangeticus
CCACAAGGGTAGCTCTGCCCCTTGACAGGTGCCCTGTCCCCTCGTTGCCATCTTGGGACCAGAAGTCCTGCCCTAAACCTTTGTCACAAGAAGTCCCTCCCCTTGCCCCCAGAAGTACTTCTTTTTGGTAGGGGACTTGCCACCTCAGCTGGAATCAATTTGGCACAAACATCTGAAGAGCTATGTTGTTAATAGAGAGCTACCTGAATACATGGGTTTTAACACATCTGCCAATTAAATCAAAGACCCAAATGCTAAATCTAGCTTTCAGTTATCATGTCAGTCCGTAACATTTTGTGGAAGACTGAATAGATTAAAAGTCTTCCTATATGTAAAACATTTATAGAATTTATGATATAATAATCATTTTCATTTGACCCCCCTCCTCCACCCTGAACTTTATTTATTAGAAAACATGACTGAATAGAGTGACACATTCTTCAGATACCTTTGTGATGCAGTTTATGGGCGCACTTAAAAGGTGCTGTATATGTAAGATGTCAATAAAAAAGTTGTAAGAGCTAATTGAATTAAAGAGCTTCTACCAGAGTATTTCTTTAAACTGGAGAAGTTAGAAAAGAGTGTGAGAATATGCCAGTTAAAGCAGGCTCTCTACTATTTTTCTTACAGCTTTTTTGCTATGCAAATTCATCATAGTAGACCTATGTAGATTAATTTCAGAATCTTGCCCTATTTACTTTGCTTGTGAAGTCACAATCCAGGCATCTGCCACAGGGCATGTGATCAAAGATTTTGTCAGAAATTTGTCTCATCATAATTGCATGCTTGTGGCACCACTGGAAACCTTTAAGCTGCTGGTTCTCAACCAGGGTGCCATGGGAAGAGGGTGCCACAGAGTGCTATGCGATATTAGAACTGTTAAGTATATACCTATACATGATCCACAGGATTATCCCAAAACTTTAAAACAGGAAACCATAGTGTCAAAAACATTTTGACATGCTGTCATCTTTCTGAATTCTTTGCAACAGAAGAATTGCTCTATTTACTTTTTCACTACAGAAAAATAAATGAAAGCTAAGAGATGGGAGTTTCCAAGGATGCCTTGAGTATGAGGGAGTGCCCCGAGTCTAAAAAGATTAAGAACCATTGCTTTAGGCTGAGTTGATTAGATTGACTGGCTTAAATACCTTGCCTAGACCACCCCCTACAAAGGGGACCAGCACAAATGATGACCCATAGTCTGAAAGTTTACAGTGAATTTTGAGTTCAGAGGCCTTAATCCTCTATTTTCTAAGCGATTTTTAACTTTTGCATAAAGGTAGTCATCTTTAAGTCTAGTTCCAAGAAACTTCTTATCAGAATTTCTATGAAGATTGCTGGCAGTTTACCAAGGTTTTCCCTACATGTTGAGATCAAAATGAAACACTTTTTAAAAAATGGTTCAAGTGAATTAAATATTCTTATTTTTTCAGTTCACACAAAATGTGATGTTGATTTCCATTTCTGTGCATTCAGGGCAGATACATTTCTCAGTACGTCAAAAAATTTCAAGGGTCAGGAAGCTAATTTTCCATCCAGCTCCACACATACTGAAGTGTACATAAGATATTACTGACTGCTGTCACTATTAAAACAAACAAAGAAACAAACAAAAAAACCTATGACAAGTTGTCCTGACCAAAAGAGGTCTGATCAGCATGGGTAGTGAAAATGGTGGCCCATGCATAGTAGGGCTTACAGAGCTGCAATATATATACAGTATATATTTTAAAATTGCCTAATGTAGCAGAGCACATAAATATGAAGAAAGTTCAGTATGCAGTGCTGGGTCTGTTTACTAAGACTGCTAACAAAGGTGCTAGTTAATGGCATTTGTACAAAATGAGTAACGGCACAAATATCTATTGACAACTGAAAGTCACTCTTTAGGTGACCTAAGAACGGAGGGAGAGTAACAATTATCCATCACTATCAGCTTGGGCTTGTTTGTAGAACTCAAAGAAAAATACTTCAGAGTCCCCTACACTAATCCCTTGAGCTATTTAACCCACTTTGTAAAGAGGTCTGAGACATAATAGTTCATCCTGAAGGTGGCTTCCTTTCATTACTCCTGTTGATTTATCAGCTGCTTTTGAATGTGTTGACCAAGAGATAGCCTTGTAGGACTCTTGGGCTCTGCTCTAGTCTTGTATGTTTGATTTAAGTTAGCTGAAGTGGTTGTTTTTAACATTTCTTTGACCTTGTTTCAGTTTTTCCCTGAGTCCTGTAGGAAGTCTCTTGCTTTTCAGTTTCTTTATGTTGTACTTACCTTGTAACAGTCCCAGTTAAGTTATTGCTACTCTACAAAGGACACACAGTGTTTCCACGTTCTGCTTCCTTAAGTGAAATACACTGCCTCTATAAAGAATGCCTTGTGTGTTTCAGTATTTTCCAAACATATATTATGTTAATTTACTCTCTGTATTCTTTCCCATATAAAGAACTTTTCTGATGAGAATCTCAGTAATTTTAGCTTATGTGATTTATAACGGGAGAACTGCTTTTCAGTCCACTCTCAGTTCTGGGACTTGATTTAGTAAGACAAGAAAACTTGCCTTTATCATCCTA
>NW_017729025.1:68087007-68088872 GCF_001723915.1 Gavialis gangeticus
CCATATAAAGAACTTTTCTGATGAGAATCTCAGTAATTTTAGCTTATGTGATTTATAACGGGAGAACTGCTTTTCAGTCCACTCTCAGTTCTGGGACTTGATTTAGTAAGACAAGAAAACTTGCCTTTATCATCTTAGAATGTCACTAAGTAAAGGCAGATAGGAACCCTGTGATCAGCATCAGGTTTGGGCTTCGGATGAGTGGTGTGGGTGCTGCTGCTGCACATCTTGTTCTGCTGCATAAGTGGGAGGAGATGAAACTAGTGCTATTGCTACGGCATCACTCAGCAAGGTTTAAATGAAGTATGAAATAAAAACTCCCTGCCCACTCATTGCACAGACAGAAGACAGAGTTTTGTGTAGTTACTGCTGTGATGAGCTATTTTCTGTAATATTAACCTCACACAGAGCCCAAGGAGCTCCCCAAGTTTTATGGTCTAAGACCAAAAGAAAATAGATGATTTTTTGTTAGGTTTCTCTTCCTGTCTCCCCCTTTTTAGCTACCAAGTAGCAAAACAAGCTGCTGCATTTAGTAGCTGGCAATTTTTGCCTGGGTAGAACAAACCAGGAATAATGTTGAAAAATGGCAAGAGGATATTGAAAGAAATGATGTAAGTGACTCAGTAGGCACAATTTAGAATCAACTTAAGGATAAAAAAACAATAAAACAGTTATTGGTGGATGTTGCTATGGATTTAGAAACATTTGTTGTCTTGTTTTTATTGAGTTGTAGCACATTTGGGTGATTTGGAGGGGTCAGAACCATAGGTAGAAATATATCTATCCTACATTTAAATTCATTAGCACTAGGGAGTCGTCTTATGGTGCTAGGTAGCTTATTTAATATGTTGGCAGTCTTTGATAGAAAAGTATTTTCAATCTCCGATCATGCCTCTGGGTTTTGTCCTTGTAGCATAACAAATTGAAAACCAGATCCTTGTGGGATCCCCCTCAATATTTGTAAGCCAGAAACAGTTCTTCTTTTAGCCTCCTTTTCATTTGTCTGAGAATGTTTAGTCTTTGAAACCTTTGGGCTAACTCCTAAAATGGTGTAAATAATGAAGCCTATTTGAAGTAAATGAAACCTAGCCAGCTAATTCCAGCTCAGTATGTGCTCCTTCATCTACAAGACAGTTTCTTTTCCTCAAGCTTTTTATGTAACTTATTTTTGTGGATATTTTTCTAGTCCTTAGGAGTTCTTTGTGAAGTGTAATGACCACTATTACATAAAGGATTGGGAAGGCATAGGCAACAGTAGTATGGTTTGTAGTTTAGGATTCAGAAATCTGTGTCATTTTCTTGTTCTGCATCAGACTTCCTTTGTGACAAGGAACAAACATTTAGGGTACATCTACATGTGCACTTTAAAGTGTATTAGCTTATTTTAATGTGCATTAAAGCCTCACAAAAAAACCCATGCTCTTTAATGTGCAATAAAATAGGCCAATGCACCTTTTTCTAGTACCTCACCATGAGGGAATTTTTACATGTGCTCCTGATGTGGTGCGAAGTGCTTTTAGTTAGCGAGCTGAGATAATTAAAAGTGCCCAGCACTGTGTTGGGAGCACATGTATCAGTGGTGTGTGTCACGGGGGCACTTGGGTGCCCCGTTCCTGAGTAAGGATTAGGGCTGCTGCCAATCACCAGGGCAGCTCAGGTGCGGGTTGCTGGAGCAACCAGGTCGGCCATGTGACCGGAAGGGGGCAGGGCTGGGCCCTTATAAACAGCTAGGCCGGAGCCTGGCTGGGAGTTCCCTTCTGGCAGCCTGTGTGTAAGACCTCTGTGGGAGAGCTAGGCTGAGCAGTGCCGCTTGGTACATAGAGGGCTGCATTATGGTGCAGGCGGAGAGAAGCCTGACCAGAAGG
>NW_017729025.1:68093872-68094202 GCF_001723915.1 Gavialis gangeticus
GGGAGCCAAGAGGCTCGGCGGGAGCCAAGGGCGTGCGCAGCGTGGAGCAGGCCCTAGTGAGGGCAGGCGCACAAGAAGCACGTGGCATAGGGACCCTGAGCAGGGTCAGGGGCTGGGCATGGCTGCATGCTACCTGAGTCCTAGCGCTGGGAAGCCTGAGACAGGGCTGGCACATAGGCTCAGCGGGAGCCAAGGGTGCGAGCAGCGCGGGGAGGCTCGGCAGGAGCCAAGGGTGCGAGCAGCGCAGGCAAAGGCCCCAGTGAGGGGTAAGAGCATGGGAAGTGCGTGGCCTAGGCCCCTGGGGGGGGCCAGCTGGTAAGAGTGAAGCCC
>NW_017729025.1:68094653-68101455 GCF_001723915.1 Gavialis gangeticus
GGGAGCCAAGAGGCTCGGCGGGAGCCAAGGGCGTGCGCAGCGTGGAGCAGGCCCTAGTGAGGGCAGGCGCACAAGAAGCACGTGGCATAGGGACCCTGAGCAGGGTCAGGGGCTGGGCATGGCTGCATGCTACCTGAGTCCTAGCGCTGGGAAGCCTGAGACAGGGCTGGCACATAGGCTCAGCGGGAGCCAAGGGTGCGAGCAGCGCGGGGAGGCTCGGCAGGAGCCAAGGGTGCGAGCAGCGCAGGCAAAGGCCCCAGTGAGGGGTAAGAGCATGGGAAGCGTGTGGCCTAGGCCCCTGGGGGGGGCCAGCTGGTAAGAGTGAAGCCCAGGGAGGGCTAGCGGAAGATTGGAGACACAAGAACATCAGGAACAGCTGTGAGGCTTGGGGCATGCTAAAAGGGGAGGTAGGAGGCACGTATAGCCCATAAGGCTGGGGTGCACCAAGTCACCCTAAGATCACAGGATATCATAGGCAGCCTCCCATATTACCTTTTATATAAGATCAAAGACATGGCGGGCGAGAATTAGAGGGTGCTAGATCTCCTAATTGCCACGGCAAGGGGGCGCTAGCGGGATCACGGCCGCTCATAGGCCCCACGCCGTGACAGTGTGAAAATGACTGTAGCGCTCTTTGAACTAAAGCACATCAAATGTATTTTAGTTCAAAGTGAGCAACCGCCATTTCTTCAGCATGGAAGTGTGCTGCACCACTGATACACACATGAAGTTTTCAGAGCAAGTCAATTTACATGCTCCAGCAGGCTCAGTTAATTGAGTCTGCTTCAGCATGTCAGAGCATATGTGTAAATGCCCGGAGATACTAGATTTAATGTGCATTACCTAAAGTGCATTAATTGAATAGGTAGATGTGTCCTTAGAGCCTACATATATTAGGGAGCTGTTACTGCCATATCTTTGCTGGTACAGCTATGGTGGCAGAGCCCCTAGTAGATGGATAAGATTTTATGGCAGAAAGCACCTTGTTATACCACCTCTCTGAACAACAGAAGTTCTGTTGTGTTGGTATAGCTTTGTCCATGCCAGATAAAGGCATTCACATCCACAGCCAGTATGACTATATCAGCAGAACTTTGTACTATAGATGAAGCCTTAGTATCTCTTTGCCTTCATTCCTGTTCTACAAAACGGGGATAAAAGCATTTCCCAATCTCACACAAGTGTGAAAAAAATACACGTATTAAAGTTAATGAGGCGCTCAGATACTCAATGTAGAAGTACCTTTAGGTCATAGGCATTGAGGTGCAAGAATTTATCATGCATAACTTACTCCACAGATGTAGGCATACCCTTACTGAGGAAGCTTAGCCATATTTCACTGAGGTCAGGCAATATATAAACCTGCTATAAGGTAAAGCTTCAAATACCATGAACATAGGCACCATTGCAGTGTAACTGATACGTAGTAAGTCATGCTTGCTTTTGCCAGATGGTAACTTGTTTATGTGCCCATTCCCATAAATAAATAGGGCCCCAATGAATCCTGAAAAATACTTTGACAAGATATTATATAGCTCCATTATGGAACTATAATTTATTTATGAAATCTAGCAACTGTTTCTCTGTCAACGAGAGATGCAAAGTGGCTGGCCTGCAATGGAAGGAGATGGAGCATGAGGCCTGCACCTTGTGCCCTAACTTCAGATATCTGTTGTGATTTCAGTGAAGCAATAAGCCACAAAGTGGGAATGCATTGAGAAGGGATTTTTCTTTCTGTTCACCTGAGAGTTCTGGAAAAAAAGAATAGATCATGGTGCGGGGGTATACATGATGCAATGAAGGGAGGGAGGGTGAACACTAAGATGTAGGGAGTAACTCTTCAGAAAGGCACCCCCGGGAAAGATAAAGACCAATGGGCACAAGCTAATTGAGGAAAAGTTTACATTGGACATGAGGAAAAACTTCTTTTCTGTAAGGGTATCTAGAACCTGGAACGTGCTTCCAGCAGAGGTGGTGCAGTTACCATCTTTTGAGGTGTTCAAGAGGGGGCTGGACAAACACCTTGTTGAGCTCACTTGAGCCCAATAACCTTCCTAATGACCCCCCCCACACTCATGGATGCCCTGTGTGCCCCAGCTCTGGCCCTTTAAGAAAAATAACAGCCCCCCCCCAGACTCACTGGCTGCTGCAGCGACCTCAGGGCTTCTGGGAGCTCATGGTAGAGCCCCCCCATGCAGCATGGGGCAGTGGGGGGCAGCAGGGATCATCCCCCCATCAGGCAGGAACTGGTGATGCTGTGTGTCTCTGTTTGTTTTTGTTTTTTCTTAAAGGGCTGGGAGCTGGGGTGGGAGGGGCAGCCATTGGGTGCTGGGACAGTGTGGGGGGGGGTAAGGGGTCTCATGGCAGAGGCCCCCATGCAGTGTTGGGCAGTGAGGGGCAGCAGGGATCACCTCCCTCATTGGGCAGCACCTGGTAGTGAGGGCTTCTTTTTTTCAAAGTGCTGGGAGCTGAGGCGCGTGGGGCAGCCATTGCCGGGGCTGGGAGAGTGGTCAGGGGATGGGGCCAATTTGGATGTTTGGCTGCTTTGGCAGCAGTCTAATCACCAAATCAGATTTGGCTGAATTGATTTGGGACAGTGATTCGAATGACTGATTTGAATCATTGTCCCCCAAATCGGCCAAATCTGAAGTGAATACTAGGCGCTTTGCACAGGCCTAGTACTAGCTTGGAGTTTGGAGCTGTCACACTTTTAGTCCAGAAATTTTCTCTAGCTGTCCCCAACCTACACAGCTGTGACTTACCACTAGAGACCTGGTGAGCAGAGAGGTTCCTTCCAGACCTACTTTGCTATGGTTCTCTGTACTTCTAATGCTGAGGATGAGAGAGCAAGTACCTAGCTCCCCTGGGCTAGCAGGGGGTGACTGAGGCTGTGCTTGCTGCAGGGTGGGTAGGAGCTGACAGAAGTTGTAGCAAAACCCCCAGTAGTTCATTTTGTTTTTTAACTTAAAAATACATTCCCTTCCTTTCCTCTAACCATTTCTGACTTTTTCTCTCCCTCTCTATTCCCTATAAATAAGTATAAGTGAGCTAAGACACAGGATAAGCTTCAGCATTTAATTTGGTAGCAAGCTGTATTTGTTTTGTTTGTTTTCTCTCCTTTTCAAATAAGTGCCCTGTTATGGATATCCACTGTTTTATATTGTATAATTATTATGTTTATATTGATCTTTACTGTTCTATATTACTGTTTTACTGATACTATACGATTTAGGCCTACATATATAAGTTAGCGTAAGTCATGTCAAGTTTCCATTTTGTTTGTCAAGTCTCCATCTTGTGTCTCCTGCCCGGGCATACCCTATTGTTACTCTGTTGTAACTGTAACTGTGTGACTCATATCAACCCCTCCTATGTAACTTGGTTCCTGGATGAATGAGGATGCTTGAGAGACAACGGCAGTAAGTCTAAAAATACCTCCCTCTGAATGAATGAGCCGTCAGCTCCATGACCCAACCATCACCCTGCATTGACCCTCCTTGGCTCAACATTTGAAAGACAAAGACTGCTGCAGATCCCACCCAAGCCACCATTACAGACACCTGAAACTCTATGTCCTGACATAGAATGCACATGCTCAGTGCACCAGGGGCTGGCCCTTGCCTGGGCATGCCCCTGCCACTGGGGTCACAGAAGGTCTGCCCCTATAAAGGGGGCAGTGAAGACAGACCCAGGAGGGAAATCATCTTCACCTGGACCAGAACTGCTCCACATCACACTGCCTATCAACCCAGAGGCCCTGCCGGTGACCCCGCCCCCCCCGGACAACATCTGCTGGACAAAAATCCCGACTGGCCATTGAGGACACACTTTCAGCCTGGACAGTTGGTTATCAACTCCACCCTATCTTCAACCAAGGACTTGGACTCTGTTTCTCTTACCTGCCTGGATTCCAACCCTTCCACTGAGTCTTTCTCCTGCTACCATTGTGAGTGCTTGTGTGTGTGGGGAACCAGTAACTTCATGGGGCTGTGTAGTGTGTTGTCTGTTTTAATAAACCTGTTATTTTGAAACCCAAAATTGGGTTTTTGTCTGTTTCCTGACTGTCTCCTCCTTGCCACTACTTATCTGCCCCTTGATTTCCCAGCTGTCTGCCTCAGTTCCCAGTCCCAAGCTCCCAACTGTCTGCCTCAGTTCCCAGCCCCAAGTTCCCAGCTTTATGCCTCTCTCTCTTTCCTGGCTGTCTCCTCCTTGCCACTGGGTTTTTCCCCTTGCACCAGTGACCTCAAGTAACCCTGGGGCCACTTGAACTTAAGTAACCCCAGCTCTCCTCAAGTCTGCTGGTTCTAATCATGGCCCCCGGCACTTTCATTGTCTCATTTTAACCCCCATCCATCTCCCTCTTTCCATAGATCTTTGATCCTTGATTGCCCCTCCCATAGTCACCAGGCACCCTAGGTCTCCCAAGTACCCTAAGCACACACATACACCCCACACCACCCAAGCTAGGAACTCATTTGTGTGTATGTGTAGGTGGGTGGTTTGTGTGTGAACAGGTGAATATATACATGTCGTCATGTCTGTGATATATGAATTAGTGATCCGTGTATGTGTACTGACTGTGTGGGTATTGACAACTGATTGGTGTCTAATTTTTGGTGTGTATAGTGTGTATGAGCTGAATTGGTAATAGGTGTGTGTCTAGGCTGGTAATTTTGGATGTGGGTGTGTGTGCCTGAGTTGGTAGTATGTAGGTGTATGCACCTAATTGATTTGAGTGTGTTCATGTGCAATTGTACACCACACCCTCCTGCCTAACAGTGCAATATTGAGATCCTGAGCATTGCCCTGACCCTACAGGGCAACAAAGTAAAAATGAAAGCAACTCCCATGAAACTGAATTAGCAGCTGGTCCCTGGCACTATCTCCAGAGGGCTGAAGCTTGGTACCAGCTGCACTGGGGGATGGGGGGCAGCACTTCCAGGCCTGCCAAGATGGCTGAGCTATACCCAGCTTTCCTTAGGAGCAGCTGTTTCTATGATCAAGATCCAGATCTGGTCTGTAGTTCACTGGCAGGAGGCTGCATCCACTCTACTGCTGTGGAGAGGGAAGAAGGGAGGGAGGAGGGAGCATACAGAGGCATTGGGGCTGGTCAAAGCATGTCAGCTCCCCCCAAGTTGACTTCACTCCACAGATGAGAGTGGAGTCCATCCACAGCTGGCTCTCACATCCACATAGGCAGTGGCAGAGCCCCATGTCCATAGCCTGGATGCACCCACAGCCGCCCTGCCCAGAGCTGTGGCTTCTTTGGCAGCAGGCTGCCCCAGGCCCTATAGCAGCTACTACCAGCTCTTGCTGCACTGCATGTGCATTAGGTACATGGAGCAAGGCACTGCTGGAACTGTGGGGCTGGAGCTCTTTGCCTAGTAGGAGAGGTAAGGAGCGAGCCACAGCATTGAACATGCTTCCAGCTGCCCCTGGAAAGGTTGGGGAAGGGCCACTGCATCCTCAGATATTGGAAGACTCTAATTTGAGTGATACATCTGTGGAGAGTAGCCATACCTTAATGGAACAGTATCAGAGATAATCCTGTCCTGAAGTGGCATAATTTTGAGCCACATAAATGAGTGCTTTAAGCCACTTTATGGTGCTATTGTTCAGGCAATGCATGGGTTAAGAGCTCCAGGAGCCATCCAAAATTAACATGTAATAATGGTCTAAGTATAACCTGAAGACCACTGAGTCATATAAACACTGTTCAGGTTTCCTTGAGGTAGACAGGAGTTCAGCATGAGGCCTATGCATAACTTCTGTTAAATTGAGTCCTAAGTGGGACTTCAGGGCATAGATTTTGTATATACCTTCTGCATAGGGTGAAATTCACTCATGTTGGAGAACCACCAAAGAACTTTGTGTTCACAATTTTTGGGATTAGTTTAAAAATCTGGCTATGTATCTCTTTTTTGGTGGGTGGTGCTATAGAAACTTCACAATATAATTTACTATTTCATTTGTTGGGAGATGGTGAGAGTGATAATTTTTCTATTTCTGCTATTTAATAAGTTCCAAATAACAGAAAGCTACCTTATAGTGACAAATTGAGAGGGCAGCAGGAACAAGACTTGAATTGTTGCAAATGAAAGTCAGATATGGGAGTAGTACATTTGATGTGTTAATAGAATCTCAGTCTAATCAGATAATAGGGAGTCACAATATAAATTGCTTTCTTCTAAAATAAGTATATCTTTAAAGGCATGCTTTAAATCTGCAATTTTGTATACTCCACAATATAGGAAAGGCATAAGGCTATAATATACTAATTATATTTTTCTCCAATATATGATTTTAGTTGAATGTATATTTCTGTATCACTTCTATACTGCTTTTCTTAGCAAGGTCTAAAACTATACATCATTTACATGCAGATAAGTCCTTGGTGATCCTCCTCTTTATTTATAGCCTGTAAAGGCATGCTGAAAAAGCCAATAGATTTACATCCACTTACTATTAATTTATAGCTGACTATCTTATTACAGACTTTTTCTTTGGAACTACAAAATACCAAATTCATAGAAAGAATGAATGTTATTATATAATGGGGAGGCCGCTCTTCTCCTAGAGGAAAGTATAGATAGTATCTCAGGTAGAAAATAGCAGAAGCTGGGAGATTTTTGGATTATATACTGTAATATTTATTATTGTTTTGCACTTAAAAAAAAAAATAACCAGAGGAAAAAAAATCAAAGATGATTCTGGGTCATTTAAGT
This sequence comes from Gavialis gangeticus, assembly GCF_001723915.1. Taxonomy (NCBI): domain Eukaryota; kingdom Metazoa; phylum Chordata; order Crocodylia; family Gavialidae; genus Gavialis; species Gavialis gangeticus. The sequence goes on from NW_017729025.1 coordinate 68,101,379, forward strand.
GAATGAACTACCAGGTAGCAAATGCAGTTCAATGTAGAGAAATGTTAACAATTCAGCTGGGAGGAAGGAACCAGACT
>NW_017729025.1:68106455-68122317 GCF_001723915.1 Gavialis gangeticus
GCTGGGAGATTTTTGGATTATATACTGTAATATTTATTATTGTTTTGCACTTAAAAAAAAAAATAACCAGAGGAAAAAAAATCAAAGATGATTCTGGGTCATTTAAGTGAATGAACTACCAGGTAGCAAATGCAGTTCAATGTAGAGAAATGTTAACAATTCAGCTGGGAGGAAGGAACTAGACTAAGCAATATGTACTAAATAAAGTAGACACCTAGCATACTGATTAAGAAAGAGATGGAATATTTATAGGGCTATGACTGAAAACATGAATCCAGCGCACTGCAACAATGAGAATGTTGAACAATATGAACATAAATGGAGCTGCACCTCAGTAAAGTTGAGGTTTCACTGAGAGGCACACTGAAAACAGGATCATCACTCTTTAATGATGGAAAATTTTGGACAATAACTGATCATAGTGTGACTGAATTTTCCATATAATTTTATTTATAAATTATAAATTATAAATTGGGGTTTTTTGGGTTTTTTTTGAAAGATTCTTCTTTTCTTACAGTTCTTTTGATTTCTTTAGCTAAAAAAACTCACAGGATCAAAGACATTTTAGACTGCTGTAATGAGGAAGACCAATGTGTTGACTAGTCAAAGTGTTGAAGTGTGAGGATCCTTTCAAATGCTGAAGTCTTGATGCAGGGGTGCTGGGCTTTGTCCATTCTAGTGCACATTGTCCACAGTTCAGGCTCTTCCACCAAATCTGTTCCTCCTGTTATGGCTATTTGTTCTCTACATCACTTCTATATCTATGCCAAATCCCTACAGAGACAGAACCCTAGGGGGCTCATTGATTAGGAACAGTGTGGATGGGCTGGGAACAAGGGGCTAACTAGAGACGTGCTACACATTTGAGGCAAGATTCTATTCTACCTATTAGGTGCGTACATGAACTTAGTCACCTAAGTGTGATTCTGTTCCACCCTGTTAAAGTCCCTAAAAATCATTAATGCATCTATTTTTGAAACATGCAATCATATCACAAAAAAGCAGCAAGAATGAGTACCCGCCCACTAAGTTCACTTATGTACTTAATAGATAGACTAAAATCAGCTCTTTGGTATATTTGCCTACTTACTTTGCACCAAGGTTTCAGAAAATGAGATTCTTCCCCAGTGTACCTATGTCAGTCTCTCCTTCTATCAGTAGAGAAGTAGGGTGGGTAGCCCTTCAAACACCAGTGCTTTGGTAGGGAGACACCTGTCCTCTGGCTGCTTTTGTTTCTATACCATACAAGCCAACAGCAGTAGAAGAGCTGACTATATCCATATCAAGATGTAGGTGCATTAAAATCTCATCATAAGGCATAGACAGAAGCGACAATTTCACTTGATCTGGCCCCTGAGAGTGCTCTACAGCCATGACCAAACACAAGTGCATGGCTTCAGAGCACTTTCAAAGGGCCCAATATGGTGACAATCTGAACCCTCATTCTATGAGAGTTCAGATGACGACACTACAAAACAAAGTGCCTTTAGTAACTTGTGTCTGCATATGCAGGAAGCACGGGTGGGCTGATGCTGCTCAGCCCTTCTCCCAGTGCTGTCTTCAGAAAGCAAAGAGGCGAAGGAAAAGGAAGGAGTTCAGTCTGGGGCTTTTTCAGCAAGCACTAGAGGGTGGGGTTGGTGGATTGGAGCCCCCCCACCTAAGGTGCAGTGAGGGCTCCAGTCTACCCATCCCACCCTCCAGCACTGGCTGAGCAATGCCCAGAACTTTCTCCTTTTCCCCCTTCCCATTTTGAAAACAGCAGTGGGGCTGGGAGTGGGGAGGGGTGCTGCTAAGGGAGAGCAGCTGTAGGCTCTCAGGTGCTCTAAACAGCAGCTCGATCCCCCAACCCCTTGGACCCAACAGCGAATGATGGGTCTGAGGGATCACTATAACTCATGTCGCTTCCTGCAAAGCACCATGAGTTACAATGCGGAATTGCTCCTCTGTCTGCACCTACAATGCTGCTGTAGTGGGGCACAAAGGAATGACGTAGCATCAACGGGGAAGGCTACCAGAGAACTTCTGCCTCACCCCCTCTCATCATTTGTAACGGAGAATGATATCATTATCAGTTGAAATACAGTATAGACAGAAATAGTGCCAAATTTCCCACATTGCTCTGATATGTAGCTCAGCCCCATCCTTGAAGGACTGAGACCACTAGCTTATTTTACAGACATTGCTAAACACCTATTAAAGCCTGTCTAAGTCTATTCTAACCATGCAGTCTGGACCCACAAAAATCCTAAATAGCTATTACATAGTGACAACTTTATTGATGACCTGCCTGCATTAGATTGGAACCAGTGATCAGCCTGTGTGCTTTGGTGCCTGCCTAGCCCTCTTATACTGATGAGAATTTTAGAGCGTGCCTTAAGACCAGAAAATTGCAAAAATGCAGTTCAAAAAACCTTTTGCCTAACTTTATGTAGAAGCCCGAGACCAGTAGATGGCAATCTACTACTGTCATACAAATAGCAGAGCTTTAATGGAGGGCTGTTGCTTGCATCTTTACTTTGCTTATTACTATTCACTTGAAGGGGAAAGAGACCTGGAATTCATAGGAAGCCTTTGTTAGTTTCAGAATCTCAAAAATATGGGAACCACAAAATTGAAGTTCTAGTTTATTCGAACACTAGTTATCAGTTCTTTTAAAAAAGAAAAGCAAGCTAACCTGATAGTGTGACCTTGCATTAATCCTTTGGGTGTTTAAGTACAGGACTCACAGTTATTTTATGGTATTATTGTGCTTTTCTCCTGTGTACATCTAATCTTTTAATACAGTCTTTAGGAAAAAAAATAAAATGGCTGTTTTCTTGCCCCCCCACCCCAGGTTTCCATGTTTTCAGTTTCAAGAAATAGTGTTCTCTTCAGCTGAATGAAAATCAAATAAAAGAACAAAAGAACAATACTTTCTTATTATATAGCACTAAACTTGCCATTCTAAAGTAAGGTGTTCAAGCAGCAATGTAAGATTCCAGCTTGAGTTCTTGATTCTAAAATGGATGGTGTTAGACATAATGATATTTGATTTCTACATGAAGTCTTTTACAGTATTTCAGACCAGCAGATTAATGCTACTAATTTCAGTTATGTGAAAACTATAATACGACACATGGGTTGATCAGTTTTTTTAAACCAAATATTAATAGCAAGAAAAGGAATAGTTTTTATCCTCTGCTGAAAGTAATTGTGTTGCTAATCTCACTCTACTGCTTTAATATGTTTGCATTTTTTTGTGCTTCTGTTCATACTGCAGACACGACCCTGTATATAACACAAGAATGTAATAGATGAAATGATGAGAAATAATGTTATATTAATTAATATTCTGGCAATACTGACTTTAGCAATACCAGAAGGCTTTTCTGGGCCTGTTGAGTTTTCTGTGCTGATATTAAATGTGATTTTTAAATTGACCACTGTCTTGTAACCCCTAGTAGTGGGACACAGATATGACACACATTTATGTTGTACAGCTGTGCACATCTGCACAGCGTAGACACAAATACTGTTTACATGGAGATTAAGTTCAAGGAACATGGTGAAGTATAATTAGAGAAAAACATACAGGCAAGTCTTAGTAATAAACTCACTGATTTCAAGAACAAGGCACAGATTCCAAAAAAGGAGTTAGTAGTAAAGTAAGGGGGAGGTTCACAAATATGGGGCCTATTTAGTATTCACTAAAGCCATGGTCTAATACCCTTGGAACTCTGGTAAATGTTTCCCATTTGACTCTTATGGACATTTGTCGAATGTTGTCTTACTAGCTTCTTTTTAAAGGTAGGAAATTGATCTATGCCTGGGATACCTGGCTGTGCCAGAGGTTAATCTTGGAAGCTCAGCCTGGAAAGAGGTTTTTAATAAGGAGCCAGGCAGCTTGAATGACCTTATTTGGGGTACCTGGAGAGGGTGTGGCCAAGCCAAAAGGAATTTAAAAGGGAGAAGCTGGTGCACTCAAGGGAGACATGGTTTGTTGTTTTTGTCTGAGTTGAGGTTGTGGGGAAGGGACTAAGTGAAATTTCCTGGGTGATTAGCTTCTGTATTGGGCTTCTTGTGGGGGGGAAGAAGACTAAAGATGAATGTCCTCCACATTAGAGGATGTCTATGCTGCTGAGTACGGTAGTGAGTGTGTTTACTGTGTGGGCATGTCTACATGTGCATGAATACGCCTTTGCTACCACAAATTTAGTACCTCTAATATGAGGCATTACATAAATGTGCAGTAGCAAAGGCCCGTGGTCTTTTTGTGATGTTTAATGTGCAGGAAACTAATTCTGCATTTTTTTGCCGTGCCACACTAATGCATAGTAGAATTAATCTACTGGCATTTAGCATCCTGTGTAGATGTGCCCTGTGTGTACTTCCTGAAACAGAAGCAATGTAAGCTCCCTTTCGAATACATCTAGAACTGCACTACTAATCACTCTGTCCCTCTCTGGTGGTTCTCAAAAAGTATAGACAAAGCCAAAGCTTGGGAAGTTGCAAATATAGCGAGATAGTGTTGTGTTTATCTGAGGCCAACAAAACCAGCTTCAAGGCCATGTAACGAATCCACAGTGACAAAAATGTGACCATGGTTGCTTGCAACGCATCTGTTTTCAAAGCATGCAATAGGCCTGTCCTAGCAGAAAGATTGCAAATTAGAGGGGGTTAAAAGATGGAAATAACTAGTGTGTTGAAGGGATGGATATATGGGGAAAGACAAAAAGAGAAATCTACACAATGATGGCTGCAAGGGCATAGAAAGTACCAGAAATGAATGAAAAAAACATAAATGAAATTCTCATAATTTAGACCTAAATACCAGGGTGATGGGAAAAGTATAAGAACCTAAAGAGCCAGTTGGAATTGCTTATCATGATAGAAGGGAGTACTTATTGCAATGAGTGAGTGAATGAATAAAAGAGAAGTTTAGAGTGCAATCATTTCTGCAGTGAGATATTTTACCCTGTCCAATAATTTTCTGAAGGAATCCAGGCATTCCTGTTGCTGGAAATGCTCAAAAGTGCACTAAGAAATATAGAATGTGAATAAATCTCTTGCATCTCTAACATCTACAGTTATACAACTGAGGGGCTTATTTACCACTTCTGTTAGTGTCAACACCAGTCATTTGGTGTGGGCTTGAGTGTATGGGGGTTAGGTTTTATCCTATAAATATAGGTATGCTATATGTGTGCTTTTATACAATTTGGCCTGATTATCCCTGTGCTGTTAAATACCTTTGAGCAAAGTGAGTAAACCAAGCTACCAAATTGTCTCTCAACCTCCCCAAGATATGATTTACACTCACTTTGGACCAGCAATGATTTTTAGTAAAAGGCAGGGAAGAATTAGGCCCATTTCATTATTTTGCTACAACAACTGAGAATTTCCCTTTGTCCACTGCTTGCAAGTGTTCCTTTTCCTTTTGAGCTCATCAGGATCATATAAGTTATGTCCAGTGTTTCATTCTGGTTCTCAAGAGATGACACTGGCCTTAATTTTTCCATGGGTTCCATTAACCTCTGTTGGTAAGGCTTCTGTGAAACTCCAGCTAAAAGTTAAACTCTCCGCTTTTGGCACACAACTTAAGATGGAACCTCACGTCTCTCTGGTGTGTTAATCACTTCTGGAGTGCAGCACATAGGGAGATGAAAAAAATGCCCAGCAGGTGAATGTAGTTCATGGATTGTTTTGCTTCATCCTTTCTGCCACACATGCTGTGATCTACATATCACTAGATCTTTTATTTGAACATCAGGCCTTGCATAAAACATTTCTAATTTTATTGCTATCCTATAACTTCTAGACGAGTTCTCAGAATCCTATTTTTTCAAATATTCCAAAATATCTCTCACCAGCCAGAGAGAAAGATTGTGGCATAGCAAAATAAAAAGGTTGGAAGCACTGTTTTATTTCAGGATTTTTAAAGTTTCTGTTTAACTAGCTGCTAGAGAAAAAAAAAAGTACAGGATGAACTAATGGTGCATAGGGAGTAAAATATCTTCTGAGAAAATGCTTGTTTCCATATTTTGAAATGTATCCCCCAAATTGTCTGAATGTACATATGGTATATGTAACCAAGGGGAGAGCCTTTTTAAAAGACCCACTGCCCAATCCACAGATGCTTTGAATTAGAATAGTTTATTTGATGCTATTGAAACTCTTTTGGTTTGTACTAGCGAGGTTCTAGTGCTCAGAGAGTGGAGAGGAAGCTAGAGCAAATTCACTGCTGTCCCCCAATGTTGGTGATGTTACCTTTAGTATTCAGTTAATTTAAACCAACTTTCTGACAAAAGACAGCACAGCTGATGACTGACATTTAGGACTTAAAAAAGCCTCTACAGAAAATCATGGTGTAAAGCAGTAAGCACAAAACCAGAGTCAGTACAAGAATCCACATGAAGAAATAATGTTATTTTGGATAGCTGTGTAATTCTCCATTGCCTCAGTTCTGACAACCATTTAAAGCTGAACAGAGAAGCTATAAAATGTTAACAGTTTGATCTGCTAGCATTTTATTCTTGCCCTTTCTGGCACTGAACCTCAAGTCCAGCCTAACTGCTCTCAGTATACAACTCAAAGGGGAGAAGAAAGGTAGTTGTATGCTAACTTTGTAGTTCTCTGATACTGCAGAGGGTCAGTAGTTTCAGCACTGTCCTAATTTATATTGGCTTCTAACAGCCTTTATGGTTTCAGATTTAGGAACCTGTAATTCTGCCTAAATCCTGTTCTAGGTGTGTAAACCTTTCATTGGATCTAATCCTAAAGAAATGCCCCATAACCTGGAGCCTGTAGATTAGAGAGTAGTAATTTTGCTACCATCTATTGGTAAACTGGAGGAAGAGACAGAACAAGGCTCATGTGAGTGGGCTAAAGTAGTGGGAGAAGTGGGGAGGAGAAGAAATGTGTTAACAGGATATTTGTTTATCAGATGTTCACTCCAGGGGATGCAGAAATTGAAGTGATATTATGGGGAGGGACAATGATAATACCCGACTGTGATTGCTATGTTGTTTATTTTTCACCAAGTTAATGCTGTGCTCTCTTTAAAGCTTTCCTTCTTATACATAGAGACAGTTTTTGTAAGAGGGAAAGTACTGCATAATAAGTGGGCTCAGGGAAGGTATTTAGCTTTTCCTAGGCTTATAAATTGGGGCTTGAGCAAGTGGTATTTTGTAATTTTTTAAGAGTAATCTCTCAGTAATGAGTCTTTCTTGTTACTGGCAGTTAATGTCATTCAGATCCCTAGATTAAATCCTTTAAAAGAAAAGCTCAAACCAATGAGGAATGAATTCTTAAAATGCAAAATAATATGATAAATGCAAACCAAAACCTTCATGGCCTCTAGGAGTAAAACACAAAAACTGCTATGGACTGATGTTTGGTCCTGGAACATTCACATGCTGGAAGTGAAAATAAGGCTTTGACCCAAATGTCTACCCAGAAAAAAATGTGATATAATGTTTAGGATTGAAATATCAAAGAAGATCCAATTTATGTTATAAAATATTATAATATCCCACAGTGCAAGAAACACAGTAACCCTAAAGAGATTTGCAGAATATATTTGATATCCATGACAGAAGCAGGATTTTACAAGCAGTCAGAAAAACCAATATATGCCTTCCAGCTATTCTTCTTCCCTGATGTTGGTAGAGTTACACAAGAAAAGGGAAAATAATTAAAGAGTAAAACAATCCTTCTTAACCGGGAATGAACAAGTTGCAGTGAAGAAGTATATCCCACTATATTGTATATTGCACATTGCCCAAAGAAGCCGCATACATTTTCTTGGGAGATGAGTTAATCTACAAAACTCCTTCAGTAGGGGACATGGCTAGAGGGGAACAAACACAGCTGTGGACAATTGTGACTCTTGAGGAGGGCAGTTTTTCTGGAATTTTTTAAAAAAACAAAAGTCTTTAGGTATTTGTAGGAATTGATAAAGAAGTCAAACTGTGCTTGCCTAGGTGAGAAACTGTAAGGACTGAGCCTTTAGTTTGCTCTGCATTGCACATGAAAGGCCTTGCCCAAAGTCCACTGAAGCCTATTAAGAAAGCCTCCCATTGAGCTTTGGATCAGGCCTGAAATGAGAGACCGTATATATGACATTTCTTAACAAGTTGCTAAATATCAGGACTTGGGTACATTACATTTTTGTGTATGCTCTAAAACAGCAGTTGCCAAACTTTTTGGCAGGTGTTCTACAAGTTAAGCCATGACCTTCCCCAAGTGCGACACTATTACCTTCCCCCAGAGGAGTATCTGATAAATGTTGCATCTTGGGAAGTGAGAATGAAGGTACATATCAGGTTCTTGTGCCACTTGTGGCACATGTCACAGGTTGGCCACCCCTGCTCTGAAATGTCAGTATATTACTTAATAGTAATAACCTGCTTTCTTTTTTGAAGCTCATTATTAACCCAAACAAACTGAAAATAATCACTCCAATTATGCAGATGTGTATCTGCTTTAACATTGCCCCAGTAAACCCATACTTCCACACAAATAATATCATTTACAACAATTTTCATGTCTTGCTTTCTAATTCCTCTTCTGTCTTAATAGAATTCCAATTCTGTTTAACCTGCAACAGAAATATCAGACTATAAGGTTCAATACCATATTAACAAAGGTATTTAGAAGTCTACTGATGCAGATTCATCATTTCAATGGAATTTAGGCACTTAACATGCATAGAGTACAGGTTGATAAATTCTACTGAGTTAAAAGGGAAGGGCTTTACTACATACCAGTTGTTCCATAATAACTATTTTGTCTGTCTGCTCCTACCCTCCAGTGAGTGGAAGCTTAATTGGAGCAGTTTGTTGAAACTGGGGTAAGTTACTACAGTTTGGTTTCCACTTACTGTAGAAATAGGAGAGAATACATGAACCAGTTACCAAACAGCTGATGCATGAAAGTCCCTGGTCACGTTTTATCTTGAGATACTTTGTTTATAGGTCCATAGATTAGACACTTGGCATCTCAGTGGCTTTTGTAAACCTCTTCTTTCATCTCTTATCTACAGGACATCTTCTCCAACTGGAAAGAATTACTATGACTTCCACATATGAGATCTAAAGTCAAGGCAGCTGCCATATATGTCTTTTTACATAAGAATTGCTCTTTGTGATGCATCTAATTCATGGCCCCTTCACTTTTTTTTTGAATCATTTCTTTGTGTATTAAATATATAGCAGAAAAGAGATGAAAGGCTTTCAAAATATTTCTAGGAATACTAAGTAAAGGAATCAGATACTAGGGTCAGAGAAGGAAGTCCTTCAGGTCATCTAATCTGATGTTTGCATTTTGCAGGATTAGTTATACAACAGACTAAATAACCTCCTGATCTAAGATCCTTTTAAATATCTGCAGTGGTTGGGATTCTTGGGGTTGTGACACACGATTTCTTTTAATATGAATGTTAAAAGGAGCAAATTAGACTGCAAAAAGAATCTGAAATGTGTAATTTCTAGCTGGGAACAGGGGCCTGTTTGTTGTTTTGCTGCGGGCTTTTCTGTTTGATTAATCATACAAAGGTTTAAAGATGCATAAACATACAAGGGCGCAATTTTGAATGCATTGTGGCCGCTCTTCTGAGCAGTTCCCCAGAACTGTGGAGCAGGCGTAAGTGGCATATATGCTGTGTACCAATGGTATAGCACAGTCTAGGGAGGTGGTTCTGGATTTTTTATGACATCATTGGATTCTACATTCTTCCCACACACAGGGGTTGTGATTTCGTCTTACAGACTTTCCTATTTTTTTGGGCAGAGGTGGACATTGAAGAATGGTGGGGACTCCATTACTTTTATTCTTTTTAACAAAATCATTGTTTTAATAAATTACTTAGTATTTTTTTCTTTAGCTTCAGTCTTTTCTGAATTGCCATCTTTGAATTCTGTGATTCATAGACTTTAAGGCCAGAGGGGACCATTATGATCATCTACTCTGACCTCGTGTATAAAACAGGCCATAGAATTTCATCCAGTAATTCCTTCAGCAGAGGAATTATTCTTCCTGGCTCTGTGAGTGAGTCACTTTCTTTCATTCATTTTGTGGCCTTGAACATATTTATAGACTGTGATCATGCCCTTCCCTGCTCTAAAGCCTTTTCTATTCAAGACTATTTAAAATTATTGCTATCTCCATTGGGTCTCTTCATGCTATATTTTTTTATTCTCCCATCCATATATTATGTGTAGAAGTCTTAAAACAGTGGCCAGATTCATCACACAAGTGACACTGACTTTTCAGATGATAAGAAATCAATTGCATTTCTTTTGGGTATATTTGAAATAGATGCACAATTTCAATTTACTGTTTTTTTTTCTGTAGTATGTAGAAACCAGGCACATACCTTGACAAATGACAGAATTCACTATGTATGAAGTGCAAATATTCTCTAAATGAGTTGATCTGATTGCTTAAGAATGGATGCTTCAGTGGTGTGAAAATTTAGATAATCATTTATTCATATCCAGCACATGCCAGGGAGAGGTGAAAAGCCATGTACAGTTATTATATGACCTCTTCCTTGGAAAAGAATAGATCCAACAACAGGCAAAGAAAGTACATAATTATAACTGTAGTAAGTTTCTGATTTAATCAAGATTTTAAATATGCTTCATTCTGAACGCAGCCTCCAGCGTGTTGCACTGGGAAGTATTTTAATGTTATGCAATAAGGACTGTGATTTTTCCCTTCAAGGTTGGGATAAATTCTTAAAAGTTTCTAAAATATACAGGCTTAAGCATAATGAAGATACGACTGGAATGCTATAATTCTCAATTTTTCCTTACTCCGTGCCCACTCTGTTTTTCCCCACTCACTCATGCCTTAACTGGCATTGCAACATCTCTGGGGCAAGAACAGAATCTTTCTCAGTCTCCTCTGAATTGCCAGCATCCTCTGTACATGAGTTCCCAATGAATCTGTCTGAAATGAGACTGTTTTGTGGAGCTATAGTCAATCTCTGCCTACCTCCTGGGACTTTAAAATTCAGTTGTTTTTTTTAAAAAAGGAAAGAAGAAAATAAATTGCTTTGGGTCTCAGCTGGCATAGAATTCTTTTAGAAGGACTTTTTTTGTGTGTGTATTTGACTATTTGTAATTCAGACCAAAATAAACTCTTCAGTATCTTCATAAATAAAGTTATGTTTTTTCTGTATTAGTTGAGTTATTTGTAATCATACAGTATTAAAACCCAAAAGCCTCACTGCAAAACAGTTATAGTGATTACACATACAACATGTCTGCCACAAAACGACAAAAGGTGGCCCAAAGCTAAGTCTCCTAATTATACATGCTATGTTTCTCTAATCAAAACCATACACTCTGGTAAACCTACACCACAGCCTTTACACTACCCAATCTTTACCTTTCTCCACACACCTCTTTCCTCTGTACTAGTAACTGTGCAAATTTGGTGAAAGAGTTGGTTGAACTGAGGAAGAGTATTATGTGAGAGAACTGTGTGCAGTAATGTGGTTAAAGGGAAAATGGAAAGTAGACAGTCTTGTGAAGGCAGAATTAAAGTTGTGATATATTGTCTGTATTTTTATATAATTCGACCTTGATTTGGCTGTAGAATATAGGTCCTAATTGGAATTGGGTAAGTTTTTGTCTAATTTGGAATTTAATGTTTAAGACCTTCCTACTAAGAGAAGTCTTGTCAGGTATGAGACTGTGGGTATCTCAAGATTAAATGCAGGCAGCAGAAACATCTCATTGCTATTCAGTGTTATAGCTTCCCAACCAGTTCAGAGTGCAAAGAGCCTTGGAAGATCCTGGAAGAAGTTTAGGTAAAGTCAGCTAGGGACCCGGCAGGAGACAGTAAAAAACCTGAGGGTGAACAAGATGAAAAGTTTTGAACAGATTTTATCATCTCTTCTGGACATAGGTCAGTTATTTATTTATTTTTTCTTCAGATCTTATTTTTCTACGTCCTTCATGAGTCTGAGTGCATCTAATGCATTCTGGGATGTCAATTACTGCAGAAAACCCAAGCTATACAGTTCTATAGACAGTAGCCTTTTTGCCCTTAGTTAGTAGGGACTAGTTGGAGGATAAGAATGGATGATAGAGATCCTGGTGTTGGTAGGGGAACAGAACAAGAAAGAAGTGATGGTGGGGTGGGGCAAAAGAAATATGGAAGGAAAGCAAATAGAAGGCAGTAAGTCCAAATTGTGGGAATTAGCTCAAGGGGAAATAGTTCAAAGCCATGGAATTAAAAGAAAGGGAGAGAAATAAGTTTGTTTAAAGACATGGTTGGACAGACCAGGGTGAGATCTGCAAAAGGTTTATATAGAATTTCAGCAAGCATCAAAGGACTTTTTTTAGTGGGAGAGGCCTGATCCAAGTCAAACTTTCAGTGTTTCAGGTTTTCCTGTCAAACTTTTTAATTTGCATCACTTGCCTTGAAAATCATGTAGACCACTATAAAGCATCTGCAGTGTTTTCAAATTTAACTGCAAACCACTGTATTTCTTTTTTGCAGTTGTGTGCATTTCTATGGAAAGTTCATTACAGAGATAATACTTTGTTTATGACTTCCAGTATTTGATGAGCATTTACTACTTCATGTGCTCATTTTGTAAATGTTCTCAGACTTGCTAACCTGATAATTTTATGCTTTAAAAAAAATCAATTTGGAATGGTTGCTTGATAGTAATCCACTTCAAAAACATTTGAATTCTGTTTTGGATTCTATTGCTAGCTTGCAGTACCAATGTTGTTTGAGGAAGTAAATAATACTTTTCTATCAACTGAACTAATACAGACTCCAAATATCAGCTAACACTTTCTAAAAGCCCACAGGATAAAAAAAAAAATTGCCTCTGTGAACTAATTTTACATTTTGGCTGGCACCCAGACCAGCAGCTTCAAAGAAACAAAGAGAGGTTTAATATCTTTGAGATTTATATTGTCATAGCTACAATTGTATAATTCACCAGACATTTTTGCATAATAGTGCTATAATTCCTGTTGTTAGAATTTCCTGTTGAGTTTAGCCATCATTATAACTAAATTGTCCTGCAGACTGTGACGGCAGGAAACACTAGAATAATATATTAATCACAACAAATTAAATGAGCAAATAGTTTAATAGGAGCAGAAGATGGGGGGGAAAAACACTGCAGAGGAATCTTACTTGGTCTGCTTCCAACATGAGGTTATTCTCTGCAGGATCGGTTCTCAGCTTCAGGATCATTAACAATGGGTGTCAAGGAGTGACATCTACCCTGCTTTTTCAATAAAAATACCAACATTCTCTTAAAAAAAACTAGGTGACTGTGGCATTGATGCCTACACAGTCAGACGGGTGGCAAATTGGCTAGATAGTTGCACCCAGAGAGTGGTGGTGGATGGGTCATTTTTGACTTGGAGGGATGTGGGCAGTGGCGTCCCCCAGAGCTCGGTCTTGGGGCCTGTACTGTTCAACATCTTTATCACCAATCTGGATGTGGGTGTGGAAAGCACGTTGTCAAATTCCAAGATGTGGGGCGAGGTGGGCATGCTGGAGGGGAGGGACAGAATCCAGCTAGATCTAGACAAATTACAGAGGTGGATGAGAATATGATGGTATTCAATGCAGACAAGTGCAAGGTACTGCATCTAGGGAGAAGAAACCACCTATAGACTGGGGAACACCCTTCTTATCAACACAGTGGCTGAAAGGAATCTTGGACTCACTGTTGCCTCCAGGATGAACATGAGCCACTAATATGAGGAATTGGTCAGTAAGGCTAACCACAACTTGTCATGTATCTACAGATGCATCACAATCAGGTCCAGGGAGGTGATCCTTCCCCTTTATGCGGCATTGGTCAAGCCACAGTTGGAGTACTGCATCCAGTTCTGGGTGCTGCACTTCAATAGAGATATGGGTCCAGAGGAGGGCCACTCACATGGTCAAAGGACAGCAGGTCAGGCCCTATGAAGAGAGGGTAAAGGACATGAATCTATTCAGCCTCCACAAGAGAAGGCTGAGAGGGGACCAGGTGGCCATTTACACACTCACCAGGGGGTCCAGTGGAAATTGAATGAGGCTGTGTTCCTCCTGGCACGACTGGGGGTTACTAGGAATAATGGCCATGAATTGGTAGAGCGAAGGTTCAGGCTGGACATCAGGAGATATTACTTTACAGTTAGGGCTGCCAAGTTCTGGAGTGGACTCCCAAGGGAGGTGGTGCTCTCTCCTACCTTGGGGGTCTTCAAGAGGAGGCTGGATAGATATTTGGCTGGGGTGTTATGACCCCAGGACTCATTCCTGCCCAGGGCAGGGGCCAGACCTGATGTTCTGTTTAGGTCCCTTCCAACACTAAGCACTATGAAACTATAATAGTGCTAAATTCCCAAAAAATGGGAAGATGGGTTTGTTGGGATTATGTTTTAGAAAATAGGATCCTGGTACAGAAAAGGGTTAGATCCTCTATACTGCTTGTAGCATGTTAATATTGACAATAGCAATGCTGTAACAGAAGTAGGGGTACATGGAACCAGAGACCTGGATGTGAAAAAGCTTGATATAAATATTAAGATCATTGTTTAATGCCTCGTGAGAAATGAGATGGAATGGTCAGTATTTTACTCATAGACTTAAGATCAGTTGAAAGTGGCAAACAAATGGCAGAATCAACTATACACGTGCTCAGAGTAGGTAGGTTAGTTAAGAAATATGTGCATGATTCTGTAGTAATACAAGTGTAGCAAAACTATTGCAGCACTAACCCTGTTTCATTCAAGAGCTAAGTTAGAGTGATTTGACTAACTCGTTTCACTACAGGATCATGCAGGGATGACAGATCCTAACAGCTGATGCACACTTTCCTAGCAACAGCTGCTCTTCCCTTTTAAAACTATGAAAAGGTTTGTTTGTCTTTACCTATATATTATACTTCCTTACATACCACACACCTCCAAAACAAGATACACACCTTGTTTCTGGGAAGACAGAATGAAGCAAAAAAGATTTTTCTGGAGTTATGGCTATATAGAGAAGGGACAGAGCCATGAAGCTTTAGTTAACTCATCCTTCTTTTTTGCTTAGCTAAAAGCTGAAGACCTAGCTGCTACTGAAGGCTGGTCTTCATAGATGGAGTTCTGGTTTTGAAAAAAAACTAAGAAACACTGTTCAAGTTGATAAAATTAGGAGAAGAGAGACCAGGAATAGCTAAAAGCAAAATTGCCAAAAGAAAGTTAGCTTGGTTAGTGAAACATGAAGGCCATTAGAAAGGACAGATGATCATTAACACCTTTGTGAAGATCAAAGCTTTTTAGTTAATTAACTCCATCAGCTGCCTGAATAGAAATGCCACTGCTGTTATGAGCAGAAATCAAAGACAGAGTAGGAATTAAAGCAGGGTGCCTCTGTTCTGGGCAGAAAATCATCTTCCCTGCTTAAGACACATATTTGGAGGGCGGACTTATGGGGAAAAAGGTATGTGTGCTATGTGAGTAAAAGTGGTATTAAAAATATCTATTTACTTCAGGAAAAAAAGCTAAATACTTCTTAATGATATTTTTTTCTTTTTTACTATGTATTATAGGATCATAATGTTGGAAGGACTTCATCTGTTCCAACCCTCTGCTTTTCTTTGTAGTGATTATTTTATATCAATAAACATAAACAGAAATCTGGTACAAACTTAGAATAAGATCACTGCTTCTCTCATATATTGGCAGTGAGTGTGTAAAAGATCTGGTACTGTAGTATGGATGTGTTTGGCTTTTAAGTCCCAGAGAAAGTGATGGCAATTTCAATTTAATGCTTGCGTACAGGACCTAAAGCTCTCGATGACTACTACTACTACCACCACACACACACACACACACACACACACACACACACACACACACACACACAC
>NW_017729025.1:68122424-68126859 GCF_001723915.1 Gavialis gangeticus
CCCCCCCCACCCAACCCAACAGACATTCACTGTTGAGTTGTGGGGGCAGGGAGGGGAGAATCATGCTCCACTTTGGAGTTGATCCAGCAGAGGAGCTTCATCGTTTCATAGTTTCTAGGGTCAGAAGGGACCTGAGCAGATCATCTAGTCCGACCCCCTGCCATGGCAGGAAGAGCACTGGGGTCAACCAGTAAGGTGGTCATCCAACCTCCTCTTAAAAACCCCCAGGGTGGGAGCCTGCACCACCTCACTTGGAAGCTGGTTCCAGACTCTAGCCACCCTGACCATGAAGTAGCGCCTCCTGATGTCCAACTTAAACCTTCCCTCCGCCAGCTTGTGACCATTGTTCCTGGTCACTCCTTGTGGCGCTCGGGGGAACAGGGACTCCCCCAGCGCCTGCTGATCCCCCCTAACCAGTTTATAACAGGCCACAAGATCCCCCCTCAGCCTTCTCTTTTGAAGGCTGAACAGGTTCAGGTCCCGCAACCTTTCCTCATAGGACCTACCCTGCTGTCCCTTGATCATGCGAGTGGCCCTCCTCTGGACCCTCTCGATGCTGTCCACATCCCTCTTAAAGTGCGGCGCCCAGAACTGGACGCAGTACTCCAGCTGCGGCCTGACCAGTGCCGCATAGAGGGGGAGGATCACCTCCTTGGACCTGCTCGAGATGCATCTGTGGATGCACGACAAGGTGCAGTTGGCCTTCCTAGCCGCCTCCCCACATTGCCGACTCATGTTCATCTTGGAGTCAATAATGACTCCCAGATCCTTTTCCACCTCCGTGCTGACAAGAGGGGAGTTCCCCAGCCTGTATGTATGGTGCCGATTGTTCCTCCCCAGGTGCATCACCTTACACTTGTCCGTGTTAAACCCCATCCTGTTCTCCTCCGCCCATCCTTGTAACCTATCTAGGTCTAACTGTAGCCTGTTGCTCCCCTCAATTGTGCCCACTTCCCCCCACATCTTAGTGTCATCAGCAAACTTGAACAGGGTGCTTTGCACCCCCTCATCCAAATCACTGATGAAGATATTGAACAGTGCAGGTCCAAGGACCGAGCCCTGTGGGACCCCACTTCCCACGTCCTTCCAGGTCGAGAAGGACCCATCCACTACCACCCTCTTAAGCTACTTGCCTTAAGCCTTTCTCCCCTAGCCCTATCTCCCCTACCAGCTCAGGTGCAGAATGGGAGGGGAATGAAGGGAAGGGAAGGAGCTCTAGGCTGGGCCTGAGAGGGGGTTGGGGGCAGGGCAAGGTGGGAGGGCTCCAATCAATCTACCCTCTCCCACTCCAGCTCACGCTTGGCAAATCCCAGCCTGGAGATCCCTGCCCTCCCTTCTCCCCACTCCCATCTGGCAGATACACCCCAGCCCTATCCCCAGTGCTATCAGCCCAAGTCCGATTGTATGCAGACAAAAATTAATGAAGATGCTCTGATTTGGAGCACCTTATCTGAAACCTCATTAGATGAGGGTTAATTTGTCATGAGATTGGGTACTTTTAAAGCATTCTGCAGCTGTGTGCTTCTGTTAGGGCACAGATGTAGAGTGCTTTCAGGAGCAGATTGTGCAATAAATGCTACTTCTGTCAGTAGCCTGTGTGTGTGTATACATACTAGCTGAACCCAGATTCACTGCAGAAGATCAATTTTTTAAAAAAAATTTTAAAAAACCTTTTGTTATAATCATCATCATCTTCACTTTATGGTTTATGCATCATTGCCTGCTCCAACTTCAAAAACTTTTACACCATTGTTTTCATCTTTTTTCTTCTCTTGTAGACTGTAATTGAAATTTTTGATATGGGTTAGCTACCAACCCCCACAACCTGGCCTCCGGATCTGGCCTCCAGAATAAGAGATTTAATTTATATAGATTTTATATATATACATCTCATTTTTATATGTGTAAGTTTGAAACAAGATTTGCTTGGTAGTATTTTTCTCGGACCAACTCTACAGTTGGGAGAGATGTTAGATAAATTTGGGGCACAAGATCTGGGAAAGAAGCAGTTCTAACTTTACCTAAACACCATTTTGAACAATTACTTTTGTTTAATTCTGTTATATAGATAAAGTGATTACTTTAAAAGGGAGTGGCCTGTAAACCTATGGAGCAAAGAGAAGTAACAAGTAGTCATTACAGAACATATGGAACATATTTGTGAAGAGAGGGATGTCAGAAGCTCTGAAACAGTGCACTATGCTTATCTAAAACTCCTCAGGACTGTTGTGTTCTCCATTAGATGTATATATGTAGCTATTCAGAACTGAATGTCTATCAAAATCATAAATATTAAAATGAAGATGAAAACTGTTAAAATAAAGTCAATTTGTGTTTTAAGGATTTAATTCTGAGTGCATTTGAGCACAGGTCCATGAAGTTTTATGGCTGTGAAGAAGTTTGCAGCTGGTTGAGATAATTCACGCAGTCTTAGCTAGATATCTTCCTAAAGGCTCCACAGGTAATGTTGCCATGACACACTCCCTTCAGGGCATCTGTTATCAAAATCAGCATCTTGTGTCATTCTTTCATGTTATCATGTAGAAAGTTACAGTTTAAAAGTTCAAGGTCTGTGAAATAATTAGTGTGATGGATTCACTATTCTGAGGCAGCAGATGAAGGTCCAGGTGGCTGGATTGTCACCAGAAGAGATGATGAAGATGGTCTTAAGTTGGCAGTCTGACAATCTTTAAGTATTGTCACCACTAGGAATCTTCCTGAAATCTATAATCCCCTTGAAATAAGCCTTAAGAACTTGCTGGATCTCTGTGAGCCCTCCCAGGTAGAAGTGGTTGCGTTATTTTAATAATTTTTTTAAAAATAAGAAAATGCCAGTTTATCAAAACCAAAACTTGGCGTGGAAATGTATCTCTTTGAGAAAAAAGTGGTTTCCAGGTCTCAGGTGGAATTTCTGGTCAAAACCAAAGAGAGAAAAAACAACTGTTACCCTAGAATAACTAATACGCTGATGTCAAGACATTAACCTCACAGATGAACAACGTTTGAGTCCGATGTATGAATAAGGTGGAGCAGTAACTAAAGCTTTGGCAAGGTGCTAATCACTAGGCATTCTAGGCAAAAGCCCTATCACCAGCTTATTTACCACCATAGGGCAGAATTTTGAAAGAACTTAGTTTCCTACCACGGTAAAACCTAAACGTATTCCATTAAAGTTGCTTGCAAATGGCATTTTTTCCAATTAGCCACATATGACTAAGAGATAAAACTTTTGCTTCAAATTTGCTTCATATGTCTTTGAACAATGAAAAAATTCAAATTTGATTGAACCTGTAGCAAGTTGTTGGGTTTTTTCCCTCTCCTTTGCAAATAAGTGCCCTATTGTGAATATCCATTGTTTTATATTGTATAATTATTATGTTTATTTTGATTTTTACTGTTTTATATTACTGTTCTACTGATTTTTTTACTGAAACTATATGATTTAGGCCTACATGTGTAAGTTAGCATAAGTCATGTCAAGCCCCCATCTTGTAATGTCAAGTCTCCATCTTGTGTCCCCTGCCTGGGCATACCCTATTGTAACTTTGTTGGAACTGTGTGACTCATGACCCTCCTCCCATGTAAACTGATTCTGTGAGTGAGTGGGTGATTGACAGACAATAGCAGTAGGTCTAAAAATAGCTCTCTCTGAATGACTGAACCATCAACTCAACAACCCAACCATCACCCCACATTGACCCAACCATCACCCTTCATTGACCCTCCCTGGCTCAAGATTTGGAAGATGAAGACTGATGCAGAAACCAGCCAACCCACCATTACAGACACCTGAAACTGCATGTCCTAGCCTGGAATGCACATGCTCAGTACACCAGGGGCTGACCCTTGCCTGGGCATGCCCCTGCCACTAGGGTCATAGAAGGTCTGCCCCTATAAAAGGGGGCAGTGAAGACAGACCTAGTGGGACACCCTCTTCATTTGGACCAGCACCATGCCATACCACCTATTCACTCAGAGGCCCTGCTGGTGAAGATACAGGAAATTCCACAGGGGCTGGACAACACCTTGCTGGAAAAGACCCCGACTGGCCATCGAGGATGAACTTACCCAGGATAGGTAGCTATTACCCACCTTCCTTCCCCAAGCAAAAGACCTGGACTTTGTCCCTACACACCTTGACTTCAATCCCTCCACCAAGCCCTTTTCTCTCCTGTTACCATTGTGTAGGTGTGTATGCGAGTGCTTGTGCATGTGTGTGTGTAGGAACTAATAAATTAATGGGGCTGTGTAATGTGTTGTCTGTTTAATAAACCTGTTATTTTGAAACCCTGAGTTGGGTTTTTTGTCTTATTAACCTCCCAACCCTCCTCCTTGATTTCCTGGCTATCTCCCAGCTTTCTGCCTCTGTTTCCTGGCTGTCTCCTCCTTGCCACCGGGCTTTTTCCCTTGCTTCTACCCCTGCACCAGGTGACCC
>NW_017729025.1:68126953-68129569 GCF_001723915.1 Gavialis gangeticus
CCCCGAGTAACCCCAGGGTACATTAACCCTAAGTAACCTCTGAACTTGACTCAGTGACTTAACCCCAGCTTCCCCTCTAGTCTGCTGGTTCTAATCCTGGCACTTTCACTCTCTTATTTTTCCCTCTCTCATCTTAACTCCCATCTATCTTCCTCCTTCCCCCCCTTCTGGAAATCTTTGACTCTTGATTCCCACTCCCATAGTCACCAAGCACCCTAGGTACCCCAAATACCCCAAGCACACACATACACACCATACCACCCAAGTTAGGAACTCACCTGTGTGTATGCATAGGTGGGTAGTGTGTGTGTGAACTGGCAACTATATATATCATTGTGTGTATGATATACAAATTAGTGATCCGTGTATGTGTATTGAATGTATGGGTATTGATAACTGATTCTTGTCTAATTTTTGGTGTGTATTGTGTGTATGTGCTTGAACTGGTGATAGGTGTGCTTGTGCTTAGACTGGTAATCTTGGATGTGTATGTGCCTGAGTTGGTAGAGTGTGTGTATGTATGTACCTAATTGTTTTTTGTGTGCATATAAGTGCAATTGTGTCACACCCTCCTGTCTAACAGCACAATTTTGGGATCCTGAGAGTTAGCCTGGCCCCACAGGACAACACATGTACATTTTGAAAAGCAACAAAAAACAGAATAGAAGCAAAGTACTGGACAATCATTTGCCAATTGTATTAAGTATTAACTACTGTTTTTTTTTTCTATTTTTGGTAGTATATCTAACAAGCATTTTTGTTAGGCTCTGATAAAATGTAAACTGTCTTCTAATTGCTATTATTTCCTTTTACTTAGGATATTCTCTATCTTCTGGTATATTAAGAAAGAATTTGTGTTTGCATCCATTCAATTATTGCACTATAATTTTCACCTCTACTCATTAATTTCTTAAAATAAACAAAATAACATATTCTGTGGAAACAACAAAAATAAAGGATCAAGAAATGCAAAAGGCTCCCCAAATATTATAGCATATGAAGATATTTTTAAACCATAGAAGCTTGAATGTTAATACATAAACAACCACATGTAAAATATGTAAACATTTATTGAGGTTTGACTTATGTATTGCATGTTTTATATTACAATTTGGTAACTATTCAGAATTAATATTAGTTCAGAGCAGATTTGAAGCATATTTGGAAAAAAAGTTGTAATTATTTCAGAATACAATCACTGTTAGTCGCGTCTGACAGAGTAGAACAGATGTGTCCACCTGTTAAGAGACCAGGCAATCACCGCTTGGGATGCAAGATGTGATTGAAGTCCATAATGGGAGCTACTTAGGAATGCATTCAGGTTAGCAGGAGGTAGTAGAGATTCTGATTACTGTATCATTCTGCTTTTTCCCAAAGCGATCAATGAGTTGAATTAGACAAACTGAATGGTACACTTAGGACTACAGAAGGGGATGAATGCCTTACCGTAAGTGAAAACAGTGCAGAAATTACTCCAGTCCTTCAATAATGATGAGAAAGAAGATACAGGAAGTTCCACAGGGGCAACTTTATGAACAACGTGATCCAATAGACTCTAAAATCTTCATTTATTCTCTTTAAATGGGACATCCTGAGAAACAAACACAATCATTGGTTCAGCTATTTTAGCATAGTTAGTGTGTGATTGACTTCTTTTTGTGACACTTTGTTAAGCTGAGAGACTGAACATCCAAGGTTATGACAACAGGTAACACTCTAAGTTAGTTTTAACTAACTTTAATAAACCTGGGTTGTGTTCAGCAAGATAATATGGTCCTAAATATTTATTTTGGTCTTCACTAATCATAGTGGACAGAGGCATGGGATAGAAGGGATATTTCCATATATTTGATTTTGGAGGCTACAGTTTCTGCACAATGTTGATCTAAAATTCCTATTATCTCCATTCAGAATTTTATTTAATTTAAAAATACATCTCTTTGGTAGGCAGTTTGTATTTTCTTAAGAAAATACAAACTGTTGTTCTGGTCAAGAAAATAGTTCTGCAAAAAATGGCCCCTCAGTGCTCGTTTTTACTCCATCTGTCTGCTAGTTCACAGCCAAGTTAACTGACCGAATCACATTTTTACTATTGCCTGCACTGCAGAACAAATGCAGTTGAAGGAAGAGCAAACCACATTTTATTCTACCTTGAAGTTACCAATCTAAATTTCAAGTCTTCTTGTTGTTCTGACTCTTGTTGTGTTTAGAAAAGAAGGGCAATTACCTGAACATTAAATAATGCTTTAGGACATGTTATTAACACTTATTAAAAATCTACTTGACATTTTCTAAGATCAGCAAATAGATTATAGAAGTTCTGTAAAGCAAATGTGATTTTTACAATTTTTTTTTTACAATTTTTGCTATAATTTTTGTTACACTTACAATATGTAACACCAGTGAAAAAGCAGGTAAAAAGGGAAGATCCAAAATGACAAGAGCTGATATGGTGTCAATGCTCTATTACAGGGCAGTCCAACTTCTAAGTGGCTGGTGTCTACAGGCTGCCCAGCCACACACCATATGGGCTGCACCATAACCCTGGGCCACATACTGTACTATATGAACCTCTCCACTTCCCACACTGCACTTCAATTCCCACCCCCACCCCCC
>NW_017729025.1:68134569-68155147 GCF_001723915.1 Gavialis gangeticus
CCACCCCCCCGCCCCATGGTTGCAAGGGCCACTAGTGATTGTGCTGCACCACTGTATGGATGTGATGCACCACTCAGGCCCCCCCTGCTTGTGATGCATGGCCACGCCCAGCTCCCCTTCATACAGCAGTGCATTGGCATAGATGCCATGTAGGATCCCCAGGTACCCTGGGCCATGGCCAGCCTCAAGCCATGGCCATCATTAGCCCCATGGGATGCATTGCTTTGCACTACTCCTAGAGTTGAAGGCAAGCAGTAGAAACCAGAGGAGGGAGGGAGGAGTGCAGGGACTCTGGCAGCAGCAGCAGGAGAGCAAAGGAGAAGTGGCACCCAGACCAGGAGCCTGGAGGCTACATCCCAGAACCTACATGTAATCTGCAGGCTGCCACTTAGACGGCTCTGGCCTATTTTAATCCTAATTGCAGAATTTCATAGATTTCATAGACATTATGGCTGGAAGCGACCTCGTAAGATCATCATGTCCAGCCCCATGACCAAGGGGTAGGAAGTCAGCTAGGGTCAAAGGATCCTAGCAAGCTAAGCATCCAAATGTTTCTTAAAAGTGTCCAGAGTGGGTGCTTGCACCACCTCTGTGGGGAGTCTGTTCCAAGCCTTGGGGACTCGGGGACTCAAACAAGTCAAAAGATTACATGAGTTCTAGTACTTCCATTGCTAATATACCACGGAGGTGTGGGTATTGATGGCAATTCTATACTATTTTAGCAGTGGTGAGGATCTGGTTACAAAGGGAATGATCATACAGATCAGTATGACTTCTCTTCTTGAGGCACAGTAATTTTTTACTGTAATGGTTAAAGGACAGATATAGCCTCATAAAAGGCCAATCTAGACCAGCATCACTGAGAACCCCTATGCACTGGATGTCATGGTCATATAAAACCAGTAAGAGATATTTTAAAAAATCTAGGGATATCATAAAATATCTAGAGCTGTTGCAGGCCCCTAAACTGAAGCCTGCAATGAAAACTACGAAAGATATAGGGCCAGTGCCTCAGCCACTGGCAATTGGCTGAAGTGTTCTGATGCCAGTGCAATTAGTTCAATAAATACCAGCTGAGGATCTGGCCCCCGATCTATTTTGTTTGTTTGTTATTGACTTTGTCCTTGTATGTCTCCTGCACAAATCAAAACTTACTTACTTCTTTAAGAAAGACTGAAGTTTCCTAAGGTACTGACTAATGTGAGGTAGAGGACTTATGGATAACATATTGATTCATTTCATATCTGTTAATATTCATTGGAGGATATTATAAAGATCACTTGACACTGGATGTGCTCAACTTTTGCATAAGGCTTGATAAACCTTTGTCTTATATGTTATTGTAAAAGTACTATGAGTTATTATTGTCCTCAATGTGAACAAGAATATCACAGAGCAGAATAAACCTTGTCTGTAAAAAGCAGGAAAAACTGTTATAGTTTAGCATGACATCAAATATTAGTTACTATGTAATGTTTACCAGTTTTACTAGATTTGTTCCAGATAAATTGTATTGGATACCAAGTCTCAGCCTAAAAACCACCTGGAAATATTTCCAGACATAGGTGAGGAGTTATGTTAGGGATGAGGGAAATCTCTTAAGAGCTTTCATTAAAAAAGTGAAAGCATTCTGGGACAAAAGGATATGAAATTTCAGAGGACATAGAAGAACTGTGAGCCTCAAACTCCACTCTAAAATTCCTCTTCTAACTGGACTAGACCTTAGTATAAAGAATATCAGTCTATCATAGACAGACAATCCTTTTTTACTGGATTTTAACAGGGAAAAGCTGGTTGAACAAATATTGTATCTCAGTTGGTACTTTACCCCCTGAAGAGATGGTTATAGCGTTTGTTGGTTTGGGTTCCATAAAAGGGAAAAAGTCTTGAATTGCTGAGCCCAAGTCCAGAAGTTATATTTATTGTGAGGTAAGCATGAAGCAAGTACTCTACAGCCATAACCAAACAGTTAGGGCTCATAGAGTGCTGTAAAAATCATAGATCCCACCCTACAATAACCCTGGATGGATGTGGTATCAGACATGGTTAGAGTGCCATAACAAACATCTGTGCCAGGTCCCATTGCAACTCTTGTTAGGTTGCATTATGCTGGCAATGCGTGGGGCTTTGCGGCACCCCACTCACGCCTGCTCTCCCAGGGCAGTGCTCTAGCCTTGGCCAGACCTTATGTGGTCTGCCCAAATGCTGGACTGGCCCCATCCCTGGTTGTCACTGACAAGAGTCAACAGAGCCTCTGCCCACAGGGTAACCCAGTTCATTCTTCCAGTTAGCATAGATCCATCCACACAAAGAAAACTGCTTATTGCTGAATTTGGAGGTGACTAACCAGTGGAGTCCAGGTGACATGGGAAGAGGGGCCACAAGCCTCTCAAGTGAGAATGAGAACCACTCATAGGAAAATACAGCCACTGCTTCCATCCATCCAGCTTTCCACCCATTACCTTGCAGACAGAACTTCACCAGCCTTTGCACACTGAGACCCCATGGGCACCACTGTGGATCATGGATGGCCCTATCCTGTCCACTGCCACCCACCAACCCTGAGGATGCAACTACCAGTTTGGGAAAATAAATAATTCAATTGCCATCTGGGGCAAGGAATACACCCAGTGCCACCTCCAGGTAAGGAATCAACTCAGCGATGTCTTCAGATGCATCACCCAGTAGACCTGCAGGCAGGGGCACAATAGACACTGGTTGCACTGTCTCGCCAAGACCACATTGATGAAGAGGCAATATTATCATGTGCTTGATGCTAGAAAGTGGTCTGTGGGCTGGAGGCAGAGTATACCATTTTACAAGGACCTGTGCCACTTCCTCACCATGAACAGAGCAGTAAACACACCCACACCCATGTGAGCAGGGGTGTTCTGGAGGTGACACCCACAGGGACCCTGCCAGAAGAGGCACAGAGATGCCCCAGGACACTGTTCCCCACACAGAGACCACAGCTGTTCTGTGATGGTAAGGTTCACCCCAGCTCCATGCAATGATGATGAGGACCCAAGCTCAGAGGGAAATATGGAGCTCGGGGTGGGGGGGAGGTGGGAGAAAGAAAGGGGAAGCAGGAATACTGAAGCCACCATAGGCCACTCCCTGTGGTTATAGCCCTCTGTCAAGCCATTATGGCTGAGAAGTCCACAAAAGGGCTGTGGCAGGGGGTGGGGGGATGCTGGAGTGTAGGAGGAGGATGAATCACCTGCTTTCCCCTCACCCCTGCCCTCTTCTGCTGTAGCCTGGAGCCCAAACAAAATGCCAGGTTCTCCCCTCCCCACTTTTGGGTGCTTAAGGGGGCATTTCCCATTCAATGGGATCATAAATCTATGTCCTTGCCTTTTTTCTCAGGGCCATGATGCGCCCCATGGGTGATTGGAGTCTAACCACAGATACCTCAAACACTTACATGTAAATAGCTTCTCCCCGCTCCACCCTCCAACATACTCACAGAAAGGCCTTGCTAGCATTTTTTGAGCTCAGCAGGCAAATAGAAACCAGCAGTTTTGGCAGAGACAGAGACAGGACATAGCATGCAGCTATGTCTGACAGTGCTGCAGTTGCAGTGCAGCAGGAATGAGGCAACCACCCCCTAGCTCCCTCCTTTCCAGTCTAGGAAAGAGACGCATGTGATGGAAAGATTCTCATATGGGAACCATTATCTCAGCCTCTCAGCTCTCACTGCCAGGGTGACTCCTGGATTGTACACCTGGACAGGCTGGCAAGTGGCCCTACAGCACTTTTTCTCCTCCCCTCTGATCCAATCCTTGAGTGAAGTCCAATAGGCACTGACGGGTTCTGATCTTCACAGCACAGCATTCACTGTATTGACCCTTCAGGGCAGCTCCTAACCCCCCTTCTGCAATCGTGGCCCCATTGCTGCCCCAGACACCCCACCACAATTCTTGAAAGCTAAGCAATCCCTTCCCCTTGTCTGCAGGCTCTGCATCTGTGCACAGCGGGCCAGCTTGTGGCAGGTAGCATGGTGGATCCCAGATGGGGAGCTGAACGCCCACAGAGTGTATGAAAGTTATGAGTACATGGTGCTGGTGAAATAAAGAAAAGTTTACAAACTCCGGTCACAGCTTCTGAGATCCAGCCATGTGGATTTCTGAGGCTAGGGACTGTGAGACTGTTCTGGGCAGGAGTGGTGGTACAGGCTGCTGACCAGCCCTGCACAACATGGTGAGCCAGGAGACCAAGAGTGGAGCTCCTCTGCTCTCTGTGGCTCCAATCCTGGCTTGGGTCCCAGTGCAAGGGAGCGGTGCAGCCTTTGTGGGCATAAACAGCTCCCCATCTCCTGACATGAGCACCAGACATCAGTGAGGGTTAAGTGTCTGTGGTCGTTGAAGGGGGAGACATGGCTCTGGGGGCTGAGGGGCTTGGGGTCCCATATGGGAGAGCCAGGAGTCCTCAACGCTTGCTGCAGCTATGCCCAGCTCTGCCTTCTGATATGCACCCCTCACCCCCATCTCAGCAACCACCTCCTGGTCCACAGCTCTCTCAGACAGACATTGGGTCCAGGATCATACAGCTGTCTAGCTACTACATGGGGAAGTCTCTGGTCTTGACTCCAGACCTCTGAAAGTAGGATGCCAGGTCAAAAGCCCCCTACCCCATTTCTCCCCCCTAAAGTTTCATGTGTTTTGAGTTCTGGGGTCAGGGACCCCAAACCCTCTTCCAGGTTCTGTTGTGCCTTTCTCAATTCCCCACCCCCTCCCCACTGTGTCCCCTCCAAAAGTTTGCTGTTTTGTTTTAATTGGTAGGAGGGACTAAGCTAAGACATGGGCAAAACCTTCAACAGGTTTTTGTTATTAAAACAGTTAAAGTTTGGCAACCACAACATTTCAAACTGAGGCACGTCTTTTCCTTATGTCACATTCTTCCACACCCTGGTGTGTGCCCCTGGGGAAGGGGCTTGTGGAAGCAGATTGGCATTGGAGATACGTAGGGGGTGCACGTGGGTGCACGTGCATCCCCTGAGCGTGGTGGTGCACGCCCTATGAAACGGTGCTGCTGACAGTGTTGGTGGTACCTGTGGCTGGTCACCACTTGCCACCCTCCTCCCCACTGCTGATACCGCTGGTAGCATCTATGGGAGCTCCCTGCTTACCTCCACCATGCTCCCACCATCACCAGTGCCACCATGTCCCCCAGCTGCCAGGGGCACGTGTTGTTCATGGAGATGGGAAGGGGGATGGTACCTAGCCAGCCTGGACTGTGGGCAGCACTACTTGGAGCTGGAGACCCATGGCCTCATATCAGAGAGGCACTCAAAGCCCTTCAGCCCTACTCATTTGGGGAGGGCTCCTGGTCCTTGTGGGAGAGGAGCTAGTTGGCCAGGGCTTCGCAGTCTAGAAGGCTACTGCTGTGTGGGGCTGGGGCCACGAATATCAGTGGGAGAAGACAGTGGGGCGAGTGGATACAGGCATCTGGGACACACACATGCACAGAATCCAGGTGATAGGAACACACACACAGACATGTATAGAAACACACACACACAGAACCCAGGTGTCCCATGTGCACACGTGCGCACGCACACACACGCACACACACACACAAGCACACAAAACCCAGGCGTCACAATGGCAGTGGCTTGGGGGTATGGTTGCCCATGCCCAGCAACTAAATAGTGGGGGGCTCAGCCGTTTGGGTCCACTCAAGAGTCTTTGGGAGCTTGTGGGCCACTCTGGGAGGTATGCAAGATTCCCCTCTTCCTGCTGGGCTCAGCCTGTGCAGGCAGGCTCTGAGCCCTGCCCCATGGAAGGGCTAATGTCTGTTGTATTTTTTCCCAACCTAACCTTGGGCACTTAGTGTAAAGCTTGAAAGTTAGAGTGCTTCTTTGAATGCCTGTACTTAGCCTGAATGTGTGATCCAATAGGGAGAAAGCTAAGTATTCTTTGAACCACTGATCTACCATAGGAAAAAAAAAGGGAGAAAGAATGCAACTATATCTCTCCAAATGTTATACCTATGAAGAGATGGGAATAACATTTTTTATACCTTTCCTCTCAGAGGATAAGCCTGTACCACATGTAAAGGTATGACTGCAGTACATACAGTCAATACCCACTCTTGCTTTAAACTGCTTAGCACTGGAGATTCAGTGACATGACCTGCATAAGTCCCTTGGGAATCTTGATTATCTCCTTGCATTGCTAGCCCTCAGTGGTGTCTGTGCTCTCATCTCTTCGCCGTTTTTTTCTGTGATTAAAGATCATTTGGATATTCCTACAAATGCTTCAGTTGCACCTCCTCTTTGTAATGCAGGTATGCCCTTAAAGTGAAGATTTAGTAGCTCTCTTAAATACTAACACACATGCCCTGAAAACTGGTGGTGGAAATGCAGAAAGACTACACCAAGTAATTAACATTGTTACCGTTTACCGTTTCCCAAATTCCCATTTGGAACTTCAGGAATGGTAATAAGTAACAGGTAAGAAAATTGCATATATTCAAAGGAATCTGAGATGAGGTTTTTCTCTAAATATAGTCTCTTATAATTTAGAGACGAGGAACAGAGGAGATCATTCAAAAGAGCTTGCTAAAGAAAATATAGAAGCAAGCTAAAAAGATCAGGCAATTTGTTGTGACCAATGGGCCAGGAAACATTATCAGTAACCTATCCAAAAAGTGTCGTTGTTTACAAGCACCAATAAATTAGTAGTAAAATTTTTAAACCTTGAAGTGCTATGGAAAAAAAGCCTTTGCAAATATTTAATGTAAGCCTTTTGAAGCAGTGTAAAGGAAAACTATCTTTAAAAGATATCTGGATGGTAAGATACACAGCAGAAGAGGGTATGATACTACTCAGGAGAAGAGAAGATTCTACTTAGTAGCTTGACTTAAAGCATTTGAAAGACCAGCAATAAAAGCTTATGTAATGGTACAATTAGAGAGAAACTGAGTTTCTGAGTGGGCCAAACTTTCAACAGAGTTCACCTCTAATGTTATATGTGCACACATGGTCTATACTCATATGCAAGGAAATTATCAAGCAGAGATGAAAGGGACATGTAGTAGAGCTAGTTGGGAAATATTATTTTTCCTGTTTCCAAGAGCCATGAGTTTTTGGGAGACTAACAGCATCTGATGAACTAGTTTCTTGCTATGAAAACTCATGCCTTTTTAAACCACTTAGTTTCTATGGTGCCATCCTTCTCTCCCTTAGGTCTGACTTCTGCCTAATATGGTTAACCACCTGTCTACTTTTCCTGTCAAAAAGAAACATTTAATTTGATCAGTTCTCCCCCCAGCACCTCACACCCCTAATTGTTCCTGGTTCTGGTGAAGAGCCAAAAGGCAACATTTTATTTTATTTTATTTTATTTTGGCCAAACAGAAACTGAAAAATTCATGTAAAAATGATAAAATGTTTGGGTCCCCCCCAACTTTAAAAAATACAATTGGAAATGGAAATGCTCTACAGAAATTCCTGTTTTGACAAAGATTTTCCATTGAAAGAAGTTTTGAAAGGAATTTTAATATACAGACAAGTATTTGATATATGACTATAAACACATTCCTGTGAAATCTTTTTTTTTCAGGAGGTGATATAACATCAGAAGCCACTTTTACTTTGGGTCTTACTATCAAGATCAAAATTTAACCAGCAGCTGGCATTACAAGTGATCTTTTTAGTGCTTTCTGTTTCTTGTAGACCTTCTTTATTTTCTCCTGACTTTAGCTGCTTTAGTAAAATTCTCAGGACAGTTCCTATGTGGTTTTCCTATTAAAATTTTTGGTTTAATTTCCTTCAGCTATGGCTACTTCTAACAAACATCCTTACCATGCTAAAAAAAACGTGAACACCTTCTCAGCAGGGATATCTCCATACCGGTGGTTGTCAGCTCATTTTCCTGAAGGCTGTCATAGTCAGGAGTGAACTGATAAAGAAAAATTGCTTTTAATCTCATGCTTTTATTTAATTATTGCACCATTTTTGAATCAAGAGAGTTTTACTTTAAGGAATAATCAATTTTCTTGGGAAGATAAGATAAGGGAACATGCAACTAATATTGACAGTACATTTCCCAGCCTTCCTTACAGTTTAAATTTAGCTTTTACAAAGAATTCTATCATTAATTCTAATGTGATGGTTAAGTAGTGATAGATTATTACTTTGATTGGCATGACAATAAGAAGCTATGAAGAAACATGTTTTCTAATTAGAAAACATTTGACCGATTCCAAGTCTAATTTCATTTTATAATTAATCTTTACATTTACTAACTGGTAAAACACTCTGTACTAGATAATTTTAGAAATATTATTAAGGCCTAACATTGTTCTTCTAATAATAATTGCAATGCATGTTTTTTTTTAAAAATCATTAATTGAGTCTTTGGTCTCTCCAGAGAGGAAACGTGTCATGAACTGAACCAACTTGTTTTACTTTTTCAAGTAATAATATTCAGTTGGGAGAAGTATGAGACAGTCAAACTCATTTTAATTTTGGCCTGAAAAAAGAAAACAAATAAACAAACCCAAGAGTAAGGATAAATGAATTACCATTGATATATTTTTAGCTCCAGAATGTAGTCTAAATGGGAGACTTCAAATCATCTTTTAGTACAAAGTTAGCCAACAGCTCCTGTCATTTTGGTCAGTAATGGCTGAAGGGAAATGCTGTCTTGTCTGAGCCTACAGACTGCAGGTTAAGCACTGTGATCCAGTAAGATTATGTTGTTGTGTTCAAGGCACGAGGAAGACATGCTGCTTTGAATAATGTTTTTTTTCTATTGTTAGAATGAATAAAAGGTGTTTCTGTAAACACAACTGAGGAAGTCAGGATTGTTTTAAATGATACTTTTATTCCTGCTGAGCCATTACCATCACCTGCAGTTAAAATAATTATTTAAAACGTTCTCCTTTTAAAAAGAAGGAGTAGTTAGCAATAGACCTGTCTTGTTATGGTAAATTAACATCTACAGTTAATATGATTCCCTTTGGTTGTAAACATCCTGAATTAAAGCTTGTTATCTCCTTTAGGAGGTATGTTTTTATGATTTCACCTGTTTGTGGAGAGATAATTAAACATTTCACTAAAGTACAGGTTGGATGACTATGATCTTATTTTAGCCACCACAGAAACGATGCAATGTTTTTATAACAAGTATTCTGTTTATTTAATTAGAAATTATCCTGAATTGAATCAAGAAAAAATGGCAAAAATGTCAATGAGGCCTCTCAGGCTGAGCACAACACAAAAGAAAGAAAGGAACTGAGTGCATAGCTTGGATTTAAACTGGTAAGAATAACTGGTGGAATCATGGATCATATTTCAGAAAATCTTGGGTTAATCAAGGAAGCAACGCGACAATGCTTGAAGTTGTAGGAAAAACCAAATGCAGTAAGTGGAGGGCTAGGATAAATGCATAGCTTTTGGGCTTAATACTGACACACATTTTCAATTGGCTCTCTGTCCCATCTTGAACGGTTATCTCTGGAGTTATCTCTTGTCTGACAGGATAATAAGGGCCTTTGGCTTCTTTAAATCCAAATGTTCTAAAATGTCAGGACTTTGGGAATTAGTCTTGGAGGGTCAAAACTTCTGTCGAGATTCTTGATACAGTGCATGTCTGGTCCTTGGCTAGGGAATGTAACTTCAAGACTTCCGGGACAGTTAGTTTGCAGCACTGACATCTTGTCCTTCCACCAAATTTTAGAATTAAACATCAGATTACCAAATGGCATACAATGACCAAATATTGACTACTTGACAACAATAGCTACACTGATTTTCAGTATCTGAAGATCTGGCCCTGTGTTTTTAGCTCTTCCGTGGCTGCTGCACTTGGTATGTAGCCACTTCTCCAGTTTGTCCAATATTTCAGTCCCAGAGGTGACAGACTACATTGCTGTACTCTGGTTTGGCTGGCATGATTTTTGGTATCAGTTGGTTTTCTGAATAAATTGTATTTGTTAATCTCATTCCACTTCCAAGGGAAGTTCTTTGCTACTTGTTTAAAACTTACTGTTTCTGTAAACATTCCTACAAATAAATTTATGATCCAACATATTGCATAAAACAAATACAGCCAAGCATCCAGTTAAAAAAAACAAAAAAACCCCAAACTCCTCTTAAATATCTAAACGAGTATTCAAGGGAAATTGCCCAGTCTTTGGGAATCTTTCTAATTAAATCTCCTGTATTTGGTTTGGGGAAGGACAAAATATAAACTAATGGATATTTGTTTGTATTTTCCTAGCAATATGATTTAGAAGATCCCAGGAAGTGTATTTGAAAGTATTTCTGTAAATTATCTCTTTTGGTGGTGATGAATACAGTGATTGGAGCTTTTTTTTTTTTGCAAGCTGCACATGAGTAAGGGATTTTTATTTGCCTCTTTCTATCCTATTGAGCATTTTCTGTTTCTCAGACAGCCGTCTCAAGATGAGACTGTTCTGAGCAAGGTCCTTTGGGTTTCCTGACCACTGCATTCAGAGCTATTATCCTTTCTCATTCAATACTGCCCCCTTTTCCTATATTCATGCCAATGGCAGATTGTTCATTCCAGCCTTACCTTTACAAGAGCTCTCAATCCCTTTTGAGACTAGAATAGTTCTATGCATTTGCTCCAACAGGGTGCCTGTGAATGATGTTGCATAAGTTCTTTCCTGGGAGATTGAGGGCATCACCTCTATTATACTCCCAGCTACTGTTAGAGTCCAAGGTTAGCTTCTTTTACCTGTGTCTGGGTTCCCACACCACAGAATGAAACAGCATTGCAAGACACTAGGCAGACCTCTGCCTTTCATGTTTAATTTTACCCTCTCTTTTCCCCCTCAGTGAATTCTAACCTGTGGTTCTTTGACTTTTGGATGCTGCAGAGCTATCAATAAAAGAAGTGGTCTCTTTCAGTATTTGCTGCAGAAGAGGTCAATATTTTCTTTTAAGAAAAAATGCACACTGATGACAATAATTAGGCAGACTGCATCAGGGTGAAAGGAAAACAGTTCATAAGCCAAGGTTCAGTTTAAGTGCTGAAGTTGGCGTTATATTCCCTGCTCATTTAAAACCTGACCTGAGAATAGTAAAGAAGGTTGTTAAAGGGAAGTAGTTAAAAGTTCAGGCGATTAGGATTTATGCCTCCACTATTGTGAAATAAGGCATTTCTTCCTGACTCTAAGTACTGTTTCAGCCAATTTTCAGACTGAGAATGGACTGATTTTTGAGAGAGATTTCAGACACATTATATCAAAGGTGAGAGACATTCAGTGCTTCCCTTACATTCTTGTAATGGAACTATACCTTCTCGAACTCACCTATGATTTAAATGTTGTGTAAAGTAACTTTAATACCTTACTTCCTGTCATCCAAATATACTAATACAAGGAAAAAGCCTTAATTTTACAAGCATGTACACTCTATCCATATTGAAATCATGTGGGGAATTGCAGGAAAAAGTATCCTGATTGTAGCAAGTACTTCTGCCCCTTGCTTGAAAAGGAATATAAAACTTACAACAATGTGTGTGTGGGGGGGCAACCTTTTTGGCAGGCATGCCACAAATTAGCCCCACACCTTCTTCAAGTGCCACTCTGATCCCTTTTGCTTACCTAACCTGCTGCTCAGCTTTCTGCTAACTGCCCTCTGCTACCTGACCAAGCTGCTGTTTGCTTTCTGTTTCTTTCCTGTGAAAGAAACTGTGCCTCATGTCTCATCTTCTCCTCCACTTTCTGCTCTGTGCCCTATCTGCCATTGTGCTGCCTGTCCCCTTCCCAATCTGCCATGTGCCATACACAGGGCTGTCCCTAAGGGGGTGAATCAGGGCAACTTTGGGGGGCCCTGTGGAAAGTGCCATACAGGACCCATTGCAGCTGCCATACACTGTCACCGCCAAGTGCTGCCTGCTCCAGTTGGCAGAGGAAGGGGGTGCTAATGGAGCTCAGCCCCCCCCCAAATGGAAGGCAGCAGCAGAATATAGCCTTAGGCTGCATGCGGGCTGCTGCAGCAGGGTAAGTGGTGGGCACACTCAGCTACCCTGCACTCACAGCCAGCACCACAGCCGGCCCAACTGCACATAGGTAGTAAGTTTCTTTTAATCTTCTTTATCACCCTGGGCTTGGAGGGGGGATGGGTGAGGCAGATCAAGACCCTCACAGTGCAGGAGAGAGTGGGGTAGGGGAAGGGCAAATCATTCACCCCTTCCCCTGTCCCCTCCCTGATGCACTGCAGGGATTATCCCATAACCCAGCCTGACTGGGACCCCATTCACCATGACTGGGGCCCCACCTGAGCCGGGTCATGGAGGCCAGTGGCTCCTCCAGGGGTGTGGGTAGGCAGCTCCTGCTGCTGCATGCACCATGGGGAGCCAAGGAGGGGGAGGGGGAGTTCCACCCTCCTCCTGGCTCTCCAACACCATGCCCCTGGACAAGCCTCCAGGCTCCAATTGTCCCACAACCAGCTTGGTCAGGGTGCTAGTCACAGGGAATTGCTCTTCAGCTAGGCTGGATCATGGGACAGTCAGAGCCCGGTGGCTCCTCCAGAAGCATGGTGCTGGGCAGCCAAGGGGGCAGGGGAGGGATTGTGGTCCCCTGATCTTTGCACAGGCGAAGGTAGGCTGCAGCTGTGAGCTGCGCTCTGCTCTGTGCCTTGCTGCTGCTTCTTTGAAAGCAGCACAGCATGGTGCCATGTGCCTCGCTGCTGGCCTGCCCAGCAGCTGAACACACATGATAGCCTCTGCCACTTTCAAAACAGTGGAAGCAGGGAGGCAAGGAGCCCTCTGGCCTGGTGGTGCAGCCGAGGCTGGCCCTGCTCCGGCCCCCAGCTCTGGGCCCCCCTGGGTGGTGTGCAGCTGGGCCAGGGCAGGGAGGCAGCTGGGGCCAGGACCTGACAGGGACTGGGGTCAGGGATGGTGCAGCCAGAGCTGGGAGTCAGCTGGATCCACAACGGCATGGCACTGGGCAATGCTGCTTCCCCCACATGACCCTTTCCCCTCTCCCACAGACTTTTTCATGGGGGTAGGGGAGGGTGCACGGGCACATTCAGTCC
Source organism: Gavialis gangeticus (assembly GCF_001723915.1). Lineage (NCBI taxonomy): Eukaryota > Metazoa > Chordata > Crocodylia > Gavialidae > Gavialis > Gavialis gangeticus. Next base: position 68,147,585 of record NW_017729025.1, read on the forward strand.
ACTCAATTTTTTTTTCTTCTTTTGCCTATGCTGCTTACCACTGCTCCCCACCAGGCCCTGCATAGGCTGATATGCCCCAGGCCCTGCACATCCCTAGGGGCAGCTCTGGCCATACACACAGGCTGCCTGTGCCACTTGTGGTACCCATGGCCACCCCTGACTTACAGCATGCTAGAGCATCTTGTGAGGCATCCCCACCAGCGGGCACTGTACTTGTAACACACAGTAGGTTAATTAGATCCTTAACTGGCATGAATCAGTTTAGTTTCACTGACTTTGTTGCCAATAGACTTTTGTTATCTAAAGTGAAAATTAGACCCCCAAGGTTGAAGAGTAAATAACAGAGACAAGACGGTCACAAATTGAATATGGCTAAAATCATTTAAAAGTTTTGCACGCCTTTCTTCACTAAATTTTTTGCAAGAGAATTTCTTGTGTTGATCAATTCGAACTTTAGAAATTCCTTGACGATTTTCTAAAAACCTCAGTCGAGAAAACGGAGGGAGCAGAATGTCTCTGAGACAGCTGAGCAAAAACAAGGCAGCTGGCAGTAGTGAGCAATTGGGGAAATATTACCAATATTCTTTGGTTATAGTAAGATTTGTTCACTGTTACCAAGGAAATTTGCAGTGTGAAAGATTTTCCTTGAACTTTCTATGCTGTTGCAAAACAGTGACATCTGTTTAACGTCAAGTACAGGAACTTGTTCTCCTGTTTGGTGAACACAACAACGTCTTTTCCAAAGCCTTGGCAAACAGGCAGAAAAATGTGATTATATATAATCCAACTGTATCCCATTTCCCAACAGATTCATTTTTATAGCATCTCTTTAATGAGATATTATTAGCTGCTTCAGAACTGTTTAATTAGAATGATGGTATGATCCTTAGATCAAGAAAAGGCTTATGCTCAGGTCAATCATGTTTGTTTAAAAAAAAAGACAACAACTTTAACTCATGACTTTGAACTGAATGCTAGAGGATTTCTAATCTAGTATCTTGCAGTAGTCAGGGTCAGATGAGAATAACTGCAGGTAGTTTCTTTCTTTCCCTTTTTTGAGGTAATATTATTAGTTATGTTTACCTATACATAATATGAAGGGGGGGGTGTAACTGCACATCTATGTGTCAATGCACACGCATTAATACATATTTGCATTTTATGTTGGAGTGATATTAGACTGTAAATCTGTTGCTCAGAAGAGTCTGATCTTGCAGTAGCTATGTGAGAGAAAGGATGTACTCCATAAAGCAGAAAGAGGTGGAGGAAAATTCCACGTGTCATTTAAAAAAAATCTCTGTGTATATGTTTCTCTGTATGAGTGCGTGTATAGTAATGAATATATATAAAACCAATGTGATTCAAGGTTGATAATTTAGGTGCTAAGATGTTAGATAGAAGTTATAAACCTTTGTAAAACAGAGATGTATGCTAAAATTACAGGCATCGTTTTAATCAAAAGGCAAATAACATTATTCTGATATTGATTATTAAAGTTACACTAATTGCTCCACTTTATAGAATCTAAATTTTAAAGAATTAAAAAAAAAGAAGAAGATATTGGAAACCCCCCTGTCCTGACTCTCTAGAATTCATTATTTATTTGGCACTGTAATAAAAAGGCTACAGGTAAGTCATTGTATGCTATTAAGAAATCAATTAATCTTCCATAGTTTTGCACCTTATCTATCTAGCATAATGTATGTCATCCTGGCTGATAGCTCCAATCTCCATCACTCCCTTTCTCTCAGTCTTTTGTACAGACCTATAATCATTCTATCATTTACCCCCAATGAACCTGCTGTATGTATAGATTTCTGCTGTAAGACTCAATCTAATAATACATGGCTGCCATGCTTAAGTTACTATCTGCCTTGAATCTATTGATCAGTGTCTTTAGGCACACACTTCACATTTTCTCATAAACTTTATGGATCTCAAGAACAGACTTGTGGAAAAATTTTCTATCTTTTTTTAATAGCTGCTCCTAATTGTAAATATTGAAGCAGAAGCTGGAAACTATGAATGATAGTTTCATTCTCATTCTTTCCCTGTAAACCTGTTGAAAAAGTTATTGAATTTTAGATACTGAACTATTTATTCTTATCACTTGCAATCCTGTTAAAGTTGGAAAAGATCTGTTACTCTATGGCAGTTAGCCCAACTCCCTAACAAATCAGGATTGTTACACTTAGCATACAGGTTTTCCAATGTTTTTTAGATGGCTGATCTTGCATCTGGTTTACCTAATATATAGCTTAACCCTAGGAAATTAAGAAACCTTTGGATATCTAAGAACTTGACCCCAAATCAATCTGAATTAATGTTTCAAGTCATATTTATGTGAATTCAGGCTTGATTTTCTATTGCTTTACGTAAGTGTTACATCAGTGAATCTCTACTGCAATATGCAGTGTTATACATATATTTAAATTGACTAATGCTGTTAAGAATCAGATCCACAGTGGCAAATACTTTACTATAATCAAACTAGATTAAGCTACTGTAACCCTTTCTTCTACTCATTTTGTAATCCTATAAAAATATGTCTGACAAAGTATTCTCTCTATTGACTAGACCTGCTTACTATTATTGCTACCTTGTCCTTTATATGATTTAGCAGCCTAACGCTGGACTTGCATGCTTGTACACATATTAGCTGGGAAGCATAATTCCTGTATTCATATTTTGAAACTTTTCATTCTTCTGCTATTTCTCTTCCTGATTTTCTAAGGCTCTAATTCTACCAATACTTCCACATTTATTAAACATCACATATACTGTGAATACACAGTTGAAGACCAATACTATGTAGACAAGACCTATGCAGATTTGCATCGGCTGAGGATGTGGCTAATTGAGGCTAACTGGAATATGGAGATGCATAAAAGTAAATGTATGCAAGAATTTGCCTAAACATTAACATAACCTTATTTTTATTTGATTTGATTTGATTTAATTTTATTTGCTTTTATTTGATTTGGTTTATTCAGCCAGATTTATAAAAAGAAATTTGGTACTGCACCCATCAAATTATCATTTTATTTATCTGATACTTCAGACTGCTAGTCTTGCAAGACCCCATACCATACCTCTGCATTGTTTAAGTTTCAACACTCAGTTTATAATTCTGAACACATTGCCTTTGCAGTTAAGCTTCTTGAATTAATTAGTTTTCAGTTCTGTTAAAAACTAAAAAATTATGACAAACTGCCTGAAGCATGATGACTGGCCTCTCATTGCAATTTACAAAGAAAATTAAATAAAGTAAATAAAAGTAAATAAAAGGGTTTGGAAAATAAATATATTTTCTGTGATATAGGATGCTACTGCATCGCTGTTTTCAAGTGACACTTCAGCTGTTCATGGTGTCAAGGACAGAAATGGGAAAAAGTGTATAAACTAAAAAGGCTTTGGAAGAAGTGTAAGAATTAATGCTGTAAGGCCAGAGAGTAAACAGCATAGTTGATATAGTACATAAGGTTGATGGCATTAACTATTGATTTCTGGAGACATGGATGTAAATGCATAATGAACAACCATTAGAGTGAAGTGCTATACTTACTGGAACAAGGACTGAAACTCAGAGTCCCACCTCCTAGGTAGCTATACAGTATTTAAGTAATTATATACCCTGGGACAGCTTCAATAGGACAAAAGTAGGGACACAATATATTCCAGAATACAATATAGCTCAGTAGTCTGGACACTCTCCTGAGATGTTGAAGACCTTGGTTTAAATCTCAAATTAGAGAGTGGATTTGAGTCCAAACCTCTGTTATCCCAGGTGAATGCCCTGCCACAGGGCTGTCTATTGTAAAAAAAAGAGTGTACAACAGAAGCACCTTCTTTATACTTGTTTTTTTAAACAAGCTCCTTGCTTTTGTTAAAAAGGTCCAAAAATGAAATAAAGTATATATTTCTTTCAATTATTTTTCAAGTAAAAATATCAGTTCAAGTCAACACAGAGCTTTCTTTGTTGGATTATTTGATTTTGCAATCAAACTGAAATGATCAATGATTTTCACATTGCTTAGGAGTGAAGAAATGTTGTTAAGAAGTTAATATCCAATACTCAACTCATATAGAATCTTATGTAATAAGGAGTGTAATGGTTTTCGGTCACTTCTTCACTAGGAAGCTGTTGAAGCTCACATGAAACTGTTACATGGCTGTCTGTCTGAAGGCCAAAGAATGGATTCCAAATCTCATCCATCATTTATTTAGGCCCAAGTAAACATGTGTCATAGATAATTTTAATGTATTCCAAATGACGTCCTATCTTTGAGGATAGTTCTGCAATTAGAAACTGGAATAGTGTAAAGGAGATTCATATTATATATCATAACTTTTGGAGGCAATTAAAAACTAATTGGTTTCTTTGTTTATGTTACTTAGTAAGGATACTGGAGTTATGTTTCTTATCATTTCAGGTTTCTTGTTAAAAAAACACCCAGGGAGTTTCATTTATTAATGAATGAAAGGACGTGTTTATCTTGCTACTGCTTAGAAAGCACTGAACAAAGCACTAACATTTCCTGATTCTCTTGAAACAGCTGAAAGCAGATCAACTAATACATAAAACAGAGACTAAGTATTTGTATATGCAAGATGAGGATGAATTACTACTATTAGATCATGGGTGAAATCCATGATGTAATTAGGTGGAATAGATAGGCATTAAAAGGTGGGCATTCATTAAGAGGACCTTCAACTCTGAAAGCTATGAATAAGTTGATAAATTTATCAACAATGTTATCTGTAGAAGAATGGTTAGTATCAGGAGCCTCATGTCATACTATTCAATCAAGACAAATGTGATTTGGCAGGCTCACACATCAAGTACTTGAAGTGGTTATGTCCCATATTGATTACAGTAAAAGAAAAATGGAGGAATTACTGTTCTATTTGTATGAGGAAACCATATTATCTTGATTTTATGAAGTGGAAATAAGTTTTTTCATTATATAAATAGAGAATAACTATTTTGCCCTGTCACCGTTTGTTCCTTTTTCAATATTTAATATTTTTCAACCAAGGGTTGTAATATAATGCAGTGAAGATTCCTCTATTGGTTTCCTCCTTTGTTCTTTAGCAAGGGGTCTTATTTAGTGTGCCAGCAACAAAGGATAATTATAAGAGCTCATTTTCAATAGATTAAGACGTTTAAGATCAGATATCATAAAGTGGTTATGTTTTTTTCCCTTTTAAGTATATAAATGGGACAACAACTGACTCAGATTATCAAGCAAAACATTTTTGTGTCATAAAATGCCAGTTTGTTTCCAATAAAATTTGTAATGAGAATATGTCAGTTTTCACTAAAAAAAATCCAGGGAAGTTACTTACCTTATAAGATAACAGTGGTTAGGATGTTGTCCAGCTTGATAGGATAAATGCTTGCTCAGCCCTATTCAGACCTCAGACTTTCTCCTTTGTCACCAACTGACCTAGGTCAATCTATCCTGAAAAAATAAATATTCTGTAAAGCAGAGTCTTGAATCTTGGTTTTTCCACAATCAAAACAAATGATCTGACCTCTTGGCTATATTCAGTTTCTCTCCCCAACTGAATAATGATTTCAACATAAGCTGTATCATTCCAAGAAGAAGGGTGGGTACCATGTTGGAATGTGGGACACTCAAGTTTAAGTCAATCCTTTGCCCCTACTTTCTGGCTGAATGTTCTGACATGTATCCCATTGTAGTTGCCATACCTCAAGGCTGCAGAATTGTCAGGTTATAGTTTTGTCCCACTCACAGATCTGCCTGTCTCAGTTCATGAAGTGCCTCTGTCCTACCTTAGAGAGTTCTAAGCCAGGTTTAGAGGCTCACCAAAACTGAGTAGCATTCTCCAAATGGCACAAAGGGCTCCTAGTGAGCTTCATAACAATAATGAAGTAGGGCTTCAAGGTCTTTGACTATAAACTTCAGGGAGATTTCCATTCTACTTTGATGCTGGCTTTGCTACATGCTGGGTGTGTCTACATGAGGCACTTTATTGTGCAGTAGAACTAATTACTGTGCAGTTAACATCTGCATCTACATGTGCAGAATCTTACTGGGCAGTAATTGACTCTAATCATGAGTAAATTTGCTACCTGGAAATGCAAGTAGCAAATTTAATCTAGATTAGTAACTGTGCAGTAGCGCATGTGTAGACCCCTGACCAGGAGCAAATGTGCCAGTTTGTTTTCAACAAAATTTGTAATGAGAATATGTCAGTTTTCATGTAAAAAAATCCAGGGAAGTTACTTACCTTAGAACATAACAGTGGTGCAAATGTGCTTCTGAGAGCGGAGCTGGTAGTTGCTTCAGGGAGCTGAAGGAACAACATCTCCCAGCTGGAGAGTATAACTCCTGGCCAGAGAGTATAATTGTCTATATTTTGATAGGGCGTAATTGATTTTTTTTTTCCTATTGGTTTATGCACTCATTGCAATCCAAGCAAGAATATTTACTAGGGAAGCTTAATTCCAAGTGCCTATATCCTCCCCAGTCCCTCCATGCATGGTTACTATTAGGAGTTTGTTAACATGTTGCATCTTTGACATGTTGCATAACTATGTTCTGGAAATAAATATATAAGAAATAAATAATTATCAGGAAGAGATATGTTAGAGGATGTAATACAAGCTAACTTGATTCATATGAAAGAATATCGTAACACCAGAACTCATATAAATGTTTGGTGACTGATTTGTTGACTGTGATTGATTTCCCAATGCATTTTCTAAAATTATGGCGTGTATTTCTGTTTTTTCATGATGCACATTGCAAGAAATATGAAAACATCAAAATCTATAGCAGGAATAATTTGAATTAGATATTATGCTGAGACTACTGCAAGCGCAAAAGAGAATGGCTACAGGCTACAAACCTTTGTGCCAGGTTTAATCCTTTTTATTTTTGTAAATTCTGTATATTTAGTGTGTTAAGGAAGTCTAGCTTGGATGAATGGGTTATAAGGTGGATAGAAAACTTGCTGGATCATTGGGATCAAAAGGTGGTAATCAATGGCTTGATTTCTAGTTGGCAGTGGTCTCAAGTGCAGTGCCCCAGGGGTTGGTCCTGGGGCCTTTTTTCCAATATATTTATCAGTGATCTGGAAGATAGGATGGAGTGCACCCTCAGCAAGTTTGCAAATGACACCAAGCTGTGGGCAGTAGTAGATATACTGGAGAATAGGGCTAGGATTCAGAAAAAGCTAGACAAAATGGAGGATTGGACCAAAAGAAATATCATAAGTTTCAATAAGGACAAGTGTAAAGTCCTGCACTTGTGATGTAATTGTCCCATGCTCTGGTACAGGCTGGGGACTGATTGGCTGGGCAGCAGCTTGTCTTGGAAATTTGCTCTGTGAGTGCTGCCAGTGCAGAGGCTATCTTGTAAGCGTCATAGTAACAGGCCCTGCATGTGGCCTTTGCATGACCTATGGGCCTGTCACTCAAGGGTGACCTAGTTTCCCTGTCAGACGCATGCCCAGTGTGAGAGAGGATAACAGTGCGCTTGCCCAATTATGTTATATAATCAGACTAGAAAGTTCTGTGGAGTATACATTCTG
>NW_017729025.1:68160147-68173618 GCF_001723915.1 Gavialis gangeticus
GAGGATAACAGTGCGCATGCCCAATTATGTTATATAATCAGACTAGAAAGTTCTGTGGAGTATACATTCTGATTGGCTACCAAATTCTGATAAAAGCCTAGTGAGCCCCCTCCCAAGAAAGAAAGAAAGAGAGAGAGAAAGAGAGAGAAAGAGACCCGCGTAACTGGAGACAGAGGCTGACTCCTTCAGGGACTGTCCTCCAGTTAGGCCCTTGGGCCTATTGGCCTCTCTCCCCGCCTGGCGTTCTGTATTGTTAACTGTATTGATCTTCGGCTTCCAACCATCTTCGACCACGATTCCGGATCACCCCTACGGACTTTGACTGCAACCTCGGCGTGACTTACCTGGCTCCTGACTTCAGCAATCACCTCGGCTACCCAACTGTTCTGTGGACTGGCGACACCGACGCGTTACAGTTTTGTTTCGTTATTTGTCTTCCTTCATAAACTGTTGACCATCCCTGGGACTTACCTGACAGGCAGCTGCACCTATTCCCGGGCTCCGGCACCGGGAGTAGAAAGCAAGGGCCTGTCGGCGAACCCCGTGGGACAACAGGTCCCCCCTGTTGTGTGTTGTTAACTGTAACTGAAGACTCCGTACCTGCGCTCTGTCAAGCGTAAGTTAATAAACCTATTCAATTAAGGGACATCCAGCTTCCGTGTCACTCAGAACTCCACTGCTGCTAAACCCAGCCTGTTCGTTCGGGTTCCACCATGACACTTGGGACCCTTTCTCTGGGGAGGGAAACCCAGCACAGCTCTGCAGAAAAAGATTGGGAATTACAGTGAACAATAAGCTGAATCTGAGCCAGCAGTGTGACCTTGCTGTGAAGGGCTAACTGCATACTGGGCTGCATTAGTAGGAGTGTTGTCACCAGATTGAGGAAAGTGATTATTCCCCTCTGTTCAGCACTGGTGAGGCCACATCTGGAGTACTGTGTTCAGTTTTGGGCCCCCCACAACAGAAAGGATGTGGACAAATTGGAGCGAGTCCAGCGGAGGGCAACAAGAATGGTTAAGGAAGTGGGACACATAACTTATGAGGAGGGACTGAGGGAACTGGGTTTATTTAATCTGAAGAAAAGACAGGAGCGGGGTGTGTGTGTATGTGTGTGGCAGGGAGGTGGGGGGTGGTGAGGGATGGATTTAATAGCAGCCTTCAACTACCTGAAGGATAGTTACAAAGAGGATTCAGCTAGACTGTTTTTCATGGTGGCAGATGACAGAACAAGGAACAATAGTTTCATGTTGCAGCAGGGGAAGTTTAAGTTAGATATTAGGAAAAACCTGTCTCACTAGGAGGATAGTAAAGCACTGAAAAGTTGTGGAATCACCATCCTTGGAAGTTTTAAAGACCTAGTTAAACAAAGACTTGGCTGGGATGATCTATTGGGGATGGTCCTGCTTCGAGCAGGGGGTTGGACTAGATGACCTTCTGAGGTCCCTTTCAACCCTAATTTTCTATGAGTCTACGATTTTCAAATAGGAACATATCTGAATATATGTCATTTCAATGTGACATGAATTTATATGATTTTTTTCTTGTTCCAGGAAAATTAACAAAATCCAACAGAATCGTTATCTGTCTTGTGCCGACTTAATTAATTAAGCCTTTTATCTGCAATGTTAACAAGTAGATCTTGGAGTAGACTTTTGTCCCCAGTTGAAATGAAATCTGAATATGTCCCTACCCTTTCTTTTTTTTACTACATACTTATTAAATCAAGGTGCATTGACCATACTTCTCTGTTTGTTGCCATTATGTTTTGCCTGTTTTACTGGGTTACAACTTTAGAGTGACATCAGGAAAGTAGAGTATATTCCTCTTAAGTCTCATTTTTAAAGTTGGAGAAAGTAGACCATAAAGGGAACTGTCTCTATCACTACCCTCTGTTGAATGTTAGAGGAGGATTCTTCAAAAGGCACAAGACATAGTAGCTGAGTTCCTAACTCTCAACCGTACCTTTTAAAGGGCTGCTGATTCCATCTAGACGTTTGTAAACAACCAGAGCAACAGGAAAACTTGAATCCTTCAACCCTCCTTGTGAAAAGGGAGAGAAGGGCACAAGAAACATTACCCTTTACTAGTAGGGAAAACAATGTCCGAGGCTATTTTGTAGTAGGGTTGGAGTAATAGAGCTGTGAGACATCCTAACTTTTTCCTCACTGACAAAAATGTGCATTTTAATGGCAAGATAACTAATATACGGGAATTATCTTGCTGTAAAATCTTAGAGGAGACAATTTACCTGGGTAAAGTTAGCACTACACCTTTCACCTGTGTGTGGATGAAGGATTTTGAAAAGGGGGTGCAGATGGTATAGTGTATCATCACATATAACACAATACATATTTTTCTCCAGTAACAAAGGAACTTGGAACTTTACTAATATGCTAGGGGCATAGGGCTATATTGTTACATTTAAGACTGAAGCAAAGACAAGTATATATTTGTTGGCATGTGCATTTACTTGCTGTAGCATATGTATAAAAAAAACATGACAAATTAGGCAAAAAAAAAAATCAAAATATGTTGGTTCAGTTATGTAGTCATTAAAATCAAGTGTACATCTCTTTTAGATTCATAAACCAAAATCTAGCCTTCTTGAGCATCTTGACAATGAATTAAACACTACACTGAAAGTTATTGCCACACCTGAGTTAATGTTCATCTGAGTTAATATTTCCATAACTGAATTAATGTCTTTAGCTAGAATTAAAAACAGTTTGCAAGACAGTGAAATAGGAACTACAATACCAGAAGCAGATAGATAAATTGCAGAAGAAAGGATAGCTTGATTAGTGGAACATCAGGGCCTTTAAAAAGGAGAGAGAGTCATTAACACCTGTGGATTGAAGAGTTTAGAAGGAATCAGGTAGATTATAAGGAGCCATGAAGCCAGTTGTCTATGTCACTGCTACCTGAATAGAAATGCTACTACCACTGTCAGTAGGTTTTAAATTTTGGATGGAGCAGGTATCAAAGGCTGTGTATGCACAAGTGTGTTTTTCCCCTGCTCCTTCCTTCCCCCCTAGCCCTCTGATCCACACTTGGTTGACCTCCTGTAAGACAAGTGTCTTGTTTCCACTAGGATTTCATAGGGAGACAATTCATATATGTTAGCTATCTTGTGGTAAAAACATACCTTTCTGGCAGTAAAGACAAAGTCCCATAGGAATTTATTTTAGGAGAAAGGAGGTGGTGCTTGAACCTTTTCCCATCAAAGGGATCTTTACTTTTATAGCCCATGCTACTTAAGAGCCCTGTGGCGGTTTCATGGAAGATGTTTGGAAAACATTATTCCTTCCTACAGAACCTTGAGGAACCTGGCAGTGAATCAGGGTCTGTAATTAAAAACCATTCTAGCTGTATATCTTGTATCTTCTGCTACTGAGATATTTACAGAAAAACAATCTTTTTTTTCCTTAGGAGTCAATCTTCCAAAATTTGTGGATGTGTATACATATATGCATGTATATATGTTTGTATATGTGTGTAGATATGTGTGTATGTATGTAAGTATATACATACATACATATATATGTAAACAGAATTGTTACCAAATATTGTTTTTAAGTTTCTGAATGAGTCATTAACTGTTCTTTTATTGCAGTGTAACTTGCCTAGGATATTCTGATACCTTAGTACTCAGTAGGCATTAATACTGGAAACACAGTGAAGTCACATGGACATTTGCCTATTTCTATTCATTTTTTTAACGAAAACTGACAACTATGTCACATTTCATTGGAAAACATCAGATGGTGTCACAAGATGAAGCAAAACATCACATAATCCAGATCAAAGCAATGTTTCTCATAAAGAAACAAATGTAAGGAGACATTCCTTGGCTTTGAATATAGGAAAAATCAACTAGCATCTCTCAGGTTTGTTTCTGTAAGTAATACCTTTGTAGCAGACAAGTAGATACAGGGGTTGACATGAGAGGTGATTGCTTTGGATTAGCATTTACTTGGGGTCTTCCAATCGTAGTATGTTATCTGAGGCAAGGTGACTCCTGGAAATTATTACATACTGTGGAACATTGCCATGGTGGTGAATGCCCCCAGAAGGGCCTTGCATATGGGGAACACTTCAAGATTTTGCCCCACCTCTACAAAAATATCCATTCTATTGATTTTTCACCCTACTTAAAGATTTCAGAGTTTTCACTAAGTGACTGATTACACCTTGTTGATGGTTTTCTATTTATGTTCGTCACTTAATCTACATTCGCCTTTTTAACATAATAATGTTGGGCCAAAACCTTTATAGACTTACCCACAGAACCCAGTAAGAATATTCATGTCCAGTGTTACAGAACAATATACTCTCATGGGGAGATTTTCATAGATATAAACAGTAGTTATGGGCCTAACACACTGGTTTCTAGTGGGAGTTATGTGAATAACTGAACATTTATAACTCAGGGAGACGCTGAGCATATCAAAAGTGACTACAGGGCTCTGGGTGTGAGGGGGTCTGGGGCTCAGGTTGTGTCCTTCCAGTCAAGGGAAAGGGCCCAGGCAGGAGCAGGTCCATCCTACAGATCAACACCTGGCTGTGTAGGTGGTGTTGCCAGCAGGGCTTTGGCTTCTTCAACAATGGGATGTTCTTCCAAGAAGGAGGATTTCTGGAAACAGATGGGATCCACCTGATGAAGGAAGGGAAGAGTGTCTTTGCACACAGGCTTGCTAACTTAGTGAGAAGGGCTTTAAACTAGGTTTGCCCAGGGATGGAGACCAAAGCCCTGAGGTAAGCAGGGAAGTGGATGACCTGGAAGAAGAACAAGAAGGAGGGGGCAACAAGGGCAGTGTGCTCATACTTCCGGAGAAAACAGGGCAATAAGCTAGTTACCTCAGGTGTCTGTACACAAATGCATGCAGCCTGGGAAACAAGCAGGAAGAATTGAAAGTCCTTGCAGTCACAGAACTATGACATGATTGGAATAACACAGACTTGGTGGGATAGCTCGCATGACTGGAGCACTGTCATAGATGGGTACAAACTGTTCAGGAAGGACAGACAGGGGAGAAGAGGAGGAGGAGTTAGGCTTTATGTAAAAGGGCCTTATGATTGCTCAGAGCTCCAGCATGAAGTTGGAGCTAGGCCAGTTGAGAGTCTCAAGGGTTAGAGTAAAGAGGGGAGAGCAACAAGGGTGATGTTGTGCTGGGGATCTGCTATAGACCACCAGCCAGAAGGAAGTAGTGGAAGAGGCTTTCTTCAAACAGCTAGCAGAAGTTTCCCCATCACAGGCCCTGGTTCTTATGCGGGACTTCAATCACCCTGACATCTGCTGGGAGGGAAATACAACAGTGCATAGGCAATCCAGGAAGTTTTTGGAGAATATTGATTACAACTTCCTGGTGCAAGTACTGAAGCAGCCAACTATCGGCCATACTCTTCTTGACCTGCTGCACGTGAACAAGATAGAATTTAATAGATTTCATAGACATTAGGGCTAGAAGTGACCTCGGAAGATCATTGAGTCCAGCCCCGCGCCCAAAGGGCAGGAAGTCAGCTGGGGTCATAGGATCCCAGCAAGATAAGCATCCAATTTCCTCTTGAAGGTGTTCAATGTAGGTGCTTGAACAACCTCCGATGGCAGGCTGTTCCAGACCTTGGGGACTTGGACAGTAAATAAATTCTTCCTTATGTCCAGCCTGAAACGTTCTCGCAGTAGTTTATGACCATTTGACCTCGTCATCCCTTAGGGCACTCTGGTAAACAAATGTTCCCCCAGATCCTGGTGGTCATCCCTGATAAACTTATAGGTGGCCATCAGATCACCCCTGAGCCTGCGCTTTTCCAGGCTAAAGAGCCCCATGGCTCTTAGCCTGTTGTCATAAAGTCTGTTTTCCTGACCTCTGATCATGCGCGTGGCTCTTCTCTGGACTCTCTCAAGCTTCTCCACATCCTTTTTGAATTGTGGAGCCCAAAACTGGACGCAGTACTCCAGCTGCGGCCTCACCAAGGCCGAGTACAAGGGGAGAATGACGTTCCGGGATTTGTTTGAGAAGCATCTATGGATGCAAGCCAGTGTTTTTGTTGCTTTAGTAGCTGCAGCATCACATTGCAGGCTCATGTTCATCTTGTGGTCAATGATGACCCCCCAAGTTTCTTTCTTCCATAGTGCTAGCCAGTGTAGCACTGCCGAGCCTATAAGGATGCTGCAGGTTCTTCCTCCCAAGGTGGAGAACCTTGCATTTTTCAGTGTTAAACTCCATCAGGTTCTCGTCCGCCCGTTTGCTGAGCCTGTCCAGGTGAGAAAACATAGTAGTGGATGGAAACTTGGGCAGAAGTGATCATGAGATGATTGACTTCAGGATCCTGAGAAAAGGAGGACAGAGAGCAGCAGGGTAAGGACCCTGTACTTCAGAAAAGCAGACTTCAACTCACTCAGGGAACTCATGGGCAGGATCCCCTGGAAAGCTAGACTGAGGAGGAGAGGAGTCCAGGAGAGTTGGCTGTACTTCAAAGAAGCCTTAATGAGAGTGCAGGAACAAACCATCCTCATGCTCAGGAAAATTAGCAAGTATGGCAGAAGACCAGCTTGGCTTAGCAAAGAACTCCTCAGTAAACTAAATCACAATAAGCCAGCTTATAAGCAGTTGAAACTTGGAGAAATAACTACATTCTCCCAGGCAAGCTAAGGAAGTATGGGCTGGATGAATGGACTGTAAGGTGGATAGAAAACTGGCTGAAGCTGGGGCTCAGTGACTAGCAATCATTGGCTCAATGGCTAGTTGGCAGCCAGCATCAAATGGAGTGTCCCAGGGGTGGGTCCTGGGTCTGGTTTTGTTCAATGTCTTCATCAACAACCAGGAAGATGGCATAGAGTGCACCCTTAGCAAATTTGCAGGTGATACCAAACTGGGGTGAGTAGTAGATACACTGGGCAGTAGGGCTAGGATTCAGTGACCTAAACAAATTGAAGGATTTGGCAAAAGGAATTGCATGAGGTTCAACAAGGACAAGTACAAAGTCCTGCACTTAGGATGGAACAACCCCAAGCACCAGTAGAGGCTGGGAGCTGACTGGTTGGGCAGCAGCTCTGCAGAAAAGGACCCAGGGGTTACAGTGGACAATAAGCTGAATATGAGCCATCAGTGTGCCCTTGTTACCAAGGAGGTTAATGGCATACTGAGCTGCATTGGTAGGTGTGTTGCCAGCAGGTTAAGGGAAATGATTCTTCCCCTCTATTCAGCACTGGTGAGGCCACTTTTGGAGTTATGTCTTCAGTTTTGGGCCCCCCAATATAGAAAGAATGTGGACAAATTGGAGGGAGTCCAGCCGCTGGCAACAAATATGGTGAGGGAGCTGGGACACATGACTTATGAGGAAGACTGAGGAAAATGGGCTTATTTAGTTTAGAGAAGCGGCGACTGAGAGTGGACTTAATAGCAGCCTTCAACTACCTGAAGGTGGGGCTCAAAAGAGGATAGGACTAGACTGTTCTCGGTGGTGACAGATTGCAAAACAAGTAGCAATGGCATCAAGTTGCAGCAAGGGAAGTTTAGGTTAGATATTAGGAACATTTTTCTCACTAGGAAGGTAGTAAAACACTGGAATAGATTACCCAGAGAGGTGGTGGAAGATCCATCCTTGGAGGTTTTCAATTCCAGGCTTGACAAAGCCTTGGCTGGGATGATCTAGTTGGGGATGGCTCTGCTTTGAGCAGGGGATTGGATTAGATGACATCCTGAGGTCCCTTCCAACACTAATTTTCTATGATTTGTACCTTTGAAAATGTCCCCATTGATAACTAGTAAGAAAAATGTTATTTAGAAAGAAAACTATTCTTTCCAAACCTGTAGCAACTTCCAGAAACAACACTGTTTCCTGGTGCAGCAGTAAGTAGAAACCAACTAGAAACGGATAGGTCAAGGGTCATCAACCCCTGGCTTGGGGACTGTATCCCACCCCTAGAGCCATTGGATCTGACCTGCAGAATGGGGACTACAATAGTGTTTCATGGCAGGAAGATTCATCCATGTGATGCTGCACTGCAGGGTAGACATGCAATCAAGCCCTTCACCTATGCTGCATCAGGGAAAAATGGCAGTGTTGGCCAACTCCTAGCATCAGCCTGCCTTAGACTCAAGCTAGGCCATTCCACCTGCTGGTGGGAAACCTTGCTGATCCCTGAAATAGGTTAATCTAACTGATGGAGAAGATATAAACCAGGGTACACAATTCAGAATTCCCATGAAAACATACATGTTTATACATGTATTATTCTTTGAGCTAACACATTTACAGATTCTAAGTATTATTTTTGCCTGCACTTCACCCAATTGCAACATCCCCACACTGCAACTGCCCCACCCCTCTACTGCAACCCCCCATTGCAACAGCCCCAGCCCCCATTGCAACCCCCATATTGCAACTGGCCCCACATGGATGAATCTTCCTGCAACAGCTCCACCCCCTATTGCAGCAGCCCTCCCCATTGTAACAGCCCCAGGCCCCTAATGGCTATGCATTTTATTACATACCATTTTAATCTTTTTTCTGCATTCCTTGCCTGTCTTGTCTACTTTCAAGTAAACCAGAAAGATACATCATGATAAGATATTCAATAAAGATGTATACACTAATCAATTCCCAGCTACTTGACTCTCTGAGTGTAAACAGACATCACATTTGTCCTCAGAGAAAACCTATGCTGTCCTACTTTCAAGTCCCTCTGAAGTATGTAGGATAAAATGAGCTACCACATTTCCCTGGGACATGGTTGTGCGCATTCATAAGGTTAATGCAGCTCACTCTCCAGGACAAGCTGGCCAGGTTATGTATTTTTACTTGCCACCTATTGTCAGAGGAGGAGCAATGCAAGGTGGAAGGGCAACATGTATAAACAACTGAGCCACATCCATTTTGATTCAGGTCAAGTCCCAGAACATGCAGGCCCAGCTTAGAAAAGACATCTGTTTACACAAGGAGTGCTCAACTTCTGATGCATGGGCCAAATGCAGCCTGTGGAGCTGTGGCATTCAGTCTGCAGGGATCCCTATGGTTGTTGAAATTTGGCACCCCAGCTAATAGTGCCACCCCTCTCCACTGCCAAGTTCCTAAGCAGTGGCACCACATCCCCTTCACCCACTGCTGGACCAGAGTTGAGTCATACCCCCATTGCCCTGTGGCCAGACTGAGTCTGGGCCATGCCCTATGGGGCTGGATTGGGGCCAAGAATACCCCTTCCCCCCTGTGGGCCTGGGTTGCGCTGGGCCAAGCCCCTCTCCCACACATAACTTGATTGGAGCAGGCCATATACCTTCCCCTGTGTGGGCCCAGGTTAGGGCTGGGCCAAGCCCCCTTGTACTGTACAGCTAAATTGGGGTCAGACTTTCCTCTACCCCTTTAACATGGCTGGATGGAGCCCCACTCAACCCCCTATGGTCGCTGGATTGAGACTGAGTCAGATACGGCCTACTGACCAATGAGCTACAGCTCATCTGGCCCTCTGGGAAAAGAGGTTGGGCACCACTGATATATACCACTTAGGTAGGTCCCCCAGTCTTCCTAGGTTGTTCTTGTTACATTCCAGGTTGGGTCTGAATATCAAGCAATCCTTAGTTCTGTCAGTATTTTGCATCTACAGTTGACTTGATTGCTAAATCATGGCCAGAGTTTCTATGACCTGGTTACTTCTAAACAAAAGGTCAGCTCATTTTGTTTTGTTCCGCAGGTACTTGGGGGAAGTAGTAAACTATCCAAAAGTGAAAGATTAACAGATGACCTTTTAAAGGATAGGAATCTGTATGTAAGTGTCAGAGAACTGAGCTCAATCCAAAATAGAATACGAGAGGATTTTCTGTATATGCTTTTGGCCACTTCAATTATTTTACTTTTTTTAGTAAATGCTAACCACTTGCTGACCAATATTATATTGTTGCTGTTATATTTTCTGCTGAGTTGTTATATTAAGCTAAATTTCTGAAAAAGATTGGTTCCACTGACTTCAAGGATGCCAGAATCTGAGAGATTACTTGTGATTTTAAGTATTTGATATATTTATGAGATATCCTTTCCCTGATAGATTTCATAGCCAAATTAATAGAAATTTCTCTTCATGGAATATGAAGAATAAAGTAAAATTCTACAGAGGCTATGTACCCCAGGAATGTTTCTCCCAATGATGCACTTTTAAGTGTACTGTTACCCCTTTCTGGTATGGTGTTTTCTCTTCTGCTATGAAGGGCAAGGGGTCCTATATCACCCCTACGCCTCACAGTTGGTGCAATCTCGCCTGCTATGACTTTGATGGTAGGTATATATTTATTACAGCGGGAGAATATTCACAGAAAAAAAAAAACAAAGGCAGAAGAAAGGTGTGTCCTGACCTAATAATAATAATAATAATAAAAAAATGGGGGTACATCATCCCCTGCACCCCGTCCTCAAGCCACCTGACAGATAGGCCTGGGCAAAGCAGCAAGTATTCAATTCAGATACAGCTGAGTCAGAGGGACAGTGATTTAGTTTGGTGATTAGAGTCACTGTCCCCATTCAATTTGGCTGAATCAGATTCGGATATTCGGCCACCGAATTGACCAATTTGGTGATTCAAACTTAGACTATAATGAGGAATCACTAAAATACTTATAGCTTTGTCATTGTTTTTCAGATTTGGATGAAAACTGCAGGGATGGTAGCCCCTGCTGAGGCCATGAAGCATGCCAAGTTTCACAGAGATAGGTGCAGGAGTTTCCTTGAAAGTGCCCCTCAAACTGTTGAAAACAAAACTCGTGTTGTGTATGTGTTATGGCAGAGCAGAATGAAAACATCAGGAAAGGTAGCCTGTTCTGAGGGCATGAAGCCTGCCAGGTTTCAAGGAGATAGGTGCAGTGGCTTCTGTGAAAGTGCACTTCAAACAGTTAAAAGCAAAGCTTATGTCACTTGTGTGTATTAACTGAGTTTCTAGTTGTAGTCATGTTGGTCTAAGGAACAGGCAGGTAAGGTTGTTCGAGTGGATATAATATCTTTTATTAGAGCAACTGAATAGTTGGAGAAATATATCTTGGTGAGCTTTCAGGTTTAAAAACACTTTGTCAGGCTGAGGAAGCATCTGCAGCTGGTGTGTGCTCTTCCTGGATGGAATGAATAGTAAAGAAGCCAGAGGCTGGGCTTCAGGCAAGGAAGCCAGTCAGTGAAAATGTAAATTGAGGCATCAGGGGGTGAGAGACAGGCTGGGGTAGGAGGGAAGGAGGGGAAGAAGGGGGGTGTAGCAGGTAAAAGTGGAGAAGTACCTTGGGAGTCAGATGTCAAGCAGATTATAGTACATCAACCTTCTTGATACAAAAACTCATGGACTCAATATAGACATTGGATTTATGACACACTATAACCTGCCTGACATCTGACTCCCCAGATACTTCTCCACTTTTACCTGCTACATCCCCCTTCCCCTCTCCCTCCCAGCCTGTCTCTCACCCCCTGACATCCCATCATGGACCAGTCGAGGGTACCTCAGATCAGATCGGAGCTGCTTGCCTGTTCTCACCCTAACAACTCTACTGCAACCAGTAAGCCTCAGGCTGCTCAAAGATCCTTCAGGTCTGGGATTTCCCCAGCCATGACTGTGTGTGCTTGCATGTGGTGGCTGGAGGTTATCAGGTACCTCCTACCTGCCTTTCCCCAGGGAGGTTCATGGTCCTGGCATTTCCTGGGGCTGCCGTACAACTGGAAGTACCACCAGGCCTCTCTAACCTGGCAGGGTGCAGTTTTAGGTCATGCCCAGGACCTGGGGCCTCCTCCTTCCTCTTATTCCCAGGCCATACCTCCAAGTTTGTCCTGGCATGGGAGCTCAGCAAGATGTTCTTCCCCTGCTGGCTGGTGAGAAACTAAACTGCTGCCTCCAGCTCTGAGTGGGGCATTAAAGGGTTGTGAAAACACCTAAAGAAAGGAAATAGGTGCATAATGAGGAGGGTGGAACTCACTCCATCTGTATGTGGAGCTTGGGGAATCCTAGGAGTAGGAGGTTCACCTTCAGGAACACCAGCTGCTCCACCAAACCAGGATCCAAGCAGGTGTGGTGGGGTGTCACTACATCCCCAGGAGTGCTGGATACCCTCTCACTTGGAACACTGGTTGGTGGACAGGACAGGTGCTCTCAGGCAACCATGGCCAGATCCTGCCACATCTGGCTGTGGGTTGCCCAGTAGGCCAAGGGGTTGCATTGCAGTGGCTCCACATCCTTGGTGAGATAGGTAGCCACAAAGGCCCCCACGCTACTTGCTGGATGCTGGGGTCTGGTGCCTCTGGACCCCAACATTGAAGCTGTGCCCTTGGCTCACATTGGTAGCAGCTGTGGTGGTGGAGATAGGCTGGTGCTTGGAGTCCTGGCACAGGACAGTGGATTCCTCTCTTCCACGTCACTCTGCCTCTGCCCTTCTGCCTCCCTGACTCTATTTACCAGCACCTCTATTCAGTGAATGAGGTTTTGCTGTTGCAGATGCTCCCCTTCACCCTCAGGTTGCACGTGCCCATCAGCTCATGAACCGTACTGAACTACAATGGATCCCGCCATTTTTTGATGCCCTTCTTCAGCCGCTTCACCAGTGCTTGCATCTCTGGTGAAAGTGGCTTGCCCCAGCCAGGGACATTGATCTCCTGGAACTTCTCCATTTCATTCTCAAGCTGCTTCACTATGGGGATCACCTGGCTAAGGAGAGCATCACCAGTGCTGAGGCTCTCGGTGACCTTGAGGAATGGCTTGAAGACCACCAAGATCTGGGAGATGGTATCCCACTCATTTTTTGTTAAGGGGGCTGCTGATCCCAATGTCCCTGAGCAAAGCCATCTCATGGATGGCCTTCTGTTGCTTGACCAGCCTTTTGAGCGTCAGGTATGCGGAGTTCCACCAAGTCTCCACATCCTGCATGACTTTGTGCTGTTGGATGCTCATCTCTGCCTGTTTCTCTTGCAGCATCTTGCCCCCTTGATGCTTTGGCGGAAGTAGCCCACCACCTACCTGCATTTTGAAATGAGCTGGCTGGCTGTGGTGGTGATGGCACCATCACTGGGAGCCCTGTGCCCCTGCAAGGTGTCCCTGATTATGAGGTGGAACTTGTGTGCCATATAGTGGATGCTAACAAAATTGGCATCATGCACTGCCTTGATCATATTGGCCCCATTGTCAGTGACCATGAACCTGTGGGTGAGCTCACCCTGCCCAAAGAGCCAACCCTGCACCATGTGGTTCATGGCCACATGATCTCCCTTGCCATGTGGGACTCATACATCACCTCCACTTGAAGGAGAGCCCACCAACACACTGACTGATCTCACCAGTGTCCCATGAAGGAGAGGTAGGCATGACCAATGTGGGACCCCTGCAGGATACGCTGGGCAATCTGGTGGTTGCGTCAGAGGAGAAAGCAGACCTCTTTAACCAATTCTTCACCTCCGTTTTCTTGTGCAGGGACCGGGACTTCCCTGCTGTGATAGAAGCCGGACTCGAGGGGAT
>NW_017729025.1:68174116-68183537 GCF_001723915.1 Gavialis gangeticus
GACGCTGGTCAGGCCACAGCTGGAGTATTGTGTCCAGTTCTGTGTGCCCCATTTCAAGAGGGATGTGGACAACATGGAGAGGGTCCAGAGGAGGGCCACCCGCATGATCCGGGGACAACAGGGCAGACCCTACAGTGACAGACTGTGGGACCTGAACCTATTCAGCCTCCACAAGAGAAGGCTGAGGGGGGACCTCGTGACCATCTATAAACTCACTAGGGGGGACCAGAAGGGTTTGGGGGAGACGCTGTTTCCCCTAGCGCCCGCTGGCATAACAAGGAGTAATGGACACAAGTTGATGGAGAGGAGGTATAGATTGGACATCCGCAAAAACTACTTCACAGTTAGGGCAGCTAGGAGCTGGAACCAACTTCCAAGGGAAGTGGTGCTGGCCCCTACCCTGGGGTTCTTTAAGAAGAGGCTGGATGCCTACCTGGCTGGACTCATTTGAGTCCCGTTTCTTGTTTTGGGGTTTTGTTGTTCTCCTGCCCTGGCGGGGGGTCGGGCTAGAAGATCTACTAGGTCCCTTCCAACCCTAAATCTATGAAACTATGAACTATGAAACTATGAAACCTCCACCCCTACTGCTCCAAATGTCGGAGGTGAAGTGCAAAGCTACCTGCAGCCCTGCTTTCTACAGCTCCTCCCTCAAGTACTCCTTGAATGCCTCAGACAGGGAGGGCACCATTGTCCTGCTAAAGATGGTGTGTGCAGGCACTTGGTAGGATGGGGCCATGAGTGTCATTAGCCCCCTGAACCCTGGACACTCAAGAAAGGAGAAGGGCTGGCCATCAAGATCAAGCATCTCCCCAATGCTCTGGGTGACCTTGCTTACCTTGGGAACATGCCCCCCTTTTCCCCCCCCTTTCCCCCACTGTTCCAGGGTGGCCTACCTCTGCTTCTCGGGGACAGGGGCTTTGGAGTGAGAGGGGGAATTCTTTTTGGACATGCTCCCACTGGTGCCAGGATGAGGAGGAAAAAGGGCAGGGTGGTGCTGCCTCCTGAGATGCAGCAGCATCGTTGTGGTGGTGAAATGCTTCTCGTCTTTGTGCCAGCTGATCTGCTTTCGGCAGTGCTGGCAGGTAGCATACTTGGGGTCATCTCCCATACTATACTACCCATCTGCTTCTGGGTTGCGGGTGAGGATCCTGCCTTATCCCCCTCCTCAGCTGGCAGAGGTGCAACAACAGGAGTAGCTGAGCTACCTACCCCCACAACCTCCTCCAAGGTGCCTTCTGGAGAAGGAGACCAGCCTCTAGGGGAACTTTGAGAGGTATGGAGCTCAAATTCAGGTTTCCCCTCCTTCCCCAGAATTTCCTTGGCTATGGCATTCAGCTCCCCCACTTACAGATCAAGCTTCTCCTCTTGTGCTGGGAGGCTCACGGTTGCAACTGAAATTGGAGTGGAGAATGTCATGCTGCTGCTGGTTGTGGTTATTGGTATTACTGGTGGTGCTGAAGGTGCAGACACAGGTCCCAACTCCTTGCTCCCACTAGTAGCAGAAGACTCCTCGCTGCCAGGAAAGAGGGTGTGTCTATGTTTGGGGGGGCGGGGAATTGCAGCTCTCCCTCTTCCCCCTCTCCCTCACCTGCCATAAGACCTGGCACCTGCCTTTCCAGCACACTTCATGATGTTTGGTGTGCTGCAAAATGTGTGTTTGTCTGTGTGTAATATATATAGTATACATTGTGCTTTCCTGCACAGTGGTGACACAGTGTCAGGGAAAACATAGATTTTTTGGGGGGGGAGAGGTGGGGAGAGACAGGTTAACAAGAACAAATAAGGGAATTTTGGGAGAAAAATAAGTTGAAAGGAATGGATTACAATAAGGAATGTAGGCAAGGGTAAATAGGAAAGAATTGGATAGAACTTGGTGGCAGAAACTACCTACTACCAAGCCAGAGCCCTTCAGACACTGCTGCTGCAACAGAGAGAGAGACAGCTCACAAAAGGCACACAGATGAGTTCACTCACAGCCTTATATGTTGTTTCTACATCCCTCCCCCAGAGCATTGTGACTGGAAGGGAACACAGAGAAAGATCACAGTCACTGGCCAGCTACAGGTGTCGATATCAGAGCGGTCTTTTCACCCCCTTCTCCCTCCCCCTCTTAGTTTCTGTTTCCTGCATGTCTGCCTTCCGAATCTCCGAATCTTTTCTAAATCTTTTCTGAATTGACTCAAAAGCTTTGATTCAATTCAGAGCTTTTAATGGGTCTTTTGATTTGATTCAGATTCAGAGAATCAGGCTGAATCTCCTCTGAATCAAATCAGCTCCTGAAACTTCGCACTGCCCTACTGATAAGGTGTTTATCAAAAAAAACCAAACAAACCCAACAGTGGGGGAAAAAAACAAAAGTAAAGTCAGTCCTTACAGCTTCTCATGGCTGTAATGGAATTCAAAGCCAATTAAGTTACCTAAAGTCCATATACTACTTGTTGCTGCCTGGCTGCCACTCTTCCTGGCTAGACTCAGGTGAGCCCCTTGGCTGTCCTGGGAGCTCACCCTCTCAGCATCCTGCTGCCTCTTCTGTTTTGGGGTTCCTCCAATCCCCATTTACTTGCTCCAAGGAATTTGCTCCCAGCCTTGCTCTCAGCTGTCTCTGTCCCTCTGGGGAGTTTTCTGCTATGCCACTTTCCCCCACATCCTGCTCTCTTCCTGGCTTCTCCCCAGGGCCAGAAGTGAATTGCTCTGGGCTCCATTGGCCAATCCAAAGCTGGCACTTACGCCAGAAAGGTGTTTTCTGGTCATCCTTGCTCCCTATGGTCTGCCAGTTTTCTGGTATAAGTTCAGGGAAAAATGTTTCTTTGAGGGAAATCCCTTTCCCCGCTTTCTCTCTCTCTCATATGTACAATAACAATCCTCCTAACTTTTAAGTCCCTCTCTTAGTAGTGAAGTACCCTCTTCTCCACTCCATGACGGTAGATAGATATCTGCTATTAATAACTGTCTAATCCATTACATTATTGGTTGAAGGTTATTTTTTAGTATTTCTAGGTCAAACTTTTCCATAATGAAAAGGGGGTGGAGGATGGCTTGAGTGTGGTTCCAGGGGAAAAAATGCCTTGCAGCAACATACACCAAATGTTGAACATTTGTTCTATACATAATTAGTAGAAAAAAGAAGAAAAGTAAGTGACATTTTTTTTTCCTTGAGATTGGATTACTTACAGACTTTCTGTTTCCTAATTCCAGGGTCTTATGGTAGTTCTTTTCTCCATTACCCCACAGCTATTCATTAGTTGATGTGCCAATGTCTGTCACAATTTCTCCTCTGGGACAGCGGTGTCTTAATATTTTAGCAACAGCACAGCAATGTAATTATCTGTAAATAATTTAGCATGTATTTCATCCATGTGGAAGCTATCCAATCAGTCAAAGCAAAAAACAGATTTCCCTTTAAACTGTAAGCACTCTGCAATATGTTTTTGTCATCTTTGGATCCTTAGGACTGGTTCATTAAATATTTTCTTTTCCAAATCTTTTTTTAAGGTCATCAGAAACTATAGTAAATTAATAGGGACAAATTCAGACACCATGTAGGTAGGAGCAATCTCACAGAAGTTTCTGAAGCTGTACCTGCCAAATCAAATCCAAATTTAGACGCTGGCTGCTTTAAGATTTTTCCCTATAATCAGGATGCCTAATCTGAAACTAGTGCAACTATTACTGTAGACTTGATTGTTTATTTTCTTGGGTCCTCTCATTTCTTTTTTTGATCATGTCATCATAAAAAAATTAATTCAATGAACTCCTTTTACATTCCCAGGATTTCCATTAGCTCCTTTTATTTACATCTTGCCCCAAAATTATTTGAACTGAGAAGGAAAAGAGAAAAATATTCAAAAGCATGCAACTTCACCAGTCTAGAAATATCAGTATACTTGGGGCCTGCTTCAGCTCCTTGTAGTTAACTCTCTTTGACTTCCCAGTGATTTGAAATAGACCTATGCTCAGTATTACTACAAGCTCATTCACTCATGTTTATTGCATCCCGTCTACCATCTGCTTATTGCTTATTTAGGCTCCTGTTGCCATCAACATCCTGTTGCCATCAAAGGGATTACTTACATGCAATAGGATTATTTGTGTGTGTAAAGGTTAATATGTGTAACTGTTTGGGTAAAGCCTGAGATTTTACACTCTTCTGGGCAGAGATGTATATACAAACGGTCCTGCACACTTTGGATACTATTGTCCAGATCCTATTTTACTTAATAGACAACTTCTACTCAATGTTCATGTCTAGCTCAGGGAACTGATCCCATTTTGCCCAGAGAAGCATACAACTCTTCTGTTATTTTATTCAGCAGCCTAGTAAACCTCAAGAGGTGCATACTCTGCCACCCTACAGAATTGCCGGAGTCTTTCATTCTGGCAAGGAATTCCCTAAGTATCTCACAGAATAGATGGACCCTATTCTGTCTAGGTAAGGAGATAACTCTCCATTCTCTAAGTAGGCCCTCTCAGAACTGCCTTAGCTAACTCCTTGATGAGATCCATCTCAAATCTTAAAGATAGGAGAGGAGATGCTGTGAGAGGTATACAGTTTCTCAGAAGGGAGATATGTACCTGAACCAATGCATCGAACCTCACTGGACAAAGGTAGGCTCCCCTTTCTTTACTTTGGGTGCTTTTTCTCTTGGCTGACTTGTGGCCCAGTTTCAGTGGGAGGAGAGGAGAGTGCTCAGGTCTTCCTAGTCAATGATGTGGTGGTTAGGGATCTTGCTAGGAAGTGAGAAATGTGGACTTAAACTTCTGAGCCTGCAGGAAACCAAATCCTATATCTCCTTCCTTAGCTAATGTCTTAATCACTAGACTACTGGGCCAAACCTGGGCAGCAGTCTCTCCCTCATAAACAGTTGCTGCATGAGGCTTTCCACCACCAAGGATTTGGGGATATACAGGGTGCGTCTGCATGAGATGCTACTGTACAGTTGTCACTGTGCATTTATTTAGTACTTGTTCTAGCAAGTACTAAATAAATGTGCAGTAACTGGAATTATTGTGCAGCAGTGCTGGCAAATGTCTTTTAGATGAAGCTAGTGTGCAGTAACCTAATAATACTATGTAGTAGCAGTAGTATTAGCACTGTCCGTGTTGTGACGTGCTACTGCACAGTCTTTTTTTGGCTACAGCGCAGTTGGCATCTTGTGTAAATGTGTCCACAGGGTGCATCCAGATGAGTTGGAACACCTTGTGCCGCTGCTACTTGTTCCCAAGGAATGCCCATACCACGTGTGCTCTGGTGTACAGCAGATTACCCCTGGTGGAGTTGGAGAAGCTGGGGACAGCAACTGTGCTGGCTCCAGCAGCCTTACCAGGGGTCCTGGGGGCCTCCAGGAGCTGCAGCTTCAGTGCTCTTGCAGCAGGAAGCCTGGCTGGCAGACAGAATGTGACTCCAGCCTGCCAGGCTCCAGTTTGGGGCAGCACGCACTGCTGCCATATGCACCACCCCACATTTTTGGAGTGGGTTTTTTTTTGACCTCAGAATCTCCCAGGGTCAACTTCCCCTCTCTCTGCACTACAAAGTAGCAGCATGAGGAATGCCTGCATGTATGGTGTGTGGTGCCACAGACGTGTCTGCAATGCCACATACCACATGTCCATGCTCATCTGTACACTGCCACAGTGTTTTTTGATGAATTAATGAATACTTGGCTTTGGACTCTTTCTGAGTAGAGTCATTTAGGGCATTTATACATGTGCTCTGGGAATGCAGGGGGTGTGCTTTAATTAGACAAACTTCAAGAGTGTCATGTGTATCAGCATCCCTGTGCTGAAAAATGGAGGCAGGGGAGCTTTAACTAAATGAGCTTTAGTTAAAGCTCCTTGCCACCAGTTTTCAGTGGAGGGACACTGATACCCATGATGCCAGAGTCTGCTGATGCATGGTACCACACCCCATCAGACTTGATTAATTGTGTCTGCTCTGTTGCGTTGTAATTACAGCATGTCGGACCAGCCTTGCTGCATGTGTATAGGCATCCCGAGGGATTTTTCAGACTAAGGTTGGAATGCATAACAAAGCTGTATATCATAGTGAGATTTTGGCTGCTTCATAGGATATAATAGAGCCATATTTAATGCCTAAAAGTTGCATAGGTATCCCTTAGACATTTTAGGGATTATTTTAAAAGCAGGGTGGAATCCACTATTACCAATTCCAGTGTCTGCTATACCTTGTATTAAGAAAAGTTTCTACTAAATGTCTGCTTTAACTAGATACTGAGTTTCTTCAACACTCTTCACACATTTTAGTATTTGTCCACCAACATTCATGTTAGCATATTCTTGTTTTTACAAATCTTTGTAGAAAGCAATTATTCACACATATATGAACATTTTGGCGTACTCAGAATCTGTCTGCACAGACAATTTAGAAAACTCTTCCGAGTTTTGATATTCAAGTGATACATAGGTTAATTTCAGCAGTCCTTTGAGGATGAAATACAACCCTCTGTATGGGCTTATAAAACAATTGTGTATCATTTATATCATAAATACATGCTCATAGTAGGGTACATCCACCTTATGCCTACATTCTACAGTGGGGTGACCCACATTCTTGGAGTTCGCAGCTCACAAGAAATCAAAATGATGCAATGGTTCCACACAAATCATTCATCAATTGAGATATGAATAGCAAATGTTAAAATATTTCAGTTTGCACATGGGCATTCAGTTTGCACATGGACACGTGCACATGGGCATTCATTAAAAGTATAAGACTTTTATATATACTATTAGTACTTATATATACCATTGGTATTTATATATACTATTGGTAATTAACTATTATTGCTGTGCTTAATAGTAATCAATCATTTTAATTTGTGAATACTCATAATTACACAAGGTGCCTAGATTATGTAAGTATTGATTTTTTTTATATAGTAACAATTTACATTAAGCATCTAATGGATGTATCATGCTGCCTGGTGTGTGTACCAGGGGTAGCACATAAAGGGCCAAATCCTGAGGTTCTTAGAACATGATTTTGCAATGAACACTGGTCAGAGCCCTGCTGATTTAATGATATTCTTCCACAGAGCTGATTGAACACTGACTGAATTGACCACAGCAGAACTTCCCACAGGCAAAGAGGTTTCCTTCTGCAGATCCTAGTGCAAAAACTAGGGCCTCATCTTTTATATTAGGTATTTATTAGAGATGGCTGAATAATATGTGTGAATAATATATGAGACCATTTTTTCTGGTGAATCGTCAAATACATTATTAATGAACACACTTTGTATTATTCAATCAGCTCTTTACAAGGTCAAATAATATTATGCAAATGCATTATTCGTGATTTTTTTTCTGTCAATCATTGAATAAATTAGGTTCTTTTCATTACTTAGGCAGACTGTCATTGATTTTAAATGTACCTGAGTAAGGATTTAGTGCAACTAAATTTTGTTTAAGTACTGAGCAAGTACCTCTGGATTTGGCCTACTTAAATTATATTAAGCCATACAATTTCTTTTCAGTTACTTTGGCTGCTTAAGATGGATACATGCATTAAGCATAGAGTTTGTGATTATGCATAGACATGGCACCTGCATTCGAAATCTTGTCTAACTAGATCCCAGCTACGTAGTTGTTCAATAAAATATATCACTTTAAGAAAGTATTTCCTGTTGTATAATTTCAGGAACATCATGGCTACATCACTCTTACAATACTGTATCACCAATTCATTTAGATACAGATTCTTTCCACCAGAATTATTTCTAAAATTACTAACAGATGAAAATGTGTACCTGGATCTGGATGTACGTATCATAGATATGCAATTATCAAACAATGAATATGTTCATGGAGCATATATCTATGACTTGTTGATGAACTTGATTTGGTTGCTAGGACATATGGATATATTCAAATGGGATCTACCTGATGCCTCTTAGCATATATTTAGATTACAAAGTATCAGGGCAGAGGACATCCTTTCATGATGTGCATAAGAGTATACTGTATAGTATAATAGAGCTCTGATCCCTGACTGAGGCCTCTAAGTTCTACTGTAATAATCACTGTCATCACCTAGTATCACTGTACATCTTGAGAGATTTTAGATTTCCTTTTTACTTGGTTATAAATTCAATAATGCATATGAAACTAATCCTATTGCTAGTGTTCAAATGAAATAACAGACATACCCTAATACAGATCTGTCCATTTTCTTATCAGCTGGGGGCTTCATTGCCTGTGGGTCACAGAACTAGAGATTGCATGTCCCAGGAGCCACACCAGCATGGACCATTGTGCTCCCCAGCAGACATGTGGGCCCTCCCAACCCTCCACTGTACCAGCCATGTGGGTTCTTCCACTCCCTGCTGCACAGGTGTGCAGGTGCCACAGCCCCAGCTTCAGCTCCCAGGACACAAGCTCCTCTGCCACACTGCCCATTGTTGTGCTGCACTGGTGATCTACACCATGAGTTTCTCCAACACTGTGGGCTGTGCGATGCGGCTCTGATCTGCCCCATGGGATGAGACAGGAAACAGAAGCCAGAGGGAGCTTGATGTAGCTGAAGTCATGGAGGGAGTGGGGAAACAGCAGGCACCTGGAAATCCAGGGGGCCACAAACCAATACCTTCTGAGCCCAGTGTGGCTTATGGGTTGCCAAGTGATTAGGCATGCCCTGGGACATTACTTAGAAGACCAGCCAGGACAGAGCCTGTGCCCAGACCAAAGGCAACCCTGAGATTCCAGAGGAAACTTGGACAGAGGAAAATGTGCCCCCTGCCAAGAGAACTGGGGTTGTGAAAGACCTCAGAGAACCCACTGAGAAGAAGCCCACCCCAGAGGATGATGGCATCAATTCTGGCAGGGAGATGACTTTCCCTGAGTCTCAACAATCCCTATGCCCCTGAGAGTTAGGCACCAACTCAGAGCCTGAGGATTCAAGGAAAGAAGGGAGGCCATGCATTATGGAAGCCTTCATGTATCCAAAGGCCTTTCCCCTAGGGAGAGAGGTCACCATCACTCCATAGCAAGTGGCTGTCACATACAGGAAAAATACCTGCCATAGGCTCCCAGATGCCTATCATAGGCAGGGTTCAAGGGAAGAGCATTATTAGTTTCCTTGATGAAACCAAAAGACAGAAAAGGATTGAAAACCACAAAAGTGGTTTGTAAATTCAAAGAAGCACTGAAACTTGCTAACCTCATCACCAGAAGCAACTTTCTACAGCTCAAAACTCACTGAATGGATCCAGACCATGCCATAACAAGACATGCAAAACCTGCCAACAATATCTCCAGTTTGTAGATCTCTTCACAATACATATACATAGGAGACACCAAGCAACAACTGCACACCAGAATGAGCACACACTTAAAATCTATCAAAGACAAGAACACCCAACTAAATTTCTCCAATCTCTCAGGCCTGATACTCAAAGGAATTTAT
>NW_017729025.1:68188537-68201557 GCF_001723915.1 Gavialis gangeticus
GTTTTGCATGTCTTGTCATGGCATGGCCTGGATCCATTTGGTATGCTTTGGGCTGTAGGGGGTTGGCTTCTGGTGATGAGGATAGCGAGGTTCAGTGCTTGTTTGAATTTACAAACTACTTTTCACAGACAAACCTATAAACTGAACTTCATCATCCTCCTAGATACAGAAACTCATGGCATCAATATAGACATTGGAATTCTGACACACTACAACCTGCCGGACATCTGACTCACCAGGTACCACTCCACTTTTACTTGCTGCATCTGTCCCTTACCCCTTGACACCATTTTCATTGACTGGCTTTCTTTACTGCATTGCATGCTAGCCACTGACTTCTCTACTATCCCTGCCATCCAGGAACACACACACACAAGCTGCAGGAACTTCCTCAGCCTGACAAAGTGTTTTTCAACCTGAAAACTGGCATCCCAGGCAGTTAAGCTGAGCTAGCTTGGAGCCTTACAACCTCACTGCAACTAGCAAGCCTCAGGCCTATCAAAGTTGTGATGGGTCTGGACTTAGGGAGCCCCAGGAGTGGGAGGTTCACCTTCAGGAACATCAGCTGCTCCACCAAACCAGGACTGAAGCCCATGCAGTTGGGTTTCACTACATCACCAGCAATGCTGAACACCCTCTCACTTGGAACAATGGTTGGTGGACAGGATAGGTGTTCCTGGGGAACCATAGTCAGATCCGGCCACATCTGGCTGTAGCTTGCCCAGTAGGCCAAGGAGTCGCACAGTAGTGGCTCCACATCTTCGGTGACATAGGCAGCCACCAAGGCCTGAGTGGTACTTGGAGATGGTGGGGTCTGGTGCTTCTGGACTCCACCATGGAAACCATGCCTGTGGCCCAGACTGGCAGCGCCTGTGATGGAGGAAGAGACTAGCTGGTGGATGGAGTGCTGGAACAGAACAGTGGATCCCCCTCTTCCACATCCCCCTGCCTCTGCCCTTCTGCCTCCCTGACTCTCTTCACCAGCACCTCCGTCCACTGTTCAAGGGTTTTGCCGCCGCATATGCTGACGCTCCCCTTCACCCTTGGGTCACACATGGTGGCCAGCATGTGGACTATACTGGACTTCAAGGGATCAAGCCATTTCCTGATCCCCTCCTCTAGCCACCTCACCAGTGCTTGCACATCTGGTGGTAGTGGCTTGCCCCAGCCAGGAACATTGATCCCCTGGATATTTTCCATTTGGTTCTGAAGTTCCCTCACTACAAATATCACCTGGCTAAGGAGGGAATCGCCAGCACAGAGGCTCTTGGTGGCTTCGAGTAAGAGCTTGAGTACCACTGATGTGGAAATTCAGACAGGATTACTATTTGGCTATCAGAAGCACTTTATTTTGCATGGCCACGGGAGAAAAAGCAAGGGGCAGGTAATTCTCAACAAGAGCAAAGCACAGACTTCTTTATATACTGATAAGTCACATACAGATCTGTCCACCCCGTAACATACTCTTGGCAGTCTGACAGCGTCTCATCCTGGTGTCTTGCTGAACCAGGCGCATTTTCTCAAGCTGTTTCCTGATAAGCTTATCCTGAAGGCCGCCGTGTTGTTCCTGCTTGGCCTTCACCCACATCTCCCATCCTGTCCCGATATGTATACACTCCTTTCAGTACTTTTCCATTCCTCATCACCACCAAGGCCTGGGAGATGGTATCCCAATCAGTTTTGTTGTGGGGGGGCACTGATCCCAATCTCCCTGAACAAGGCCTTCTCATAGATGGCCTACTGTTGTTCCACCAGCCTCTTGAGCATCACATATGTGGAATTCCACCAAGCCTCCACATCCTGCATGGTTTTGTGTTGTGGGATGTTCAGCTCTGCCTGTTTGTCCCACAGCATCTTGCCCTCCTTGATGTTGTGGTGGAAGTAGCCTGTCATCTTCCTGCATTTGGAAATGAGCTTGCTGGTTGTGCTGGCACTGTCACTGGCAGCCCTGTCCCCCTCCAAGGCATCCCTGACAGTGAGTTGGAACTTTTGTGCCACACAGTGGATGCCAACAAAGTTGGCATCACAGATCACCTTGACCATATTGGCCCCATTGTCGGTGACCATGAACCCACGGGTGAGCTCGCCCTGCTCACCCTGCTCAGCCAGGGGTTCATGGCCCCCACAAATTTGGTTGCCATGTGGGACTCATCCATCACCTCCGCTTGAAGGAGAGCTCACCGATAGCCTGACTGGTCTCACCAGTGCCCTGTGAGGGAGAGGTATGCATGATATCCACCCCTGCTGCTCCAGATGTCCGAGGTGAAGTGTAAGGCCATCTGTGGACCTGCCTTGCACAGCTCCTCCCTCAAGTACTCCCTGCACGCCTCATAGACTGGGGGCACCACCATCCTCCTGAAGGTGGTGTATGCAGGCACTTGGTATAATGGGGACACCAGTGCCCTCAGCCGCCTTAACCCTGGCTGCTCAACTAAGGAGAAGGGCTGGCCATCCAGAGCAAGCATCTCCCCAGTGGTCTGACTGATCTCATTCACATTTGCAACGTGCCTCCCTTTCTGTCTTCCTTTCTCCTGCTGTTCCAGGGTGGCCTGCCTCTGCTTCACGGGGACTGTGGCTTTGGAGCGGAAGGGGGACTTCCCTTTGGGCATGCTCCCACTGGTGCCAGGCTGAGGAGGATCAAGGGCAAGGGGGTGATGTCTGCAGAGATGAATTAGCATCCCTGTGGTACTTGTGCTTTGTTCCCTTGCCCCAGCTGGTTTTGGCTCACCAGTGCAGGCAGATAGCATATGTGGGATCATCTACAAGCTCAAAATGATCCCAGACCACACCACCACCTCACTTCTGGGGTGCAGGTACATGTGCAGATGCTGCCTTTTCCCCCTCCTCAGCAGGCAGAGGCAGAGCAGTAGGAGGAGCAGACTCAGCTGAGCCACTTGCCTCCATAATTTCTACCTCAACTTCATCCGAAGTGCTTTCTGGGGAAGGAGACCTGGCTGTAGGGAAAATTTGAGGGCATGGAGCACAAACTCAGATGATTCCCCCTCCTTCCCCAGTAGTTCCCTTGCTAGGGCACTGAGATCCAGCTCCAGCTCTTCCCCTGGCACTGGAAGGCTCAGGATAGGAAATGAAATGGGGGTGGTGGAGACTGTCATGATGGTACTGCTTGTTGTCATGGTGGTAGGAGCGGTGGGCATTATGGCTAGTGCTCCTGGAGGGGATGCAGACTCAGGCAGTGACACTACTCCCCTCCCCTTGCTGCCAGTAGAAGTGGAATCCTCATGCCTGCTAGTTGTAGAAAAGAGGCTGCATCTCAGTTTGGGGTGGGGAACTTACAAGTCTCCCTCTACCCCATCTTCCACCCCTCCCTAAAGGCTTGCCATCTGCCTTTCCAGCACACTTCATATTGTGTTTCATAGTGTGTTTTGTGTGCTGGAAAATCTGTGTATTCTTCTGTAATGTAATCTGTATTTATGTAATATATGTAGATAATTGTATGTATGTATGTATGTATGTATTTATGTATTTATGCAATAAATAATACATATATGTAGTATGCATGTATGTGTTCCTGTATAAATTCTATATTATAATATGCAATATATGCTGCACAGTGAATGGAATGTACACTGTGAGAGAAAGCACAGATTTCTTTTCTGGGGGAAAAGTATCAAAACAGACTAAGAAAAACAAAAAGAGGATTTTGGGGAGGAATAAACTAAAAGGAATGAATATAATAATAAAAGGGTATTAGCAAAGCAAGAGGTATTGGATCCCACTTGCTAGTAACAGGCTAGCAAATAGCAAGTGATAGCTTTTCTCTGATGCTGCTGAGCTGCTGGAAGACACAGCTCAGTAACTGATCCCAAGGCACATCGAAAGCTGCGTTCAAACAATGCTGCTTTTTATGCTGTTTTTTTGTCCCTCCCCAGAGCACTGGGATTGGAAGGAACCACAGTCACTGGTCAGCTACAGTGTCAATATCAGAGCAGTCCTTTCCACCTCTTCCCCCTCCCTCTCCTTAGTTTCTATTTCCCTGCAAGCAAGCCCAGCTTCGAAACTCAAAACATTTAGAAACTTTCAAAATGTTTTGAGTGCCCTCCTTTTGTTTTGAGGTTGTATTGAAATCCTTCATTTCATTTAGATTTTGCTGTTTCAAGCTCAAAATGAGTCATAACAGTGTTGAAATGAAACACCCATTGAAATTTTGCACAGCCCTATTGCATTCTATACACAGAGAGTAATTATTCCATTTTGTTAAACTCTTTTGGGGCTTCAGGTGGAGTACAGATTTTGAGAACCATCTTTTAAAAATATATAGACATGCCAGTGTGATCCAAGCAAAGGCCAATAAGAATGATAAGATGTTTAAAAATAATTGAGCTATGAGGAGGATTTAAAGAATTGGCTTTGTTTAGTATACAGGAGGGAGAAAACTAAAATGGGAACATAATTTTTTTTGTATGTAAGAGGCTGTTATAAAGAGGATGAATGCTTATTGTTCTCCCTTCTTTGGGAGCAGAATAAGAAAAAAATTGCTTATATTTTTAGAAACAACAGTATAGGTTAGTGCAGTGGGACCTGGGCCAAACGGCTACAC
This sequence comes from Gavialis gangeticus, assembly GCF_001723915.1. Classification (NCBI taxonomy): domain Eukaryota; kingdom Metazoa; phylum Chordata; order Crocodylia; family Gavialidae; genus Gavialis; species Gavialis gangeticus. Next base: position 68,193,096 of record NW_017729025.1, read on the forward strand.
CAGGGTGGGTCCCAGGTACTGCACTCTCAATGGCCACACACTCCCTGTTTTCTATATCTTGTCTTTCATGACTTGATGTTACTAAAAAGGATATCAGGAGGTGTTGCCTGACTGAATGGGGTTTGTTGAGAGGGGCACAGGTCTCAGCATCTGGGCATCTTCTCTTGGGCTCTGCCTCCGCTACACTCCACCCCTTTCTATGTGGGTGTTCCAGTGATGGTCAAGACTTATCCCTGGGAAGGTCAGACACCTATCTTGACCATCACAGGAACACTTGAGTGGAAAGGAGTGGGGTGTAGGGGAGACCTGTCTTCACATGATGAGAGAAAAGGTCCTAGGTCTGGGAATAATGTGAGTTGGCTGAACCCTGTGACCCTGGTAATGGTCTGCCACCAACAATGTCTCTTCCATGTAGAAATTAATAAAAAGAAATATAGCATAAATAATCATCTCTGTCATCTACTTATGGGCCTAGCTTCAGGCTTGTAGCACGTGCATGCCTTCTCCAGCAGCTGAGGCTCTTCGGGGTTTGCCCACAGTCACAAGCCTAATTCACAGGGGGGGCCTGTAGAAGCCTAATACCTGTGGGTAGATTGGGACCATGGGTACTATGAACTCCCGTGAGGCCCTTGCAGGTACCTGGTACCCAGCATCCACAGGGTGGCCAGATTCCTGCCATGGGAACTGAGGGTCAGGCTGTTCTTCAATGGGACATCCTCAGCTCTGGTAGAGGGAAGCAGCATGGCCCAGTGCCTACACTAGTGCATCCTCCTCTTTGGGGCTGGCACTGCCCTAAAGGGAAGCTCAAGGTTGGTCTGAGTCAGCCCAGACCTCTGCATTGCCCCCACATGCCCTGCAGCTGTTGCCAGGTGCTGAAAGCCTCTGTGGGGCTCATTATTGGCTGCAGCCTCAGCCTTCTGACTCTATGCAGTGCTGGGTATGTTATCAACTTACACTTGGTCTCATTCAGGTTCCAGGTCCAAGTGAAGCCTGGCTTCCTGCTTTCAGCCCTACTTGGGGAACAGGTGCATGGGCAGCGTGTCTCCTGTTGTTTGCCTGTCCTGCCCAGGGGGACGAGCATGCAGGGAGCCATGCAGCCTGTCCATGGACTCATTGCCCACTGCTGGGACAACCCAGGATCCCACAGACTGCGGAGTGCCCTGGTGATCATTGCCCCTGTGAGTACAGGTCTGTGCCAGGTCCCTGCTATAGTTAGATATTAGGAAAAACTTTTGTAACTATAAGCAGAGTTCATCATTGGGCTAAACTTCTTAGGGAGGTAATGGGATTTCCTTTATAAAAGATTTTAAAGACATGTTAGACAAATATCTGGCAGGGATGATCTAGATATAATTATTTTGCCTCAGGACAGAATGAGCTAGATGGCCACTTGAGGTCTCTTCCAGCTTTGCATTTCTAAGTATTTTTTATGAAATAAAGTATTTTATGAATAATTTTAAGTGTTTACCCAGAATTAGTTAAGATTAATGGAAGTAGAAATTAAATGCAAGTAGAAATTAAAAGTACCTAAACGCTGCAACAAATTAACCTCTGGTATTCATTACACGATATTGAGTACAGTCTGTACTATGAAATGCAAATATTCTATTAGAAAATTACTATCTTCAATAGGCCAGATAAGTCAATCAGGAAACCTCATACTAGGAACAGAAAAATTTGAGCAAATTAGACATATACTTAAAGTTTAGCACTCAAGTTATTTTCCAGCGATGAAGTTTCTTGGAACAGCATTGTTATTCATTTAGTTATTCTTTATCAGAGGCTACAATAAAATAAAAATGTTACCATTTTTATCAGTTAGGTCACAGGTAACCATCCTCTGAGCAGTTACCATCCATGTGTACTTTCAACAACATTCAGACCCTATTCCACAACACAGGTCAATTCCAGAATTGCCTATTATTTTCTTCAGTGCCCTCCACCCCTTTATTCTACTTTATGCCTACTTTGTCCTTATCTTGGAAAGGCACTTGAAGGTGATTTTACTTCTACCTAGTGATTTATTATTTTATTATTAGTTAAGATGTGTTATACCTTTGAATTTTAATTTAATGTCTCTGGTTTGCTTTTAATGTTCCTTTATTTCACTATGCTTTGGGATTATAGAGCATCACAATGCTCCTAGGAGAATAGTTTCCTTAAATGGGTATTCAGCTTCACTCTTGCTGGCATATATTAATGTGAATAGTACCATGTTATTTAGAGTTTTCCTTGTTTAAAAAAAGTAGATACAACTGTAAATACAAAGAAACTTACTTTTCTTCCAGCCAGCTGTTTAAGGAAACATGTTTAACTGCATATGTTGAAGCTGATGAGCCAGATAATCTCTCCATGAAGGAAATGTTGTGAGTAGGGTATAGAAAGAAGCAAACTAAACATGTGGGTGAAAGAAAAGAACCCTGAATTATTTTTGTTTCATACTATATAGGTCTTTATGTTGCACTCTGTCATAATGTGGAACCCCTACTAGCAGTTTATTAAGCAATAAGGCTAAGATCTGGTCACAAGTTGTCTCTTCTCCCCAGAGTGTGGGGGGGAAGTGTCTTCAGTGAAGTGTTTTACTTTGAAATATATTTAGTTATACATGTAGGCATTGTTCTGTGTTTTGTTACAAAAGGCTGTCCCATTTCCTACAGTGCTTTTTCAAAGACCACTAGGAGAATTGTTCCATCTAGGGCTGCCTCTGAAGCACCATGCCTTCTACTCTTCTACTAAAAGCACAACCTCCACTCAGGTTTGTACTTATAGACACAATGTAGCCTATAATGACTGAATGTAGTAGTGATGTTAAATATATATTAATACATCTTTGTGTTCTATGGCAATATCCTCAGTAGGTCTGAGGATAGGGTCAGGAAGAAACACACTGGGGGCTTTATTGCAGAGCTGACTAATTAGTTCCTCAGTAAAGTGTCACCGTCTACATGTATGGCACTATTGGACTGGAGTAAACTAATCAACTCCTTCACAGGATAGTTGTGCCAGACACAAGTACTATTTTATGGTGGAGTTATTTACTGCACTGCAACACACATGTAGATGGTGACTGGGAGTACCGGGGGTATGACGGTGCTGCAGTGTGGGGGCTTCCTGCCAGCTAGGTCCACACTGTAGCACTCTAGTGCCCCAGCTAGCCCCTCTGCAGCATGTTGAGTTGGGGCAGAGCAGCTCCGGGCTGGCAGGCTGATGCCCTGGAGCTCCCTGCCAGCTGGGATTGCGCCACTCTGGCTCAATGTGTTGCAGTCCCAAGCACACATGCAAATGCTGCTCCCAGGAGCACGACACTCGGGTGTGAATTGCACTGGAGTTTGTTCAGCCATGATAATTGCATGTGTAGATGTGCTCACCGTACCATAGTTAACAACTGTAGCTCCCGTAGCTTATAACTTCCTTGTTCATTATAAGACTTTCTATTGCTGACAATCATGATACATAATGGGAATTTCCAACTATAAGTTATGCAGAATTATCCAGTACTTTCCTTAGGTGCAGTATTTCTAAGTAAATTCACATTAGATTAAAAAATCAGACAAAACAAAAAAGGACCAAAAAAAAAAAAATATTACAGACCAGTTGAATTATCTTTTTTTTTTAACCATACTCAGTGTGGTGTCTGAGTGCACAGACAAATCAATGTCTCTTTTAATTATTTCATCTAGCAGTAGCTTACTCACATATTATTAAATGTTAATATTTGTGTATGCCAATAATAGTTCCACTCCATCTTCATTTTTCCTTTCCTTTGTTGGATTTCTTGTCTTCATGTTCTCATCTTTCTTTATACATTAATGCTGGTTATAATTTGTAGTCATGCACCTCAAATTATAACTTTAAGAAAAATAAATTCAAGAAAATCCTTTGATTTGTACAACAACAGATCTGTCTGAACATGAAATTATTTATAACATTCCTTTCTTTTTCCTTCTTCCTACTTTAAATAACTTTGATTCTTTATTTGTACCCTCTGCTGTATAATCTGAGCAAATCATTTATTATCTATAGCTATTAATGTAAAGTTAGGACTGATGTGTCATGCTATATATGATAGGTAAGAAGAACCCTCAGGTAAATGCTGCTGCTTGAGGCTAATGCCTTTTAAAACCACAAAACTGTCTTAGTGAACTAAGAATTACTTAGGAAATTCTATTAGGCCATTTAACTGACAAGCAGATGAAGGCTGTCAATGATTATGATGAAAACTGCTGAAAGTCTGTCAAATCAAGGATCTGAAAGCTGTGCTATTTTATCTATTTTACCCTACATTGTATTGATTTTTAAATGTATACATATACAGAACAGGAAGCTTAAGGTAGCTCAGCCTCTGTGGAAATCATTCTTCTGTTCATTACAAACTGTCTGAGTTTAAGTTGATTAGACCTCAAAGGAAGAGTAGAGATTTTTATGGTAATTCTTTTTTCTTGAGGTTATCAAAACTGTTCAAAAGCAGTTTATCCACACAATGCACAGAGGCTGAAAAAGGTCTATTGTGAAGCAGATTAAAATGAGTGTATAGAGGACTTAATGAATTATGGTGTTAAACTTTGGTTGGTTTTTTTTCTGTTTTGTTTTGTTTTGTTTTTCTCTTTCTTTTTTCTTTCTTTCTCTCTCTCTTTTTTAACTCAGCCTATTAAATTCTCATGGGGTCACCCTGTCAGCGTCAATTCTGTGTCCTGGATTTAGTTGAATCAATCCTAATTGAAATTCTGCACAGGTCTGGTATTCTGTGGAGATTGCAGATGAATGACAGTGCAGTGGCAGGAAAGATAAATATGCTGGCAAATGAGATCCAGGCTCTCCACAGAGGATGGAATAAATTACTTTACCAATAGAGTGGAGGTAATATGCTGGAGAAAGAAAGTGAAATCGAAGCTAGTTTCATACCAGGTTTGTTAAAGGGAGGGGGAGAAAGCAGTTAAGATTTACTTAAAATACAGATTGTGGTATGTACAGCATTTGGGCCACTTTTTCATTGCTTTTGTATTGTGAATACTGATTATTGCATGCACTTTAATTCTAGTTATGCAGACAGCTTGCACAATTTGAATGCATGTAGCATTTTGTATGTAGCTCAAGGCCCAGTAGAAGCTGTGGTATAGAATATTGATTAGTAATTTGATAAATATATAAAATGGCACACTGAGTTTAAGGGGCTTCATGCAAAATGTATTTAAATGGCCCTGGCTAATTAGCATGAATAGCTGTGAGGCACTCCTAAATGGATGAGAATCGTATTTTGTAAGTCTACAGATTTTAGAGGCTTCATGACTGGATGAACAAAAGTTAAACCAAAGGAAAAGAACAAACATTAATTTTCATAGAAATTAAGGTAAATTAGATGACCTGATAGGTCTTTTTCAATTTCCTTATCGATGCAGGATTGTGCTTATAGACTATTCTTTTATGCTTCCTGCAGACTAATATTAAATGTATCAAACAATAAGGATTAAAGTATTTCCCTTAGAATTTTTGATAATCACATAGTTGAGAAAGTATGTCCTGATGTTCACCCTGAATTGTCCCCATGCTTAATTTGATCCTACAGGTAGCAATGTTCCATTGTGCTATCCTATATAATCCTTTCCTGTCTCTGAACCTGTGCCTTTCAGATATTTGAAGATAAGGTATCTTATCTCTCCCAAAGCAAACAGTGACCTAAATTATACAAATCTACCACTTCTATTATTTTCTCAAAATCTGTTGCCCCGGTTTCTTAACATTTTTATTTACTCTTGTCTAAACTTCCTCTGGTATGTGCACTTTGTGGCATTATGATGTTCAGAACTGGATACTCTAATTCAGATGCAGTCACTCCAGAATTTTAAAGAGAGTTTACCTTTGTGACATGATAACATTGTGTGCAATTTTCACTGGTCATTTTTCTTTGAGATTGAATTGAAAACTCTTGTCTAATTGGTTGTCTTTGATCACCCTTTCAGCATTTGTATCCTTACCATTGAATATCTGATCTAGATTATTTGCCTGGGGATGTTCTAGTCTGTATTTTTCCAAGTTGAAACACATTTTATTTTCTGTCCATGTTATGAAGAAAGATGAAGAATCTGTGATAATTCAGCCTGGATTTAAGTGGGCATGATCCCAGGGGTGTCACTGGAGATCTACTTACTTATTCTAGTGGTGTCTTTTGCCTAGTGACTTGAAGGCAGGTGTCTGGGTGGCAGCTCTGGCTTGAACAAAGAGCCTGTTGTGAAGGAAATAAAATATGCCTGCTGGTTAGCTAGCTAACACATGCAGACTTACGTGCCTGTGGACCAAATAGTCATCATTGTAAATTTGCTACTGCTGATCCTTATGACACTTTCATTATTTAGTATGGTCTGGGAAGAAGATAGTTAAGACAAAAAAAGTTTCCCAGGGCAATTAGGCTGCATCTTATTAGGCTCATAAACTGAACTTAGTCTAGATTTTGCTATCCTTGTGCAAACAAATTAATGTTTTACTCTGCCATTTGTCCCATTTAAGAAACAATACTGGGCTAGTCTGCCAATGATTTTAATTCTTGTATAATTCCAATCTATAACAACCATTTATTTGGGTTAGATATATTTGAAAAAGCACAGATGTGTTTTATTAAAAAAGATCTATTTTTCAAACAGAAAAAACTTCTCACCAATATTATTGACATTTCTCAAAAATGTCACAAAGTTTTTACCAAGCTTGGTGAATTCAGTTCCACTGTTTTTTTGGTTAGTAGAAATTGCATTTTCAAACTAAAATAATTTGGGAAATGAAATTATTTTAAAATTTAAATATTTCCATATATAATATGTCCATTATAAACCATGAAAACTTGAAATTTTGGGTTCAAGATAAGCTATTTTTCATTTTTTTCATTTTTAGCCAGCTCTAACTATGTAGAATTAAAGTGCAGATATTAAATATTATAAACAGTGGACATATTGGCAATAGTTGTTTTTTTTCCGTAACTCATCTTTTTAAATTGATGGCTGGATACAAAATTGTAGCCATTGTATCTGCTATCAGTTTGCAGCACCTATATGCTCAGAGGACCATGTTCATTCATTGGTATCCAGAAATAATATATCCTAAGTTGTCACACTGACATGACAAAATTACTGTGTTCTTTCTTTTTTCCTTTTGTCGCCCATCCCTAGCTAAAAATGATATTTTCCAGGCAGCCATGAAAAGTTTTGATTCCTTGAGGAGACTATACTCCTACTGGGAAGCAAAAGAATAGCAAATAACAAATGAATAACACAGTCTCAGAATTCTAGTTTGCTTTTATTTACAGGAGGGAAACATTTTAAATCTAGTAACTACTTGAAAAATGGTACTGCTTTAATTGTACTATTTCATCATGTAATAGTGCCACACACTGTACACTGACATTGTGTCTAGGTAAGTGTGACACTCCCCTGTTCTCATCATTGGGTGACCCCAGCATCTCAGAACCTCTCTCCTCTGCCCTGCTACATATCCTCAACGCTCAATACAGTCTTGTTTTTGGTGAACTACTACCCCCTAGAAAATCTCAGTTTAACCAGCACCCTGATTAGCTTTATGGTGGAAGATCTCCTGGTCTATTAGGGTGCCCTGGGATTGCAAAATAAAATTGGTCTGCAGCCCTTGAAGGATGGACTGCCTATTGTTGCCAGCTGACCTGAAATCATTCTTATCACAGGCAAGCCATAGGATAAAAGCCCAAACAGGCTTATTACATAAAACAGAAAAACAGGTCAGATTTAGAGACAGAAATAGAAAACAAAACAGAAATGTTTTGCTGCTACTTTCTAACTTGAAGAAGCTCCCTGGTATTCTCTGTGTTCCAGCAGCTAGCATTCCTAGGCTGTGTCCAGACAGGCACAGATGTGCAGTACGTGGCACTGTAGACCTGTCTGCAGCACCACACACCACACATTCAGGAGACCCTGGGGTCAAAAAAACCTATGCCAAAAGAAGTGGAGAGGCGTACGTGGCAGCAGTGTGTGCTGCCCAAAACCAGAGCCTGGCCAGCCAAAGCCACACTTCAACTGCTGTATTTTAAGTAAATCTTAACTGCTTTCTCCCCCTCCCTTTAACAAACCTGGTATGAAACTAGCTTCGATTTCACTTTCTTTCCAGGTTTCCTGTTGCAGAAGAACTGCAGCTGCAGCTGCCCGTCACCCCCAGGACTCCAGGTAAGGCTGCTGGGTGAGCACAGTTGCTGGACCCAGCCTCCCCCAACCCACCCAGGGTAACGTGCCATGCACCTGAGTGAATGTGGCATGGATGAGGACATGTAGCAGTGGCATAAGATGTGCCACTGCTACTTGTCCCTGGGGAAATGCACATTCCTGCTCATCTGGATGCAACCCTACTTTTTTTTTTTCCCAGAAGGCTCACCAGCCACCTTGACTGGGATCCCTTTCTTCTCCTAGACCAGGGGCAGATTCAGGAATGGGGGGGGGGGGGGGGGGGGGGGG
>NW_017729025.1:68201586-68203055 GCF_001723915.1 Gavialis gangeticus
GGGGGAGTGCACTGGTGCACTTACGTAGCTTTTTGATTCCTGCTCTACCAAAAATTTAAAACTAACTACTTGGTAGTGGCAGCAGCATTTCTAGTCAGCCAATACTGATGGAGTCAATTGACTTTGTGGCTCATTATACTCTACCTGATCCCTTCTAAACTCTTTCTTCCACACATGTTAATGACCCTCTCTTCTTTTTAATGGTCTTTGTAGCAGGGCACTAAGGGCCTGCTACTTGTAAAATGGAGATAAACACCCAGGTGCATGTTGCTAGGACAACTGGTTAATGAGGGAATTGGCCACACCTGCATCTGGTCAGCTGGCTGGAGGAGGCAGGGCCTTAGGCTCATATAAACCCAGGGCTGTGACCAGAGGGGGCAGTTCCCTGACAGCAGCCAAGGGGGAACAAGCTCTCTCAGATCAAGTAGAGGGGAGAGGCCTGACTGCAGGTACAGCCCTGATACTTGGGGAAGGATGGAACACCCCTGGTGTGGCTGGAGTAATGTTATAGCCAGGTGGCTAGAACTTATGTTATAGCCCAGGGGGCTATGTTTTGATTTACTGTTTGAGACCAGTGGTTTGGGACAGGCTATAAGAGGATGGAGGAGGCCTAATAGGGGGTCCATGACAGCATGGGCCCCCTACTGCCAGAGGGGTGCAACATTGGGGGTGAGCTGACCCTAAGTGCCAGAGAAAGTGCGCTGACCCCGAGCGCCCAGTGAGGCGCAGTGTGAGACGGGGCCGCAGAGTGCCCAGTGAGGCGCAGTGCAAGACCGAAGAACGTCAGTTCCATCTCGAGGCTTGGGGTGTGGTAAAGGGGTGGTTGGAGCCATGCATAGCCCATAAGGTGAGGGTGTCCTGAAACCCCCAATATTGAATGGGGCCCACAGGGGCACAGGAGCTCTGGGCCAATATACAGCCAGAAACTGTGTCCAAGAGAATGGAAAAGCAGCCTCCCTATAACGTATTATCCATCAAAGACATGGTGGGCAAGAATTGAGGGTGCCCTTTAGGAAATTGGCACGGTAAAGGGGGGCCTTAGGGGAGATCACGGTGACTGCTAAGACACCAGGCTGCCGCAGTTTTGATAATCCACCAATCAAATGATCCTTTTTTCTGCCATGCTCCTGCCTTTTAGCTGCTTCTGGTAATGAAGCTCCTTTTTCATAGCCCTGCTGACTTGGTTTTAAACTCATTCCAATTAAGTTTTATTTCTTTTTCCTTCCATCTTAAACTGAGTAATACAGACTCATCCCCTTAGAATATAAGTAAGTCTTCAATTTTATTTTTAACTGGAAAAAATATGCCTTTTATATGTGAAGATGTAACTCACCATCTAAATTCACCCCCTTTTCATAGATTTCATAGACATTAGGGCTGGAAGGGACCTCAGAAGATCGAGTCCAGCCCCCCGCCCAAAGGGCAGGAAGTCAGCTGGGGTCATAGAACCCCAGCAAGACGAGCATCCA
>NW_017729025.1:68203957-68204329 GCF_001723915.1 Gavialis gangeticus
TCCGAGATGGAATAGACTTAGCTTGTGCATTGAGGATAGCTCCCTTGAGGAGCAACCACTCTTCCTGAACTCCCATACCCCTGGGGTCGTGGTCCCTTAGGGCCTCACTGACAAGCCTCCTGAGCTTGTCAAAGTTGGCTTTCCTGAAGTCAAGGACTTTAGTGTTGCTGACTGACTTGCCAGCTTTACGGCAGATGGTGAAGATGATCAGCTCGTGGTCACTGTTACCCAGCTTCCCATCAATCACTAGGTTGCCAATTAGGTCATCCCCAGTACCCAGTACCAGGTTGAGCAGTACTTTACCGCTTGGATTTTGCTGAGTGATCCTCCAATGAGATGTCTGGGTAATTGAAGTCATCCATGACAACCATG
>NW_017729025.1:68204902-68210544 GCF_001723915.1 Gavialis gangeticus
GCCAGTCTGGCTGAGAAGAGCCTCCTCCCCAGGGGAGACAGGTCATCTCTTCCCAGCAGCTTGCTGCCTCTCTCTTGCAAAAGAGCAGGCTGTGGTCATGGAAGCAAAGCCTTCCTAATGACACCAGTGCCTCAGTCTTTGATTAGCTACCTGGATCCTTCTCTCCCTCCTCAGCCCATACCCTGAGACTGGGAGGATCGAAGAGAACATCACCTGTGCCCCCAGACCCTTTAGCCCCACTCCCAAATCCCTGTAGCACCTCATTACCTGGGTGGGAGAGCTCCGAGCCATGTCATTAGTGCCCACATGAATAAGGAGCATGGGATAGTGGTCTGTGGGCTGGAGGAGCTTAGGGATCTTCTCTGCAGTGTCTCAGATGTGAGCCCCTGGGATGCAGCAGACTTCCCAGGCTAAGGGGTTGGGGCAGCAGATGTCCCCCTCAGGATGGAGTCTCCCACAGCAAACACTTTACGCTTTGTCTTGGGGAGAGTGGGGGTGGTAGCTGCATTTGTGCCTGTGTTGCCTGCAGGAGCTGGCAACTCAGCAGGCTCTGCTGGGGCTGCAAGAGGTTCATACCTGTTGCTAAGCTCCAGCGGGGCAGGGACCTTGGTGCAGTGGGCCTTAGGGCCCTTGGCCACCTTGGTCCATGCCCCTGACTGGACAGAATGGGAGGTCCCGGAGTCCTCCTTTGTCCTGGAGGGAGACCATGGTCTACCCTCCGGCTTCTGGTGAGAAGGGCCTGGCAGTAGGAGTCTATCTCCTGCTCACAGTCCCTGATGGCGCATAGTCTCTGGACTGTGGCCTGGAGCCCCTCCAGCTGGCGAGCCAGAGACCTCAGTAGGGAGCAGACCCCACAAGGGGAGGTGGCCATGCTCCTGGGCCCCAGAGCCTGAAAAAGCCAGGGTCTTCGTCTGCCTGGAGCCCAGAACCATGGGCTCTGTCTGGGTGGTGGTCTCTGAGGTGCAAGGTGGGGGGCTGCAGAGCCTGAGGGGACCCTTGGGGTGTGGTGCATGCCCATCTACATCATGTCGCTGGTAGGCAGGCTGGGCCTCAGTCTGTCTACCCTAGATCTTAGATCTGCCCATGCCTCAGAGTCCGGGTCTCTAGCTCCCCCCACCTCTGAAAAGGCTTCTCTTTAATTCTTCATCATTATCTCTCTCATTTTATTCATTATTCTTTTCAAGAAGGACAGAAATATTTCCTCCCCCAGATAGTCACCTGTCTGACAAGTCTGTGTGTCCAGTTTCATATGCATTTGATGCCTTTTTAAATGAATTAAGCCATTCAGCTAACAGAGGAATTATCCTATTGCTAGTCAAACAGTTCAGATTATCAATAAGCAACTGATAACTTATTGGGAGCATCTACACAAGATGCTTACTATAGAGTTGCCTAATTAGCTTTGCAGTAAAGTGTCACTGTCTTCATATGTAGAGCTATTAGGCTGGAGTAAACTTATTAATTCCACCGTAAGTTAGTACTGCCTGACGCAAGTACCTTGTATACTACCCAGGGGAGCACACACACTAACAGACCCTCTCTATGCCGGAAGAAGGGTGTTTGTGCCCAAAAGCTTGTAAAGAAATGTTTTTCCAGCTATTTAGTTGGTCTAATAAAGGATATCACATCTACCCAAAGAACCTTGCCTTCCTATGTCTTTAGACCAACACAGATACAACCAACAATGCTACAGCAGAGTTATTTACTGTGCCACAATGCTTGTGTAAGATGCTGACCAAGGCTGACTGGGGAAGTTCAAAGAGAACTGCTTGCTGGCTAGCCCCACACTATAGCATGCTCTTGCCCCAGCCAACTTCTCTGCAGCACACTGAGCTGTGGTGGAGAAGCTGTGGACTGGCAGGCTGATTCCTGGGGCTCCTTGCCAGCCAGGGCTGCATCACCCGGCTCAGTGTGCTGTGGTCCCAGATGCACATGTAAATGCTAGGCCTGGGATCAATTAACTCCAGTGCAAACTGTGCCAGAGTTTATTGGGGCACATTAATTGTACCTGTAGATGCACCCATTAATTATAAGGTCACTAAATGCACAAAATGTATATCTTATACTGAACAACTTGTTGCATACAAACATATGACTGATACAAATGATCATAGGTCATTATTAGTTGTTGATGAAGACCACAATGGTAGTAAACCCAATTTGAGGTAATATCTGATTATATAGAAATATTCTCCCCCAAAATGAATCACAGCAGATTTGGTTAACCTGTGACAGTAAGTCTTATAACTCATGCATTGCCAAAGTAACTGATCACTGACAGTCCCACTCCTTACTTCATCATAGTTTGGATACAGTTATATCAGAATAAATGTGCTTATATTAGTATAGCTTACTCTTTATGCAAAAGAGACAAGCTATACTGGTTTAAGGTAACTTTATTCTGGTGTAGGTGGGGGTTATACCAGTAAAAAAAAAAAAAAGTAAAAAAAGTCACATTCCTGACAAAAATAGTCATATTGGTACAAGAATTGTGCAAGAATTGGTACAAGAATATTTCTAATATCAGAAATTGATATTGTCTGGATCCAGTTAAATTGTTTCCAGCACCAGTTCAAATACACAGTGCTGACAGCCTTTGTTACCAATGAGTAAACTTTTTTTAGATGCTGATACTGCATGTTCTTTAATTTTAAACATGTAAACTAAGCCCACTGAAGACAATGTGGTACTAGTTATCTCACTCATGCCGAAGGCAAGCTGTTGTTCAGCCTGGGGAGAGATGGAACACTTTGTATGTATCATTTTTTATTAATATATAATTTCATATTTTTACCATTGTATTCCAATGTGAATTGATTAATTTTTCATATAAATATTTTCAATGAGTTATTTTGTTACTGGTGATTAGTAATTTTTAAAAGCTACTGCAGGATTTCATGTTTTATTAGTCAACATTTGCTCTAGTCAAACTTCATAAGTCCTTTATAATTTTTTTTATATTCATAGCATTAGTATTATCTCAAAATCAACTTCTAATAATTTTATAGCTAGAATCAGGATAGAATATTAAACTGCAGAGCCTCCAAAACATGTCCTTTTAAAAAGAGCTGCATTTTATCCTGTCATTTTCCACTTAAGAAGTTTCTTTCTTTTGTTGCTATATTTCAATCTCCTGGTAAGGAAAGGACTCCTAGTTTTATCTAATCTAACCGATGGGAGATATGGGTGAGCTAATTGTAATAATTAATTTATTTGATGAAATTAGCTTTTTTTTCCTTACTTTCAAGTGCTTTGTAAAATGCCAGGGTTTTTCTATGGAGCATTTCAATAAAAATAATGTGTTTTCATCTTCCATTAAATTTCATTTTAAAATTACACTGTTTGACAAATATCTTGTCTGAAACATAATAGATCTCTGTTTAAAGACAAAAAAAATCCCAAAACAAAAAAACCCAACCCAAATACAAAATCTATCTCCAAATTAAATTAATTTGAGCTAAAATGGTGATGCTTCATAAACGTGGTTGCTTGTCTAACAATGGGCCTGGCCTTTTGACTGGACTACTCTCCCCATCCTGAAACAGTAACTTCCCTCCCCACCTTTTCTCTTAAGGGCTAAGGTGCATTATAGGAGATGTTATCCAGCCATAGTACCAAGCTTATTGAGAAGACTAGGTGGATAGGATGCCTAAATGACAACTGTTTGAAGCAGAAATGTCAGATTTCAATGAAAATATTTATCTGCAAATTATTAAACTTACTGCAGAAAGCAGATGATTTTTTTGTGAAAACTTGTGTTATTAGAAACCTGCTATTTTACCTGAAACAAAAGTTTCACCAAGGAGTAATGACCAGATTTTTTCTTATAGACTACTTATGGGTAGTAAACTGCAGCAATTCATTGGTACATTGATGTATGTTGTATATTCATATAGACATATTATATGTATTACCAGCCAGTATAGATTCACTGGGATAAATCATGCCTGACTAACATGATTTCTTCCTATGATAAGATGACAGGATTTGTGCATGGGAGAAGAGCAGTAGATGTGATGTACCTTGACTTTAGCAAGGCTTACGACACAGTCTTCCACAAGATTCTCATTAACAAGCTAAGGAAATATACTAGATGAAAGTAGTGTAACTAGCTGGATACATAACTGGTTGGAGCATTGTGCTCAACAAGTAACCATCGGTTGCTCAAAGTCTAGCTGGGAGGAGGTATGAACTGGGGTTTCCCAGGGGTCTGTCCTGAGTTCAGTATTGTTCAGCTTCTTCAAGAATGGTATGGATGATGGGATAAAATGCTTAGCAAATTTGGGAGTCCACCAAGTTGGGTGGACTTACAGACACAATGTATGGAAGGGTCAGGATCCAGAATGACCTGGATAAGCTGGAAAATGGTCCACAGTCCATGAGATAAGATTCAGCAAGGACAAATGAAAAGTCCTTTACTTGGGATAAAATAATCATTTAAAAAAATACAGACTGCGGAATGATTGGCTTATGCTGCAGTACTGCAGATATGGACTTGTGAGTTAAAGTCAGCTGAATATGACACAACAGTGTCCTCTTGCTGCAAAAAAAGGCCAACACCATACTGAGTTGTATTAACAGGTTTGTAACTTGCACAACAAGGTGAGGAATTCTTCTACTCTTTTCAGCATTGGTGAGGTCTCACCTTGAGTACTTTGTTGAGTTTTGAGTCCCACACTTTACAAAGGATGTGGACAAATTGGGATGTCCGGTGGAGAGCAACAACAATTATTAGTGTCCTGGGTGGCCAGAGTCATGAAGAAAGGCTGAAAGAGCTAGAGTTGTTTAGTTTGGAGAAGAGAGGAGTAAAGGAGGAGATTTGATACCAATTTTCAAACATGTGAAGGGCAATAGGCTTTTCTCTGTGGCTGTAGGGGAAGGAATAGGAACAATGGCCTTATACTGCAGAAGAGGAAATTTAGGCTGCAGATTAGGAGGAACTGACTATGAGGGAAGTCAAGCATTGGAACAGGGTACTTATAGAAATTGTAAAATCTCCATCCTTGGAAATTTAAAGATCAGGTTAGACAGACCCTTGGCTGGGATGGCTTAGGGATGATCCTGCTCAGAGCAGGGGGATGGTCTAGATGAACTTGTGAGGTCCCTTCCAGCTTTACTTTATGGTCCTATCATCTTATATTGTTTTCAACTTGATAGTAGAAATACATTATTTCAAAGAGAACTTGATAGTCCTTGTAATTTTTCACTTATGGAAAGGGAAATTTCCTTTATAATGATGAAGAAAAAATTGAAGATCCTTAGAGGTTTTTCAACCTGTTATATATGTCCTAATTCAATTAAATAATTTTATATTTCTGTGAATATCTTTAAGAAAAGATAATCTACCATGTACACTTTGATCTCCATCAGTAGCAAATGGAAAAAAAAAACTATCTTGCAAGGGTCTTTCATTTTCTTTACAAGTTACCCATTTTTAATACTCACTATCATAAAGCTCATTTTTTAGCTGGAAACTGTCAAGAAATCTGCTTATGCACGCATTCTGAAGCTGTTCTAGGAACTGTCAGGAGGAACTCACACAATGATAGGATACATTCTTACTTCAGAAAATTTGTATCTATAACATATTTGAGCTCTGCAGTACTATCCCTAGAAATGGAAGATCTGAGGTTGCTACTACC
>NW_017729025.1:68215544-68219273 GCF_001723915.1 Gavialis gangeticus
CCCATTGTTTTCTCCATTAAAAAGGAAAATCCACAATTTCTCCTTTTTCTTCAAAGGAGAAAAATCCATGTTTTTTGCAGCAAATGGAGGCAGAAAAAAAAGACATTGGATGGGGTTCATGAGTCCAGTGAAGGGATGTGCAGTTCTCTGATCTGAGTTCAGATGGGAAGAATAGCAGAAAGGAAAGCTTTCCCCAATACAGAGATACTACTGAAGATGTGTAACTACCTCAGAAATTTTAAATAAAGCTAGTCACCAGATATGCTGGAAGTATTTTCCCATACTTTTACTTTAGACTTAGACATAAGACAGACTGGCCCATATCAGATGGTCACTTCTGTATGTGAGTTGTGTATCACATCTTAAATTTAGAAGTATTCATCTCAATCTGAGGGTAGAAAAATCATTGTCGTTTATAAATGCTAGGTTGTGACAATGTATAGTATACAAGTTGATGGTTTCTTTATGTGCTTTTATGCTAGAAGGAGACTATAAATATGATATCATAGTTCAACTACGTATATCTGTACCTAAGGACTGACAGATACATACAAATGAAGAACAAGTGAAAGGTAAATTGTTTAGTTATTAATATATCCAGGTGCAATAGAGTCGGAAGAAATCCACAAAATCAGGATGGTGATGTTGGCACAAACAGGGACTTCCTGCAGAAGAGATGTTTGCTTTCATTGAATAGCAATGAATAGCAGGCTAGCCAAATAAGCCCTCCCTAGGCTGGTATCTCAGCCATATGGCGATAGTCTGACCAACTTGTGAACAGGCAACATGCCATCTTAGCAGATGGACATGAATACATCTAGCCAAAGATATTTTTACTCTATGTACAACAGATGTATGTGCCTATTAAGACCATCATTCCCAGCTGTGAAAGTCAAAACAGCTGTCTGCCTTGACCCTTCATTTCTAATGTTGAGCAGATATGACATTACTAACCCAGCACTGAACTTGATTGACTTTGAATGTCATAAAATATTTTCTAAAGTTAGGCTCTTATACACAGACCATGTATTTCTTTAGGAAACTATTTATTTTTCCATGTACTGAATGTCAATAGCATTTGACACAGCAGGAACAACAAAGCTAAGAGAATACTTTCTGTTCATGCTTTGTTTAATATGCCTGTAGTACACATACAGCCTGAAAAAGTTGGACTGGTGGTACAGCACATGACTAATACACTCAAATGTCTTAGAGGCAAAATAGGATGTGGGCATATGTGTCTTTCCTAATGCATGACTCTTTTTGGGTTAAACAAAGTCAAGTGCTGCAGCATATGTTTCACATTTGTTATACCAAAAACATCAAGAATATAGCTTGCAGGCCAGATAGCACTGCAAGCCAAATGATAGGGCTTTATGTGTGGGTATCAGAATGGACAATGCAAGGCACACATGGCACATACCAGACTGGCCCTGAATACTGCAAGGGGAGCAGGGACCAGTCTGGTGCACATTGAGGGCAATGTACAAAGGTGGTCCAAGGCATATGCTGCAGGCTTCTGTTGGTGCAGGTCCAGGTTACCCACTGCTGGCTGCACTTAGGCTGATCCCAGGTGCATGTTGCCAGCCACACACACGGCCAGTCCAGGGCACACGCTGGTCTGAGATGCACACAGCTGGGTGCACTTGGGTCAGGTCTGGGGTGCACACTCAGGTGCGGCACTAGGGGAAGATTTGTTGGGGCTATAGCCACCACCAAAATTTGCCTTAGCCTTAGCCAGATTTGTTGGGGCACAGCCACCCCTCCTAGTGCCACTCCTGTTCAAGCCCCCCACCTCCTCTCTGAGACCTCTGCTGCCTGCCCTGTGCAGCTGAGCTTGCCCTGCTCCTGCCTTCAAAGGCATAGTGTCCTGGTCCTGCCTACAGTGCCCAGGTCCTGCTCTTGTGTAATGCAGTTCCCCCCCCCAATTTTCTGTGCACACTACCAGCTGTAGTCAGACCTGGGTGCATGTTGTCACTGCACTTGAAGCCAATCTGGAGCACCTGTGCGCTCTGGGCTGATCCTGGGATCAACCCAGTCCCACACACTGGATGTAGCATGAAGGGCCAGTCAGCTGACCCAGCAGCACCCCTCCAACCTACAAGGCATAATGCGTTTGACACTTCTGACCTATACCAACAACTTTTCATAGCTAATTGTGATAGTGTTCAGATGATGTAATAAATGTGATGGTTCTAGAAAAATGTGAGAGGCAAGGATTTTTGTGGGTGATATGTTCTATTAGACCAACTGTATAGTTGGGAGAGACAAAGATGACCTTTTGGGTATAGCAGAGCTAAATAGCAGATAGAACAAAGACTGGTGAAAACCCCCCATGTGTAAATAAAAACAGGATATAATAGGTATCATCAAACAGCCAAGAGAAATGCAGTAACCTCAAGGTACTCTGATAAAAGAATGAGTAAGACCATTCCAGAGGGTTGTTATCACCTATGGAGTGAAAGTGTTTTGCAAATTTCCCTTGAAAACAAGAAATGTAAGTCAGAAAGGAAATGTTTTTACTGTGAAAAATGTTCTTCTACCTATTTTTAGTATCCTTTATCTTTTTTTTCTGAGATTGTCCATTCTGGAACATAGTTTTTTGTCTAGTTTCACCCATATAGATTCCATTAGGACATTCTGTGCACTGGATGATGTATACCAGGTTGTGGGATAGGCATGCATATGATCTGTGGATTCTGATGGTTCCATTGTTGTAGGGTGTTGATTTGGCAGTTGAGGTAAGTTGACTGGTTTTGCATTTATTGTTAAGACAGGGGTGGATCCCATTAGGTGCCTGTTCATCAGTGGGGAGTTTTCTTCTAATGCTGAGTTGGATGATATTAGGGGGCTAGAGACAGGAGAGTGGGAGGCAAGATATATTTTTCTCAAGGCCTGGACTTTTGTGAGTGTAGGCTGTAATTGTTTGATTAACCAAAGGTATGAAGTCAGTGGGGAGTTTCCTTCTTATGCTTATAGGAAAGTAGGGCTGAAAGTCTTAATCCAGCCTCTGCTCAAGGCAGGAACATCCCTGATTTAGTCATCCCAGCCAAGTGTCTGTCGAACCTGCTCTTGAAAATTTCCTGAGATGGAGATTCCACAACTTCTCTAGGTTGCCTGTTCTGACCTAATCACCAACCTAAATTTCTTCTGCTGTAGTTTAAGGCCAGATTTGGCCTGCGGGTCAGATCTTGCACACCCCTGCTCTGGGATAAGTAGCTCAGATCTTACTGCCTTGAAGAGGCTTTTCTCTGTGCTACTGATTTGGGGTGGTTGATTGCTGCCAGAGTGTTTGCCTAGTGCCTGGTGTGTGTTTTGGTTTTTTTTCCTCAACACTGCTGATTACTTTCCTTTCTTCCTTCCTCCCTCTCTCTCTCTCTTTCTTTTATTTCCCCTTTTGGAGTGACTGAGTGACAGGGCTTTCTCAGGTAGGTTTAGTTTAGGTAATTGAGGAATGCAGC
Organism: Gavialis gangeticus; assembly: GCF_001723915.1. Taxonomy (NCBI): domain Eukaryota; kingdom Metazoa; phylum Chordata; order Crocodylia; family Gavialidae; genus Gavialis; species Gavialis gangeticus. The sequence continues at coordinate 68,219,006 of NW_017729025.1, forward strand.
TAGGCTAACCAGCCTTATTTAGGGACAGCTCTTAGCAAACCTTGGAAGCTGGAAACAGAGGGTAAGAAATGGAGAAGGAGTTTTCCTAGGGAGTTTGCTAGGAAAGGGAGCCAGGAAGCAGGAGACTGTGTGTGGGCAAAGGCCCTGGTGTTGGTGTTTGGCCTGCAGGTTCTTGCGGTATATCTTTTTTTTCCCATTTCCCTCCTTTTTTTTTTTTTTTTATCATGACAGCATAGGTGTGTTCCAGGGAGCAAAGGAGTCACAAATA
>NW_017729025.1:68219310-68221033 GCF_001723915.1 Gavialis gangeticus
CTTTTCCCTCTTTTTTTTTTTTTTATCATGACAGCATAGGTGTGTTCCAGGGAGCAAAGGAGTCACAAATAGAGTCTAGGTCAGCTGTTGTGACCTGCATGGGATGTACTATGTTTGTGTTCCTCCCAGAGGGCCAGAAGCAATTCATCTGCACCAAGTGTAAGCTGGTGTCTGCCCTGGAGGAGAAGACTCACAGATTAGAAGCATGGGTATCCATGCTGCATTGCATCTGGGACAAGCAAGACTACTTGGACAAGCATTATGAGAGGCTGGCACTGGAAAGGCCAAAGGGCAATGAGGAGAAGTGTCTTACTGTGACTACTTAACAAAGGTGAGCCTCCAGAACTGAAGAGGAGCAGACTGAAGTCAGCAACTGCTTTCAAGCACTCTATGGTGAATCACTGAGGAAAAGACAGAGGAGAGGACATCTCTGACATGAGTCAGAGGACGCAGCAGGAAGTGCAAGGCCCTAAAGACAGGGATCCAGGATCACTGCATCAAGAAGGAAGAGAAGAATAGTGGTGGTTGGCAACTCTCTCTGCAAGGAACAAAGGCACCAATTTGGCACCCAGGTTTGGGGGTCTGAGACGTCTACTGCCTGCCTGGGGCCTGAATTCAGTATGTTACAGAGAATCTGCCAAAGCTCATCCATTCTTCAAACCACTACCCCTTCCTGCTTGTCCATGTATGCACCAGTGATACTTCTAGGAATGACACTGACTAGATCAGTGATGATTATGGGTACTTATACATGTGCTCCAGGTGGGGGTGAAGGGGAGAGGGGAAAGGGAAGGAGAAAGCACTTTAATTAGAGCAGCTCTCAGGAGCCACTCTAATTAAAATGCCTGCAGCATTTTGTATATTCAGTGTTCTGCATTTCAAAATGGTGGCAGGGGCACTTTAACTAAACCTTGTTTGATGAGCTTTAGTTAAAGCACTCCTGCCACCACTTTGAAATGTGGGATGCTGAATACATGAGACACTGCATCATGCAGGAGTGTTCTGATTTAGAATACTCCTGTAGACTCAATTAATTGAGTCTTCTACACATACTTGGATGTGTTCTGATTAGAACGCATTGGAGAAATGCCCTATGAGGATTTTGGCAGGTGGATTAAGGAGCTTGAAGCACATGTGGTATTCTCATCAATCCTTCCTGTGGAAGACAAGGGTCCAGACAGAGATCATTATATTCTGGAAATTAAAACAGCTGAGACAGTGGTGTTGACATGAAGACTTCAGGTTCTTTGGCAATGAGTTGAAGTTCTTGGGAGGAGGGCTGCTATTAAGAGATGCAATCCATCTGATAAGAATGGGGAAGAGCATCTTTGGGTGTTGTCTGGTCAACCTAGTCATAGAATCATAGAAGTAGGGTCGGAAGGACCTTGTAGATCTTCAAGTCCGACCCCCCACCTGGGCGGGAGAAAAAACTGGACTCAAATGAGTCCAGCCAGGTAGGCATCAAGCCTCTTCTTAAAGATCCCCAGGGTAGGAGCCAGCACCACTTCCCTAGGAAGTTGGTTCCAGCTCCTAGCTGCCCTAACTGTGAAGCAGTTCTTGCGGATGTCTAATTTAAACCTACTCTCCAATAATTTGTGTCCATTATTCCTTGCCATGCCAGGGAGTGCTAGGGGGAACAGTGTCTCCCCCAAACCCTTCTGGTCCCCCCTAGTGAGTTTATAGACAGTCACCAGGTCCCCCCTCAGCCTTCTCTTGTGAAGGC
>NW_017729025.1:68226033-68228949 GCF_001723915.1 Gavialis gangeticus
CTCCATGCTCTCTAGAAGGGAGTTTCCCATTCTATAAGTGTGCTGCTGGTTTCTACTGCCTAAGTGCAGCACCCTGCACTTGTCAGTATTGAAACACATCCTGTTTATGTTAGCCCACTCCTGTAACCCATCCAGATCTTTCTGCAATCTTTCCCTCCCTACTAGCGTGCTCACTTCACCCCAAATTTTGGTATCATCAGCGAATTTAAACAGTTTGATTTCACCCCGTCGTCCAAATTGCTGATGAAGAAATTGAACAGTTAGGAGAGCTTTAAACTGGGTTCCATGGGGATGGTGATCAAAATTCTTCAGCAACAAAGCATGAGGTCTAGAGGTGAAGGGCCTTGAGAAAGCAACTCGACTCTGGAAAAGGACCAGATTGCTACAGGACTTCAACACGTGGCACAAAAGGGAAGCAAGGAGGTCCAAAATACGAAATATGTCCAATGCATGTATACAAATGTGAGAAGTATGGGGAATAAACAAAATGAGCTGGAAGTTGTAACCTGTGAAAAGAACTATGGTATGATAGGCATCACTGAGACCTGGTGGGACAGCTCCTATGACTGGAATATGAACATTAAGGGTTATGCTGTTTTGGAAGGACAGGTTTAGGAGAAAAGGTGGGGGTGTTGCCTTGTATATGAAAAATGCATGCATTTGTTCCCAGGTTCAGGAGAAAGAAGACAGCAAAGCAGAATGCATTTGGGTGAAGATGAAAGGTGAAAGATGCAACACCAATATAATAGTGGGGATTTATTGTAGGCAACCTAATCAGGAAGAGGAGGTGGATGAGGCACTCATCAAGCAGATGACAAAACTATCCAAAAGTGATGGGATGGGAGACTTCAATTTTCCAGACAGCTACTGAAACAACAATGCAGCCAAACATAAAATGTCAAGCCAGTTCCTAGCTTGTATGGAGAACAACTTTCTGTTCCAGAAAGTGGAGTATACAACTATGGGATCATCCATCTTGGATCTTGTCCTGATAAAACAGGGAAGAACTGGTGAAGGATGTGAAGGTAATAAGAGAGTGATCACAATATGATAGATTTCCAAAGGCTGGAACAGGGAAACCACAAAGTCACCAAAATTAGGACACTATATTTAAAAAAGTTGGATTTCATCCTACTCAAGGAGCTAACAGGCATGGTGTTATGGGAAGACAGACTGAAGGATAAAGGCACCCAGGAGGGCTGGGAGATTCTAACAGGCACAGTATTGGAAGGCCCACAGGAAACTGACCTGGCATGGTGGAAGCATGAGAAGAATGGCAAGAGACCAATGTGGCTGCACAAGGAGCTTGTAAAATGCTCCCAAAGATAAAAGAATTCATACAGACAATGAAAGAATGGGCAGATGACCAAGGACATGTACCAGGAAATAGCAAGAATCCACAGGGACAAAATTGGGAAGGAAAAGATAAAGAGGTGAGCTGCACCTAGCAAAGGAGTTTAAGGACAACAAGAAGAGGTTCCATAAGTATGTTGGCTAGAAAAGAAGGATTAAGGAAGCTGTGGGTCCTCTGTGAACAAGCCAAAAGGAATTTCTAACTAAAGATATAAAGAAGGCAGAGACACTCAACAGCAACCTTGCCTCATTTGTCACAAAAAATTAAGCTGCCAAACACCTCATAGGGACTATATGGATAAGGAAGGGGGCAAACTGATGGTGGAGATAACAAAAGATGGTCAAAGAGCTTCTGCAGACACTGAAGGAATTAAAGTCATCAGGGACGGGGGAGCTTCATCCTAAGGCCCTGAAGGAACTAGCAGAGGACAGATCTCAGAGCACTTGACAGTGATCTTCTTGAAGTTGTGGGAGATGGGCCAGGTACCAGAGGATTGTAAAAGGGCCAAAATAGTGCCCCTCTTTATAAAAGGCAAGGAGGAGGACCCAGTGAACTACAGACCACTGAGTCTCACCTCAGTAATTGGGAAGTTACTGGAGCATATCCCAAAGAAGGCTATTTGCAAGCATCTAGAGGAGGAAAGGCTAATCACAAACAAGTAGCATGAAATTATGAAAAAAAAAATCATGTCAAGCAAACCTGATCTTCTTTGATAAAGTAAAGGGTAGATGAAGGGAATGCTGTGTATATTGTATATCTGCATTTCACCAAGGCTTTTGACATGCCCCCTCATAAACAAATTGGAGAAATGTGGGCTAGATAAAACTACTATAAAGTAGGTAGATAACTGGCTCACTAGCCACAAGCAAAGGGTAATTAATAATGGGTCGATGTCAGAATGGCAGGAAGTTTCAAGTGGAGTCCCACAGGGGTCTGTCCTTAGCCCGGTGTTGTTCAATGTGTTTTATTAATTATTTGGATGCTGACATAGACAGCATTTTGAGAGAGTCTGTGAATGACATGAAACTGGAAAGGATTGTAAATACACTGGAGGATGCAAGTTCAATTCAGAAGGATCTTGACAGATTGGAAAGGAGTACAGGGGTACAAGAAAGCTCGTCTATCAAAAGGTATCACCCATAAAAATCCTTGCTTCTTGCATTTTTCCTAGACCATCATGGTTATAACATCATGCCAATAATAAACAGATATTTTCCTTTATGAGCATGTAAATTCAAATATAAATGAGAAATTTAAGTAGGGTCACTGGCAGATACAGATGTGGGGAAAAGATACACCAAAAAACCCAGCACTTTACTTTCAACTTGGCACGCCCCTGCACCAAGCACAGCACATGCCCAGAAGAATCACTTTATCTGGCTAGCCCAGTGTTTGTATAGCTCGTGTGTTTCAGTGGGGTTTTTTCGTGCTTTTATCTAATAGCTGATTAAATCATGTTCATGATAGACAATGTGATTGAATCAACTACTAGATAAAAGTGCCAAAAAGCTCTGGAAGTGTGCAAGCTATGCAGATGCTGGAGAGCTCGGTCAAACTGATGG
>NW_017729025.1:68229424-68230838 GCF_001723915.1 Gavialis gangeticus
GTAAAGGTCATGCCCTTTCCATAGGAAGGCAACCACCCCCCCCCAGTGTACCTTTAATTTAAAATTCCTCAAATCCCAGTGCATGATTATCTCAGATGCATGTCCTGCCATGGCAAACATCTAAGATTTGACATCGAAGAGTGAGTGATTATTGGTATCAGGGATAAAATTCTTCAGATTCCATAGTGCAGCTGGGGACTGGGGAGTCAACTGCCCGTGCCATGCCCCCTTAAATGGTACATAGACAGCTGGGCTAAGTAAAGAGAGTCAAAAAGCTTGAGGCTGAATTGACACAGGTTAGTTTAAACTGCATAGATTGAACTAATAAACAAGTGAACAGATATTCATTTTGGTTTGGCATTGCCAGTATTGATCTAATGCTTTGTTAAGCCTGTCTGCCCTTTGTTGTGGTCTCCAAGATAAAGTACATCTGTATATCCCAGTAGAATTTCTTGCATTGCCACCACTTTTTCAGGCTCCAGGCCATGATGATTTAACATGAACTTGTGTTCCAATTTTCCTGAATTCCACTGAAGGTTATTATTTTTTATGATTAAAAAACACTGCACAGTGCCAATCAGGACCTGAACCTGGTTTCAAAGCATTTCTGAAGACCCCTGTTAGGTGCTTGTAATCCTGTTTGGCTTCACTGCTGAGCCCACAGTAGACCTCCCTGGCCTTCCCTGTAAGCACTAGGCTCGGGCATTATAGCTTAATGGCCTCATTCCACACATTTAACTTAGCTGCCATTTTAAGTTGTTCATGCCAGTCATTCCTTTCTTGTTGCTTCCTACTACAGGTTGCGGGATTGGATTTGGCTGTGAGACCAACGTGGGGTGTGGTCTTTTCCTCTCTATCTGGGGGTACTCCTCCCTGGTACTCATCTCCCCTGATCAAATGCTCACAAAATAAACAAATACAATCTATACACTCATTCAGAAGTTTGGTCACAGGGCATCAATCCTCATTTGCCTTACTTATCAGATAACCCCCTTCAGAATTCAGCTGCTACCACCAGTGTGTGCCAACCCTGCATCCCAAGAAACTGGCAAAAGAAGGGGGAGTTCCCACTTTTATATAGAACATCATAGGCATTAGAGTAACAAGCCAACAGGCTAATGGGAGGGAACAGGTAAAAGATAAACATCAATATTGTGGTAACATATACTCTGTACCTTAATTCCCTCCCCCCACTCCACACACCTCTGGAGATGTTCCCAAATAAGCCTTTAGTTCCTAGAGTGCTCAAACAGCAGCCTGAAGCTGTCCCTAGGTCTTTATCACAAAGGCTTCTTCAATTCTGTGATGTCAGCAGAGCAGTAGGTCTGGAGCATGTGAAAGAATACCTGAATAACTTTCTTGTAAGCATTTTGCACTTTGACATGCCTAATGGGAACCTGCTGCTTGCTAGAGA
>NW_017729025.1:68230877-68235121 GCF_001723915.1 Gavialis gangeticus
CAAGAGAGAACGAATATTGCATATCAGCTAAAGGCAAGTTAATTGTGCCCATTTTTAAGCCACTTGTCTGTCCTTATACCACATTTGCTGATCTACACAATGTCTCTTAGAGAATCAAATACTTCCTGTTTAATCATTATAAGTCAAGTCTATAATACTAGTTTTGAATGGGTAGCTGCTGGTGCAAAGATTAGGTGGCCAAGGTGTAGGCCATGTGATGTAAAGTAGACCATAATTATCTTAGATTAGGTACTCCAGATGTGTGCATTCTGTGGTTTGGTTTTGAATCTATTTTGCCCTTACTGTCCATTTAATTTTCTACTATGCTGAACAGATATGTTAATTTCGCACTCATGCTGAATGTAAGGTCATGGTGTCTCACTTTCGTCTATTCTTGATTGCTTATCACTGTTTCAGAATGCCATCTCTATTTGCTACATGTATCTGAAAAATAGTCTTCAGCAAGTCCCTCTGCAAGAATTGTTTGTGGTTTTTTTTCTTTTTTTCCCCTCAACAGCTGCTCAGTAATTTCACATGACATAATGTAAATGCATTCATGAAGTAAAGTGAGACCCTCTAAGCTACTGTTGGCTGTGCTCATGGAGATGTTCGCTAGTCTGTTGAACACATTCTGCACTTTATTATCTTTTCTAACAGCCGGAATGCAAACACAAGACCATGCAGAAGACTTAAGAAGCATTTTGTCTGTCTCTCTCTCTTTCTCTCACACATAATGGTCCTGTTCATTTTAATGGAAGGCATGTGGCTAAATCCACTGCACAGCTTTGAAAATTGCAAGAGATGATTTGCAAAGAATCCATTTATATTCTAACCTGATAGATTGCTCCTCCCTGGCCATTAGCATCAGTAGGCAGTCAGTAAGATAATGAAATAAATGTACAGATGCAGATCTCAGATTTAATTAAAGGAATCGTTTCCATAAAATATCCTGCAAAAGCCTTTGAGTTATTATGTTCATTTTGTTACATGAGAAAGAAAACCAATAATTTAGGACTTTTTGTTTACATAGTTTATAAAATGAAAGGCGAGAGAGAATGCCAGATGGACCATTTGGCTGGAAGTTCTAACAAAAATGGAAACAGAAGATGGCAATAATCAGGGAAATATTATTACAGCAGTTAAATTTGCAGCACAAGCTTGATTTAAGAATTGTGACAGTTCACAGGCATTCGAAATCATTAGAATTCTAATTTTGTGTTGAAAGTACAAAGCTTACTTCTTCTCTAGACTTGGTACACCAGAGGTTAGGACTCTGTGTGTGTGCTTGCAAAGTGCTTAAAGAATTTTCAGTATTAAAAGTTATGAGACAAATACAATATAGTGTTATTTTTAATCACATATATTATTAAGAATATACTTCACACTGGTAAATAGTGTTGTTTACATCAAGTGGGAATGTCTATGTGTGAATTAATGTGCTTTAGTTAATGTGCATTAAATCTAGTACTTCCATTGTGAGGTACGATGAAAATGCACACTAGCCTCTCTTAATGCACATTAACTAAAAAGCACAGTTTTAAAGTGACAGTCAGTGGGCCTTAGCCTATTTTAATGCACATTAACTAAGTACCACTTTTTAAATGACACTTTAATGTGCATTAAAGCAATACATGTAGACATGGCTAACTACCAATAGTCTCCCATTGTACTACATATTCTAGAAATACACTGATAGGGAGAATCATCCCAGAGAGCTTTCCATTTAAGTAGGTAAGACACAAAAAACCAGGAGTATGGATTATAAGGGTTGTTTCCCCAGAGAGAAAATGGGGATGCAGCACTCTGTGCATAACTACAAGCATTGCAATCTCTTGTAATCAGGCACATTGTACAACAGGAGTTTTACAAACAGCTTAAGCACTAGGGATGGTGGTGGGGTGCTGAAAGCTTTAGATCTACAGAGGTACCAGATACTTAAGGTCTTCCTTTAGTCACCTGAATCCAAAATTATGATTCTCAAAAAACCTGCTTAGTTGATATCTAACCCTGGGGATCTCAAAATCTCTAATTGCCTTGATATTTGCCAGTAAAGTTCCCTGGCTACTAAAAGATCTACTTCTAGGTAAGTCTACAAGCCCTTTAGCCTTGACAGTGCTGAGAAACTGTGGTTATATCTATCTTATATGTCAGCCTCATTAAGATTCTCCAGCTAGGTGGCATACCTCTGCGCATCCCACCTGGATGGTTTGAGCATATCTAAGTGATTAGGCTGTAAAAAAACAATTACAAACCCCCCACAAAAAACAGCTGCCAGAGGAGATACTATTACCCTTGTTTTATCAAATACAGAAGACCTAAGTTCAGTTCCTTTCTCTACCTGGCGGGATTAAATGCACTTCTACTTCAACTTCCAATGAGAGTGTTGTAACCATCAAGTTTTAGTTATTTTTATGGTGCTGGTGGGAATTCTCAGTCTCTGTTGCTAAACCTGTTCCATTTTACATGGATACAATTGATAATATTTTGTAGGTAAGAGAGGAGACAAAAGCATAACCATAGGCCTAGTAGTTAGGGGAGGATGGGTAAGTAGAGTTTCAGTCTCTGGCCTAATGACTACTTCAATCTTTTACCCAATGACTGTTAAAACATGGACACATTCACTGGGGCAGGGGGTCTCCTCACAAGGCAAGGCTAAGAGTCTGTTTCTTTCTCTCTCATGCGATTTAAGAAAAGTAGAAGAGAAGGTAACAAAATAACACACTTAAACCTGATTTCTACAGTCTCAGGAAACCAATAGTTTAGGGCTAATGGGAAGATAATCTAAGGATAAAGGAGTGTAGGAGAGTAGGTAGGTTTTAAAAGATACTATATGAAAAGCACAATGACAAATTACTGTGATACAGAAAAAGAGAGCCTGGTCAGGGACCAGTATGGCTGCACAAGGAGTTCTTTAAATGCCTGAGAATCAAAAAGGATTAGAAAGAATGACGCAAGTTTAAGGATGAATCTGCATGCAGGGGCATGTAGGGATAAATCAAAAAGACTAAGGAAGAAAATGAATTGTAGCTAGCAATGGAAATAAAGGGCAGAAAGAAAAGGCTTTAAAAAGAAGTTAGACATATATGGCAAACAAAGGAACATACAGACTCATTATTTAACAAGTAAGGAGAGTATATAATAAATTCAAGAGGGCCATTACAAAAAAAAAAAAGATTAATTGTGACTAGGCATTTAATAAATTGACTTGTAACAAGGAAAAATACCAGAATACGAAAAGAACAGGTTAAAGAATATTTAAATAAGTTAGAAGTATTCAAGTTGATGAGGCTTGATGAAATTTACCCTAGAGTACTTTAGAAGCTAGCTGAAGCAATCTATAAACTGTTAATGATTATCCTTGTGAACTCATGGAAGATGGGGGACCTGTCAGAGGACTGGGGAAGGGCAAACATAATATCTACTTTTTTTAAAAGGGAAGAAAAAGAGGTCTCAGGATTAATAGACCAGCCAACCTAGCTTTGACACTCTAAATGAACTAGCACAAATTATTAGTTGATTTATAAAGACCTGGAGAAACATCGAGGATCCTAAGAAACAAGCAATGTTGACAAGAAACAAGTTGTACTAAACCATCTCCTCCAACAGGCCTATCTTAACTTTAACAAGGCTTTTGACAGTGGCCTGCATGATATGCTTACAGGTCAACTAGAGAAGTACTGTTTAAGAGGAAATCATGACATGCTGGGTGCACAGCTGATTGCCAAACCTCACTCATAAAGTAGTTATCAGTGGTTCAAACTGGGATGGCATTTTAAGTGAAGTCTGAGGTGGGTCTGCCCTGAGCTCTGCGCTGTTAAATATTTTCATTAATGAATTGGATAATATGTTATTTAGCACACTTTATAAAATGTGTGGGTGATACCAAGTTGAGAGGGGTTGCAACAAAATCGAAATGAAAACTATCTTGACAAATTGGAGAGATGATCAGAAACCAACAGGATGCAATTTAGTTATAATAAGTCCAATGTAATATACTTGGGAAGGGGAAATTCAAAGCACAAATGCAAAATGGGGAATAATTAGCTGGGCAATAGCACAAAAGGATCTGTGTCTTGTTATAGTAGATCCAGTGGCAGATTTACAGTTAGTGGGGCCCTGTGATCCAAGCAGGGTGTGGGGCCCCACCTCCCACCCCACAGCTTGTCTGCAGGGGAATTATGTGGCACCCCAGCCACGGCATAGGGGTGGTGGCTGATATTTCTGGCCGGAATGGCTGAAGAAGT
>NW_017729025.1:68240121-68258292 GCF_001723915.1 Gavialis gangeticus
CCACCCCACAGCTTGTCTGCAGGGGAATTATGTGGCACCCCAGCCACGGCATAGGGGTGGTGGCTGATATTTCTGGCCGGAATGGCTGAAGAAGTCTATAACCTGCTGGGCGGGAGGGAGGGCCACAAACAAAACATGGAAGACTCTTTAGCCAGGGGCCAAGCCCCCGCTCTCTGGCAGTGTCAGCAGTGTTGGTGGCAGGGCCCCCTGGCTGTGGGGGTCCCGTGCCACTGCACCGTTTGTTTCATGGTAAATCCGTCACTAAGACCACAAACTGAATCCATGTCAACATATGATATTGTTTTAAAAAAGACTAATAATATTTTCAACTGTTTTAACAGTAGCATAGTAAACACCACACAGGAGGTAATTTTGCTATTTTACTAATCCTTTAGGAGGCCTCAGTAAGAACACTATGTCCAGTTTTTTGAGGCATACTTTCAGAAAGGTAGATAACTTGGAGAAAAGCAATAATAATCATAAGAGGCTTAGAAAATGTGAGGACCTGTGAGGAATTTAAGGAACTGGGTTTTGTTTAGAGAAGACTAAAGAGGAAACATGATAACCCCTCTGTTAGAGGCTGTCTTAGAGAGGAAAATGATCAGTTGTATGTGCCCACTGAAATTGAGATAATAACTAATAAAATTAATTTGAAGTAAAGATTTAGACTGGATATTAGGAAGAAGCATTCTAACTGTAAGGGTTATTGAAGAACTGGAAAAGTTCTCTCTTACTGGAGGTTTGCAAAAACAGGCTTGAAAAACTTCTATCAGAGATAGTTTAGTTATACTTCCTGCTGCTTCACTGCAGGAGGATGGATCAGATAATCTTTTCAGGTGTCTTTGAACACACTACTTTGATAATTCTATGTGTTTTGAGAATCTCCCTCTTGATTGTATAGGTCACCAAAGCCCAGAGTGGAATACAGAACCCTGTATCAAGCACATAGGCTCCCAGTTAGGTCCTTTAGAATGGGACCAATATATACTGAGATGGGAACAATCTAAAAGTAGTATGTTCAGCAAGCAACTGGTTAGATCTAACTGATAGGAAATATTGGGGATTGTGACTCCAATATTTAGGCTCTCAGCTTAGTCCCAGGAGCAGAGGTTTAGGCACTCAGAGAACTTTAATTCAAAAAATGTAATTGTCTACATCCTCTAGGCACATCTAGAATTAGTTTGCAGCTGACTGGGTTTTTTGAGGGTCTAAATTTTCAACTAATTTTACCCCAAACCTACTTATGAATCTGGGCTTTTTGAGGATCTAAATCTTCAACTAATTTCAATGCAAACTCTCTTGTGGATCTGGGCTTTAGTCCCTGACAGACTGACTGATTTCAGTGGGAATTAGGTGCCTTTAAAAATCTGATCTGGAGTGATTACTGAATATCACACACACAAAAATTCTTTTCAACATACCTGCCTTGGTACTTCTATGGCCATATTCATTATATGCCTCACAAATTTTACTTATGTTTAGAACTCATGAGGTAAGGGCTGGTAATATGGTCATTTTATAGATAGGGCTTGAGATAAAGAGAAGTTAGACAATAACACAAAAAAAATGAGGAAGAACATGAACTGCATTCTTTGGAGAGAAAGACGAAAGTTTAAACCATGACACTTCTTATCTTAGCAGGTCATGCCTTAGAATTTAAGGGAAGAATATGGTATGTCACTATGCGATAGTACAGTTACAATGATCTTATATATATTTGTTTACACCTTAATGGATTCACTTCCATGAATATAACACAATAAAAGTGCCCCACAAAATAAAAGTGGGTACTTACACTACAGAAGAGAATCTCAAATGATTATGTAATTTAAGCCTTTAGAACAGGTAAATTAGTAATAGTAACTACTTACTTTTTTCTCACTTAGCCTTATGTACTCATCAATTCATTATTGAAGCACACTGGGAAGGGAGCAGGGAAAAACTTGTACTGCTGCTGATAATTCATAGGGAACTGTGGGATATTAATATATACAGAGATCAATATATAGAGATAATATCAGGAGGAATGAAGGTCCAGCTTTTCTTAATGGCTTTTGTGAGTTCTATTCAAGTTAACAGCTCTGAGGATGGGAAGGGGACAGATTGTTACCAAGGTCCAAATATGGGATGTAGGTTTTCACACAGATCTAAAATGAAGAATCCAAAAAAACCCAGTAGGGGTGTATTAGGGCAGAGGTGCATTTGCACCCCCCCCCTTTGATTTCTGGTCCACCCAAATGTTTAAAATAAACAGTTTAGCAGTGGCAGCAGCCTTTTTATTCAGGCAGCTGCAAGGGAGTCAGTTGACATCATGGCTCATTATAATCTACATGATTCCTTCTAAACTTTTCATTCAGAAGATGTTTTGAATGGTTTTTAATGGCTCCGTTAATCAAACAGTGTGTCCTTCTGCAATTCTGGTGTCTGATGGCTGCTTCTGGAAATGTAGCTCCTATTTCATAGCCCTGAAGACCGTTTTTGACTCTAATGGGAAGCATTAACACAGGTGTGGAAATAGACTGGTATCCTTCCATCTGCAAGAGATGGTGGATATTGCAGCCTATGGCAGAAATGGTTTGCAGTGTCTCATGAGACTGAATAGTCCAATCTGGGATTTGTATGATCTGCGAAAGTGGTTGCAAATGTACGTTTCATGATTGGGTGGTTTAGGAGCTGCTTGCTTCCTGCATACTTTTTGCTCTTCAAGTTGTTGGAGCCAATTCCTGTCATGGACTTTAATGCCCTGGTGGAGATGGTGACACCACTTGTTTTGATCACTTGCCAAGGTTGCCCATTGGTCAGGATCAATTCCAAATGCCTTCATATCTCACTTGCATGTGTCTTTGTAGCAAAGCTTGGGATGTCCTGTTCTTGTTCCCTCCAAGAGTCCCCCATATAGCATGTCTGTGGCTATACATCCATCTTCCTATCTGCTTAGATAGCTTAGCCAGTGCAGTCATCTCTGTTTGAGTAGTGGTGTCAGATTTGTTAAATTTGCCCTTTGAAGAACCTCTGTATTGATAACTTTATCTTGCCTTTTGATCTTGAGTATGCAGTGTAAACAGCGCACGTAGTTTTTTACCCTTTTCTCTTGATGTGCATCAGTTGTCCATGTTTCCTCACCATACATGAAAGTGATGAGTATGCAAGCTTTGTACATGAGTATTTTGGTCTTGATGGTAAGTTTTGAGTTGTTCCATGCTCCTTTAGTTAGTCTGCTGAAGGTGGTGGCTGCCTTTTCTATGTGAACATTAACTTCTTCATCCAGTGAGGGGGTGGTGGTCACTGTGGAGCCTAGGTAGCTGAACTTTTGGACTACTTCTAGCTGGTTCTCATTAAGAGAGATTGATGGATTCTGTGGAACTCCCTGGCCTAGCACAACTGTTTTCTTTATGCAGAGAGCAACATGCCTGGCAAGCTCTTGAGAGACGATCCATAAGTTCTTGTAGTAGGTCTTTGTCATGGGCTATAAGGACATCATCATCAGTGAATAGAAGCTCCCTGATAAACACCTTTCTAAGTTTAGTCTTTGCCGTAAGTCATGACAAGTTGAAGAATTTCCCCATCCCATGTTGTGTGAAGGGACTCTCCGCGTTCCATGTCTCTAAATGCTCAGTTCAGGAGTACTGAGAAGAAGATTCCAAAGAGTGTAGGGGAAAGAATGCATCTTTGCTTCACTCTGCTTTTCATTGTGAAGCTATTTGAAGTGGACCCATCAAACTGAACAGTTGCTTTCATGTTGTCATGGAAGGAAGGTATAAGACTTAACAGTATTGGTGAGCATCCTATTTTTTCTAGAATTGCAAAGGACCTGCTCTGTTGATTGTGTACAATGCTTTGGTTAGATCCATGAAGGCAATGTACAATGGTCAGTTTTGCTCTCTGCACTTTTCTTGAAGTTGCAGCATGGAAAATATCACGTCTATGGTTGCCGGGTTTTTTATTGTAGCTGTGTTGGTCAAAGGACATAGGCAGGCATGGTTCTTTGAGTGGATGTGATATCTTTTATTAAACCAACTGAGTAATTGGAAAAAAGTTCTTAGCAAGCTTTCAGATGTAGTCACCCTTCTTCAGGCATAGGGAGTCTCTGCTGTTCTGAGACTCCAAGAAATGAGAGGATGTATTGTGAGAGGATGTATTGTAAATATAAATAGGTAGAAAGGAGAAACAAAAGGTAAAGCAGGACTTTGCACATGTCCTTGTTGAACTTCATGAGATTCCTTTTGGCCCAATCCTCCAATTTGTCTAGGTCACTCTGAATCCTAGCACTACCCTCTGGTGCATCTACTACTCCCCACAGCTTGGTATCACCTGCAAACTCACTAACGATGCACTGTATGCCATCTTCCAGGCTGTTGATGAAGACATTGAAAAAAACCAGCCCCAGGACTGACCCCTGGGGCACTCCAGTTGATACTGGCTGCCAACTAGACATAAAGCCATTGATTACTAGTCTGAGTCTGATGTTCCAGCCAGTTTTCTATCCACCTTACAGGCCATTCATCCAGCTTGTATTTCCTTAGCTTGTCTGGAAGAATGTTGTGGGAGACCATATCAAAAGCCTTCCTAGAATCAAGGTACACCACATCCACCAGTCTTCCTGCATCCACAGAGCCAGTCATCTCATCACAGAAAGCAATCAGGTTGGTCAGGCATGACTTGCCCTTGGTGAATCCATGCTGACTGTTTCTAATCACCACCTTCTCACCTAAGTGCTTAGACAAGGATTCCTTAAGGATCTGCTCCATGATTTTTCCAGGGACTGAGCTGAGGCTGACTGGTTTGTAGTTCCCTGGATCTTCCTTTTTCATAGACTTCATAGACATTAGGGGCTGGAAGGGACCTTGCAAGATCACTGAGATCCAGCCCCCTGCCATAGGCAGGAAGTCTGATGGGGTCAAATGATCCCAGAAAGATAAGCATTCAAACATTTTTTTTTAATGAGTCCAGAGTAGGTGCTTGCACCACCTCTGGGAGGAGTCTGTTCCAGACCCTGGACACTCAGACTATAAAGAAGTTTTTCCTTATGTCTAGGCTAAATTGGCCTTCCAGAAGTTGGTGGCAGTTGCACCTTGTTATCACTTGGAGAGCCCTGGTGAACAACTGTTCTCCCAGATCCTGGTGCACACCCCTTATACACTGGTAGGCTGCCACCAAGTACCTCCTGAGCCTTCACTTCTCCCGAAGAGTCCCATGTCCCTCAGCCTCTCCTCATAAGGCTTTTTCTCTTGGCCTTTGATCATGTGGGTGGCTGTCCTTTGGACACTCTCAAGCTTGTTCACATCCCTCCTGAAGTGGCGGACCTGAAACTGGACACAGTACTACAGCTGTGGCCTCGCTAAGACTGAGTAAAGCAGGAGGATGATGCCCCTGGTTTTGCTTGATATGCATCAGTGGGTGCATGCCAGAGTTTGGTTTGCTTTGCTGGATACAGCACCACATGGGTGGCTCATATTCATCTTGTGGTCAATCAAGACCCCCAGTCTCTGTCAGTTGTGGTGCTAGTGAGCATAGCACTGCCGAGTCTAATAAGTATGATGCTGTTTTTTCCTCCCAAGGTGGAGCACCCTCCACTTGTATACATTGAATGCCATCAGGTTTTGGTCTGCCCACCTTGCAAGCCTGTCCAGGTCAGCCTGTATCCCCAGCCTGTCCTCCAGTGTGACTGCCTTCCCCCATAGTTTAGTGTCATCCACAAACTTTGCCAGTCTGCATCTGATGCCCAAATCCATATGAAGATATTGAAGAGTACTGATCTGAGTACAGTGGACACCACTGGTTGCCTTGTGCCATATTGATTTGCTCCTGTCATCTGATACTTTTTGAATCTGACCCCAGAACCAGTGCCCCAGCCATTGGACCATGAGATGGTTGGGGGCCACAGTTCCCCAGCCTAACCATGAGGACATCATGGGAGCCCAAGTCAAAGTCTTTCTTGAAATCCAGATATATGACATCCCTTGTTCTGGCAATGTGTCACCTGGCCATAGAAGGAAATGAGGTTGCTCAGGCAAGACCTTCAAATAATGAAGCCATGTTGGCTGGCACTCAGAAGGTTGCCTTCCATTAGCCTGTTGCTGATGGAACCTTTGATTTTTCCCCAGGATCTTTCCAGGGATGGATGTCAGACTGATTGGCTTGTAATTCCCTGAATACTCCTTCCTTCCTTTCTTGAAGATTGAGACCATGTTGGCTCTTTTCCAGTCTTCTGGTACATCTCCCAAGTGCCACAAGTTCTCAAATATCTTTGCTATAGGGTCTGCTATAGTGTCCACCAGATCCTTCAAGACTCTTGGGTACATTCCATCCAGGCCCATAGATATATGGATGTTGAACCTCTTGAGGTGTTCCTTCACTTGATCTATGTCAATTGGGGGCCCATCTCCCACACCTTTGGGCAGGGTAAGCCCCTTGGGCAGGTAGAAGACTGATGCAAAGTAATCATTTAGGAGATTGGCCTTTTCCTGAGCATCAGATGTCAGGTGCCCCATTTGATTTAGCAGGGGTCCAATGTTATTTTGTTCTTTCTCCAACTTGGCACATATCTGTGCTGGGTTCCCCTCCCCAGAGAAAGGGTCCCAAGTGTCATGGTGGAACCCAAACGAACAGGCTGGGTCTAGCGGCGGTGGAGTTCTGAGCGACACGGAAGCTGGATGTTCCTTAATAGAATGGATTTATTAACTTACGCTTGGTAAAGCGCAGGTACGGAGTCTTCAGTTACAGTTAACAATATCAACACACAACAGGGGGACCTGTTGTCCCACGGGGTTCGCCGACAGGCCCTTGCTTTCTACTCCCAGTGCTGGAGCCTGGGAACAGGTGCAGCTGCCTGTCAGGTAAGTCCCAGGGATGGTCAACAGTTTATGAAGGAGAAACAAATAACAAAACAGAACTGTAATGTGTCGGTGTCGCCAGTCCACAGAACAGTTTGGGTAGCCGAGGTGATTGCCGAGGTCAGAAGCCAGGTAAGTCATGCCGAGGTTGCAGTCAAAGTCCGTAGGGGTGATCCGGAATCATGGTCGAAGATGGATGCAAAGGTAGGTCGGAAGCCGAAGATCAATACAGTTAGCAATACAGAACGCCAGGCAGGGAGAGAGACCAATAGGCCCAAGGGCCTAACTGGAGGACAGTCCCTGAGAAAGTCAGCCTCTGTCTCCAGTTACGCGGGTCTCTCTCTCTGTGGGAGGGGGCTCGCTAACCTTTTATCAGAATTTGGTAGCCAATCAGAATGTATACTCCACAAAACTTTCTAGTCTGATTATATAACATAATTGGGCATGCGCACTGTTATCCTCTCTCACACTGGGCATGCGTCTGACAAGGAAACTAGGTCACCCTTGAGTGACAGGCCCATAGGTCATGCAAAGGCCACGTGCAGGGCCTGTTACTATGGTGCTTACAAGATAGCCTCTGCACTGGCAGCACTCACAGAGCAAAATTTCCAAGACAATCTGAAGAAGGAATTTTTGTTGTCTTGGATTCCCATGGATAGCCTGAGTTCGGTTTCTGCCTTGGCTCTTCTGGTCTGCTCTCTACACTTGTGGGCTAGTGCTGTATAGTCCTCCTTGGTGATGATTCCCATTTTTCATCTGGTGTATGCTTCTCTTTTTAGTTTCAGGAGGTCCAAAATTTCCCTGTTGAGCCAAGGGGGTTTCCCAGCCCACTGACTGCCTTTCCTGTGGAACAGAATGGATTTTCCTTGTGGTTCGAGGAAATAACCATTCCTCATGGACTCCTCTTTCTGAGGGGCCATAGTCTCTTAGTCCCTGATTGACCAGTCTCCTGAGTTTGTGGAAGTCACCCTTCACAAAGTTGAGGATTTCTGTTTTACTGAGAGATTTGCCTGCCCTACATTGGACAGAGAAAGTGATCAGTTCATGGTTGCTGTTACCAAGTTTCCCCTCAATCCTCAGATCACTCATCAGATCATCTCCTTTGGCCAGAACCAGATCCAACAGTGCCTCTCCCCTAGTCAGCCCATAGACTTCTTGCATTAGGTAGAGCTCATCAATACAAGCGAGGAAGCTCCAGCTGTTCCATTTGGTTGGGAGGTCTGTAATAGACTCCTACAATTATATCCCCTTCCCCATGCTTTCCCTATATTTTAAGCCAGAGGGTCTCAAGATGCCCTCCGTGGTTGCTAAACTTGGTTTGAAGGGAAGTGTACTGCTCCTTCACATAGAGAACTACATTCCAACCCCTCTTCCCAACATGGTCTCTCCTGTACAAGGGATAGCCTTCTATACCTATGGACCAGTCCTAGGTGGAGTCTTACCAGGTCTCCGTTATCCAGACAAGATCATAATCTTTGTCACTCAGGAGAAGAGCCAGTTCCTTTTGCTTGTTTCCCAGCCTCCTGGCATTTGTGTACAGGCAGCTTAGCCTGCCATGGAAAGCCCTGGGCTTCCCTGCATTCTGGGACATGACTTTCCTTGGGCTATCAAAGGTTCCCTTGGGTTACCTAATCTGTTAATACTATGGTTGATGTGACCTGGGCTTGAACTGTTAGTTGACCACTCATCCCCCAGCAATCCTAGTTTAAAGCCCTGTCAAGTAGGTCAGCCATTCTGGCCAAGAAGAGCTTCTTCTCTTTGAGGGTGAGGTGGAGGCCATCTTTTCCCAACAAGTCACTGCCTCTCTCTCTGAATTGCGGATCATGGTCGAAGAAGCCAAGCTGCTCATGATGGCACCATCGTGGGAGTCTTCTGTTAACCTCTTTGATGCACGAAGATATGGTAGTACGCTTTCTTTCCCACACTTGAGAATTTCCACTGGAATGCCACTTTTCCAGGAGCCTTGCCCCTTGATAATGAATCAATGGTCTTGCTTAACTCTTCTACAGTGGGCTCCACTTCTAACTCTAGCATGACCTGTAGAGTTGGTATTTAGTACAGTGATTTGCTGGTGATGTGTTTTTCTTGTGAATATAGCTCTGAGTAGTGTTCAACCCAATGAAACATCTGCTTTTTTCTATCTGTAATGGCTTCACTGCTACATGACTTGAGGGGGCAACCTTATTGACAGTAGGGCCTAGAGCTTTCTTCAGGCCATTGCACATGACTTTTAGGCTTCCTGTGTCTGATGCTGTCTGTATCTCATCACAAAGCCTAGTCCAGTACTGATTTGCACAGCGTCTGGTTGCTTTTTGTACCTCATCTTATGCCTGTCAAAATCTTGCTTTGGTGTTGTCAGTTGGCTTCTTATTGTGTTCCAGATAGGCTGTGTTCTTGCTGTTGATGAGAGGTAATATTTGTTCTGCACTTTCCTGAAACAAATCCATACTGGTGTGGAAATAACATTTAGTGAATTCATTGGGTGCATCATCAAGATTCTCAAGAAGGTTAGATTTTGTTTTAGGAATCTGAAAAAGAGATGTACAGTTTATTCTAATGACAGAACTAATTAAACAACATCTTTTGATCTTTTTCCTATTTTGCTATGTTTTTATACATAATATATGAAAAAGCAAATTAATGCACATTCCAATAGAGTTTTTTTCTTTTGTTTTGCTTGTAAACTGAATAATATTGCCTTAGGCCGCTAGAATATTAGTAAAGCTTTTAGTTTCTTTTTACTAAAGAAAAATGTGTGTTGTGTTATGTGCAATGATGCATCACACCATCTGCAACCCCCTTTTCCAAATCCTAGATCCACCCATGAAAAATAGTGTAGCTAACCTAAAATATTGTGACATTCTTTTCTTTAATTGTTCAATAACTCTTTTAATAACTTAAGAATTATGATCCTTTACATATGATGTACATAATAATTAACAGCGAAAGTAATACCAGCTTAGGTGGAGCATTGTAAACTAGGGGACTAAAAGGAGTATGTCCCCTAATGTAAGGGACATTTAAGAGAAATTTGACAAATACTCTTTTCGCTGGGGCAGATGGGGTGGAACACTGTGTTAAATGCTTAGGTAGCATTCCCATATTTATATAGAATAAAGTCTTAGACAATTTAAATATAACTACCTTACCAGATGACCCTACAATTGTTTATAAAGCTTCCATATTGTTTTTATGTACAGAAGATGTAGAGAATATCAAATAAATGTAGCGTTGTTTCTTATTTGTTTATTATTTTCTTGCATTTTTGGTCCTTACCATATTGATCCATGCTGGTCTACAATGTGACAGTAGTATGCTTTCCTCTGTTAAGACACTGAGACAAATACACTTGAAAATAATATGGGGGTTCACACTACTTGAATTACTTCAGAATTCAGATTAGCAGCCACATGAAAGGGATTTGTTCTTCAGATCACAGAGTTACTAATCCAAATCAAGCTTATAATCACATCCCTGCTGGCCAGTATAGTGACTTCAACATCCTGCTTATATGTAAATTATGTAGAACTCAGCTGGGAGGGGGAGTCCAGACTTGTTCCCTGCTTCTCTGAACTGCTTATCCAGTTTACATTTAACAGTCTTTGAATAAAAATCAGATACAATCCTGAGAGGAAATGTTCATGTCAAAAAGAGTGTTGCTTACAACTCCTGAATGGGGACTTTGCTATATCTTAGTTTTGGATTTCAGTGCCTGTAGTTTACTTAAATCTTGGCTTGGTTACCTAAGCTGTTCTTCAGATTTAGCCCTAGATGACTAAACATAGGTACACATTGTCTAACTCTTAGACTATTATTGCCCATAGTGGAATCCATATCCCTGCACTAGGTGCACCTAACCTGTCTATGCAGAGCACGGGGAGAGTTAGGTACCTCCAAGGGGGACCCAGAACTGCCTACCCACTGAGTAAGCCTTAAAGTCTTCACAACTCCATATGTAGCTGCCTAGAGCTAACAACTAGGGAAAGATGAGAGGGGATTTAAATGCTCATTTTGTAGGCATTCCTCTTGGGGCTGCACAGAGGCATTCAGGATCCGCAGCCTGCAATTTCTTCTGAAGGTAGGTGCCTATGCTCTTCCTTCAAAGAACCAAGCAGAGTCTCATTGTTTTCTTCTATAACATGGTCATTAGAGGATGGGATGGTGCAGTTCTCCCCAGCCAGCTCTACCAGAATAGTCCATACAGTGATGATTAGGCACTTTCCTAGGGAGTGAGACACATACACCCCCTCTTGCACAGAAGAAATTGAATCTGTTTCTCTCATAACAACAACAACAACAACAAGGAAAATCAAGATCAAGTGAGCTTTTGCCCTTCTGCTCCACGGGAGGTTTCTGTCCTCCCTGAGCTCACCTAAGGATACCTGCATTACAGTTTGACAGGTGTACCACCCCAGTCAAACTCCCCACCTGACGCTGTCCCCAGAGCAGGTTGTGCCCAGCATGCACCGGGCACTTGGAGCAAGAAACGAGAGCCCCTCGCACTACCAGGAGTAACTAGGAATAACAGCCACAAGTTGATTGAGAGTAGGTTCAGGCTAGCCATCAGGAAACACTACTTCACAGTCAGGGCAGCCAGGATCTGGAACCAATTTCCAAGGGACGTGGTGCTCGCTCCTACCCTGGGGGTCTTCAAAAGGAGGCTAGATAATCACTTAGCCGGGGTTGTTTGACCACAGCACTCTTTCCTGCCCATGGCAGGGGGTTGGACTTGATGATCTGCTCAGGTCCCTTCCGACCCTACCAACTATGAAACTATGAACAACAACAACAATAATAATATTTATTAACGTTATTATTCCTAATAATGTATTATATTGAAGGGATTGGCAGCTGCTTCTTCAGCCATGCTATAAAAGAAAGTAGAAGCTTCCAAAATATTTATAGGGTGATTTGTTAGGTGTACTCAGAGAATGCCTACCAAACTGAATCTCCAGAAGTCTTCAGGGATAGGAACACTTGATTTTTGGACCCTGATCAGGTTTAAATTTGAGCAAGGCACCCAGCTGCTTAGCTCTTTCTGTACATGTAGCATCAGAATTTTTAAGTGGCTGAGGAGCTTAAAGGTAACAAACAATGGATCCTATGTAGAGTCACACACAACAGATCCGTGAGTTTTACTTAAATCACACCTTGAGAGCCTATGTTCTTTCTCTGGATCTGGATCCTAGTGAAGAAATATACCTCTTTAAGGACTGCATGAAATTTCAGGGTGTTTTAATTTATATGCATTTAAACTGGTGGACACATCTCCCCCCTACCATTTTTTTAAAACCAATTTTGCAGATGTTTGTATATGAGGATCTCTTAAAAGTATTCCAGCTGTAACAGAGATGTAAAATCCCTATATACATGTCAACTGGAATGTATCAATTTTAATTAACAAGCAGTGTGTGAAAAGACAATGATCTCTGAGCCTGTATTCTGAAAAATATTTCCATAAAATGTTTGCTAAAAATCAATCTTTAATTTTTTTTTAAAATTGGTCTTTTTTTTTGAGCTTGAAAGATTCTTGCTTTCCCCCACTTTTATTTCTAACATTTCTCCATGAAGCTCACAACACTATTTTCCCTTTATTTCCTCAATTTTATCTGATTTCTTAGATTTATTTTTACATAGTTCCTTTCACCTTAAGAACTTAGAGATACATATTTACAGCTGCAATCAATTAACATGTTGCTAGGGAATCCTGACTTGCCCAATCAGCAAACAGGGGTCAGCTGACAGAGACAACCAGATATAAGAACAGAATGGCTAAAACTCACAGAAATTATTTGGAAAGGTAGACATGGGAGGAGGTAGAATAGAGAGATAAAAGTTAATGCGTCAAATGGTATGCTCACTGTTTAGTTTCTATTCTTGATCGGCTGAAAGACATGCAATAGAAACATGCCACTTTAGCACTTTCTAATCAGTGCTAATCAAAATTAAGCATAATAATGAAATCTGAAAATATATTAAAACAGGGATTTTTTGTTGTTGCCCTAAAGAGGTAGAGCTAGTACGTTGTTAGGTAGGAATACTTAGAAAAACAGCAGGAATTCTATAGCATGCTAATTAATTAAAACCCAGCCAGCTTCAAAGGGTGAATTGTGATTGACTGATTGATAGATAGAATAAGGGAGGCAGGACCAATGGCCTACAATTACAACATATTTCATTTAACGTATTCAGGATTCACTCAGATATATGATGGATAGTAGATGCAAAGCAGACCTCAGTATCTGAAGTTCAAAGGCTTTTTTGGCTCAGGGAGAAAGGCAATTGCAGGTTGCTGCATATTTGTTTCATTTAATTTCTCTGGCAGGCCTACTGGTAGAACAAGAATTACTTCAAAGATAATCCTTACTGTTGGCTTGCACTGTTTTTCAGTTTGGCTAGGATACAAACAGGTTTGAATGTATTGCACAAGACTGAAAATATTTTGCCTCCTAAGTTAGGGGCCTTAGGGAGGGTATTTATACAATAGCTTTCGTAAGAAGAAATTTTACTCTACCTCCTACTATTGCATTATTCTTCAAATGCAATCAGAATACCTTTACTAGAGAGGCCATAGATAAAGTTTCTTTCCTTCAAACTTTATGGATGTGGATAAATATCATTGTATTAATGGTATAGACTACAGTGTGTTTGCTTCAGTTAAACCTAAGGTAGAGACTCTGAAAGACCTAGAACCTATTTCACAGGAGTTAGACGGATGATACCTTAAGCATTATGTAGAATGAACAGGAGCTACACTTAAGAATCCCAATTGCATTGTAAGAACTTCCTCCTTCAGCCTACTGTCCAATCTATATAGTGTGTATTGGCTGTTTCACTACATCCCCAAAGTGGCTGTTTTTCAGCAATGCAGTATTGTGATGTATACAGCTTATGAAGAATTTTTCTGTTCAAGCTAAATTATTAGTTATTATTTTGTAGCACTTCAGAGGCACCAGTTGAGATTGAATTGGGCTGGGTCCATTATGCTCTCCAAAAATTGATAGTAAGGCTGTCCAAAGGACATACAAATTAAAGCTTAGCTCTTCCAAAGTTATGCATATGCTAGTTTTACCTCACAAGTCAAAATTTTGACTTATGTCCTTAAAGTTAGCATTAGTCATACATTGGATTATGACAAAACTGAGGGATGATGTAAGAAAGTATGTGGAACAAACAATATGTTGTGTGATGGGTTCTCTGGGTTATGTATAAGGAAGTTTAGAACATGTACCATATTTATTGACTATACACAATACAGGAGTTAGGAGGGAGATTAATTATATCACATTATGGATTGTTTTGGAATGATTGCAGTCTATGATTCAGTGTGATACTGAGTCTGTGTGAAGCAGACTCCAGCTACAAATTTAACCAGGCTCCTTATACTTAATAGTACAGATCTATAGCTGATGCATTATTTAGACAGTAATTTCATTCCATCATATTGCAAGAAAATGTCAGATTAGTTCACCTTTGTTTATAAATGGGCAAGATTTTTATTGAAAATGTATTTCAGCCCAATGCCATACACTATTGGATTGAGGGAGAAGAACCCTGTCAAACCCATGATGAAAAGGGCATATCACAAAATAAATTTAATGGCTATAGCTGCTGTTATAGCTTCACTCCTGGAGGCTATGTAGCATCAACTAAGTTGGAATGAAAGGATTTATTCTTTTCCTACTCTTCTGATGCTTTGGTGAGATCTGGTGTTATAGGATTAGTCTTGAGCAAGACAAAACAAATTACACTTGAAACAGTGTAAGTTAAATATGGATTGGCAAGTGAGGAAAACAAGGCAGTACACTTTGCTTAGCAATAGTTTACCACAACATCCCCTCAACTAATCCAAATGGTAATGCAGAATGTTACCAAAATGCTCTAGAATTAAATTTTAAACTGAAAGCAATCTTCTATCACTATACCATAATCTAGACATTATATAAATGATTTATCATAGAGTTGCTTTTTAAATTTAGCTCCTCCCATAGTAACTAACTTGGAGAGGTCATATTTTTGCCCATTTTCTTTGCACAATATTCCTTTTTAATATATACATTTTCTGTGTTTCTCGGCATTTAATTTTGCTCATGATTAATTATCTAAATCCTGCCCTCAATTAATGATTCCATGGGAGTAGGAATAAGGGTTTGCACACAGAGATTTTGGAAGGGGTTATCATTATGTTAGGAGGATTAGAGATGGGGGGGAAAGTAAGCTCATGTTTAAGTACAGTTACTATCAAAGGAATCTGAAGTAAGGGACAGAGGTGTAACAAGGAAGCTGGGTACCCATGGCATCTATGACACATGGGCACAGCAGTGAGTTCTGGCTGCCACTGTGCTGCTGGCATGATTGTTTGGCTGTGGTAGCAGTGGTTATTTTTTCATCCCCTTTCTCTCCACAAAGTCACTGCCCAAGACAGCAGCCACCCTCATCCTGCCTTAGTTACACTACTGTTAAGAAATAACATACCAGTTTATCATCACATCTTTTCATTTCCTGAATACCAAGGACAGGACAAAATTCAGTGTCTTCCTTCCTTACTCAATTGTACTGAATTCTGTTTGTCTGTAAGCACCAGGTAATGCCAGGAGGCACTATGGAGGCACAACCATCCATCAGTTTGACTTTCTATGAATCAACCCATAAGGCAGGACACTTTGTCTATATTCATGGCTGCAAACACCTAAATCAGTTCACAGGAAGTGGTGAGGATAGGGATGTGTGTTAAGTCTTCCCTTTTCAGGGCTTAGAGAAAGTGCATCACCTCTTATGACTCAAGAATCACAGATATGAAGCCATGCTGAAAGTCTCATAAGCTCTTAAAAATAAAGTGGGTGCAAATCACTTTTAGCTCAGTGGTTAGACCACTCACCCAGGATGTGCAAGATTCAAGTTCAATTCTACCCTTGCCTACAGTTCCAAATCCACATTTTCTACCTCCCTGGTGATTGCTTAATTATGGCCTGGGATTTTGTGGTGGCTAAAGGAAATGCTAAGAGGACACATTAAAGGCGTAACTCAAGAAAACAGATGCTGACATCAAGAGCTGGGCAGAGGTGACTTGGCTGAGGTTGTGGTGACTAGATCCAGTGGCACCACAACCTCAACCAAGCAGCAGACTGCTTCAAGGTAAAGCATGTTGCCTTCAAAACAAAGAAGAGGGAGCAGAGGATGGAAAAGGAGAGACCCTAGCCTAGGATCTACTTTCCCTTGTGGTAACAACTGCAACATCTGTGGATGGAGCTGTAGCTCAAGGATTGGACTCTGAAGCCACCTCAAGACCAATCAATGAGTCATGGTAGAGATCATCCTCAAATCAAGTGATTGCCACCACTAATAACATCTTTAACCTATTGGCAATAGACTGCTTAGGGGTGGTGCTGATGGGAACAGTTATCCTCCTGTTGAAGCTGTTCCTCTTTGTATGAAATCCTGAACGATATATTGGGCAAAAGAGAGCAATACTCAGAAGAGTGCCCTAATCACGCTGTTCTAGCATAGTGGCTAAGGCATTCTTCTGAGGGTAGCAAATATCACACCATCAGTCTGAAGAGCTGGTATCATAGCTGGGATTTTACTTTTGTACTTGGTAGTAATTTTAGTCCAGAGAAACTATTTTACAGCTTTAGCAACCAGAGATAGCTAAAGTGGAGAATTGGGCTTCAGTCTGTGCTCCAAGAAATATTTATTCATTTTATATCAAAGTCATTAGATAACATATACTCATCATGTTACACCTGATTCTTTCTCACTTGGAAAAATACTGGCCATATTGTATGTGTTACCAGAAATAAATAGCCTATAATTTCCAACTAAGAATTACTGTGACATATTTTGGCCCTAAAAATTGATGATACATATTCAAGAAAATGGCTGCATAGTTACTTTTTTAAAAAAAGCCAAGATTAGCGTCAATGGGTGCAACACATACACTTCACTGTGGACTGGACTAATTTGTTCTGCAGCAAAGCATCACTGTCTACATGTGTGCCCATATTAGGGTGCAGTAAATTAATTAACTCGCTGTAAGACGCTACTTATCCCAGACAGTACTATCCTACAGCAGAGTAGTTATGGTGTGCTGAAACACATGTGGAGACAGTGACTGGAGCTGGTTGGGGCATGAAGGTGCTTTAGTGTGGGGGCTGCCTGACAGCTAGCCCTTCACTGTAGTACCCTTGTGCCCCAGCCATCCTCTCCACAACACAGTGAGTTGGGGCAAATCAGCCTCAGGCTGGCGGGCTGACCTCCTGAACTCCCTGCCATGCTGGGGCTGCTCTGCCCTGGTTCAGCCTGCTGTGGCCTCAGGCACACATGTAAATGCTGTGACCAGGAGAAATTATAGTTAATTGCTACATCCCAGCTGAATGTGTAAATGCACCCAATATTTCTAGCTCCCTAAAATCACAACATGTATAGACATTTGCTATCCCAGGATAAACTCTCCTGATTTAACCCTGGTTGTTGTTAGGTTATTTTTCTCCTGGAGTGGCCATTTTTACTCTGGGAGAAAAAGCCTGAACATCTGTACACTTGTGGTTTCTTTTGAAAGAGCAGTGATTCTCCCTGGAGAAACTGAATATCTGAATGAGGCCAACAATGACCACAGAAGTCTTGAATGTCACAGCATCCTTGTCCTTTTGCGTATCTGGCCCTTTGATCATAAAATCTGGAATGCTGAGAACAAACCTGGATTGTGATAACAATCACAATGAAAATATCAGCCTCCAAAAATATCATCATAAAACATTTTGCAAAAACAATAGTTTAACCTGGAGGCATTAATTCCTAGAATCTGTTAGTTTAAACTGGAAACTATAAATGAAAAGTAAGGGGAGAGGAATCAAAAAATTAGGGTTGGAAAGGACCTCAGGAGGTCATCTATTCCAACTCCCTGATCAAAGCAGGACCACCCCCAACTAGATCATTTCAGCCAATGCTTTGTCTAGCTGGGTCTTAAAAACCTCCAAGGATGGAGGTTTCACAACTTCTCTAGGTAGCCAGAGATGTACTGTCCTCCTTGTGAGAGGTTTTTTCCAATATCTAACCCATACTTCCCTTGCTGCAACTTGATACCATTGCTACTTGTTCTGTCATCTGCCACCACAACACTCTAGCTCCATCCTATTTAGGATTACCCTTCAGCTAGCTGAAGCCTCTCATTAAATCCCACCTCAGTCTTCTCTTCTCCAGACTTCTCCACTTCCCTCAACCTCTCATCAAAGTCATGTACCTCAGCCATCTAACCATTTTTGTGGCCCTCCACTAGACTCTCTCCAATTTGTCCATGTCCTTCCTGTAGTTGGGGGGGGGGGAGGGGGAAGTGCCAGAT
>NW_017729025.1:68258485-68260211 GCF_001723915.1 Gavialis gangeticus
TTTCTGCAGAGCTGCTACTTAGCCAGTCAGACCCCAGCAGTGCATGGGATTGTTCCATCCTAAGTACAGGACTTTGCACTTGTGCTTATTGAACCTCATGAAATGTATTTTTGTCCACTTTTCCAATTTGTCTAGGTCTCTGAATCCTAGCCCATCCCTCCAGTGTATTTACTACTCCCTCTAGTTTGGTGTCACCTATAAACTTGCTGAGGGTGCATTCCATGACGTCTTCCAGATTGTTGAATAGACCTCCTTTTTCTTCCTCCTACACTGGCCATATATTACTAGGTTGATATATGGTGATTGTAAACAGTTACAAAAAGTGAATAGAAATTATTGGAAACAATGACTGAAAATAAGGAAAACAGCATTGTTTATATTAAAATAATGGGGACCCAAATGAGAAAAATGACTGCATAAAGATGCAGAAATGAAAAGTAAATGTTAAAAAGCACAAGGGCATACCCCTCTTTCATCCCACTGTTGATGTCAAAGGCATTTGATTTTTTGTTTTCATATACTATTGTTACTTTCATACCTTGAGCAAATGATGTTCAACAGTTTTTTTTTGGGGGGGGGGGGGCATCCCAGTTTCTTCAGAACAATAAAAAAGCCCCTGTCTATTGACTGTACCAAAGGCCTTCATAAGATCAATGAAGGGTATGTGCAGTGGTATTCATTTTTCTCTATGCTTCTCTTGCAGTTGTTTGACCAAAAATATCATATCAATGGTGCAACATCCTGAGCTAAAACTGCTTTGACTTCCAGGATTTTTTTTCACCTAGAGATTGCAGCCTAAGGAGAATGATGTGAGTGATAATTTTTCTGACAGTGTTCAACAGGGACATACCTCTGCAGTTGTTGCTTCTATACCCTTTGTTTTTATATAATTGTACAAACCAAGCATCTTTGAAATCCTGTGGTACCGCTTCCTCTTTCCAAAAGAGCAGTATAACTTCATGAAGCATTCGAAGTAATTCATCACTGGCACACATGAAGATTTCAGCAGGCAGTCATTTCTCTATGCCTTGTTCCCAGGAATCAGTTCAATGGTTTTCTGTAATTCTTCTAAGGTAGGCTCATTGTCTAAATCCATCATAACTTCAAACTGTGGTAATCCTTCAATTGGTAATATGAATGAAAATGGGCAGTTGGTGTGCAAGTCAAAATCTATGCATTACCAACACATAATTTATGGGAAAATCACAAGAAGGACATTGTAGAAACATCCAAGATCAGGTCACTGGTACCAATTAGATCTAGTACTGACTAGCTGTAACCGACTGAAAGAAATTCTGCATACGAGATCTTATCGCAGTGCTGACTGTGATACTGACCACACCTTAATCTGCTTCAGAGTCAGAATCGATGTAAAAAAGATCTACCATAGCAAAGCTACCAGTTGCCCTTAGATAGATAGCAGCCAAAATAAAGACATAGAAAATGCAGACTATTCAAAGAAGGAAGTGTAAAAAAAAGTTTACCTAACAACTCAGCCACCAAGGCTTGGGAAAGCATAAAAACTAACATGTAAGGTGCTGCTATAACAGTGTTTGGTAACCCCCCCCAAAAAACCAACCAACCAAACAAACAAACAAAAAAACCCAATAAAAATGCAGATTGTTTTGAGGATTGTTGATTGTAGTCATGTTGGTTTAAGGACATGGACAAGGTTCTTTGGGTAAATGTGATATCGTTTATTAGATCAACTAAATAGTTGGAAAGA
>NW_017729025.1:68265211-68282678 GCF_001723915.1 Gavialis gangeticus
GATTGATACATGGCAGGAAAATTGTATTTTATTATGGTATTAGGTGGGGTGCTTGCTGAAATGTTCCTTTTTAATTTTTTGTTAGGGAGAGAGATTCTTTAGAATATCAGTTTGTCTGAGATTTGAAATTGTAGTATGGTTTCCTGGCTGCTTAGATAAATCCAGGGGAATGTCCAGTGCCCTCAGTTAAAAAATAAATGGCTATTTTTAAGAAGAGTAATGGTGGGATGAGAAGGGAAAAAAATATTTTCTAAACAAAAGTGTAACAAGAAGTCTGTGAAAATGTAACTGAGTGGAAGTTTGGAAGGCAATGGGTAGTGATAGGAGGGGAGGGAGAAAAGGAAGGGGGAAATGTAGGAAAGAATCCAAGCGGTTAGCTTCAGGCAGGTACCTGGTGAATCTGTTTTGAGGAGCACTCTGAAATCCTTCTACCACTGGTTGAGGACAAAAGGACAGCACTAACCAACTACAAAAAATCTCCCAACACCATAACCTTAGAAAATCTGAGAAAGGCTTGAAAAGAAATGAAAAAGGAGGCTAAAAGGTATTGCTAAGATTTCTGGCTGAAACTCTTATGGTATTCAGAAAGCACCTGACACAGGTGATGGCTGTGAAATATACAAAGGCATCAAACAAGTAATTGGTCCATTCAAGAAGAAAAGAGCTCCACTGAAAGACTTGAAGGGAAATGTCATTAATGATCAACAAAAACATCTTGAGCACTGGATTGAACACTATGGAATTATATACTCCAGTGAGACTGAAATTAAACAGAGAGAGGAAGGATAACCACAGTTCAAAGTTCAGATGGATTTAGACCAATGGTTCGCTAACCCACTATCCTGTCTTTTACAACAGCATTTAGGAGGTGGCTTAGAAGGGAAGTATTTGTACAGGGCATATAATCCACCCTTGTCATGTCAACCCTGGCATATACCATAAATGATTTAGGGTTGCCAGAGGACATCTCAGGCTGGGTTATATGAGCACACAGCAAGATAAAGAAACTGAGGCACAGTGATCACCATATCACAGACAGTCTGCTCCAGAGCTGGGAACTAAGCCTTGTGTTGTTTCTTTTGAATGCTGAAGAACTGTACTTTCCCAATAAAATCATTCTACTTTTCAGGCTGCCTTCTAACAAGATTCTCCCCAGAGGTGCAACAGAACAGCTGGGCACCCTGGGGCAGTGGCAACAAATGGAGGCAGTAGACTTCCGGCTGCAGCTGTCCCATTAGCATCGCTGTGTGTCTGAAGCAGTTATTTTTCTGCAATGTCCTCCCCCAACTGCCAAGTCAGTGACTAGGACTGCTGCCCAAGTCACCCTGCCTTAGTTAGGCTTGTAATTATCTCTACAATCACACATAAGATTTCTCTCTCTCTCACCCTATCATTGCAAAATTTCCTTTTAGAATCTTCTGCAGTTCCTGAGGCTTTTTTTTCCCCCTTATGGACTGAAAAACAATCAAAATATATATTTCTGACACTCTTTTTGAAATAGCAGTTGAAGCTGGGTTTACCCCATGAAGGACAAAACCAGAATTTAGATTGTCTGTGATAAACGCAGAAGAGTAAGGTGTATTTTTCCTAAATAATAAGAAAGGCATTTTTAAGGTCTATTACTGTGTATTTCATAAATTAGAAGATCATTTACTGATTCTGAGGCCAAGTAATAGGCATTTCTAATTTTTAGAAATTGAATAGGTCAATGTTGTGATAAGGTGCGATCAGTGTCGTTGCTGTTGTCTTTGTTGGGTGTTATAGATGTTGAATGTTGAAGTCTCAGGAACTGCAGGGTCAAAAAAATCACAGCCAGAAGATTCCAACACCAATCTTGTCTTAAAGGACAACAGGCTTAATTTGGCAAAGATTCAGCCAGGTTAATTGTCTATAAGCGTAGTCCTAACACATTTTGGCCTAACAAGTACACCAGATTAGCAGTTAAGGCATTTGTACCTATGACAAGGTAGTCAGCAGAACACCATGCAGGCTCCCCTCGGTTGCTGCTTTCTAATACTTTCCAACCCTCCTTTCATACAAAAGAAATGATCAAAACAAAGTATGCGTTGCATTCCATTTGCATCTTGAATGTCTCCAACTGTCCTGTACCATGGGCTGCTTTCACATCCTAACGTGAGTGTTCTCATTCTAGTTTTATCATGCAGGTGTAGTAAACTATGCTACACCATGTACAGTCATCTCCCCCTCCCATCTTCTGGAGGGAGTACCCATTTGCCAAGATTTGCTTCCATAAAGAGTTCATGCATCAGTCAGGTTTCCTGGTCAGGTCTACTCTGGCCCATGCTTTAGAAAAGCCTTTGTATGAGCAGTATATATTGATCAATGTTCTAGTGAGGACTAGAAATATTATTTGGAAAACTACAGGATAGAAAAATTGAGAGCTGAGTTTCTTATATTAGAAACTTTAAATACAGTTGGATGCTCATAACTAATATTAAATAGGCAAAACCATACACTGTTCTCTGCCTTTCTGTCTAAAGCCATAATTATGTAAATGTGTGAGCTAATTAAGAACACAAAATAAAGTGTTAAAATTGTTCATTTATGTTTTTTAAAAAAGAGGAGTCCAGGAAACTGTGTTGTCATTCTTTCTTTTCAGTACCTCCCTACCTAGCAGTGACATAAGTGTGGAAAAAAGCACAAAATATTTCCAGCACCAACCAAATATTGTACTGTGTTTTATCACTTTTGACTGCTTAGTATAGCTAATATTTTATCATTGAGTTCACCTGTGTAAGTATGACTTCCCCAGTGAGGAGTGGACTGACACCTTTTGTGTATATCAGTGACATAAAATATGTTGCTATGACCAAATGTATCATAAATAGCCATTTAATTTACTGAGCTTTTTGACCATTTGAAAGGCTGTTTTTTATCGTACCCTCAACTGTTGAGGGCATTGAGCAAGTCCAAATTGTACCACTTCAATACAGGCAGATTCTATATATTCCTCATTTAAAGCAAGATAAAACTGATGCTTCCCGTATGAAGGCTTGGCTCTTTTACAATGCATAAAAATAAGGTAACTTTTTTTTAATCTCCGATTCCTTATTTCATAATCTTTTTTCGAAGGCCATAACATTACTTTTCCTCCATTAAGAAAGGAGAAAAGCTGTTAGCCTTCATTGCTAACAGCCTGTTTATTAGCTCCTTCAAGAAAGAAAGTCTTAAAATGCTTTAAATGTTTCATAGCCTCTGATAGTTTTTTGGTAGTTAAGATGGTTTGTATTAGCAGCAGATATTGGGCCATGAATTATTCAAAGTTGGTGCTGTATGAACTTCCCCACAAATGGAATTTAAATACATTTTCAGTAATGATATCTTGTGCCAATGATGGAAACTAGTAGCTTGAGGCCTCCTATTTTGAAACCAGCAACAAAGCCACTTGTGTAGCTTTTCAAATGTACTTTTATATTGCTGTATTTCTTTTAATAACAGAAAAAATACATTTTAGCAGAGTACTTTAGCAAATTCCATTGCCTGTGGGCACTAACAGGTAGATAACAAGCCAATTACATATATTCTGTTCTATTTTTAAAAGAACTTTCATCCCCAGTGTATAAAATAAGAAGAAACTTGACAGGGTTCTTAGGGAGTTGGTTATTTGTAAATTATGAACAAAAGTTTTTTGTTAGATGAGCTAGAATGAAGTTTTCCTAGTGTACTGAATGTAACCTGGCAAGGACCATTGCATTTTGAAAACACTCTGGACAGCTGACATGACAGCTCTTACATGACAATGTGTGTTTATTATTAATACTTTCTGTGGGTGGAATTATAATAGGTGCTGTACAGAAATAGGATGTGCTGGTGAGGTATACCTGCATGCTGCTGCTCATTCAACGAAATACAAACAAACAGACAAAGTATGATGTTCAGTGCTTCATGTTCCTTAATGGGATGCTGAAGGCATATTCATTTCTCATGTCTGTTGAGACTTTCTCTTGCAAATTAGTGCTTGAGAGAATGTTAGCCCTGGTGGAGTTGTAAGAATTTCCCATAATGGAGGATGATGGCTTATTCTAATGCACTGATCATTGATTGCCAAGACTGCTGTTTTAGATTAGGCACCAAAAGAGAAGAAGAGGAATAAAGGTAATTAAATCATGACTGGAGGCACTGTAAAAGTGGGGGAGGAAAGGCAGTCATCTCTATAACCTGCCTGTCAAAAGTAAAGAAATGCAGATTCCAGTCTAAAGCCTGAGGATTAAGTGATAGTAATATAAATGACATGGAAGATTTTACTTGGTATCAGTCAAGATTTAAGGAGGTTTTGTGTATTTTTTTAAACATTTTATATGAAGACATCACAGAAGAAAAACATTGACCACTGAGATTTGATTCACAGATGCTGGATACTACCATAAGGTTTTAAAAAAGTTTCTGGTTTGTCTAGTCTGGTTAGAATAAGTCATCAATCTCACAAGAATCAATTTTTACAAGAGTGCTCTTTACAGGTCATATTAAGCTCGTGCACAGTTAGAATTTAACTGAACATCATTAACACAGTAACTGTGGTAAAATGTGTGTTTAATCTAAAATATACAAAAATCCGTGAAATTTAATACAAATGTGATTTAGATTGCTGATATTTTTGTATAGTCTTCATAACACAATAATTGTTCCCAATAGATGCATGTAGATCCATAAACACAGATAAAAACAGTAGGAATTTGAAAATAAGATTTACAACAACAAAAATGCAAGTCTTTACCACTTCAGATAAAGCAGCTGTAAATAAGTGAGAGTCTGTTATACTTGCCAGGTTACCCACTAGAGGGAGACATCATATGCATATGCATGTATAAATAGTATATTACAGCTAAATGAAGGGAAAGCACCACTAAATTGCAGCTGAAGTGTAATTTTCCAATTGTTAGTGATTCAGATCCCCTTGTCAAGCTCAGCTATGCTCAGGATTATGGTCACGGGTAGGAGAGAAGAGATGCATTGTGCTATTAACTTTGCTAACAGAGAGACTGTGCAATGTACAAGAAACAACTGCTTCTTTTTCAGCAACATCACTACTGGCCAAAAAATACTGACTGATATCCAAACAGGTTTGACATATGTAAGGGGAAGGGAATTTAAGTAGCATAGTCACTGATTGTGCTCATTTCACTCAATTTCTACTTGTCAGTGTGGAAATGATCTAAGGTACCTTCTCTTCTGGTTCATTTCCAAGAGACTTGTGAGAACTTACCTGGGGGCTGAATTTAGGCATTCCTCTCAGTCAAGAGGTTTGGTTTGGTTTTTTCTGCCTCAAAGTCCCTCTGTGTTAACCAACTGCTTCTGAATTAGAAGCACCAACACTGCTAGGGAATCAAGTGACTGCATGGCAGCCTCCTTTTTTTATACTCACACCAAAGTCTAAGCCAGAATTCACCATTTCCGGTCGTCTGCTAAAGGAAATAAGCTTCAGTATGAGCCCAGAAGACCTACAGATTATGATCAGAATTATGGTCTCAAACAAGAGATGGAAAAGGAGTTGAGTATCTGTGTTTTATTCTAACCTTCATGTGTCTGTTCTTTCCAATATCATTAAGATGCACCAAAAAACAGCTTAAAGCCCCTTAGGCACAGTAGGGATATTCTCAGTTGATTGGAATTTAGCCACACAATCCCATTTGCTAAGAACTGAGTGGCTAAATCCAATGCAGTTCTGTAAAAAATGAACCCTGCTGCACTACTTTATCATCATCAGTGTCTGAGTCAACTCTTAGACCCTAGACGTAGTAATGAAAAAAAGCATACAAGTAAGGGTGGGTTTCCAAATTTCAGTTAAAATGCATATGGTTTTTAAAAAAACTCATTTATAATAAAATCAGTTCTGAAGTTTGCTATTCCTATAAAGTAGGAAAAACATAGCGAATACTAGATTTTTATGCTATTGAATAGTTTATGATAGAATCTATTGTAGTATACATGAAATTGGGTGAACGATTCTTAAGGTCAGTTACTAAAAATAACTTGGCTCAATAGTGAAATGACCACACTTTAGAAATAGTTTTTTCGTGCACAATTAGCCTAATGAAACATTATGGAGCTTTGCAAGGTGTATGACATGTAGAAG
This sequence comes from Gavialis gangeticus, assembly GCF_001723915.1. Taxonomy (NCBI): domain Eukaryota; kingdom Metazoa; phylum Chordata; order Crocodylia; family Gavialidae; genus Gavialis; species Gavialis gangeticus. The sequence continues at coordinate 68,271,306 of NW_017729025.1, forward strand.
AAAAAAGGGAAAAATCATGTGAAAGAAAAGTCTGCAAGGACTCTGTGACATACCTGTCTCTGTGGTTCAGTCAAAAGGGAGAAAAACTTCAAAGAGTGAGGGTAAGCTGTTTGAATTCCAAAGAGGAGCACTGGAGACTGAGGAGCTGAGACCCAATTACTAGCTGACTTCTGCAGCATAGTCTTTTATGCAAAACTCTGCCAGGCACCTGGTATGCAGTTTATTTGTATCAGTTGTTGGAAATCTCTTGAAGAAAAGTCATAGTCTAAGAGACCTTCAGCCAATTTATTCCTGATGAAGCTAGTAGGCCTCTTTTTACTGTGAGCTAAGCTGAAATGAGATGCTTACCATTTTGTAAATTTATAGTATGCTCTATCTCAATTAAAAAACAAGAACAGAATATTTAAGTGAAAAGGCAATCCTACTTGTAACCATGCTAAAAGTACTTTTTTCTTTAAACATATCAATTAGATGGTTAATGTATATGACTAAAACATTGTTTTGCCTTTTGGGAAACGTATGCATGCTTGGGTGTATAGCAGGGGTTCCCAACTTTTTTCCCCCCACTGCCCACTACTGGGAGTGGAGTGCAGTGGTGGCGGGGGCCTGGAGGTGGGGGCAGGGACAGGGGAGCTCCCAGCACAGGGGGTGGCCTGTCGTTTTGTGTACAGTGCTGCTGGCATTGCCCCCGTGACCCTCATTTCAGTCACGACACGGGGTTGGGAACTGCTGGTGTATAGCTTGACCCCTGCACTTTTGTAGAAGATTCAAACAGAAAACAGAAGGTGCATCTAGATATTTCCCTGACTGCACAGTTGGGACTGTGCATTCCTTGAGGTGCACAGGTCGTTTTTGACCCTACTGCACAGTAACAATAAGCTGTGCAACAAGTTGCTATGGCATAGTAGCAGCGGCATCACAGTTATTACCCGCTGATGCTACATTGTCATAGAACCAAGCTACATTGCTCATCGCTATGGCAATGTAGCATCTCATGTAGGTGTGCTCAGAGGAATTTTATTTTGTTGGGGAAGGAGAAAGTATCTCCTCTGTGGTTTGGGAAATCTTTGTCATTTTGGATGTAAGAAGGTGAGAGATATTTTTTTTGATAGTTGTTTATCTGTTAATAAATAATTTTTAAATGGTTCAGCCTTTCCTCACTGGCTAGTGAGAGCTTGCCTATCTAGCTGCATAGGGAATTTGCTTTAGTTGGGGTTTAAGAGAACAAGCTGCTGTAGACTTAATAGTCAACTGGAATAAGAGATTTCAAGAGCGGCTGAAATGGTGCATTTCTAGGAGTCTGAAGGGTAGAGGGCAGCTACATTGCTAGAATCAATATCAAAGATTTGAGGCAACCTGAGTGTAATATATCCATTTATTCTGAAACTTTGCCTTGAGGCACTTCGTAGTCAATGCCGTTTCCTTCTGCATTGGGAGCCTTAGTTCTCTGTATTATGTGGCTTCATTAAAATTCTGCATTTTCTGATTTTTTGTTTGGGTTTTGCTACAACTCTTTGCTTTGCCAGAACAGCCAGGTACCTGAAGAAGTGTTGTTATGAACAGGTAAAGTAGAGAAATGTAGGTAAGTTAGAGAAATTAAAAAATTAACATTACAGAATATAGCATATTAAATCTAGTAGCTCTAGCTCCACCTGAGCTAGTTACCGAATAGTAGGGCTGTGTGAAGTAGCTAGTATTTGCTTTGGATTCAGATTCAGCCAATTTCGGGGGACAATGATTCAATTTGGTGATTTGAATCACAGTCCTGAATTGATTCGGCTGAATCTGATTCACAGATCTGGCCCCTGCGGAATCAGCCGAATCTCCAAATCACACGGGTCCCATCCTCACCTATTCTCAATGGCTGCCCTGCCTGGCCCCAGCTCCTGGCTCTTTGGAAAAAAAAAACCCATTCACCAGCTGCTGCCTGGTGGAGACTGATCCCCGCCATGTGGGAGGGCTCTGCCCTGAGCCCCCTGACTCCCGCCTGCTGTTTCAGCCCCCCCTCCATTGCTGCCCCACCTGCCCCAGCTTCAGACCTTTGAAAAAACAAAAACAAAATAAACCCCAACTCACTGGCTGCTGCCTGGCCCGGAGTGGGAGGGGGTGATCCCTGCTGCTTCCCACTGCCCTGTGCTGGGTGGGGGGCCCTTCCATGAGCCCCCCGATGCCCCACGGCCACTGCAGGAGCAGGTGATTCCGGGTTTGTTTGTTTTTTTCTTAAAGGGCCAGAGCAGGGGCAGGTGGGGCAGCCATGAGGGGCCTAGGACAGCGGGTGAGGGTTGGGGGGCTCATGGCAGAGCCCACGATGCAGCATGGGGCAGTGGTGGGCAGCAGGGATTGCTCCCCTGCTGGGCAGCACCTGGTGAGTGGGGGCTTTTTTAAAAAAGGGCCAGGAGTTGGGGCAGGAGGGGCAGCCATGGGGGAGTGGGGCTGGGGTAGTGGGCAGGGGTCAGAAGGCACTTGGGCAGGTTGGGGGAGTGGGCAGGGGATGGGGTAAAGGTCCACCCATGGTCCTCTCCCTGCTCCCTCAGCCTCCCTTCCCCTGCCTCCTACTTACCAACTCAGAGTCCGTGTCCAGCTCCCTGCTGCAGTGGGCAGGGACTGACAGAATCACCAAAGCTCTCTGAGTCTTTTCCAAACTGATTGGGAGAGCTTTGAATTAATTTGACTCTTTTAATTGGTCCCCTGTTTTGATTTGGATTCAGAGATTCAGTCACTGAATTGGGCCGAATCTCCTTCAAATTGACTCAGCACCACGCAGCCCTACTGAATAGTACCTATCAATTAAATGTCTAACTCTAATTCTAAGGAAATTCAACTGGAAGAAAAAACAGAAACTTTGAAAATGGCACAAAGGAAAATAAAAAAGCAGCTTTGGGTAATTTAGCAGCTTAAAGAGGTTGTGGTTGGGATCTACTTGTGGAAGCAATAGAACATAAGGCTACTTGACTGCATGGCATTAGATTACTTTAGAGTTTTGGTGATTCACTGAACTAAGATGAAAAAATGCAAGGCAAATTTCACAGTTTATCCATAACCATGGACAAGTTGCTTGAATTATTTCTACCAGAATGTGCAGCCACATAAGGCAAAAAATTATTTGGACTGCCAGTAATTTCAGTAAGTAGCACAGTAGATTTTAAAGGGTCCCAGTGCTTTGGCAATTTAGTTGGATGCTAAAATAATAAACAAAACTATTTCCTTTTTTATATTGTTACTTTTCCCCTCTATCTGTCATATTTGAGTTTTAATGTTGGTGGTACTTGCTACAAATACATACTTAAGTGGCATATCAAACAGCATAAAATTGTATTTCCTCATTTTCTAGAGGTTTGAATTAGAAATTCTTGAACTCTTCAGTTCCTGGTAGCCAAACATTAAAGTTTTGCTGAGCTTGACATTCTGAAAGTACATAACTCTACATTAGCAAATATTTTTGTCACTAAATTTCTTTATTTACAAGGAAAAGGTATGTGTTTATAGCAGTAATTGATCAGTTAAATAGTTATCAGTTGCACAATTTCATGCTAATTATGTGTTATTGCAGTTAGATAAATGTAAAGGATCTATGCAATTACTACATTCTCCTCCACTCTCCTGTACACTTTGTTATCATGGAATGGTGATCATATTTGCACTGAAATAAATTGGAGCATGTAGTTGCTGACAAGGCCATTGAGAAATAATAGACACGTTCTCTGTTCCTAAATCTTTAGACCTTTATCAGCTGATGGTTAAAGTAACTTTAAGTGTTTGAGAGGGTCATGGGGATGGAAGGAACCTCTTTGTTTATCTAATTCAGTCCCCTGAGTGGAGATAAGTTTTACTGATAGATGTTTATTCAGACTTTTCTTAAAATAAAATAAAAGTCTAGTTAACGAGTTTCTAGAATGTCCCTAGATGGTTATTTCAGCGTCTGGCTTCTCTGATATTTAGGAAGTTTTTCCTGAAGTTTCACCTAATCTGACTCCTTTTTTTTAACCTGATTTTGGCAGCCTCTTTATGGCAACCACTTAAGCTTCTTTTCATCAGACTAAACATTCCCAGATTCTTTAACCTTCCTCATATGGAGGATTTCCAAACCTTTAATAATTGTTGTTGTTTTGCTTTGGTTCCCCTTCAGGTTGCCAACAACCTCTTTAAAATGCAGTACCCAAAACTGAACACTGTACTCCAGCTGAGGTCTAATCAGTGCATCTCAGAACTCATGGTTGCAATAACCACAAAATGGGTCACCATCCCTATCCCGCAATCCATATCCCATGAAGCATACCACATTTCAAGGGGATATGGACATACAGACTGTAGAGTGCTTAGAAAAGTAAACCTTTATATTTCTCAGATGTGAGAATTGTGTTATTTTGGATGAACCACATTCTCAGTTGAATAGGAACACCAAAGGAAGAAAATATAACCTGAAACAATAGCTCTGATTTGTTCTATTGCATCAACACCTGTTTAGAAAGCCTTTCAGTTATTTCCTTCATACATTCAGAGTTTAATTCACCTGTGTGTGAGCCTTTGGTGCCTTCCTATAAATTAGGAAGCCAGCATTAGGAATAACATTTACCATTTTCACTTTTCACTTCTTTACCATTTACCATTTTCCCAAAGGCAGTGCCTGATGGCCTTTTGCAACTCATCCAACATGCCAGTTCTTAACTGCCCACACCAGGATCATCACAGTAGTGTCTTTGTTTTTATTGCTCTATAATAAGAGACATATGGTTTCTCCAGGTGCCAGTTCACACTGGGGGAAAAGGAAAATTGGGAAAGGGGCTCAAACAGGACCCCAGATTCTGATAGACAGAAGAATATGGGGATCACAGAACTCCTCATGCCTATTTACTTATCATAGTTCTTTGACAGTGGCAAACTATAGCAGCATACCTTTTAAAAAAATCTTATTTTAGATTTCTGCTAATAGCTGGAATGGAAGTGGCATTGGTTGGGTCAGGTTTAGTGGTGCCAGATACCATCCTGACCTACTCAGTCCACATGATAACTGTTTAGAAAGCCTTTCAGTTATTTCCTTCATGCATACAGAGTTTCATCCACCTGTGTGTGACCCTTTGGTGCCTTCCTATATATTAGGAAGCCAGCATTAGGAATACCATTTACCATTTTCACTTTTCATTAGCTATAGTTGTAGTAGGTGCCATGCACTAACTGGGGTAAATGATGAAAGTGTTTGCATGATCAGAGCCATATTTCAATCCTTAGTTCTGTATGGGGAACAAGTTGATAGAATCTGCCATCCCTAAAAAAAAAAGGCTGTTTTTATGTTTAATGCTATCATGGGACCCCACTGCTCAAACTTCCCAACATTTGAAATCCTAACCTTATCCTACATTCCTTTAAGTCATGCCAAATTTCAAAGCAATTTGAGTACAGTAAACTTTGATTTTGGAGCTTTTAGAATAGGTGACCTAGAGGTTCTCAACCTTATTTGTAAGCAAGAAACTCACTAGTTGAGCATCTGAGTGTGACTGTCATAAGGAGTTCTTTAACAATGTACACCATTGTAGGTTAAAACAGTTCTTTGTGAGTATTTGTTCTTTTGAAATGGTTATTTAACAACCATTTGATTATAGAAAATCTCTTAAATAATTAATGGGACATAGGAACAAACAGAACTGAGCACAATCTTTCAGCATAGGATAGAATGTCATTAGAGTATAATATCTTGAAGATTGCTTAGGAACTATTTATTTAATTTAAATGAAATTATAAACAATTACAGTTTTGATTAAGGTCAATGAACAGAGTACCTAGAAATGTTCAAATGAAATATGACTATTTGACTCTCCATAGTATACATCTATGCTTTTGTTTTTGTATTAAAACTCTGAAATATTTTCTGAGTATTTAGTATCAGTTTCCTTCATGATGCATACAGTCTGAATAATAACAGGATAATGGAATTTGTTCAAATAAATTTTTTACTATGTTTATGTTTAAAAAAAACCAATGAACATGGATTTAGTTCCAAATGAATGGTAACTGTCTTTTAACATAGAGCTGTGTACATATTCTGCTCAATATACCTGCTTGCTTTTAAAAATACTACAGTTTTAGTTTGGAAGTCACTAATTATTTCTCTTACCAAAGTATTAATTAAGGTTTTTATACTATTAGCATTACTATAATGTACTATAATATAATGATAGTACTATGGTACTTCATTACTACCTGAACATCTCTCAGCCATTAATACATTTATCCAAGAAGCACTGGAAAGGATTGTTTTAAATTCCTATTTGACAGTACTGAGGCACATAGACCCAGATCCTCAAAGACATTTAGGTACCAAACTTTCAATGAAATCAATGGAAGTAAATCAGACTAGCTAGCCTGTAAATAGAATATCTGGTTCTTCTTCCAGTATCATTAGAGGGGCAATTTACTGAAGTTAGTATTAAATGATTTTGGTATAATAAACCTTTCTACATGAAATCATTTTCTATCTTATTCAGATTTGGGCATTTTCTAATACAGTACTTTAATTTTTTCACCAGCAGACTTTGTTCACTCCCACAGGAATGAAAAATTGGAAGGGACCACCTGAATCTCTAAAGCCACGTACAATCCTTTGGTCTTTACCAAAAGAATCACTGATCACCTGGAAGACACTATGACATATAAGCATTTGTTAAATTTCTCCTGCAAGAAACATGTCTGATTTCAGAAAAAGGTCCTCCTCATTCCGTGAGAAAGTTCATGTCTGCAGGAGAGTTTTGAATGTCTGCATGCTCTCCTGCTGGTTCAGGAGTCATTGGGTACTACGGAAATACTCCCCATGCCTTCTCAAGACTGCAGTCACACTTCTCCCCAGTACTTCTCTGTCTGGAGAAGGGCTGGGGAGCAGAGGCAGCAGCTTGATTCTTCCCATAAAGGGAAATAAATATTAATACCTGTCCAAGCCTAAGTCTACTACCATGCTATCCCAGGCACCATATTGTGCAATTCTGCATTAAAGTGACATCTTAAAAGTATGTAGGTTGAGTTGTTCCCCACCCACTGTAACATGAAAGCCATTCAAGAATCTGACTGCTCTGAGTGTAAGGCTTTTTATCTTCCTAAATTTATTCAGGCCTAGTTTATTTGTTTTAGTGGCAAAGATGTCCTTTTACTTTAATAGCTCTTCTACCTCCCTGGCATTTCCCTTCCTTGCATCATGATCATAATCAGCAAAAAACCCAACAATAACAACTGTATTTCAGTTATTTGAGCATTGGTTTGAAAAATAAAAAGCAATCCACTTAAAGTTAAGCATATAGATCAGTGTTTATCTGGAAAAGAGGTCACATTGCACAGAGTTTTTCAGAACAAAGTGCACAGCATGACATTTGAGAGACTACACAGAGAAGAGATCTTAAGTGATTTGGGATTTTTTTTTTCACTGATTCTGTGCTGCGCTAGTAACAGTGATAATACATGAGTTAAGAGTGTATTTCTAGAGGACCATGTTCTGCTAAACAGCTGATCTTCCTGTCCATGCGATTACGATCTACATTGACCGGAGCTCCCACACAGTGAACATAAAGGTCAGGTACAGATATTACATGTAAACAGGTATAAGTGTTTGGAAATTGATCTAAACCTGTGATAGAACAGAAGTTCAGGGCACATAGACTGGTTTAAAAATGGCAGAACCTGCTCTAAGATAGACCAGGATCAGTGTGATATCAGACTTAAGTGATTTAGGTTAGCCTGGTCTATTGAACTACTACACCTGATCCCCACCTGATTCAAGTTAGGTCATGGTCTGCTGGCATCCCAGGGTGTTTTGCAAGTCCCTGCTAACCCCTCCTTGCAGGGTGGTGTGCTGGAACTTGGCCCACTCTGTCCACAGCCCTACCTCCTGCCTGTGGCCAGCTGTCACCAACAGCTGCAGGGGAAGGGGAGAAAAATCCTGTCATCTATATCCCTGCATCTGTGTCCCCACATGACAAAGATGTGAGGGGTGGGAGGACTGCACCCCCATGCCCAGCATGTGGGGGAGCAGATGGCCTTGTCTTGCTGCTCTGCCATGTAGGGAGACAGGTGCAGCCACAGCCAGGCCAGGGGGAAGGGTCCTCCATTTCCTTCCTCCCCCTCCCCCGTTCCAGATAGTTAGTGTAGCCTGAACCAGCACAGCTGGGAGGGGCCCGCTTTGTTCCTTTCTCTCCAGTGCCCAACCATTGCGGTTGAAGCCAGATGCTGGCAGGAGGTGAAGCTGGGGTGATGGGCCGCACTGGCTTGGCATGTTCCTGCAGCCAGCTGGGAGGAGTGTGGTAGCACCTCCAACCTGCTGGGTTTGGCCAGTGCAGGCAGCCTGCATGCTCTCCCCCACTCCCACGGAATGGCGAACTTGTGTTCTGGTCGCTCTCAAACTAACCTAATCTGCTTAGAGAAACCCATATGAATTAGTTTGAATTTGTCTCGGGCTTTCTGGATGTCTGTACCTAGCCTAAGAGATGAGAACAAAACAATATGGTAGTTTTCGTGGCACATCAATAACAACTGAGTTTTTAATTGTGTATTTCACTCTTGAAATACACAGTGAGCTCTTAAGTTACTTAAGCACTTCTAAAAATGTATGACCTGTGACAGTCTGTTCCCTTTTGAGTCTTCTCTGTTAGGGATTTCTGTTTCCCTCAGGATAGTAACAGAACACAGAATAATGTGTCCTGCACTCAGATGTATTTTGTCTTCTTAATATACTGAAAACATTTTGAAGAATCTGCTCTGAACTTTACCAGTTCAATTTTGTTTTGCAAACTAGTTCCCAATTTTTAAATAGCAAATGTAATAACAACATAATTCCTTTGTTTGCAAAATATGTTTGGAAACAAGATTATGGAAGAGTTTCTCGCCTGAGATGGGAGGTGGGGAGGAAGAAAATTGTTGTGCTAAAGATGCAGGAAAAAAGAGATGAGAATATAAAATGTCACAACCTAAACTGCTTCTTTTGGTTGGCCACTAGGAGAAAAGAATGATTTTGATATACTAGGCAGAGAGCTTTCTCAATTTTCTTGTCAGGAAATATCTTTAAACTGCAATACAGTTATGACAGCTTGGATAACAGCATTTAGCTATACTCCAGCAGCTTGTAGATTTTACATGCTATATGCCTATGCTTGTCAGAGAGGGCTGTGCCAGACGCAACACTTCTGAAACATTTTTTCCCTTATTGTGCTGCTGAATGTGATATCATCTAGTCACTGAAAGTCTGTTTTGGGTTCTGTTCTCCCCACAGCTGTAAACTCTTAATTCCTTCAGGAGACTAAACCAATGATCTTCTATCCTCTTGGTTTCTTGAGAAATTAAACTAGGGATTCTCTTAGGCAATATATGCAACAGCAATATATGTATCTGCCAGACTTTGAAAGATAAGCAGGCAATCTGTTTCTCTGCTCCTTTAAAATAAGATTAAGCATTGTTCTAATAACAGTATCTATATTGTCAATATCTTAAAATAGCAAGTTAATGAGTAAATAATAGCCCTTTTATACCTTTGGTCTGCATGAGGTCCTGCTGGTAACTTCTGATCTGCAGCTGGCTAATTACAGCTTAGAGTCCAAAGAGGCTGGGTTTTGCTAGAAAGTCATGTACAAACAATGTATATATTCTTCGTATATTGGGTTGCATGTCTGTATAGAAAAGGATAAGATAACTGGGCACTATATTTTAGTGCTTTAATATTACACTTTATAGTGGTTGAAAGGTGTACTTTCCTGTCAGAAAGTAGTGATTACAAACAGGGATGATAAGAAAATCTTATTTTCAATTGATTTTTTCCCCTTATATAAGTTTAGTGAAAAAACAGAAACAAACAATCTGCCCCCCAATCCGCTCCCCACCACAGGGTTTGCACTATGGCATCATTTCCTTGATGCGGTGCTTGCCATACTGCTTGTCAAGAAATGCTACCATTAGTCTTTCATGATGGCATCTCACATTCATATGAAACGCTTTTTATTCCTGAATTGTTTGAGGAACAGCTGTACCCTTAAATACATGTACTCACAAACAGTCAAGGTGCATACACGAGTATTTGCTGCTTGTAATGGAACTATTATTATTTTATTACTGGGACTATAAAACATTAAGCTGTTTTGCTTTATTTACTGTATTTGGTTTCTCTGATTTGTTTAAATGAAGTCAGCTTTGCAACACTAGAAAGTAGAGCTGATGCATAGCCCAGGCAAATCAAATTCTCTCTGCTTCCCTAGCAATGGTTCAGAAACTCAGGTAGGTTCTTTGAAAAATTCAATATCAGGTGCCACTGTATCACAGGCCCTAGGAAATATATCACATCTTTGACACACAGTACCTTGGCCGAGATTCCATTTTTAGCTTGCACCCTTGAGCCATTTAAAAAGCCTACACATTTAATTTGCTGTTTGAAAGGGCATGTAAAGGGGCTCAGGGTTATACCTGGTTTTTTACATTACCAGTAACTGTTTGAAGGAAGCCTGGGTTTGAAAATGAATTTTAAATATCTATCAGGGGTGCACTAGCATAATGCTTGCATGTTCTCCAGGATGCTCATTTACAATTGGAACAGTGTAGCTGTTTCCTGGAATCCAAAGGGCTTCCATATGAAGAAGAATAAACCATAAAATGTCCTAAAATAGCATTTTTTCTCTTGATTTCATGAGCACCTGCCCTTCTCCCTTAATTAAAGTTTAAGATAAAACTAAGTCAAGCCTCTAAGGTAAGAAAAATTAGTCAGGCTTCTGAGAAGGGAATATTACTCAAAATTGAATAAATTCTGCAGGCATCTCTAAGGAACTATTTTCTCAGCCTCCTGAAGTGCAAGGAAAACTTGAGAATTCTCTGTATGCCCCATGGTAGCTATATTATCTCCTGCTATAGCAAGGTATTCACCCCCTTCAGCAATACCATCATAAGCTAGAATTCAGCAGGGTTTCTACCTTACACTTTGTCAGAAGTAACATCTGGTTAGCAATATCTTTTACTGCACCAGCTATGTTGCTGAGAGAGACGTTAGACAAGCTTTCAGACACCAAGTGTCTCTTGCTTATTCCCTATACCATCACAACTACAGCTACATTGCTAGTCTTACTCCTGTTCAGGAACCTTCCTCTCTTGTTCTACTTAGTGGGACATTATATTTCTTTTTTAAGGTTTAGTTCTTCTGATGGATCTAGAAAAGTTTCTTACTTGTTTTCCTTTCTTGTTCGTGTGTGGTAATGTCTGTCTTTAAGGACAATGTGAAAGATTTTGTGAAACAAACTACCGTGACTCCAGATAAAATTATGAGATGAATGACCCTTTGTGGTGGTTACACATAGGAGAGTCTACACAAGATATTGACTGTTTTTGATGAATTAGCAGCCCAGTAAAAGTCTCAGCATCTAT
>NW_017729025.1:68287678-68303223 GCF_001723915.1 Gavialis gangeticus
CACAGCTAATTAAGAAACCAAGTGAGACCTCAGAAGGGGCAGTCCCAGCGGGGTCTCAGCACCTATCAATCCACCCCATTAGGCTGGAGTAAACTAATTTACTCTGCAGCGTTGGCATTGGATATATGACCCAGATACCTTGTTCTGGGTAGACCCAAACCCTCAGACCAACAATTACCTCTCCATTCAATAAAAGGGGAATTTTACTGATACACAGTGATAGCAGATCAGAATAATGCAAATAATTCTATATCTACCAGTCCCAGCGTTCAGAGCCAAGCTACATGTGGCTAATACATGAGCTTCTCTCTGAGGTTCTTTCTTGAATGTCAGACGTTAGCAGCCTCGAGGTCAAAAGCCAAGGCCTATGGGCTGGTTGTGTGTCCTCTGTCCATGACAGCCTTGGGTTCTCATCTTGGGGACACTTTTCTGCTCTGAAATTGCTCCTTTTGTATTCTTTCTCCTCTCTGATGACTCTACATTCCTGACGGAGAGGGGAAACCTGCTCTCTCTGCCTACATGACTGACATCACATACCTGGGTGAGGGGTTTGGGCTCCCTAGTGGGCTAGAGACTGCCAGTCTGCCCAGCAACCAGTGATGCATTTCAAAGTGGTTGGCTGGCAGCCAACAGGTGCTGGCCTCCATTGGACCAGGTAAATGAGGTCATAAGGGCTATATAATTTAAGGACTGCCCAGGAGGAGGTGGGGGGTAGCCGTGATGAAAACTCAGGGAGAAGAGCTGGACCATATGAAACTTGCTGTCTCTGAAAACTCATGATCAATGAACTGCTTGTCCCTAGAGAGAATCTCCATCTGCCTCTGGGTGATACTTGTAAGTAAGGTACCTGAGATCTAACTAGATATATAGCTTGCAGCAACTCTGATGTGTGATCAAAGGCTACCCCAGCCACCCTGTTTGCTCTATGGGATTTCTCTGATACTACTTAACTCTGTACCCTATTCCAACCATACTCCTTGTAACCAATAAAGTTCTCCTTTGTACCTGGCGTGGGAGACTTATAGGGAGTGGGTCTAGATTATGCCTTGGGGTCCCCTTGGTTCGGCTAAGGGAAATCACTTCTTGTGCTTCTGACTGAGGGAAGCATCCCAAGTTCTTGAAGTGAGTCAAATACCCTTGAGGGCTACTAGGCCAGAATCAAGCCCATCTCTTGGTGGTGGTAGCAATACCCCCAAGCTAGTGGGTATGCTCCAGGAAGGGGATCAGCCAGACATGAGGCACCCCCAGGGAGGCATTTGGAGCCTGGAAGGTGGTTGGGTGCAGTGAGGTGGGTGGCTAAGTACTGGCCCACCACAGGCATCACTGATTGGTCTCTCTGTGATCATCATACTGTCCATGTTATGTCCTGTCATCTATTCCTTTGTTTCCAAAGCCCATCACTGCACACATCCCAATCTGGGCTTTTACCGGTCTCCTCCTAATTTAGTCTGTTTACCAAAACCAGAAATCCCAAGGGCTCTGCAGTTGGTCACTCTGACTTGCAGAGTATCTTATCTCTGGGTAGACTGTTTTTTGAGCAACCCATGCCTCCACAGCTAGGTGGACATGGGCCCCTCACACGCTGAGGAATGCATCAGTGCTGGCCCTGATGTCCTCCTCAGCTGTGGGGGGGGAGGGGGGAAGGGCCTTATAGCACAGCCTCAGGTAGCCCTTCAGGTGGTGGCAGAGGTTGCGGAGAAGATTGCTCCCCCACACTGTTGTGGCTCAGGGTCCCATGCCAGGTGCACGGGTGTGCCCAGGGCACCATGGCCATCAGCAGCAGGTCCTTTTCTTTTCAGTCAAGAAAACAACTCCTTGCATATCTCTTGGGGCACAAAAAATAGGCATGCTTGGGGCACAGCAGTGAGGTAGCAGGGTCTAGCCCTGAAGTGCCTCCCCAGAAGAGACTCCTGCAAGGAGGGTGGGGGCACAGGCAGCTCCTCATCCCAGATGTCCAGGAGCCCTTCACCCCTTAAGCTTGGCCTCCATGGGCTGGGTGGCAGCACAGCAGAGTGGTTAGCTTGCAGGAGGGGAGGGAAGGGCAGTGAGGTCTGGAGCCATGGCAGAAGGTGCTGCCAGGAGCCTGGCCTCTCCCACCCTTGGAATGGGGTGGGGGAAGCAGGCTGCCTGTGGCCAGCACCTGGTGTCCCAGTAGCCCCAGGGAGCAAGCAGAGATTGTGGGAGGTTCAGCCCGGGCCTGCCCTCCCAACTTACCATGGTGCTTGGGCAACCATGCACAGCCAACATCTGATCTAAGACTGGGCAGCATGCAGGCCCCTGGTATAGAACTTTGTATCTCTGAAATGTTACAAACGCACACAAAGTTTCTTTCTTAAGGCTCTACAGGGTCTGCAGCTCCACGTGGGGGAGAGGCCTCAGTTGGTAGCCAGGATACGGCCTCAGGTTTGCCACTGCACATAGGCAGAGCCTCACAGATGCAACAGTTCTGCCAGAGGAGGACCTTGGACAGGACCCTTCTCCTGAATTGCCTGGTCATGGTGTCTGAGGACCAGCTGGCAAACACTTGGGTCTGGTGGGTGGAGGATGCGGCCTACCAGGACAGGTGATGGGTGGATAACATCACCCACGAGGAGGCATGGGACTGGTGCAAGAAGGCAAGGGACTGAGTGGACAGGGATTTCCAGGTGCAGCTCCTGGCCCTGAATAATGCACTGTAGGAGCAGAATGCCATCCTGGCCTACGCAGTTCAGATCACAGACCATGACCGCTAGGAGCTGGACACCATTCTGGCCTTGGCGGTCGCCTTCATGCCACCTGCTGCCTGGTTCCCGAACCTAGCCCCACCTGCCCCCTGGCAGCCACCCACTGCTCAGCAGCAAGCCCCCACCTGGGCCTTGGAGGGGATCCTGCACTGTCTCCAGCAGCCAGCAGTCCCTGTTGCAGACCCCACTCCAGGTCCAGTTCCACCTGGGCCCCCTACCTGGGTCCAGGTCTGCTGCTAGCCCTGGCTTCACACAGGCATGGAGCTGGAGCTGCCTCCAGAGGGGTCAGGTCCACATGCTGGCCTGCTGGGCCTGGACACTGCCTGCAGGAGGGGGAGCCACCTGTGCTGGGAGAGCAGTGGCCACTGTTGCCCCTGGGCGAACCTCATACCCACCACACTCGCTGCAGTGTACACACCCATGGGGGAATGGCCAGAGGCTGGGTACCTGTCCCTGGGCTCTGGCCCCTAGATGCCCCCACCCCACCCTTCCCCACCTCAGGACAGCACACAAAAGACACCAACAAAGTTTTCACAGGGAAGAAGGTGTTTTACCGCTGCTGGGTGGGGTGTGTGGTGGAGGGACTCTGTTGGGGGAGGGGAGCAACCTTTTTGTGGTCTACTACATCAGTACATCTTAGAGGGAAGCTAATTCTGCACTTTTGTCATCACCAGCCGAGTAGCTTGTAGGAGTGCTAGCAGGGTTCCCACACCAAGCACAGTACCCTTTTTAGGGTGAGTGGTTATAGTTTCTGGGTCCACATCACTAGTATGCAAGGAATCTCTGTCCATTTCAGGATGATCCTGTGTGAAGGATCATGTAACTCATGGACACAAAGGGCAAAAAAAAACCCAGTGGTGGTGGTAAAGTATGTCTGTGTCTTGATCAATGTATACTCTGGCAATGAGAGTATATATTTTCTTCTCCAAGCAAACTTGGAGTAAAAGCAGACTTAACCTCTTGATAGTCTCCTGTACATTTTTTTAGAATTGCCTTAATCTGTCAAAAATATTTGTTAATTTATTTACAATTGTTAATTTATTCACACTGTTTGTGTTAGTATAGGTGGCCTAAATACCAGTTTGCATCAGACATGTTACATTTTTGTCAGTAGACACTGGATATTGCAGCCACCTTGGCTGAACTTTTGAGAGAAAGTCCAGTTCCATTTTCAGTTTCCATGATAATCAGTGTAAGTCAACTTGAGCATGTCCATCATCTTCTGCATTCAGGAACGTGGCACAAAAAGTGAGTTTTCCAGTACCTGTACCGCGTCCCCAAATGAATGGTGCATCTCCTTCATACATTTATCATCAACCATGATGGTAAATCCTCAGAGGACCCAGAAGCCAAAGACTCGGCTACAGCTAGCTCTCATTTTTAATGTATATTGTTACTTTTGGGTAGTCAACAGTGTTGTCCCATTTAACATTCTTCCTGATAGGCTTGACTAGGTTTGTGAAGAAACTTGGGCCATTCAGTTTTATCAGCTGTGTGAAATTTGCACTCATGGGCTACCCTGGACTATAAATACTGAGCTGAGATTGAGCTAGCATTGGGTGAAGGTGCTGAGTGTTTCTGTTGTAAACACTTTCCTGTATTTTCCATGAGCCAAGTTAAGATTTGTGGCAGTTTCCAAAGAGCTGCTAGTACCTGCTTGCATGTAAATTTCATTTTTGGCATTCTCTTTTTAGTTCCCTACTCTTGAAACAAAATGCTGGAAATAGCCATTCTTTTTCTTTTTAACTTTTTCACTCCTTGATGCTTACTGCTGAGTGATTTTTAAATTGTAACTGCTTGAATACACACTCATGCTGTCAATCTGGTTGTCTCTACCACACTGCTGCAGGCTCAACTTAGAGAGGGGAGAATAGTTTCATGTACTTAATATACTGGTCTTGGAACATTCCTTATTTCAATCTCATCCATATGTTCATTAGAGAGCAGATGTACCTTCACGTGAGATTAGAGACCTGGTCCAGCACATGTAGATATATTTGATCCAAGGGGAAAAAACAAATACTGAGAGTCTTGTAAAATAGCCCTAAAGATTTCACAGTGGGTTGTAACCTAGTGCATTTTGCTAATTGTTGGGAACAGAAAAGTAATGACAGCCAGATAAAACATATCACTTTCCTTTATAAGTAAAGGAATAAAGGCAATAAATAGCAACCATCCCTTCTAGAAGAACACGGAAGAGGATTGGAAAAGCCCAGTAAGCTCCCTAAAGACAGATCATCATAATTTAAACCTTTGCTGTTTTAATTTTGAGACTTTTTGTTTTTACATTGTCTTGGAAGGGCAGGGACAGGCAAATATTATGGCATATTTTCACAAGGTCGATTTTTGAAATCTAAACTGGCCAAGTTTGAATGGGGATGTCATATTATTTTTTTTTCTTGGCATCTTATACCTGGTATGCTTGTCTTCAACAAATCTGTTCTTCCACCATGTGGAACGCTGGCTGCCAGTTGCTCATGTAAAATTCTACAGTGTCATCTGCTGGTGTAGGTGCAGATCTCTTGCTAACTTTTGCTGCTTAAATATGAAGTCACAGGAAAGTGTGGGTTTGTGGAAACTGAAAGGGAGAATAATAGATAGGTGAGAGTTGGCTGGTATTACATGGCAAGACAGCAAATATGTCTTTGTATCCCAGCCTTGTTGGTCTTCATTGACTAAAGCTGTATGCAAGAAGATAATGGTTGACAAGGTTCTTTGGGTGAATCTGATATCTTTTATTAGACCAACTTAAATAGTTGGGGAACAATTTTTAAGCAAGCTTTCAGGTTCAAAAACCCTTTGTCAGGCTAAGGAAGTTTCAGCAGTTGGTGTGTGCTCTTCTTGGATGGAATGAAAAGTAAAAAAGCCAGAGGCTGGGCTGGTCTGCATACAAGACAGGCAGTCAGTGAAAATATAGATTGAGGAGTCAATGCGTGAGAGACAGGCTGGGTGGGGGAGAGAAGGGGGATGAACAGTAGAGAAGTACCTGGGAAGTCAGCTGTTAGGCAGGTTATAATGTGTCATAAATCCAATTTCTATATTTAGTCCATGATTTTTAATATCCAGAAGGCTGATGAAGTGGAGTTCATAGGCTCGTCTCTGGGAAGTGTTCTGTAAGTTTCCTTTGAGGATCAGGACTGAGAGATTGAAGAGAGAGTGGTTTTCTTGTGAGAATTATCAGCATACTTCATTCAGTAGCTGCTAGTTGGATTATTTTCCTAAACACTGCAGATTCCTCTTCACAGGCTGATCTAAAACTGGTGTTTTATCAATACATCTGTAACTGTTTTACTGTTTTGTTCTCTTTTTCCTTTAGTAGCTGTGCCAACACAAAACTTTAAAATGTCATATATTTCCAGGTAATACCACTTTTCTGCTGGTATATCTATTAGTAGACCTTTAAAATCAAGTTAAATGAATTCCTGCAGTTTACTAGGTTGTTCTGCTTGTCTTTGTAGTGCCTTCTTTTGATGGGTAAGACAGGAAAGCCTCCCATCCTTTTATACCTGCAGCCATGGCCAGAAAATTAGGTGGGGGGACTTTCCTCTACAAAAACTGTTGACCTATTGCTAACTGACTTTAAATATAGGCACATTTTGCTGTGCTAAATACTAAACCATTCTCCCAACATGAAAATCAGACTTCACTGATGGTTTTTTTCACCTTTTATTTGCAACCTGCAAAATCTCCCGTCTATACCTCTTGGGCACACCCCATGAGCAAGAATGTGCATTCCCTGGGGACAAATAGTGGCATTTTTGTGGCTCCTGCGTGCATGCTCTGGTACACAAGTTGTCTTAGGTGTGGGGTAGGGGAGGCTGGGGCCAGCACCTGGGCTGACCCCAGCAGCCTTACGTGGGGCCCTGGGGTCAGGGCTCCAGCCGTGGTGATCTGGGTGCACGGAGTATGGCTGGCAGCTGGAGCATGGCTGTGGCCGGCCAAGCTCCAGTTTCAGGCTGCACACACTGTCGTCATATGAGCTGTCTTGTTTTTTTTCTCACACAGGGTTTTTTGATGCCAGGATCTCCTGGTGTCAAAAGTTACCACTGTAGATTTTGCAGATTTCATAGGCATTAGGGCTGGAAGGGACCTCAGAAGATCATCAAGTCCAGCCGCCTGCCCCAGGAGCAGGAAGTCAGCGAGGGTCAAAAGATCCCAGCATGATAAGCGTCCAAATGTTTCTTAAAAGAGTTCAGACCTCTGAAGGGTGTCTATTCCAGGTCTTGGGGGCTCAGACAGTAAAGAAGTTTTCCTTATGTCCAGCCTAAAATAGTCTTGGAGGAGTTCGTGACTGTTTGACCTTGTCATCCCTTGGGGTGCTCTGGTGAACAGGTGTTCCCTCAGATCCTGATGCAAACACCTTACAAAATTATAGGCAGCCACCAGGTCACCCCTAATCCTGTGCTTTTACAGGCTGAAGAGTCCAATGGCTCTCAGCCTCTCATCATAAAGCCTGTTCTCTTCTGCTCTGATCATGTACATGGCTCTCCTCTGAATTCTCTCAAGCTTTTCCACATCCTTTTTGAGTTGTGGAGCCCAGAATTGGATGCAGTACTCTAGCTGCAGCCTCACCAAGGCCAAGTACAGCAGGAGGATGATATCCTGAGAACTTCTTGAGAAGCATCTATTGATGCAAGCCAGAGTTTTGTTTGTTTTACCTGCTGCAACATTGCATTGGTGGCTTATGTTCATCTTGTGGTCAATCATGACCCCCAAGTCCCTTTTGGCTGTGGTGCTAGTGAGCATAGAACTGCCAAGCCTGTAAGAGTGATGCAGGCTTTTTCCTCACCAAGGTGGATTACATTGCATTTTGAATGTCATCAGGTTTTTACCTACCTACTTTCTAAGCCTGTCAAGGTCAGCCTGGATCACCAGCCTATCCTAAGGCATGGATCCTTTACCCCAAAGTTTCGTGTCATTGGCAAACTTGGTCAGTCTGCTTCTGACACCAATGTCCACATCGTTAATAAAGATATTAAAGAGTACAGGTCCAAGGGCGGAGCCTTGGAGGGCACCACTGGTCATCATGATTCACTTCCATTGACTACCACTCTCTGGGTCTGACCTCAGAGCCAATTCCCCAGCCATTGGGCTGTGATGTAGCCAAGGCCAGAGTTGGCCAATTTTTCCATGAGGAGATCATGGGATACCAGATCAAAGACTTTTTAAAAGTCCAGATATATGGCATCAATCACTGCAAATTAGCAGTGTGGTGAACACCTACATAGTGCATGCAGTTTGCAGAACTGCAGATGGGTCTATGGCACTGCAAACCACCTGTGCACTCGTGGGGATGCATCCAATGAGTTCATCATTTGTTCAAGGGCAAATTTGACAGAAGTATTTCTGGCATCAGAATTGGACCCAACATATTTTAATCACAAAAGAATTTAGAAGTCCTCCAGTAACTGAAATTATTTTGTTATTCTTCTATCCAGAAATGTTGCTTTAAGCTGGCTGGTATAATGACACTGCCTGTTCTGCTAACTTGTATACAAATCTCTAGTGGAATCCACAGAAACCTACTTAGACAGTATCTGGCTGACTACTCCTTGTTGACTACACATCAAATTGTTGTCAAGAGCCAGCTACTAGTTCTCTAAATGTTTTGAGTCCTGTTATCTAGTCAGAATCCAGATGCCAGATCTTCAGCTTTAGAGTGTCACCCATGTCTGAACATCCGCACCATGTAAACCCTTTTTCTCACCTCCCCATTTCTGAATAACTTTAGGTGCTTAATAATACTAAAAAACTAAAATGGTATAGCACCAATGTTATAGCTGGAGATACTGTCTGCACTGGTCATTAACATGTTTCTAGCCCTAAATGTAGATGAAAAATGTGTGAAAATTTGAAAAACTAGAGCAACAGAAGTTAGAAGCTAAATGAAAATAAACTTGTATTTTTTTAAAGAAAATATCTCATGATTTGTAATCAAGCTTATCATTTTGTGGCCTGACTTTTTTTTTTTTAATTCTTGACATTGGCAAAAATTAAACTCTGAATTATTTTATGAACTAAGATAGCTATTATTTCTTCAAACCTAGTAGTCTTAGAAATGGTTGCTGCTGTACTTCTGTTCATTAGTAGTCACTTTCACTTGGCCTACTGTACTAGTTTCTGTTGATATGAGTATCTTTGGCAGATTTGACATTTTGCTATTCTGTTCATACTTTTTATAGAAAATAAAGCTTAGTACTTAATACTCACATACAATTCTATCTAGATAAGCAGTCTGTCAATTGCAGACTCATATTGTTCCTTAAATCTTTAGATATTAATGTATGTAACCAATTGATTAAACACCTGAGCTATTGATCCTGCTGGTAAAACAGGAGAAAGAAGTTATCTATTCAATTCCTTAAAATTTAAACTTCAACTCAACATAATAAAATACAGCGGAAAGATTTGAAGACTAAAAATATGCATCAATGACAATAAGTTAATGAAAGTATATCATTTATATCTTAACTATAAAGCTTTTACCTTCTATGCTGAAATCCCAACTTCCTCTGCAGTACACTTCAAACTCCCTAAATGTCTGATTCAATGGATATTTTTGTTGTTTATATTGTATTGTACGCAGTAGACCAATAAAAGCAATCTGATTGATCTCTCTCGTTATGGGTTTGATGGCTTCCAAAGCACTAACTGTAAAATAAGCTAACTGTAAAATCAAAGCTTTAGTCACCTCTAAGGACTCTTCATCAGGTAGCTTGGTCTAAATCATATTACTTTAAATATAGACATCTTATTCACAACACATTTCATGCAACAAAACATTGATTATTGCTGAGTGGCCTTTTTCCCCATGCTTAACACTTGTACTAGAGAAAGGGTTGCAAGTAGCTTTGAGCAAATGGCTTGTTTAAGCAGCCAGGTGTTTGGGTAAAATTTTACCTTTAGTGCGTAGCCATCTTTACCCCTTAGTCTGCCTCATTATTCCAAATTTTCCACACCCACAAGCAAACTAGTTTAATTTTCTATTACTTTTCCTGGCATGTGTTAATGAAAATGTGCACCTGCCAAATCTAGAAGACCAGCCCCAGTGGCCTTGTCAACACTGAAAGAGTGTTAAGGGAAGAAAATTATGTAATTTTTTTCTTCTGGTCAGAGAAAAAAAAAGCCTATAATTTATTTGTATCCACAATATCAAAAATGATCTTTTACAGGTTATAAATAATTGTTAAGGATCAGAGCTGTTAGTGTATCTTGTCACATTTAGCTTTAGTTGCACCTGCTTGAGTGGTGAATTATAGTATTATTTGAACTTTTCTCTTATATCCAGCCTTATTTAACTATTACTTAAGTTTTGTACAGCCTCATTATTATTTGTACTTTTCTTTTACTTGTGTCTTCACTATCAGCTAGCCTTAAGCTCACTTTTACAGGCATCTTATGTTCCAGTGTTATCAACATAGGTGTGTACAATGTGAGCCTTGTTACTAGCTGAAATTAACTGAACTTGGCACTATCTGACTAAATCAGATGGATGACATGATTGGATATATTAATGAAAGGTGATGAGAGGGAACCAATTGGACAGTGCCCAACTTTAGAGCTCTTTGAGTTTCTGGAGTTGATGGACAGACCAGATTAGGAGTCCGGGGCACGCCCAAATTAAGATACCAGTAAAATACCAAATTAAGATGTAGGCATGCGATGGGTTTGTTGAAACAAAGGAGTACACTGACGGGATAAAAACATGAATAGTATGATGATCACAGGAAAAACAATCAATGGTACCTGGAAATGAAGAATCATCAGAGGAGTAGAGTTAAAGGAAAAATATAAAGGGGGGGCAGGGCGACAAGAAAGTTGGGTGTGTCATTGTCCAACAACATCTGGACTGAAAAACAGCAATTATCCACAGATGATCAGCTACTTTCAGGAACTGATTGGCCACCTGAACTGTGAAGTGGAGTAAGATTAGTAACAAATAAAGTTAGATTTTATTGAAGTTGAATGGTGTGAGGCATATTCCATGTTTACTCTGGGTTGATTAAGCTTTAGCGATCCTTTATCACCATGGGTGCATAACAGAGCCATGGATTCAAGTAAATTGTTGGTAGCAATTTTGGCTGCTAAAATATTTTCAAATATTTTTAAACTACTGCATATCACCTTCTACAAGTAGGTTGTTTATAGATTTTTACTTGAAATCATTGAAACATCTACATTGTAACTTCCTGCTCTGTGGTCACATGGTACATTTTTGAGACATTTAAGATCTTTGCTTCTTGTTAGAAGTCTTATCTTGTTTACTCAGTTTCTAAATGTAACTTTAAAAGCTTTTAACTAAAGGAGCTGTTCACAAAGGTTTTGGGTGCTCCTGATTAGTCTGACTTTATGTTTAATTGAGATTTTATATGTTTTCTGCAGTTTCTCCTTGTAGATGTAAAAAGATTGTTTCAGAAGTATTAAAGCTGATTTAGGATGTTTTAAATGAGACCGTATCTCACTAGTTTTAATTTGAAGAAACAAAGCTTATTGATTTGTTGAAATTCAAGTTCATCGATCTGTTCAGGTTAATCCTGTGGTGTTAGACTTTTTACAGAGAAAATAACACTTTTCAGCCTTTCTAAGTTGTAAATGCTTCCCTCTGGTGAAATGAAGTCCATCAAAGAACTATAGGAGGTAATTTCACTTAAACACTTGGCACAGAAAGTAGTTGAACTTGTCTCTTTCTATAGTAGGCAACTTGTTGTGAAGAACATTGGCTTGATGACAGGGCAACATTGCTACTCTTAGAAGGCAGCTTGCTTTTGAGAGGTTTTCTCTTAGAGACTCAGCTATCTTACATTGCTAGATATTGTCAGAATAGCAGTAATAAATCCAGGGGAAGCTTTCAGTGCTGCCAATTTTTAAAGGAGCAAAAATAGAGCCCAATAGTTTTTGGGCCAAGGTCTACAAAAAGATTTGGGTTTTGAACATTAAAATTCCTTCTTAGGCACCTAAAGTTATGTTTCTGAGAATCCCTAGTACTTCATCCTTGACAGGACAGAGCAGCTCAGTGCCTATCTCAAACCTAAGTCTGATCTGGATCTACAAACCTAGTATTCCTCCATCTGCCTTGCTTAAATAGTTCAATCCGATAAGTATGCTTCTTACATTAAGAAGTCATTGCATAAGATACACACCTTATTCTTGAAGAAAGACTGGTACCCAGATAAGTGTGCTAATCATTAAGCTACAGAATCATGCCCCATCTTTCTTTTGTTCCCTAGGCAAATTAAATATGAACTCCAGACTTTAATTCCACTGAACAACTTGAAAGAAGGAAATAAGAGGCCCTAAACCAGAAAAAGCCTATATCATGATCAATACATCCAAATGCAGGATAATTTTGGGATACAGTGGGCACGTCTGCACAAGATGCTAGGTGTGCAGTAGCTGAATAATACTGCACTGTAGTATATCACAGCACCAATAGTGCTAATACGCTACAGCATAGTATTTTTAGGCTATGGTGCCGTAGTGTCACTAAAAACGCATTTACCAGTGATACTGCACCGTAACTCTGGTTACTGTGCATTTATTTAGTACTTGATTATAAAAGTACTAAATAAATGTTCAGTAACCACTGTGCAGTAGTGTCTCATGTAGACTTGCCCAGTGCGCCATACGTAGATTTCCCTATGACTTGGAATTACTACTGTAGCATGTGGCCTCTATTTACAGCTAATGTTGAGCTATATTCAATTTTATCATGGTCATATTTGTATGAACAATGGTTTTAGGTCTGAATGCATTTCATAATGAATTGAAATAGATATTTCTCTGTCTGTAATTTTTTGCTTTCTTTTTTCCAAACTATAATTACATTTGTTTGTATGATCTATCATCCTTATATAATAAATCCTTTTTCTATTTCATATACCTTACTGATTGTCTGTAGTAAAGGTGATTTTTCAGAGCAATATTTCTTCTGTGGAGGAGAGGATCTGTAATATTTTGCAAATTGAAGGGTAAATACCCCTATAAACTGGGAAGCTTTCTCTGCTGGTATGACAAAGTCTGGTCTTGGGTGGATAAACCTAAGGTCTGTTAGAGCAAGAGGTTATCTCAAGGACGTAATCTAGTCTGTTCTTTACAGACATGCAGCAGAACTGTGGGCAGAGGCTTGGAAGTTTGTGAAGGCACCCCAACACCTAAGCCTGGCTGGTGATAGCCTGTAACAGCAGTGGCTAACCTACTTGGCAGGCATGACACAAGTTAAGTTCCCTGCTCCACTCCTTCTGCCCACAGAGTGCTGCTCTGATAACCAGCCCACAGAGGCCACAGAAGAGTATGTACCCTAGGGTGCTGAAACACAAGCAATGGCCTCACATAGCTTCTGGCCACATAAAGCAGTTCATGGGCATGACAGTGCTGTAAGAAAGGTAATGCCTTCCTTACCCTGCCACTGTTGCAGTTTTATATGGTGAGTGGGAAGCTAAAGCCCTGAATTCAGCAGCTGCTGCAGGGCCAGAGAAAGGTAAGCTTGGCTCTTGGTGGTGACACCTGACTCTTCCTCTCACATCAATGTATTGCTCCCACTCCAATCCACTCCACCAGAGGCTCTGAGCCCTGCCAGTCTCCATTATGGCACCTCCCTTCCGTGGGGTTTGAGTGCCAGCTATAATACTTGTGTCATGCATGCTGTACATTGGTCACCCCTGCCTATAACATGGTGGATGGAAAACTTCCAGGGACTGACAGATGTAGTTGAGGGTTCTCTCAAGCAGAGGTAGGAATTGGAGCCAAGTTTCCCATAGTTTGAAAGAGTGTTTTAACCACCAAGTTATTTTAGAAAAGGAGGAGATAAAAACACAAGCATTACTGTCTTTTTTTTCCATCTGTGTTTCAAAAGTGAGCGTTTGGATCTCTCTTCAGGAGATGGGTCTGAGCTGAAAGTCCCAAGAAGCACCTCTTAGTGTTTATTGAGGTAACTAAATCCTACTGAGGGCTGGGATTTAAAACATACCTCTGTGTACAGAAGGTCCTGTTGACCATCTTAGCTAGCTAAGTTTCTCCATGCATAGTACAGGTAATTGAACCATCTAATTCAGGCATTCCACTATGAGGTCAGGCACCTGAAAGTTTGATGCTGCAATATACCTATGTCCCTTTGTGGCACAGCAAAAAGAGAAGAAGAGAAAAAAGGAGAAAGAAAATGAACTAGGTACATGATAAACTGCTGTGATGATACACATCAGAAACTGAAAATAGTAAGGAATAGATGTTGTTCAGAAAACTAATATTATTTCTAGTTTTAGCTCAGGAGTTTTTTGGTTTTCTGGCTTACAGTGATACATGAAATAACAACTTGAAGTTATTTTTATTACTATTTTTCATAAAGAGGTGGATTGATTAAGCTTAATAAGTAAATTAAGGCTCTTTGAAGTATTTTGGGTATAGAACTCGTAAATGACACAAGTCAACCTAACAGGAAGTTCTGTTGCTAAGTTAAATAACTACCGAGTGCCAGGATAGTGTTTTTACTTTAGATAAAAGTGTTTATGAATGAACATACTCAATAGATAAAGAACAAAGGTATCAAGAGGTATCTGGATCAGACAACTGAAAGATTATCAGCATATTGAAATGCCAATATGATGTGAAAGCCTTCATGATAAACCCGACAAAAGTGTCAGAAGAACTGAATTACCATGAGGGTTGTTAGTTATTTGGTTGGAAGGAAAAAGACCTACAGCAAAGAGATGATTCCAATCTCATAACTTCAGAAGAAATAAGAAAGTACTAGAATAGAGAGTCAGTAATTTATAAAACTCCTTCTTAATTCTGTTGATGCTGATTTGAACTAATCTACTGAAGAAGAAGAAAAAATAGTTTAAGAGAATAATCATAGTAAAATATAACAATTTAACAGGGACATTTAGTAAAACAACATTAAAGAATATGGAGAGCATTTATAACCAGGAAAATTCAAATGGACTTTTCAAAGGCAAGTGACCACAGAGAAATTTGCTAAGTTGAAGAAATTATGCTGTCCTGAACAAATCAATGGATGTAAATGCAAATTTTCTATTCATTTTTCACTCTGTTAAGCGTGTTTGGTAAAAGTGTCCTCCCCTTCCCTCCCTTTTTTCTCTCTCCCTTGTTCCCTCCCTCCCTCTCTCCACCCCCCATGCACTTAAAAATATTTAAAATTATTTATTTTATTTCATTAGCCATTTTTCTCATAACTGAAGGTTTTTTTCATTCAGGAGAAATTAACCCAAATTCATCCTTTTCAGAGAAACTCATTAAAATTAGCATTTTAAGAAGTGGCCATAATTACGCATTGTTCTCAATGGGACTGAGGATACCTGAAGACTGCCCTTAGCTAAAAATGTGCTCTTAAAAGTATTCACTTTCTGAATGTTCCCAATGGAAGTAAAGCCAAGATTACCTCAAAATGGTTATAATCACCCTGTATATTGTGAGAAAAAAGAAGAACTTTATGAAGAGCAGGTGAACAGTGCCACTATCTAAGATAAAAATAAGCTGTGGCCTTAGCCTCATTCAGTAAAATGAAATAGGGGTCAGTTTTCTTTAGAACATAGGACATCATGTGGCTTTAGCTTTATTGAAAATAATAGGAAATGCTTTGTATTTTTAAGCAGGGTAATACTTTGTAGAATTATCTGAAAAAAAGGCCTTATTCTGCAGTCTTTGTTAAAGAACAAACTTTATGGAGAAATTATCAGAAAAGTAAGCATTAAAAAAATCCTCTCATATACAAAGGGAGGAAGGAGGACCCGGGAAACTATAAGCTAGTTATTCTTACCTCGGTCCTAGGCAAGCTGTTCGAGAAAATTTTTCTGGCACACATCTATG
>NW_017729025.1:68308223-68315084 GCF_001723915.1 Gavialis gangeticus
TATGCGGCACTGGTCAGACCACAATTGGAGTACTACGTCCAGTTCTGGGCACCACACTTCAAGAGGGATGTGGACAGCGTGGAGAGGGTCCAGAGAAGGGCCACTCGCATGATCAGGGGACAGCAGGGCAGGCCCTATGAGGAGAGGCTACGGGACCTGAAGCTGTTCGGTCTCCAAAAGAGAAGGCTGAGGGGGGATCTAGTGGCCTGTTACAAACTGGTCAGGGGGGATCAGCAGGCATTGGGGGAGTCACTGTTCCCCCGAGCACCACCAGGAGTGACCAGGAATAACGGTCACAAGCTGGCAGAGGGTAGGTTTAGGTTAGACATCAGGAGGCGCTACTTCATGGTCAGGGCAGCTAGGGTCTGGAACCAACTTCCAAGAGAAGTGGTGCAGGCTCCTACCCTGGGGGTTTTTAAGAGGAGGTTAGATGAACACCTTGCTGGGGTTGTTTGACCCCAGTACTCTTGGGGTTTGACCCAGTACTCTGAGCAGATCATCTAGTCAGACTAGATGATCTGCTCAGGTCCCTTCCGACCTTAGAAACTATGAAACTATGAAACATAGCTCATTATTTCTGTGAATTTGAAACTAATGAAATCCACATATTTTCATAATTTTGGACCAAACCTAAGTTTTCAAGAAGATGCCAAAATTCTTCAATTGTATAAGTTATTTTATTTTTATAGTGTATATTGAGTTGGATTAATTACTGATATATGTGCAAGTTCACAGAAAATGAGTTCTATAATTCGGGAGGGTTCTGCTCACACAAGATGGAGTTTGGTTCTGTTTTTTACAAACAAAACTCAGATTGAACTGTGACAGTTCTGTGATTGATAGACACTACAAATGTTAACATCACTATTTTGCCTAAATAACTAAACATTCACCATATTAATAAAAAAAAATTATTTAGTCAAATGTATCTATTTCATTAGTTTCACACCCACTTCCCGCGGTGTGGATCCAGAAGGGATTTAAGAGCAGCTACTATGCAGTGGGTTCTCAGAACTCAATGGCATATCAGTGAAGCTCCTGCTGGATGCACTGCATGTGCTGTGAGCTTGCTAGCTGCTTGGCACAGGGTCTGCCCACTTCTTTCAAGCAGTTCTGGAGCCTGCTGCTGTTTGCTCTTCCCTTCCCTCTTATCTCCTCCCACACCAAATTCAGAAGCAAGAGAAAGGAGGGGGTGAGCAGCACCCCATGCTTGTCCCCTCCCATAACATTCACAGCCTATAAATAAAGCTTCAACCCTACAGGGCTTTGAATAATAGAAAAATAGGGCTGGATGAAACCTCAGGACTTCATCTAGACCAGTTCAAAGAGACTTCCTGGAATCTGTTTCTCTTTTCCCATACCTAGTTAAAGAAGATTTGAAAAACACTCATCAGGATTGTTATGATGGGCACACCAAAAGGGCCTCTTGAGGTACGTCCCAACGGCTTGCATTCTTCTGAATTAATACAATTTCTTCAGAATTCTTGTTTCTGCACCTGGGACTGCTTTGTTTCCACCATAGCATGCTTTGTTGTGGCTTTGTAAGCTGAACAAAAAAACAGAAAAGAAAAGAAAAAGAAATGTTATTGAAAAAGTCTGCTGTCTCAGCAGGGGATGGATGAAGGTAGCAATGATGAGGTTGGCTCCTAACTTTAGTGCTATGAACAAGAATACATGAAAACCAATGATATCTGACTGAGAATGACAACTGCTTGAAATGATCTTAGATCTGTTCAACTCAATGTGGATACTAATGATGAAGCCTTCTAACCTTTTAAATAACATATTTAACCGTTTTTCCACTTATCAAAGTATGATAAAAATTATGCCATTTCCTCCTTCACTTTCAGTTTATTAAACAAAGCCTGCAATGGTTGGTGCTAAATTTTAGAGGTAAATCCTGGTGGTAAAATGAGTAATTTGAGTGTTTTTATGTGTGTCTCTACAATTGTAGGGTAGTGAAGCTATTGAAAACTGTTAAACTGTTAAAATGGCAGAACTGATAAGAAGTCTGAAGATGATATGATATCACTTAAGGCTCTGAATACTCTGCCCAGATCTTTTGTGCCTCCCAGATACATCTAAGCTCAGAAGACTGAAACTATTCCTCCAAGTTATGCACATAGCTCTGTTGTTTCATCAATGGGCAGCCTACTGTGCCTCTAAAGATCTATTCCTATTCTGGCCTCTCTACTTTTGGCAATGCATGTCAATTCCCAGTAGGAAATTGCCTAAAGGCAGCTGACAGGGTGCCCAAAATGCCCCCATTCAGGTATGAATATTATTTACTTCCACCATCCAAAACCCTATGCCACATGAAAGGGATGAATGACTAAGAGCTTGTACAAAAGTTACATTTTTTTGTGCAATGAGGCCCCTGAAAGAGCTTTACAGCTGTAAAGGAATAAATGTTAATGGACGCAGAGTGCTTTTAAACTGAGCAATCACACAAATATGTATCCCTCATCTGAGGAAGTATAAGACAGGGGTGCTGTAAGGCAAAGTGCCTTAGGGAACCTGTGTACAGGTTCCCTGTGTGGATTAATTTCAGGCAATCCCACTTGCATCCCATGTGACTTTATGGGGCTCAGCTGGTGCTTGTGTGGGGGAACACCAGCTCAGATCCACCCCTGGGGCTGTCACAGAGAGAAGACAGAGTCCTGCCCTGTGCAGAAGGAAAGGGAGGGGAGGTGGGGGAAAGGAGACCTCCTGCAATGCATCCCCTTCTACAGCTACCTCTGCTTGGGTCTTGGGAGGAGCCAGGCTGGGCCCCACACCCCAGTTTCAGATGTGGCAGCCTCTGCTGCTGTCAAGACATTCATGTGGGGAGTGGGGGACAGGGGAAGGGACCCCCCACTGCATAGGCCTGGCTCCTCCAAGACCCCAGCAAATGTATCTGGGATGGGTCTGCATAGTAGAGGTGGGGGCTCTGTTCCTCCCCAACTCCAGTTCTGGGTGTCCAGCCTCTGCCACTGTCAAGACACTTACATAGTGGGTAGGGGTGGGGGAAGGGAGCCCCCCACAGCATCGGCCTGCCCCCCCAGACCCCATCAAGGGTAGCTAGGCTCTGTTTCTCCCTCCCTACCCCAGCTCCAGGTACAGCAGCCTCTGTTGCTGTATAGATACTCATGTCAGGGGTGGGAGAAGGGAGCCCCTGCTGCATTGGTCACACCTGGCTCCCCCCCGCAAGACCTCAACAGGGGTAGCTGGGAGAGCAGATGTGGCTCAAGGGGGGGGGGGGCGCTCTGTCCCTCCCCCCTGCCTCTCCAGTCTCTGTTGACAGTTGCTAGCTGGTATGGGTGGTGGGGTTATGAGGGGGCAGTCTGGCAGCCTCCTGGGAAGCTGCTGGAGTGACACCCCCGTACCGGCCAAGGCTCATACAGGCAGGTTCCATGCTCTCTTCCCCCCAATCCAACAGGTGAATGCCTGTTGAGTTCAATGGCACTCTAACTAATAGTACTTGAAAGACAGCAAGGATTTTTGAAGGTCAAGGGGTTCATCACTTCAAAAATCTTGCCTGTACGCTTTTATAGTATAAACTGGATATTGGGGAACTAACTCCCATTGAAAGCTGGGAACTTAACTTTGTGCCTTTTAAATTCTCTCCCAAAATGCAGAATCTAAGCTCTATAATACATGCAAATGGTACCAATGTGTACAGCTGTCGCTAATCATGAGTTAGGTCTTCACTTTTGTAAACAGCAGCCTAACGTTTGCATACAAAGCATCTATTGTAAACAAATAGCCTTAATAACTAAAACAAAGCAAAACAAAAAAATCTAAAGCCAAGTCTGTAAACAATACAGCATCAAGAGTAATTACTGATGTTTGAAAAAATTACAAATACAGGATATGATTATCTCTAATGTTTTAAGCAAGCTTTATATAGAAAGATGCTAACATTTAAATACTTAAACATGTACCTTTTAATTCCATTGGTACTTAATTTCCCTATGAATTTATTTCTTTTTAAATACTAATAGGGCTGAGGTGCCACAAACTACTAGGGTGAAATATGATAATAGTTTCTAAAAATAATTTTTAAAATGGATGCCAGGAATCTGACAGTATTTCCAGGTTTTCAGTTATAGTGCCATTGACTAGGCTTCTTAAAAAGCAGTAAAAACTACCCCTAAACTCATTTAAAATGTGGCATCACAACATTCTTTTGATGGTAGAACTCATCTTTATTTATTTTATAGGGTAGGTGTCTTCCATATTCCTTATTCAGAGAGTAGTAATAAGTTAGTTTTATGCCCATTGATAAACCACATGCCATTTTAAATATTAAGCACAAAACTGTTTCTGATATAGCCCCCAGAATTTCAGTGACAGGGGATTTATACTAATTTTCTTTCTGAAATATGCTTTAGTTAAATTTCTTTTTTGGTATTAGAAAAGAAGATTCTTTTAACTTTTACTCTTTATTGATTTTTGATTTCTAACAAACATGAACTGATGTGGTTTTACTATGCTATTGCATCCCTGAAATCCATATATTTTTATGTTTAAATCCTCAAAGTTGTACCCTGTTTTTCAACATTTTAGCAAAGACTACTAAAATGTCTTAAAGAGAGAGATGAGAGAAAAGATTATTTGGGGATACATACTCACAGTTGGTGCATTCTATCCTGCTGGGGTTTACCTGTCCAACTTCATTTAAGACACCTTTTTAAAATGTTCCCAGTAGAAATATATACATTATTGAAACAGTTCCATTGGAGAGAATGCTGTAAGTTGAGATTTATTTCTGGAAACTCACTTTTAACAAGTATTTCATATTTCTTTCAGCCTTCTACTGCAAATATGCCATGAACTCATATAGGAGATACCAGATGTTTAGAAATATTAATATTGCAAAAGCACAAACTCTCCTGCTGTGTCACAAAGATGCACAAAGAAAAAATAATGAGCAGTTGCTGCTAAAACCCTTAGCATATTAAACTTAAATGAATCTCAGAATTTCACATTTTATAAATGCAACAATATGCATAGGAGTTTTGCTGGTTATTTTTAATGCATGCAAATACTTTAAATTTACTCCTGCAAAATAGTACTCATTGGGCACGTCTACACATTCATTAATGCACCTTGGATACCACTCATATAGTTTAGTACTTCCTTAATAACGTAATAAGTAAAATCAAAGTACCTAAAGGTACTGCATATTAGCACCAGTGAACAGTTATTCAGTAATGCTTACTGCATATTAACCTAATAACAATGTGCAGTAGGCTATTAACATGGTTTTTGCTGTGACACACTAATGTGCAGTATTAAGCCAATGCACAGTAAGCATCTCATGCAGACATGCCCATTGGGTTACACTTACTCACATGAGTCTTACTAAATAGGTCTAGTGTAAGCAAGCAGTACTCATATGAATAGGGGATTGTGCCCCCCCCCCACACCTTTATTGTATTGTATTAAATTCAAGTTTCTATTTCCAAATGTCTGGCTAAATTGTATAACTTCATTGGCGCATCCACACATGCAAGCACATGTGCTTGCAGCATCTCAAATAGAAGTGGTGCAAGTTTGAGCTGAGGCTTTTTGCCTCAGTGCACATGCTTGGACATGCACTTTGCTGTGGAGCAAATTGTGCCACTTGAGGCAAAATAACTCTGCCTGGTTCTTCCTACATCTGCAGCCAGAGGGAGCTAGAGATTGGGGCCAGCAGTGGGGTCTGCTGCCTGGCTGTGACCTGCTGCACACCTACCAGATCCAGATGGGGACTGCACAGCCAGTAGAGGCATCTGCCTCTCTGGGCCAGCTGGCAGTGAGCTGTGGCTGCAGGGTTGGCCTGTCTGGCACTACTGCCATGTGTGTCCCCTGCCGGGCCATCTGGCAGCTGTCGCCCAGAAGATGTTCCAGGTGTGGTGTCCTGCTTTGAACTGTCACCACACCAAGTTGGCTACGAGGTCAGCCACAACCAGGTGGGTCCAAGCTGCCAGCTCTGGGCAGGTAGGGTTCTGCCACTGGCCTCCCTAGCAGGAATTCTGGTGTTTCCTATTCGAAAATTGAAAAATCCCTGATAATAAAATCCCGAATTCACTCTGTAAAATACTTAAAAATCCATGTTCCTGCATAATTAAAACAAAAGACCACTATAAAAACAGAGAAAGAGTGAGACAGAGACAGCAATCAGTTGGGCAATGTTTTATTGATATATCTACAGTGTTAAAGCAATGTGGAAGCCTACCAGTGTCTCTATCGTAATAATAAAGTGAACTCTAAATACATGCTTCATGAATTCATGAATACACAAATATATATATTTCTGCCCTCCCACGGGGATTACAGCCCCCTAATTGGGGCCAAATGGCCCCCACAGGGGCTTCCACTCCCCCTGCAAGGCTCACATGCCACAGCCCCCTGATGGCTGCCCCACTCAGCCCCAACCCCCATTCCCTCAGACCCCACAATAGCTGCCCTGATGGGCCCCATCCCCCACTTGAACCCCATGGATCCCCCAACCCAGGCACCATCACTTAAAAAAAAATGACCCCCCACAAAAAAGCCCTCTATTTACCCTAGAAGCAGGGGCTGCGGGGTGCTCCTGGGCCTCCTGGCAAAGGCCCCCTGGGCAGCACAGGGAGCAGGAGGTCCTGGGCTGGGGCCACAGTGTGGGCTGGGGCCACTGGGGCTGTCTCACACTGTGCGGGTGGGACCTCAGTGACACAGAGGGCAGCTGGACTGCCAGTAGGTGCTGGGGGGCTACTTTTTGTTTTTTCCTATGGGGATGCTGGGGTGGGGGTGCAGGGATTGGGGCCACTAGGATAGCTGGGGGGCTAGGGCCAGGCAGGGAAGGGATTGGGGGACTTGAGGGGCAGGTGGGAGGTGGGGCCAGGCAGAGAAAGG
>NW_017729025.1:68320084-68320749 GCF_001723915.1 Gavialis gangeticus
ACTGAGGAGTCAGTGGGTGAGAGATGGGGGGGAGGGGCGATGGCAGGAAGAAAGGGAAGGGGAATGTAGCTGGTAAATAGTGGATATGAGGGAGTTGAGGGGCAGGCAGGGGGTGGGGTTGGGCAGAGCATGGATCAGGGGCCTCAGGGGGCAAGGGGGAATGGGGGAGTGGGCAGGGCCAATGGGGTACCCCCATAGTCCCCCCCTCTTCCAGCCCCCCAACCCCTTACTTACTGGCATTGGAGCCCTCATGCTGAAGCATGTGGCCTGCCCTACATGGGGTTTGAGATGGGGCAAGAGGCATGTGTGCGCTCATCTGGGTGCACCCACTGGTTTCATAAATCAAAATAGTCTTAGAGCAGATGGAGTTTTCAGATCCCTGTCTCTGTTCTGGCTGAAGTGAAGGGGTCATATAACAACTGGAAATCTTTTGTTGCAAAGATGTTCCTCTGTCGTGTGTAACTGGCATAAAGATTTACATTACAAAACCTTCATAGCCCCTCAGATTATGGGTGAGTTGAAGGATGTAGCTAGAATCCTTTGCTTCTGCCCAAAAGGGAAATTGCCCAAAAGGGAAGTTTGGAAATTATAATATATTGGAGAAGCCCAGCTGAACACGAGGGGCTGTTCCAAATTACACCAATGGCTAAACCGGATTCTGGATC
>NW_017729025.1:68325749-68331662 GCF_001723915.1 Gavialis gangeticus
CCAGCTGAACACGAGGGGCTGTTCCAAATTACACCAATGGCTAAACCAGATTCTGGATCGGCTCAGAATTTAGACAGTACAAATGTGGCATAAATCTGATATTCTCTTTACCTGCTGTATTTTTACATCTAATGAAAAGTGCAGCTCATAAATTAGGTCAAGTTTTCCCATTCTAAGGACTGGAAGTTAGTCCAAGTTTCCTCTTCCTAGAGTTCTTTTTGACTGGTGATTTAAGCAAAAGCAAGAACAAAACAAACAAAACAATACGTTCCCCCCATAAATTTCAGCTTAAATTGTCTTCCCTAATTTAGCTATTCCTAGTTTATCTATGGAAAAATCTTTTACTGAGCGCTTATTTTTCCTTCCCAACCGACCAGTCTCACTTCCTTTATACCCAGTGGGGATGTGGAAATTTGATAACTTGCTACTGGGGCTGGCCAAAACTTAGATTACTAGTATTCAGAAAATTCCAATATTTCAAAATTTTGATTCATTTCAACTTGGACAAAATTTTACTTTTCATAGATTTCATACACATTAGGGCTGGAAGGGACCTTGTGAGATCTTTGGGGCAGGAAGTCAGCTGGGGTCAGATCAACCCATCAAGATAAGCATCCAAGTGTTTCTTAAAGGTGTCCAGAGTAGGTGCTTGCACAACTTCTGGGGGGGAGTCTATTCTAGACTCTGGAGACTGGGACAGTAAAGAAGTTTTTCCTTCTGTCCAGCCTAAAATGGTCTTTCAGCAGTTTGTGACCATTGGACCTTATTTTCCCTTGGGGTGCCCTGGTGAATAGTTGTTCTCCCAGTTCCTGATGCACACCCTTTATATACTTATAGGCTGCCACCAAGTCACCCTGAGCCTTCGCTTCTCCAGGCTGAGGAGTCCCTTTTCCCTCAACCTCTCCTCATAAGGCCATTTGTCTTGACCTCTAATCATGCGTATGGCTCTCCTCTGGACTATCTCAAGCTTCTACACATCCTTTATAAAGTGTCAAGCTCAGAAAGGATGCAGTATTCTGGTTGGAGCCTCACCAAGGCCAAGTAAAGCAGGAGGATGACTCCTTGGGTCTAGCTTGAGATGCATTGGTAGATGCAAGCCAGAGTTTTATTTGCTTTGCCAGCTGTGGCACTGCATTGGTAGCTCATGTTCATCTTGTGGTCAATCATGACCCCCAAGTGTCTTTTGGTTATCGTGCTAGTGACTGGAGCACTACTGAACCTATGAGTATTATGTGGGTTTTTTCTCCCAAGGTGGAGCACCTTGCATTTCTCTGTGTTGAAAGTAAGCGGGTTTTGATCTGCCCACCTTGCAAGTCTGTCCAGGTCAGCCTGAATTGCCAGCCTATCCTCAAGAGTGACCATAATTTGATGTTGTCTGTCAACGTAGCCAGTCCACTTCTGATACCCAAATCCAGTTAATTTATGAATATATTAAAGAGTACTGATCTGAATACTGAGCCCTGGGGGGTGCCACTATTCATCATGCACCACGTTGACTTAGTTCCATCTACTGTCACTCTCTGGGTCTGACCACAGAGCCCAGTTCCCCAGCCATCAGACTGTAAGGAAGTCAAAGCCACAGTTCCCCAATTTTACCATGAGGATATCATGCGAAACTAAGTCAAGGGCTTTTTTAAAATCTAAATATATGACATCAACCTCTTCTCCTTTGTTCAGGTGATGTGTCACCTGGTCATAAAAGGAAATGGGGTTAGTCAGGTAAGACCTACCTGCAACAAAACCATGTTGGCTGTCTCTAAGAATGTTGCCTTCTGTTAGCGTGTTGTTGATGGTTTCTTTGATCATTTTTTCCAAGATCTTTCCAGGGATTGAGGTCAAACTGATTGGTCTGTAGTTCCCTGGAACTTCCTTCCTTCCTTTCTTGAAGACAGGCACCACATTGGCCCTCTTCTGATCTTCTGAAACCTCTCCCAAGTGCTGTGAGTTCTCAGATATTCTCGCCCTTGGTCATACTATGACATCAGTGAACACTTTTAGCACTCTTGGGTGCATTCCATCCAGGCCAGCTGACTTGTGAATGTTCAGCCTCTCAAGCTGTTCCATCACAAGATCTTCAAGAGTTATAAGCATATGATTGCCCTTAGTGTGGTAGCTCTGCAACCTACCAGGTACTGTGATCCCCTTGGGCTGGTGGGAAATCAATGCAAAGTAATCATTGAGGAGATTAGCTTTTTCCTGGGTGTTGGTTGTCAGCTGCCCCATTTGGTTCAGCAAGGGTCCAATTCATAGATTGTGAGGCTGGAAGGTATTTTGGAAGATCACTGGGCCCAGCCTCCTGAACCAGGCAGGAAAGACAACTGGGGTCAAGTGACCCCAGCAAGGTGACTGTCCAGTCTCCTCTTGAAGATTTCCAGAGTAGGTGATTATACTACCTCTGGAGGGATCTTATTCCGCAGTCTGGATTCTCTGACTGTGAAGAAGTTTTTCCTAATACTGAATCTGAAATGGTCTTCCAAGAGTTTGTGGTCATTACTCTTGGTTTTCCCCAAGGGTGCCCTGGTGAACAGTTGTTCACCAAGCCTTTGATGTACTCCCCTAATGTAGTGGTAGGGTACTACCAAGTCCCCTCTCAGCCTTCTTTTTTCAGACTGAAGAGTCCCAGGTCCCTCAGCCTTTCCTTGTATGTATTGCCACGCAAGTCTCTGATCATACAGGTGGCTCTTCTCTGGACTCTCTCAAGCTTGTCCACATCCTTGTTAAAGTGTGGCACCCAGAACTGGATGCAGTACTCCAGCTGTGGTCTCATCAGTGGTGAATAGAGCAGAAGAATCACTTCCTTGGTTTTGCTGGAGATGCATCGACTGATGTATGCCAGAGTATTATTTGTCCTACTGGCTACAGTGTCGCACTGCGAGCTCATATTCATACTGTGGTCTATTATTACCCCCAGGTACCTTTCATTCATGGTGCTGGTCAGTTTGGTGCTGCCAAGCCTGTAGGTGTGCAGGGGGTTGTTTTTCCCCAGGTGGAGCACTTTACATTTCTTGATGTTGAACTTCATCTGGTTCCAATCTGCCCAACTTGCTAGCCTGTCTAGGTTTGCCTGTATTTGTAGCCTTTATTCAAGCATGATCACACTCCCCCATAACTTGGTGTCATCCATGAACTTGGCCAGTGAGCTCTTCATCTCCACATCCAAATCATTAATAAAGATGTTGAAAAGTATTGGACCTAGCACCAACCCCTGTGGGATAGTGCTTGCTTATATCTCAACTCCATATGACGCCCAATGACTAGGGAGACATCGGATCAATGCCATCATGCATCACCTGCACACATGGCGTATCAACAGCTTTATTCAAAATGGAGACAGCTCTGGGCCAGCTCCAACAAACTGCCATGAACAATTTTTTTCCCATATTTATACACCTTGTTTTATGCTCGTTAACATTTACCCCACCTTTTTCCCTCCTTTGTACCACCCTTAGTCCTTCCCATTTTAAGCTCCTCCTCTGTTTACTGTTTGTTTCATTAGCATGGAATTGACTATGCATTTACTTATTTATGTCTTTTTGCTATGAGCACATGCCTAAGACCCTGACCCTCGCTTCTTTTGGTCACTTGAGCGGACTTCGACCAAAGCCTGGAAGCTTCTGGGGCTTCTTTACCAATCACCAATCACCTTTTTGCATATCTTTATCTTGGATTCTGTTACCAGTTATGTGTTGTCTTTTACATTCCAGTCTGTTTTTCAGTCCCATGTTGTACTATCTCCATATTCCTAAGACTTCACCTCATTCACAATGCACAGACTTAAACAGACTCACTTGAAAATGGTTGGCACAGTTAAGATGGCTACTTAGCATAGGCAAATGGCTGGCTTAGCATAAGCATTTATAAACATCTGCTTTATCCTGTTCTTCTTACACAATGAGCTATATATCTTACAACACTACTATATTGTTAGGAAAATGATTGCCTAAGCATCTTGCAATGTTACTTTAAACATACCATTCTGTCTGTGGTTAGCAGCTTGCTAGGCCACAGGTTATAGCTTTTTATTCAGCTGCAAATCCAATGCTCCAAAGATCCAAATACTATCACCCTAACACTTCTCACCAGGATGACACCAATCCATTCATTAGGACTCTCTGGGCCCTACCCCACAGCCAGTTTCTCACCCACCTGACTGTCTTGGAGTTAAGCCCATAATCCTCCAATTTTCTCATGAGGACATTGTGATATACTTCCAAAGGCTTTTTGGAAGGTAAGGTATACAATGTCAATCTCCTCTCTCTTGTCCAGGTGGCAAGTTACCTGGTCATAAAAGGAAATGATGTTAGTAAGGCAAGACCTGCCTGTGATGAAGCCATGTGGACTGTCATTCAGAATCCTACCTTCTGCAAGCTTATCACAGATAGATTCCTTGATGATTTTTTCCAAGATTTTCCTTGGGATGACAGTTAGGCTAATTGGCCTATAGTTACCCGGGTTCTCCCTCCTCCCCTTCTTGTGGATGGGCATGACATTGGCCCTCTTCCAGTCATCAGGGACCTCTCCAGAACACCACAAGTTGTGGAAGTTTCACCAGGGGTCCCATGATGACTTCAGCCAGCTTCTTCAGCCAGCTTCTTCAGCACTTTCAGGTGAGTTCATTCGGTCCTGCTGACTTTCATGTGTCTAATTTTTTTAATTGATCAGACACAAATTCTACCAGCATTTGGCTGGTGTGCTATGGGGCAGAAAAGGTTGGGAAATGCTGCCCTACAGGTGTGGGCTAATGCTGCATAATCCTCCTTAGTGGTATTTCCTGAATTCCATCCCTTATAAGCTTCTCTTTTCAGGTTCAGGAGATCCATTAGTTCCCTTTTGAGCCAAGGGGGTCTCCCAGTTCTTTTGCTATCTTTCCCACAGGCTGGAATGGACTTCCTTTGTGCTTTTAGGATCATGTCCTTAAGGAGCAAACACTCATTGTGGACTCCCCACCCTGTCAGATCAGTCTCTCAGGGTCTCAACAACCAACCTTCTGAGCTTGTGAAAGTCAGCTTTCCTAAAATTGAGGATTTCTGCATTGCTAACTGCTTTTCAATGGATAGAGAAAGTGATCAACTCATGATCACTGTCACCAAGCTTCTTTTCAGTCCTCAGGTCACTGACTAGATCATCCCCTTTGGCCAGTACCAGATCCAGCAGTGCCTTACCTCTTCTCGGTCCATAAACATCTTGAGTCAAATAGAGCTTGTCAATGCAAGTGAGGAATCTTCAAAATTCCCTCATGAAATTTAAATTTAACAAATTAAAATTGGAAACTGTAGCAGGAGAAAATGTTTCCTGGGACTGGGATTAAATGAAATTGAGCCAAAGAGTTCAGAACTTCCCGGTTCTCCATCATAGACAAGAATATCAATCTGTGGCTGAAGGTTTTTAGTCTGTATCTGGGAAGTGAGTCCTAGTTAGAGCTGGCTATCCCAAGGTTTTTAGATTCCTGACTCCACAGCAGGGAGCCTAGATGCCCTGGAAGCCCTGGTATGGTAGGGCTGCTCAAGTATTGCTGACCTTTGAAGTCCAACTAAAAGTCTGCCTGGCAACATGAATGTTTTATTATTAATCCTGCCTATGATTTGGCAAGAGCTCAATGAACCCTAGATGCTTCTATAGAATATCTGGGACTTGGAATGGAATATCAACACTGAGAAATAAAATTTCATTTTGTCAGGAATTTTTTGACCAAACCAGCTGTAAAAAGTCATAAAAAATAGTTGTCATCTCCTTGTAGGCACTGCTGAATTGAACAAACTGAAGTTTGGTACCACTCTACTTCATCTCACCACTCAGTTAGCATATTTTATACTTTGCCATCACTTCAGGACATGACATAATTACACAGTTAGAATGATACACTATGTCAATAAGTAAGGCCCCATGTTAGAGCAGCATCCAAAATTGGCAATA
>NW_017729025.1:68336662-68364016 GCF_001723915.1 Gavialis gangeticus
TCTACTTCATCTCACCACTCAGTTAGCATATTTTATACTGTGCCATCACTTCAGGACATGACATAATTACACAGTTAGAATGATACACTATGTCAATAAGTAAGGCCCCATGTTAGAGCAGCATCCAAAATTGGCAATATCAACCTCTGCTAAAAAATGTACTAGGTAAAACATTGCTTTTTCTGTTTTCAGTGGTAATGCTGAATGATATAATCTATTAGGAAACTTACTAGCTCTCACTACTCCCAGGCAATAGAATCAGAAACTCTAAAAATATTGTTATGAAATAGAAAAATTGAGGAAAGGAATAAAAATGAGTTAGTGTGGATGAGGAAAATACAGAAAAAAAGGACCCATGTTAATCACTAGCTAAATAGGCTTTAAGTGATAAATATTAACTGTTATTAACTGGATTAGAATGTGAGCAGTTGGAAATAATCTCCTTTCAAAAGATGACACACATAATGACAGGGACCATCTTTAGACAATGAAAAATATTCACATCACAATAGTCCTGATACCATATTGTATTATAGCATTAAACCCTAAAAAGGGAAAGGTCAGTCCTTTCACATAGAAATAATCTGACCATTAATCCACTATATAGCCTATGATTAACAGCAGATGATGTCAAGGCCCATGCCATGAAAATGAAAAAAGTTCAGCACTTTATTTTTTGTAAAAAAAAAATCTGTGTCCTTTTCTAAAAACAGTACAAACATTCAAACGTACTGTTCCTTCTTCACTAATACGCTAGATTGTACTGGACTATTGTGGCAGAAAAAACAAAGGCTCCATATCTATGCCCAGTATCTCCTTCTAGGAAATGCCTTAAACACATGGAGTTTTTAGACAAGATAATGTGAAGGATTTCCTTGTGGAATATCCTCCAAATTGCACCTGGGAGATGGAGTGTGACACCATGGAAAGAGTTGCTGTTCCATCCTCAGAGCCCACTGGATTCACAGGAAGCAAACCAAAAATTTTCCCTTGTTTCCTCCCTTCTCCCTCTCCACCAAATTCATTACCAGAACCTAATTAAACAGAGGCATAACAAGCAATTGTTGTGCCCTGGACTGTGGCAATGGCTGGGGCAGTGACAATAGCTGGACTTCACTGGTGGCAGTTGCCATACTTATCACCCTTGAAAGAAGCACCTGGGACAGGAGCCCTAGCCACCCACCCCTTGTTTTGCTACTGTATTTAAGACATCCTGAAAAGAAGCAATTCCTAAATACAGAATAATTATTTAGCCTGGAGCTGTATTGTCTTGCTAGCAATTTGCTTCAGGACTGATGGACAACTGCTTTCCTCAGATAAAGTCCATGTATTCCCATGCTCCTGCAAAGGCATCTGTATAAACCTTTCAATACAGTTTCGGAAGGACTGATTGCTGAGCAATACTAACTGATCCTATGTGGTAGAGAGCTGTGTAGGATCTCAAAGTCAGGGCCAGGCTCCCAGGACAGGTATGATGTTCCCAGTGCTTAGTAACTCAGCTAAAATCATCATTTTGTCTACATCAGCTAGCATACAGAACAGGTGCTACTATTTAGTACCATGCATCATAATGGTCATGTTTTGTATATTTTTTCTAATAAAATTACATCTATATCTTATCTTCTCAGAAAAGAAGTAAAGCAAAGTAGTAAAAAGAAAGAAGACATGTTTTATTTTGTTTATATTATTCTGGAAAAATCCTAAACAAAGGGCTATAGTTCACATATAGCCAGGTTCAGAAATCTGTGTTTAAATTAACCCAGATAAAATAATGTGTTTTTTTTAAAGCTCTTATTTCCAATATCTTTTTCTTGAAAAATAAAGGTAAAATAAATTAACATTCTCTGATTAGACAGGTACACAACATCTACAGTTCAAGGATGGAAGAAAACAGATGGAAAATTTTAAAAAAGGGGAAAGCAAATCAATTACTCAATTGCACTCAAAGAAGCAATTAAATAGTTTACCTAATCAACATTTTTCACAGGTGTTATTTTTAAAAAACCATAAAAATTATGGTGCTTAATATGAGTCTGAAATTACTTAGCTAAATACTGAATAAAGATGCTAGAAAAGAAAAAATATAGCAAAATAACTTTTTAAATATACATTTCTGGCAGGGGAGGATATTTGAGTCATTAAGCATTAGAGTATCATAAAATCTCCATCTTGGATGCAGGAAGCACTTAATTTTAATAGAGAAATACACTTGTAATGTGAAAGGCTTATTTTCTACATAGTTTGGCAGGAAAACAATGAAGATACTACCATGGCAGGAACAATGAACTTTGCTTTTATCCACTTTACAGCTTTCCGTTTCCATTTAATCACTAAACTCTAAGTTATCCATCTAGTTTTTTAAAGAAAAAGTATGCCTATTTCAAATAGAAAATAACCAGGGCCTTGCTTCTATAATCAAAATCATGCAGATCAACATATGTGCCTGTAAGGAATCCCAAAGAACTTAAATTCTTCAGCCTCTGTCTAGTTCTTTGACAGGACTGTAACCTATAACATAACAAGATTTTACAGCCTCAACAACCTAAGTGCAAAAAGGGAGCTT
This sequence comes from Gavialis gangeticus, assembly GCF_001723915.1. Taxonomy (NCBI): domain Eukaryota; kingdom Metazoa; phylum Chordata; order Crocodylia; family Gavialidae; genus Gavialis; species Gavialis gangeticus. The sequence goes on from NW_017729025.1 coordinate 68,339,226, forward strand.
TATGCCAAAATATTTTAACACCTAACTTCTGGGTGTCTGGTTTCTGATTGGAACTCAGAACCCTATGCTAAGTGCATAGACTTCCTGTACAGTGTGCACTTCTAAATGAGACATTTACTGTGGAGCTGCTTAAATAGTTCCACAGTAGGTATATTTACATGAGATACTAACTGCACAGTAGCCTAATAACCCTGTGCGGTAGCATGCTGGGCACAACCTGTGCTAATACACTACTGTGCAGTAGTATTAGGCTACTGCACAGTTAGCACCTGTAAAAACCTGTGTGTTGGCATTACTGTGCAGTAGCACCAGCTACTCTACAGAGTTTTTTGCTCCGGGCACATGTTCAAATGGTGCAGCCAGCAGCAAAACACTCTGGAGCAATAAGGTCCAGAGTTTATTTCTGTGCATTAATTGCACGTGAATATGTGCCCTTTGTGAGCTTGTGTGTGGCTGTAGGGATGCCCCCAGAATAGCTCACTACTGTGTACATGCAAGTGGGAATGGGTACACAGGACATGTTTAAACATGGCTCTTCAGAGAGCACCAGGGGTATGAAATAGATGTACTCTTAGGTGACTGAGAGTGATCTCAAAATAATAAGCATGCTGAGTGGGGAGCTGCTAAGAGCTACCCAGTAAAAAAAATTATGACAATAGACTATGTCTTCAATTCTGCTTCTCTCCAAGCCTATTTGTTATGTAGCTGTAGTGTGCCTAGGCCCATTGGGAAACTATAAGCCCTCCTCTGTTATTAGGAGGCTACTAGCTACATAACAACTAAGTATTTGAGACAAAAAATGCAAAAGAAAAAAAAAGAAAAAAGTCAGGAATGGGAGGATTTATTCAGAAATATGCTGTCCTTCATTTGGAATTCACAGCCAGGAAACTTCTGAAGGTAGAGGTCTCACCCTTGCTTTCAAAAACAGACCTGGGATCAAACTTTTCTTTTAGAAGCTGGCAAATTATAGTACTTCCCTTTCATATATTAGCTTTGAATAATCACTTAAGTCCACTTCTCTCTTCTTTCAGAGTGGGTTCAACTTGATAATGTTCTTCTCTTAGAGGAGTGTCCTAACCACCAAACTATTTTGAGATATGGAGTATGAGTCTTCTTTAATTTTTCTCTTGAAAACATTAAACTAAAAAGAAAATAATTCAAAAGTCATTGGCCAGTAAATGAGAGAGAGAGTAAACAATACTGTCTATCTTACAGCTTATGGCAGGTGGTGGTGGGAAGGTGAGGGATCCCCTTTTCCAGCTCCCAAATCTCCAGTCCCGGGTCCCTCTGTGGTAAGACAGCGTATAACTGTGGGTTTTCAGGATCACAGATTTGGACTTAGGTGCCTAAATTCCTGCTGAATGTTGTTTGGGGCTGGCTCAATAATACCTTTTTGCAAATGGCTTCTGGTAGCAGCTCTACATATCAACTTTTGATGATTTTTCTATGGATTTATGGGTATATAAAATAGATTAAAACACTAAAACTTAATAACAGGGAAAATGTGCCTTAGTATTTTTAATTTTGGCTATAAAGCTGAACTCAGGCCTTCAGCATTTCTACTTTGCAGGCAGAAAATATTGATTGCCTTTAACTATGGAGGAAGAATGCAATTACATCACCCAGTTTTTTTGATTTTATACGCTCCATCCATTTTCCATGAAGAAAGCAAAGGCAAAAAGTTTGGAGCAGACAGTGCCACCGCATGTGACAAGATGAGGTAAAAGGAGAGAGATTTTGTCCTTGTTACCTCTATTGAAAAATGGATCTGGCTTCGAAAAAGGAAAACTGTGAAAAGCTGCTTTGATTGATTTTGCAATTAATAGTGTAGCACAAAAGACTGCTAATCACATTACCATAGAGAAAGGAAACTTCATTAGGATCCAGTCTCTGCACAAATGGGTTCAGCTCCCACTTAAGTTAACAGAAGTTGAGAACGTTGATCCCTTGCCTCAGAGTTGAATTTGCCCTTGTGAGTCTGTCTTACAACAAAAGTATGCATGTAGGAAAGCACGAAGCTTGAGGCAAGGAGCTTAAAGCAGAGGTTCTCAATCTTTCACACCTTATGTCTCGCCAACCTTTTTGTCAAAAAACCTCGGTCCCACCATGATAAAAACAAAACCCCACTGTTCAATGAATCTGTTGATTCATCTATTTGTAAGTGCAAACTTTGATTTTTTCAATTGGGCAATGAGTTGAAGTCCCACCTACGTGACCTTTGAGTCCCACCAGTGGGACACATCCCACTGGCCAAGAAACACTGGCTTAAAGTACATATTATACTGGAAGTGTACTAAACCTAAACTGGATTTTAGCAGTTCCAGAATAATCAGTGTCTGTAAGAGTAGCTGAATGGCTTAATAGACATTTGGACTGAGATTCAGAAGGTCTAGGCTTAGTTCTGGCAAGTCTGCTCCTTCTGTGAAATGTGGTCATAGTAACTTCCTAACTCAGTAGAGGCATTCAGATGCTCACAGGTCCTGTTGTCATATTAGTCATGTATGTAACTACAAAGATGCAGTTATGGCCTTAAGAAGTTAGACACTGGTCATGACTGCTACAGGCTCAAGAAGCAAGTAAAGAGATGCCTTTTCCACAAATTCCAAATAAACTCTGAGTAAAAGGAAGTATTTTTTCATAATTGCAGCAGACAAATCAATATTATTGTTCTATACCAAATGACAAAATGAATAGTGGTAACAGAAACTTTCCATTGCTTGTGCAATTTCTTCAGGGCTATTTTCAAGCTCCAGTGCTCTTCAGTATAGCAAGGTGAATAAGATGTCAATCGGATAGATTTAGTACACTCAGGGTCCACGTCATTTATAATATTTGCCAATTCTTGATTAAACAGATCGACATGCCTCTCAAGGTCAGTTAAATTAGATAAGGATGTGAACAAAGGTGAAGAACCTGTTCTTGAAGATAATCTATAAGCAGTTTAAAGATGCTCCATCTGATATTTAAAAGTAGAAATCTTTGAGCTTAGTAGGGAAGGTGGCAAGAACCAGTGCAGAGTGATTAGAGACTATTAGCCTGGCTGGATGAGTTCAAACTAAATTAACTAATATAATAAAAAAATATGGCTCACTCACTGAATAGAAAAGTTGGCAGGCTACTACACCATTGCATTGTGTGCTGTAGTCCAATCAGCTTTCACAAGTGAAATAGGATCCAGCTGGGTCAGTACTTTGAGGTGAGAAATCTAAGTAATACCTAATTGCTGCAGGAAGTAGAACCAGCAGTACAGTAAGTGACAATTTTCTCTTAGAGTCAGCTTAAAATCACCTTTTTGAAACATAAAACCAATATCCCTGATCATCTGTGGTCATTAAAGAGCTCATGGCTCTGTCTAAAGTAGGCTGTTGACTCCAGGGTCTAGCACTGACACGTTATTTCCTTCTTTTCTCTCTCTCTTTCTCTTTCTTTTTGCGTAGTGCTGCACTTATCCATGTGTTTCCTAGCTAAGTTCCTTCTTTGCAATAGAAAATACTTAATAACTACCTTGTTGGTAAAAAATGTATTTCTTTATAAGTCAGAGGTTAAATTGCCAAGTAGCATTTCCTTGGTTGTGACTTGAAAATCATTGATTTGGATATTAATCTACTTCATCAGGGACAACTGGAACTTTAACTCAAGCTCCCTGCTGGGGTTAAATAATTACAACTGAAAAACTAAGGGCAATCATGGTATCTGCTAATATAGTGCAGTATATTGCTGCACATTTTTTTCCACAAGCAATACACTTTGTATTAATTATAGATTACATGTTTTAGCCCTACATCATTATGATTGCACATTCTGTAATCACTGGAAAATGCATTAACCATAAAGCACATAAAGGATAGCAAATTAGCCATAAAATACTGTGTTCACTACATGTAAAAGAATGTTCAAGTGAACTAAAATGCTGTATGTAGCAGATCATTTTATGAATGCTAGAGCCTGTAGAAGCAGAAATATAACAAATCAAAAAGCAGAGAAGAGAAGTGGGCATAGTCTGGAATCATATGGGCCATAGTATATGCTTTGCACTTTATTACAATTTTCCAATTAGCTGACTATTTGAAAACACATAGGTTCAGTGTGTTAGAGGTACAATTTGCTGCTGCTGCTGGGTTGCAGAATGCTGAGACAATCACACCATATTGAGAGTGTTATGGGCAAACAGAGCAGAACCACCTATGTAACCTTTTAATAATTAAAATTTTCTACTTTTCTAAAATTCTTTCCAACTGTTCCATCAGGTTCGGGACCTTGATCATGTCTTGCATTTTGCAATATAGTGGTGGTTTATATACCATTTATAGAAAATTGAGATTAAAAATATGATGAAAATGACTTTGTTAACTTTTGCCCTTCCAGTAGAAAATCTATAGGGTATCTATGTCTAAATGTATTAGATAACAAGAACTGTATTGCACACTTAAAAAAAAAATAAAGTAGGATTACTGATCCATTCCTTTGGATTTACCTAAACTGAATCAATGTGCTCACAATCCTCCTCTTTAGTGGCTCCACTACAGTGTGATCCACTGATTTACACATTTTCTCTTGTTCTTTATGTTTTGCCTGTTTCTTCTTGCTAATACAGTTTGGAAAAAGAAACTAGCAAAGGCGCAAGAACCTCAGCTGGTAGAATTCGGCAAAGCTCCATCAAAATCAGGGCCAGGTTTCCCAAGTTGAGCATCTGGCTTTAAAATTACAGACAACTGCTGCTGCACCATCAGCATGAATTAGACTGCAGCAAAGATTTTTGTTTACAAGACAAAATGCTGGAGGGTAGGGAGCAGTAAAGAAATCTTTTTTCTATATCATTCTGGTTCTTAGGAGATGAGGTAAGAAACCAAGTGTAGAATGTCCATTTCTATATGTAGCTTCTGTCTCTCAGGCCTACTGAAGAGAGGATGCAACCTTTAAAACTGAGCTTGGAAGAATAGTTAAAATATACAAAAGGAGTTAAAGGCAAAAAGGGAAGGCCTCAGAATACCTCCTCAAGAAGGACAGGCCACCCAATACTACTGTGAACCATCAGCTCTTTCACTTGCAGACCAAACTAATGCCATCTTTGACAGCAATTCTGATGAAAGCCTGGGTGCTTAGGAAGGAGAAATGTGTCAGTCCATAGCATGCTGAAGGAAAATCTTGCACAGCAGGATGAAATGCTGCTGCTGATTTCTTGTCTGAGAGGGGAAAATTTAAATCAGTGTCCTTGAAGATGAAGAGCCTTATTAAATCTTTCTTTAAAAAGAAAAATCATAGAAAAAAGACATTTGCAATTTTTTTTTTACTTTAAGGAACAGAAGACCTTGATAAAGAAGCTATTATGAAAAGAGTTTGAGAATTACTTTAAAATCATGGACACATACAACTCAATCAGTCAATCAGGGTAGTATGCATTCTAGTAAATCACCTGAATTAGCTAATGATCAAATATTTTTGACTAGTTATCACAGATAAATACAAATTAGAGAACACATATTGATTTGAACTGAAAGTCCAAAGGAAAAACAGATGTAATATGGACTTTCCAAGCTGGAAAGAGTAGAGATCCTGGCAATTACATTCCTAAAAATGTAACTTATATCACAATTAAAAGAAGAGATAACTAATATAAAGACTATATTATTTAAGGAAAAAATACATCCTGAGACATGCACAGAATGGGAGTTAAAGAGAGAAAACCATATTGGAAAGAGATTTTTTTCATTGTTATATCTCACAATATCTTCATGAAAAATTAATTCTGAGGTGGTTGGACTGAAATATTGTTATCTGGAATCAAAATTATTAGTAAGGGACACAAGAAGGAGGAGATGAATATTAGGATACAAAAGGGATCAGGCTTAGCATTCTAATTTACCTTCATTTGTGGTCTAGAAGGCAGAGTAAGGAAAGCCTTAATTAAATGTGAATCTCTGAACTAGGAGGAATTGAGATATTGGAAACATGGGTAAGAAATAACATGAAATTCATTTAGAAAAAGCAAGCTAATACAGATGGGAAAATAATAATCCAGCATCCCTGCTCAGCGGAAGTAGTCGAGCTTTAAAGAAGAGACCTAGGAACCACACTGAATTCATCAGAAGCTTAAAATATCATGTCAGTAAAAAAAGGTCAATGCAAATTTAGGTTGTAAACAATGAAGTATTATCATATAGGACACAAAAGTAATGATTCCTTTTTCTATGATCCTTAGGTGTCTATATCTGGAATAATCTGTTTATTTCTAAATGCCAAATTTCAAAACAGATTTGGGCCAATTGAGTGACAGCAGAGAAAAGCAACAAGATTTTAATCTTCTAATTTACTGCCGAAGGCTAGCCTACTACTGTCACTGAGAGTTGGGATGAAGCCATATGTAGAAAGTCATTGTGGATGTATCTAACAGAACCTGGTAGGTTGAAGAAGAGGATTTAACATAACCATGTACGCAATTGCTCCAAGTGGGGCTCCTTCCAGACGGAATACCAGCTTCTGCCTCCCTTCCAAATATGGAGTGCTATTCCATAACCAGTGCTACTGAAATCAATGGGACTATTATGGCATGCTTGGAGCAATTTGTGCCCACCAGTAGGCTGGTATTGACATCTGGCAATTTAAGCAACCACCATGATTCTACAACCTTTGTCAGGCAATGTGGTTGAATAAAAAGTAGCCATGATGGGATTTTTTTTTTAATTAGTTACACTATAGCTGTCTCTTAGTTTAATAAATAAGTCAATGTCCCTTTTGTGTATGAAGGTAAATTGCTTACTAGCTACTCTATCAGCTGTATAAGATTTCCTATATCTAAAACCATTGGTCACCTGGGAGTATTGATAAGGTTTTTTATACTTTTTGCATAAAATAAATGATGATTTGCCTATGGAAGGGCCTAAGAATTTAACTCCTTCTGTTTTTTCTCATTTCAGTACAATCACACACTCTTCTATATCCTATCATAAGACTGCATTATAACATTTTTATTATTATTATTTGGGCTATCATAAACTTTATTCTTTATATGCATCCACACGGGGCATGTCTACATGTTCAGTTAATTTGATGCAATAAACTCCAGTGCAATATTGCTTCCAGGTGCACTGTTTGAATGCCTGCCCAGGATCACAGCATACTGAGCCAGATCAGAGCAGCCTCAGCTGACACAGGACCAGGAGGGTCAGCCTGTCAGTCCAGGAATGCTCCAACCCAGCTCAAGGTGCTGCGGAGGGGCTGGGGCACGAGAGTGCTACAGTATGGGACTAGCTGGCAGGTTTACTGTGGAGCTAATTAGCCTACTCCACAGTAAACATCTTGTGTAGATGCTCCCACTATTATTAGTATTGATCCATCTTTTTTTCCCTCCCCGATAACAATAGCAGTATCATTTCTAGAGCTAATGCAAGCTCTTTTTACTCAGACTTAGTTAATTTGGAATATATTTTGTATAAACTTCTTAATGTATTTCTCCCTTTGTTTTACATTATAGTAATAGCAGGGCAGAGTTGAAGTTTACTCTAGTATTACTCTTTAGGCGAGAATTATTTAAACTTTTGCAGAAGATAAAGACACTAAAGAATTATCAGAAGTTCCTTTTTCTGATGTTAAAAGTATTAGTTCGCATGATCCCTGCAAGCACTACAATCTTTAGAGCAACTGGAGATCAGTGAAGTGGACTTTAGACAAGGAACTTTAGGAGATCTGTTGCAGCTGACTGTAGTTCTGCATGGGTGTTTTTTATGGCTGCTGTGAGGATGAGTGTTTAGCTAGGGGTTACTCACCATAACCAATGAGTGCTAGAAGGTGCAACTTGTGAGGATGATGGAAGTGGATAGAGAAAGAAGAAAAGATACAGCAAAGTTACAGAGAAAAAGTAGCACTGCAAGTAAAACTTAGAAGATCAGCAGTTAAGAATGGCAGAAACAGGCTATAACTGCAGTCGTAATCTGTGTATTATATATGGGGTTCAGAAGCAGTCTTGACCTACTGAAATTATATATTCTAAATTGTGAAGTTCTCCATCATTGAAACTGCATTTCTAGTGGTGGCAGGAACTTCTGGACCACAGAGTTATAGAAAACCAAATTCATAAATAAGATTCTGTGTCCCCAAGTCAGGGTTTTTCTGAAACTTTGAGAAGAAGAAAGATTTAAAAATGTGTTACCTTTACCCTGATTCACTTAAGAGATACAAGTGAGACTTGTTTATACAGTATAAGGTACAGAAGTGCAAGATTGGTGTAAAACTACTGTCCATGCCTGAGACAGATCCTATTAAAGGTTCAGCTAGATTAATGAGCTATATCATTGTTATTTAGGATTTAGCTTTGGTGTCATCAAAGAGGCATAGCACACTTAAGTTAAGCAGTCCATTATGAGAGAGAATAGCACTCTGGCTATAGCAGATACCATAAAAATAGTAGTCTGGGTATGGCATTAATAGTAGGAATATGATGATAAACAAATCTTAAGTTAATGTTGATACATAATTATTATAACTTAGATCTCTCAGATGTTCCAATCTAAGTGCCTTAGTGTAGGCAAAATAGAATGTTACTATGTGAAACATAAGCTCCACCTACTCCTTTCTCTTCAAATGGTAGCATCAGGTGTTCCAAAACTGAGAGTAACTGTTTTCCAGGAGGCTGTTGCATATCACAAGTGTCTGTTTCCAAATTATTCACAGTTCCTTGAGGACATAATGCAACTGATGCACAGATTTATCTGGTTTCACAAGCAAGAGAAAAGCTGAGGACTCCTGAAATGAGCCGTATGAAACTGGTAATAAACAATTATTGACTATGATTGAATTCATAGCCAGAATTGAATTCAACTACAACACTCTCACTTACTTCAGTAGGGCCAAGACATTGCCCAATGTGATCTTAATGTTCATTCTGCTATAGAATGGTTATATACCATGGTGTATAATGGTGTCATAATGCTTCAGTGTACCCATACTACTATGGGTCCATTTGAAAAATAATCTATTCAGGAAGGGCACTTAAATAGATACTTACATCCATTAAAGCACATAAGCATATATATTCAGAGTTGGATTAATTAATGGATAAAAATGCATTATATTGCAAATAATGAGTGTATTACTCTTTTTTGATAGATATGGGTATTGAGGAGGGAAAATGTTTGTATTCTATTTTGATTCCTATGAGGGATATAAATACCTATATTCCCTTATATATCATATTGAAATCAGTGGGATATCCTCTACTATACTTATGCCTGCATGTATGGCTGGAATACTGATTTCTGTTTTCCCCTTATAAGCCCTTATGTTTGTTAATTTAAATGTCATGTTGTGCTTCAAAATCCATTATGATAATTTTAAGTTTTCTGAATATTTTTCTGAATATAAATTAACTAAAAAGAAACATGTATTTACTTGTACACCCCTATCATTCTACCTTTCTATTTAAAATACATGGGATTGCTCCTAAGTCCAGACACATATCTGAACTAGTTTGAAATATATGTATATTTAACAAAAGTCTGTATGAAATACCATACAATTTTAACACCAAGGCCAAATAGATTTTGATAAATTTTGATATATTTTATATATTCTATGTTCATTTCAGAGTTATAATCTACAACAATTACAAATATATGTAGCAAAAGAATATTAATGTTTATAACCATGTGGAATCAACACACCAGAACTCTTGTTATAATAATAAAAAAATACTGAAAACACATACATTTACAGGTCCTGTTTCATCAATACAGAATTATATTTGTTGACAATCTAATATCACAAAATTACCAATGACATATTGCAATCAAGAAAGAGCCAAATTTAAATTTATTTCGATAGAATTATTTTGCTGCTGGTTTTGTAATATCCTATTTTACAAACCAAAAAAGTTCCTTCTGTATGGCTACCTAAGGGAATAAATGTGCCTGGTGTGCATCAGCCTGGTAATCAGCTGGGTGATGCACACTATTTTCTTTGTAGACCATTTCTGAGCCTCCACCAGAATAGGAAATCCCTGCTTCATTGCCTACCAGTGGATTGTAGGCACTGGATATGTCTACATGAGACACTTTACTGCACAGTAGAGCAAATTACTGCACAGTAAGCATCTGCACCTACACATGCAGATACTTACTGTGCAGTATTTTGCTTTAAACAGGAGTAAATTTGCTACCTGCAAATGCAAGTAGCAAATTTACTCAAGATTACTTACTGTGGAGTAGCTTATGTATGTGCTCCCAGTCAGCTGGGTAGCAGAGGGCAGGATATTGCCCCTGGCCCCCAGGAGCTGCTTGCCTCTGGGCAGACTCTGCCACCAGAGCTTGGGCATGGACAATGTCCCCCTTCCCCAGCAGCAGGGAGTTCTCAGCGCCTGCTCTGTGATCACAGGGCTGGGAGGTAAGGATTGCCCTGCCTGAGTCCTGTACTCATGGACTTGGGCTGGGAGTTCCTTATCTCCCATGCCAACTCTGTAGTCATGGGGCTAGCACCTGGAGATCCTTTTTTCTCAGCAGCAGCTCAATGGTTGTGGATCTGGCACTGGGGGATAAGGATCTCCCAGCCTGGGTCCCATGGTGGTGAAGCAGAGGCTGGGAGCTCCCTGCTGCCAGGGCAGGGGGAACATTGTCCCCTGCCAGGATTTGGTGGTAGAGCCGGCCCCAGCATCAGGCAACTTCTGGTGACAGGGAGCAATGTCCCAGCTGTCTCCTGACACCGGGACTAGCACCCAGAGGGAGTCTAGCGCTCCCCCTGGCTGCTGCAGGGGCCTGTTTTGGAGCAGCAAATTTTCTCCTGCATGTGTACATACGTGCCTAGGAGAGTTTACTCTTTAGTAGTTTACTCAAGAGTAAACTGCTTCTGGATTATCTGCATGTGTAGACATACCTGCAGAGCGAGACAGAATGGGTGTGTATGTTTTGTGGCATAGCTCTTAGGGGCTTTATAGAAGTTGTATAATCATATCTTTAGGGACTTGCTCAGTGACACTCCAAGGCACCTAAACTGCCTCATTTCCAGGATTTGGTATGCACAGGGGCTGCTTAATAAAAGAAGTCCTTGGCAGTATCGCAGGGTGATGGAGGCATTCTCTTTGTGTTTCTGTGAAACAATACAAAACTACATGTGGTGCCAAACATGGGACTTGTGGCAAAGTCAGAATCTAGTTCTTATATGTTTAGGTTTAAAAAATGCAATAGGAATGGTTATGTGAATTTTGAAAGTCATAATATGCAAACAATATTATTTCAATACATTTTTGGACTACAGTTTTCAACTCTGTAAAATTGAGCTAGCTCAGATCAAGTTTCAGATTTAACTGAGCTTCCTTGTAACACAGCCTTAAATGTTCTTTGACTTTTCTTGTCTTTTTAATAGGAACTCCTCTTTTCTCAAGTTAGCATACACAATGCCTGTAAATGAAACTGAAGAGCTTCAAGACTTTGAGACTCATTACGATGTAAATGAATTAACAGGTTTTTTGCACAGCAAAAAGAAGGCCATAAAAAGTAAAACTGAATTTAGTTTACTGATGTATTGTATGCGTTTTAACAGCTTGTAAAATTGTCTGGAAGTATGGCACAATGGGGTGTGTTTGTGCGTCTTTGACAGATTAAAATATTGCCTTCCATAAAAATCAGATTACTTTGTTTGACTTAATTGAAAGTTGGGGAGAAAAAGCATTTTTTGAAAGTCAGAGTTAGGTTTCTACATTGTGTCTTCACTAAGAAGATCAGCTGATTTGTTTAGAATGGGGCTATGTACAGAGAAAGGCAGAAATACCTTCTACCTGGAGTTAGGATGGCAGAATACTGGAAGATGAGCCACTCTTCCAGGTTATTTCTGTCTGCAGTTCTTAGAAGAGCTGAGGTAGACATGGACATACATTTGTGCAGACCTGCTTGGCAGGATGAGAAAAAAAATCTGTATTTCAAGAAAGAAACCAAAGAGGCTGATTTACCTAGCTACCTAGATGGGAAGCATAGAGAAGTACCAGTCTCTCCATTCGCAATGTGAAAGGAGAGAAAAATGAACAAGTGTCCCAGAAAGACTAGTAGGAACATGACATCAGAAGGCTAACAGTAAAGAAATAAAAACCTATTCATCATACATTCATTCCAGTTACCTTTCTCTGTTTTATCTAATGATGGCTTAATTTGAAGTTCACAAACAGCTTTTGACATTGGAGCGGAGAACCAAATCTCCCAGAGTGAATACAACGATCTCTAGGCTTTAGAGTTATACTCTCTCTCTAACCCAATGGCTTTTTTCTGTGGTGTTACAGCTTCAACATTAGGGGTAGCAGGTGTTTCCACCAGAAAAAAATTTAATGTGGTGATTAGAGCACTTCCTTAGTAAACATTGATTAAACTTCTTCAGGCTGAGAAGGGAATTAAACTGGATATCAAAGTTGGGTGGTGACAGCAATACCTTCCTTACCCTTCTGTCCCCCTCTATGCTTTAAATAAAAGTAGCCATGATGCCATTTTGTGAAGTAGTGGATTCTTCTGCTATGTGTTAATGGTACACAGAACACATTTACTAAATTTGGGTCCTCTGGGGACGTATGCTGAATAGTACTTAGTTCCTGGATCAGAATATTTATTTATTTAATAGATGTATATTCTGCCCTGCACAAAAAAAGCCTCAGGCAGCTTTAAATAAAAGACAGATACTATAGAAATAGTATAAAGTATTAAAACAAGGTATGACAAAACAAACTCCCTCTCCCCCAGATTTAAAAACAGTTCATTCCCTTCCCCTCCCTGTCTTTGACACAGGGGAATACCCCACCACCTCAACCCAATCTCAGTCCTCAACTGATATTCACTACCTCTGTAAAAGAAAGCAAAAATTTTATCTCCCTCTTTATTGCTCCTTATCCCTACCCACTCCCAATCCCCTGCTTGAAACCAGGGTCTCTCCCCCCCCACTTACTGTCCCTACCATGGAGTCCCTCCAAATCTCAGTGGAAGGGTTGTCATTGTCCCTCAAACTCCCTTATCCTCCCCTTCCCACTATTCAAGACACAAAAACCCCTCTAACCGCTCCCAAAAACCCATAAAAAACCCCAAACCAAAGAAACACGTGATACTATAAATTATCCCTTTCTCCATCTCCATCCCTATTGAAGGGCCACCCAAAAGGGTGTTCTTGTTAATGGGATTATACTTAGACATGGCTCGGTTGAGCTGCTTAGGCTGGCGTAGTTCTGAAAGACATGAAGATGCAGATCTAGAGAACCTTACATTGAAACAGGGAGGAATCTAGTGACTGAGCAGGTGATTTTGTGGATTGCAATTTTGGGTTTGGGTGCTTTAGGTTCTGCCTGAATCTCACTTTCCCCTTTAAATCCTTTAATGAATCGTTAGGCTTTTTGAGGCATTTAACTCAATACCACATGCCATTCTTATTTTAAAAATAGCACTATTGCAATATCAATAGGACAGTAAAATAGATAGGAGGCCTGACTATATGTGCAATTAATGCACATGAATAAACTCATTTGAATATGCACCTGGGAGCAAAAAACTACAGGGTATATTGCTGTGCAGTTTATTCATGCACAATATATTGAGGCTGGTAGGAACAGCTCTAGCTGGCACCAGCCCAGGGCTGCTCCAACTGGGCTCAATGTTCTGCACAGGGACTGGTTAGGGCATGAAGGTGTTTTAACATGGGGCTAGCTGGCAGACAGCCTCCACACTGAAACACCCATGTCCCAGCCAGTTGGGTAGTGTCTACACATGTGGTGCTACACACAAAAAAACCTCTGGAGGACAATAATACATGTATTTACAAGTACTAGCCTGTGCCAGAGTTTATTAGTTTCATGTGCCCAAATAGGGGTGCATGTGTAGAAGCAGAGTTATTTACTGTGGAGTAGTGCTGTGCAAAGTTTTTCCCAGTGTTTCATTTCAAAGTGTTTCAAGCTTGAAACAGCAATATTGAAATGAAACAAAAGCCTTTGAAACATCTTTGAAATGAACCAAGGGCCACTGAAACATTTCAAAAGTTTCAAAATGTGTTGTGTTTCAAAGATGGGTTTACTTGGCTTCAGCACTGGTCCCAGCTGGCAGCAGCAGCCTGTCATCTGGCACAGGTCCAGAGGCTGCACCCCCCCGGGAGGATTCTGGCAAATCCTCCAGCCCTCCCAGGGGTGTGGACCCCTGGATCTGCGTGCCAGATGACAGCACTCTGTTGCTGACAGCTGGGGTCAGCAGCAGCACCAATCTTCCTGGTGCTGAGTGTGGGATGTGCCCAGCGCCGGTCCCAGCTGGCAGCACCAGACTCCTGTCATCCATCAGGCAGATTGGGGGCCTGCCCGCTGCAGGGCTGTGCTGGACTCCTCCTGGGGGTGCAGGCCCTGGATATGCCTGATGGATGACAGGAGGTGCAGCCTGCACCCAGCACTGGGAAGATCGGTGCTGCTGCTGGCCCCAGCCAACAGCACCAGCCTCCTGTCATCTGGCAGGCAGATTGGGGGCCCATACTCCCAGGAGGAGTCCAGCACAGCCCCTGAAGCCCTCTTGGGGGTGTGGGCAAGCCCCTGATCTGCCTGATGGATGACAGGAGGCTGGTGCTGCTGACTGGGGCCAGTGGCAGCACTGATCTTCCTGGTGCTGGGTGCAGAATAGCCTATGGGTGAAATGTCGCAACAGTTTCAATAAAATGAAACAGAATAGTGCTTTTGAAACTAAATGAAACTCAAAATGAAACACTTTTCTGTCAAAATGTTGAAACGAAAGTCAAAGCAGAATCATGCTCTTTCGCACAGCCCTACTGTGGAGCTAATTAGGCAGCTCTGCAGTAAATGTCTTGTGTAGATGCACCCAGAAACTGGCTAACTGATAGATTTCAAGAACTAGTTTTCCTTAGGTCACTGTCATCACATGAGACATGCCCACAGGTCTCAAGACTAAGTTTGATGCAATCAACAATTTCACCAATAAACTAGAAGTACATATATAGAAAAAAAACAGTGTTGATATAATTTATGAGTTATACTAGAATTAGAATAATAGTGAATGATGGTAGTGAAAAGGCAATCATACTGAAAAATCTAGATCATTTGATAAGCTGAGCATGTACAAACAGAAGGTATTTTCAGACAAATGCACATGTCCACATCCAGGAACAAGACATAAAGACCATAGTTACTATGCTGTATACATCAGTTACACTGAAATAGATCTAGGAATCATTGTGTGGGAATCATTGCAACTGAAACCTTTCAGGGTGATCCTGTGGTGGAAAAGGTGAGTGTAGTTCTTGGATATCCAAACAGAGGAACAGTGAAATGGGAAGGGTGGGGTGGGGTTGGAAATCACTGGAAAATGAAGGTAATGTAACCTCTCACAATGTCAAACTGTTAGTTAAATCCATGTAAATGTCCCCATTTTCAGGTTGATGCAAATCATGAAGTTTATTCTGAGAGCTGAAGAAAACACTTGACAGTGAAAGAATTCAGGAGGTAACTGAATTAGTGTTACATATTTTTATGGAGAGAATTTGTGGGCAGAAAAAGGCATAGAAGGTACTAAAGGAAACTAGTACCAGACAAATTGAAAGGGAAAAACAACAGGGTTTGCTTTGTTTTTTTAACCAGTGAGGATAAATTCCATTGGAACAAACTGCCAGTGGGGAGGTAGTGGATTTTCCACCTCCTGATTTTTTCAAATGAAGATTGGACATGCTTTAGTCAAATCAAACTGTTTGAAATTTAAGGGTTGGTAGTAGTTAGGAGGCTAGACTAGATGATCTAATGATCCCCTTTGCCCCTAAAGTCTATGAATCTAATCAAACTAGTCATGTGCAAGAGGCAGGAATACTGAAATTACTTCCATGAATTACCAGGGGCTCCTAGGATAATTTTAATGCTGATTTCCACTTACTTGAAAATCTACTTTAGCTATTCTGGCTTTTTCAAGAAATACCACATTGTAGTATGTTACTGATTCCAGTAGCAACTCTGTGAGAGCTCACCAGTGCTTGTATTTTACAGTAATTTATTGTGAGCTTGCTGTGACAGACTCTTGGGTATAATAAAACAGTATGCCATTCTACACTGCTGTAGGAATGTTAGTAATCAGCAGGTAGTTTGTCGGCTATTCTTTCCGCTTTAAACTCAAATTTCAACAAATATTTCAACACTTATTATTAATATTAATTGTAATTTACTTGGATGTATTTAATAATAAAAAGAAGAACCTACTCACAACTTTATTGTATCTAGTGGCAGAGAAGGTAAAAGACCATGTTATTCCTCTAGAAGCCATCCCCTGGTGGGGGCCAGTGACAACAGTAAGGTGATTGCTGGCACTGGCCTGGACAGTCTTAGGTCTGGTTGGAAACCCAGGGGTGCCCATAGCCAATTCCAACAATCAGCTGAGTGGTGGCATAGCTTGGGGCAGCCCTAGTCTGAAACACAATACATGCCATGTTTTTACAAGACACCACTGGTGCATAACCCCTGGGTTTCTGTCTACAGCTGGCCCTCCATTCTTCCTCTGTGTTCATCTGCCACACCTTGGTCTTAAACAATTTGGGCAGGTTGCCACACCCTATAGAGGAGTGTGTGGATTTAAGGCCAGGTGGCACTGCCTCATCCTTAGATGTATTATCACTATCAGTGGATGGGTCCAGGCCCTGTTCTACAGCCTCAACCTTCCTGGCTGTAGGGTCCCTACTTGGTCCAGCCAACAGTTCTAGTTCTGACCCTTCTGGGTCTCAAACCCAGAATCCTTGGGTTTGTTGGTTAACAACTCAGCCTCTGGGCTAGATCTGTGGGGTCTCAGCTTCTGCTGCTTTGGAAGATCCCAAGCCTCAACGCAAGTACTTGTAACATGCTAAAGGCCAGTTACTGCAGAGTCTCTCACCTTAGTACTTTGCTACATGGCCTCCACATCACACCTTATAGCCATGTCTGTTCCACCAGATATCAACAGAGATTTCTAATGCACTCTCTTGCCATTCTGGGCTACCAACATAAAATGTTGCCCCCCCTCTTTGGGCCCAGAAAGATAACAATGAGGGGGGGAACATACCATACACCTTGGTGCCATTGAGATCTATGTCTTCAGGTTTTTCCCTTATGTTAGAAGAGATGCACATAATTTAAGATTTGGCTTTCAAAGAACCATAGAAAAGTAGGAATGGAAGGGACCTCTGGATGTCATATACTCCAAACTCCTGCAGAGGCAGGATTTTATCCCTATCCAGACCATCCCAGACTAACCTACTAAAACTTCATAGTCAACCCCGTCACAGAACCACAAGGCACAACACTCTCATCTGCCTCAGGTAAAGCAGGGTGACAGTGGTGGCCAGTATCCGGTTTCTGCACAGGTTGCTTGGATCTCTCAGGTATATTTTAGCAAGAGGACCATGCCCTCCACTAAAAGGGAAGGCAACCCCTCCTCCCCACTCTGAGTTCATACCAATCTGTCCATGGAGTAAAATTCTTTCCTGATGCCTAATGTGGTAACTGGACTGATCCTAGACAAAGGAGTAAGATCATGTAGCAGGAACCTCTGGGTTTTAGTTCCAGAAGGAGCATTGGAACACCCCAGTTAAAATTCCCAGCCTTGGGTGTGTGTAGATGAAATAGGGGCCCTAAATTGAAGCAGTGGGTTTTAAGAAATGCCGCTTCAATGTAGGGCTGACTAAACATCCTGTGTAGTGCACATACCCTGTTGACTTATCTGTCTCTCTGGCGGGGAGGGGAGGGTGAGCCGCCAGTGGGAGAAGCAGCCCCTGGGCTGCAGAGGCAGGGGGTGCTTCCCTCTATGAGAGTGGTGCCCCCCCACAAGCAGCACCTGCCTGCAGACACCTAGCTCAGGTGGTCCCAAGGGGCACCGCAGCCATGGAGAAAAACACCAGGCCCCTGCGCAGCTCAGCCAGGTGGGCAGGTTCCAGGGGATGGGGAAAAAAAAAAAAAGACTAGGCTTGCCACTTTTTTGGGGCAGAGCCTGCTTTCCTGGGCTGCTGCCAGGCTGCCTGCAGGGCTTCCTGCAGAGCTGTGGAGCTGCATGGAGCCCAGTGCTTCACTCCACAGCTATAGGGCAGCAAACTAAAACTCCTCAGATGCACATATAGACAAACCCACTGAACTTCATCTTGTTAACTCCAGCCTAGCTTTCCAATCTATCATGATCCTCCTGAATTGCATTTTTGTCCCCCAGTGTGTTCACTAGCCTCTCCAGTTCTGTGTTTTCTGCAAATTTACTTAGGAAGCTTTCTATTTCACAATACCAAACACTGATTTGAATACGGAATAGCACTGGGCCCAGGACAGACCCCTGATCACTCAAAATATGCCATTCAAACATAGATTCATTTATAATTACTGTTTGTTTGCAACGATTGAGTGAGTTGTCTATCCACCCTATTGTAGATTTGTCTAGCCCACATTTTGTTCTCCAATTTGTTTTCCAAAAGCCATGCTGATGTCCAGATACACTATATCCTCTGCATTCCCTTCATCCTAGTAGCTATCTTGTGAAAGGAAGAGATCAGTTTTGTTTAGCATGATTTGTTGGCTGTTTGTGACTTTCCTCCTCCAGGTAAATGGACTTCCTTATGATACGCTCCAGTAACTTCCTGGGTATTGGAATAAGGTTTACAAGTCTAGAATTCCTGAGGTCTTCCATTTTGCCTTTTCTAAAAAAGGGCCACTATCTCACCTGTTTTCCCTGACCTCATAAATATTTTTGCCAAGGGCTTTGAGATCCTCTCTTCCAGTTCCTTCAGTGCCCTGTGGTGAAGTTTATCAGGACTTGCTACCTAAATTAATTCAGACTTATCAGAAGGTCTCTGAATATTTCTTTTGTTATCTCATCCCTCAGCTTGTCCCCTTCCTTATCCAACTATTCCTTATTAGCTGTCTGTTTTTTGCCTCAATCTTCACAAAAACAAAACTGAGCTAAGTGGCTGTTGAGCAGCTCCACCTTCTTTGTATCTTTGTTAAGAGTTCATTCTGGGTATTTAACAGTGGACTTAAAGCTTCCTTGGACTTTCTTTTCTGGCCAACATATTTAGAGCCTCTTCTCACTGTCTTTAACTTCCCTTGCCAGGTGAAACTCAGTTTTTTACTTGTGCCTTCCTGATTTTGCTCCTGCTGTTCTGTAGTATGATTCCTTGGCAACCTGCCCATCTTTCCTTTGCCTGAATGCTTTGATTTGCGTTTGAGGCATTCTGTGCTCTATCTATCTATCTATCTATCTATCTATCTATCTATCTATCTATCTATCTATTTGTATAAGATCTCTTATCACATTTGTCAACAATGAGACACAAGGGAAATATATTGAATATGGGTGTAATATTGTTGGCAGGGGGTGTGTGCATTTTAAATAGCTGTAGTTTGTATGGGTTTGAAGGGGAAATTCAGTTGGAGCACAGTATCTATAACCAGGTCAGGCCCACTTCTAGGACGAGACTGAAACCACTCAGTTACACACAGACCAAAGAAAGATGTTTCTAATAAATGAAGATGGCATAATGGAGAGAAAAATGGGACCTATTGCAGCATTCTTTCTTTAAACAATGGTCTGACAGATATTAAAAAATGTGCACATTAACAAATTTGCACATCCACTATGTATGTATACACTGTATAAACTAACCAGCATAAAGAACACTCAGTAATTTTCTTATGGCTTCCTACTTGAAGTCATACCTTTTGGAAATCCAGGTCTGTAATGAAAGAGATTGTACTGTTATCTTCCAAGAATAATGAAAATGCTCATTAAGCATTTTATGGATAGATTACAGAAAAGTTCTGGGAAAAGACTGCTGTATTATCACAGAGCAAATTAAAATGCACATAACATGTACACTAGATAAGCATAGAAATGTGGGTCCTTTTATAACATTTGCTGGCTACACCAGAAATCCTAGCACATGATGTCTAACTCCATTAATATATGACTGTTAGTTGTTTGACAAAGTAGCTGGCATATTTTTATTGAAGTTATCACTAAATGGTGTTTAAAAATTTAACATGCATAAATATTTTACCAGAGCTCACAAGGTCTCCTGTCCTGGTCTGAAAGAAATATTAGTTATTAAATGGATGGAAGATTCCATAAAGGACTTAACCTTCCCTGAAACAATATGTACTTTTGGATTTGTCGAACTCTCATACTAATTGTTCTTTACAATATTTCACAAACATGTATTGAAGGCATACAAATTAAGTAATTATTGCTGATAAAGTTGTAAAATAGCTTTTAATTCATCTTAAAAGAGGAAAGGCTTTTTGGTTTCTACTTAACCCTTGCTGCAGTTTACTTTATTTGAAACTATTTGCTGCCTAACCCTTACATATTAGTCTTAGTATAAGTGGCTGATGAAATTTTACCCTTTTCTTGCTATTTTATGATACAATCCAGAGAAAATGGAAATGTTACAGAGAACATATATAAAATATTTTGGCTTCAAATTTCAATTCCTGCATGTCTTAAATAATGCTGGAAAATAGACAAACTAGATTCCAGTAATTTTCTGATATTATAGTTGCTATGAAATGAAAATACAATGAAAGTAAAATACCTGACTAAGCATATAGATCTTCAATGACTTGGAAGGGTATCATTCTGTCAAATGCCATTTTACAATAGGATTTTGATACCTAATATATAAATTCTTCACAGAGAATTCCAGTATATTCTATTCTTTTTTAATAACATACATTTGAGTATCGCTGGGATTTAACTTGAGCTGTAAGAAACATAATTTGGATGACACATTTAAAATCCACTTAAAGACTTCATGCTCAGGCTTAATATTGTCAGCAGACCATAACCCTTTTTTAGCTGAACATTTGCATTTTTGAAGGACAATCAATTTAACATGAAAGCTCAAAAACATTTCATAATCTACATGCTGCACCACCAGTATCCTCCATGAGTCTTGAGATGAGTCTAAGGTGTGCGTGAGTATTTACACTGAACAGGCTTCATTAATGGGCATGCTGATGCCAGTCACACGGAAGGCATCTTTTTGGCTTTTATGGGCGCATCTACACATTGCCCTATGGCAATGTTGTTACTATGCCATGCTTTAGCAATAAAGCACAGTGCAGTAACCACCCATACAGTCCTGTATGCACAGTACATGGTTATTTTTAGCAGCTACTTCACTGCAGTAGTGTGCTATAATGGAGGGGGCGTGCCCCTATGGCTGCTGGTCACATGTAGACACCAATGGATGCTTTGTCACCGTAGCGTGTCACCACAGTGATGTAGCATCATGTGCAGGTGCACCCAAAGATTCTTAAAAGAACTATTCAGCTTAAATATTTCTTAGGCCACTGCCAGATGTTCAGGTAAAGGCACAATAATATCTGATGCACAATCCATACAATCATGTCTCCTGCGATGCCACACATCAGATACAATTGTGCCTTATTGTTGGTACAGGAAGAGCTTGGGATTGTGGTCCCACCTCCCACTGTACCAGCAAGGAGCAAGTTCCCAAAGCTGGAAGCCCACAGCTGATGGGGCTCACAGATGCAGGTGCACACCATGCTTTTAAGGCTGATGGGCTTCCACCCACAGGGAAGCATCTTGCCACATGTTCAATTAATGGTGTGACAGGGACAGGCCACAACTTGTGGCTTATTCATCATTTTATCAAACCATTAATTGATTGAATGTGTGGCTGGGTCACAACTTAACATCTGATTAAGTGGTTAATCACATCTTAAGTGTAATGTGTAGCATAAAAATGTGGTGATTTTGTAGTCCATTTATACCACCACTGTAATTCCCCATGGGACATAACTCACATCATGTAGTTATGTTCCACCTGAACTCAGCCTCTAGCTCACTAGTCCATTTCTTGTTGGCTAAATAAATCTCTGTTTACTTCAGATATTCAGAAGCAGCCTACCAGGCTAGTTCTCTCTTAGTTCAGTTTATTAAAGATTCTGGCTGAGAGTCATGCTCCCAGAAATGACATGAAAAACATACAACCATAATATAATACATTTAAGCAAAAATAACAGAAATACAAATATAATAATAAAATAGAGCCAACCATTATAAAAGCACTATTAGTATACAGTAATAAATCAAATCATGAATCTATAAAAAATGTTGTACATAGGTTCTTTCTTAGAAACCACTTAGTTCACCGCTGACTTGCAAATTTTAAGAGTATGTGGGTGCCTCTACAGGTCCACATTTACTGCACAATAATCGAAATTACTGCACAGTGTGGGCACACATCTACACGTGCACACTCATACTGCTCAGCAAATATGGCAACTTATGTCGACTTGAGTGTAAATTTGATACCTGCATTATGCAGGTATCAAATTTATGCCTGATTAGCTTCTGCAGAGTAAGGCACATGCAGATGCCTTACTGTATATTAACACTGTGTGTGTGGACTGATTTGGGACTAATTTTAGTCCCAAGTCAGTTCACACAGCATTAATGAGACTTAACACCTGCACATGTAGATACCAGCCTATTCCCACTTACTGTGCAGTCACTTACTGTGCAGAAAATTTAAACCAGCATAAATGCATATGTAGACATGCCCTGTATGTCAGAAGGAGAAATTTGGAGAGAGAAACAAGCTCCTTAAAAGGGGAGAAATTTATTTAATTTTAATTCCTATTTTGATGGATGTAACACTGAAGGAATAAGAATATATTCTTCACTTTAATTAGGAGAAAAGCTAAACAGAAACCACCACCAACTGAGTTTAGAAAAGAATTTGTTCCCAGGCTGATATTGTTCTCATACAGCATATGATATCCATGGTGGTACAGAGTCTTATGCTGGAAAAACGATAGCAAGATATAATCCCAAGAGGAGAAAGAAAGCAGGTAAAAGCAACAAAATATGTTGTGCATCTCATGCCCCAGGATGACTTTGGGAAGTATGGTTAAGAAAAAAAGTGTGTTGTCTCAATTGGAAAGGTATTAATATCCTACTATGGAAATAATACACTCAAAAGTAATTACTGAGAAGAAACTTATTGCCCCAAAACAAAATTAGAGAATGTGACAGTTAACTCTCATAAAACCTGCTGCTACTGAAGTGTGTACAGGAGATATACAAGGGAAAAAATAGTATACTGGGCCAGCTTGCACAACTGGCTTTTAATTTCACATATTAGTGCAGAGCTGAGATGAGGATTCAGCTGAACTGAGGCTTAAAGCAGGCGCTGTGGCATGTTTGTAGTTATTCATGGCTATTGTTTTACTGATGCATACATCTCCACATAAGTTCCTGATTAACCCTAGGGGTAGTATTTAATCAATATAAGTACGTTTTGCCTAGAAACTGCCAAGCAGAAACCTTCATTTATTGTCCACCAGTCTTTGAAACACTGAGGAGCTATTGAACAAAACCAAATGGAAAGCTGTTTGGCTATGTATGCTCTTATAAGCGGTTTTGAATACTGCATTTTTATTTTCCATCACTTTTCAAAGGGCCAGGGCCAGTTAGAACAGCCACATGAAGCTTCTCAGACATTGTGAGGAGTCTACAAGCAAAACTGTTTGGAAGACTATAATCAGAAATGAAAGAAAGCAGATTTCACATCCAGAATGGTATAATTTTCATGGAGAAAAAAATCTCTTTACCTTTCCCAACTTTCTACCTGGTACTTGTTAAAATTTTTCATTAGCATTTGCTGTGCCAGAGTCTTCAGAGTTCTGGCATTTCTTCAAAGAAGATACACAACCAGAACATTTCTGCAATAAAGCTGCTGAAAAAGAACTTCCAGACTCAAATGTTTTCAATTAAATGCAAACCTTGAGCTGCTCATTAGGCCTTCAAAGACCTGAGTATAGGAATATGAAGATATCACTGCTAGAATAGTTAGGCAGTGGAATAGACTGCCTAGGAAAGTTGTGGACTCTTCATCACTGGAGGTGCTCAAGGTGAGGTTGGATAGCCATCTAGGCAGAGACCTATAGGGATAATTATGCCTATGCTCTACTACAGGGATTTTCCAGGCTTCTGAGCCTTGCTGCTTGCTCCCTCCCCCACTTTCTGCTACATGTGTCAGGGCTGGGGATTTTGGCTGGGGTTTGCCAATGCTCCTGCAGGGACCAAAGCTGGAGGTTCTTGGCCAAAGGGTCTTGCCCCTCCTCTCAGGGTCAGACCAATCACTATATTTGAGGTCAGAAAGGAATTTTACCCCATAGTCAGTTTGTTAGGACTGTGGGGGGTTTTGTCTTCCTCTGTAGCAGAGGGCATGACCATCTAACTGAGATCCCTTGAGCATATTTTAACGACCTTGTATAGAAGCAGGACATCGGTTGCCATGGTTCCCTTGCCTTACCTTTGGCAAGTTAGAGTGTTATGTCTTGTATCGTGTCATAGTTGATGGCAGTTTCATGCAGAGTTTCAATTATGGATTGCATAGGGCGGTTTGGATAGGGATAATCCTGCCTCAGGCAGGAGGCTGGACTTGATGACCTCTGGACGTAACTTCCAGCCTTACTTATCCATGTTAATGGATCTTTGATCAGTGATCAACTGAATAATGCACTAGAAATGATTTGATGGATATTTGTCTCAAGAAGAACCTAAATTACATAATTCTTTATTCTACCCAACTCCTTAGATTTGTTTTGGACAAAAATTCTCTGAACAAAATTCCTCCTTGAAAATAACTTGTTATCTTACTGTCTGTAGCAAGACAACCATGGAGTATCAAAATATGAATACTTCAGAAATTCTTTAAAAAAACGGCCACATGATAAAGCCAAAAATATTACAAAGAGCCTAAATATACTGGTTATTTGGTAACACTTGATTATGGTTCCAGATCAAAGCCATGATTACACCGGG
>NW_017729025.1:68369016-68377223 GCF_001723915.1 Gavialis gangeticus
AAAGCCAAAAATATTACAAAGAGCCTAAATATACTGGTTATTTGGTAACACTTGATTATGGTTCCAGATCAAAGCCATGATTACACCGGGAAACTTCTGTTTGCAAGACATAAAGCAGAGATTATGGTATCTTCTCTTACAAACAGAAGATTCCCTCTATAGTCATGGCTTTGACCAGGAACCGTAATCAAGTGTTACCAAATAACCAGTATATTTAGGCAAGTAGCCAAGCATATGATAGTATATGATAATATCATATGGGCTACCTTGATATATACCTCTGTTTTCTCTAGCTTATGAAGACTATACACTTAACAGTTGTAGGAAATGCTTAAAAAGAGACTTAGAACAATCTCATGTTAATCAAATTAATATTAAACTCCAGAAATTCCTTTCAAGTGCATCCCTGACAAAGTAGGCTATATACCAGGAATTGTTTTCCTCAAGCCTTAAGAAATTATAGATTTCATAGACATTAGGGCTGGAAGGAACCTCATGAGATCATCCAATCCAACCCCCTGCCTAAAGCGCAGAAAGTCATCTGGGATCAGATGGGAGATGACTTTCTAAGTAGCACAGCAGCAGAAAGGGACCTCGGAGTCATAGTTGTCTCAAAGATGAACAATGTGACAAAGTGATCAGTAGAGCTAACTGCACTCTATCATGCATTAACAGGTGCATCATGAACAGGTCTAAGGAGGTGATGCTTCCCCTCTATGTGGCACTGGTAAGGCCACAGTTGGAATACTGCATCCAGTTTTGGGTGCTGCACTTCAAGAGGGATGTGGATAACCTTGAGAGGGTCCAGAGGAGGGCTTTTCATATGGTCAGGGGGCAGCAGGCCAGGCCCTATGAAGATAGACTAAAGGGCCTTAATCTATTCAGCCTCCACAAGAGAAGACAGAGGGGATCTGGTGCTTGTTTATAAACTTACCAGGGGGGGACCAGCAGAAAATAACTGAGGCTCTGTTCCCCTACACACCACCTGCGATAATAAGGAATAACAGCCAGAAATTGATTGATAGCAGGTTCAGTCTTGGTATCAGGAGGCATTACTATGAGGAGAGATTAAGGTGTCTGGATCTCTTTAGTCTCCATAAGAGAAGGCTGAGAGGGGACCTGGTGGTCACCTACAAATTCATCAAATGGAGATACTCCATTTACCAAGGCACCCCTTGGAATAACTAGAAAGGATGGCCACAAACTGACAGAGAGCAGATTTAGACTAGACATTAGGAAGAACTTATTTATGGTAAGGGTTAGCAGAGTCTGGAATGGGCTTCCAAGTGAGCTGGTGCTCTCCCCTATGTTGGAGATCTTTAAGAGGAGACTCTCACCTGACTGGGGTCAGTCTCAATGATCTACTGAAGTCCCTTCTGACACTAAAAATCTATGAAATCTAGTTATAGCCTCCAAGCCATGATTACAGCCATGCCCATGCCTCTCAAGTGTCATGCATCATCATTCAAGTGGAACACTTATTCCCAAAGCCACCAGGCCACCTCAGGCCTTTAGTCACTTGTTGGGGCTTTGGCCTTCCTAGCTTTTGCCCCTCTACTCTAGCTGGTCCCTTAACCAAGGCCTAATGTCTCAGACCTGGCTTCTGGGCTCCAGCTCCTTGTCTAACCCTTCAGGGCCTTTATCTCTGCTCCACCCAGGTTTTGGGCTCTCTGACCCTGTTTGCCTCTTACTGAGCATATCTACATGAGCTGCTACTGTGCAGTGGTTACTGCACATTTATTTAATACATGTAAAAGAAAGTACAAAAAAAGCGCGGTAACTGGAGTTACTGTGCAATAGCACCCGTGAACGTCTTTTATGCGATGCTACTGTGCAGTAGCGTCCTGGCATGGTTTTTGCCACGTAGCACTACTGCATAGTATTATCAGGCTACTGCATAGTCAGTGTCTTACGTAGATGCACCCACAGACTCTTAATATCTTCCCTTCTCAGGCTCTGGACCTCCTGGCTCCAAGCTCTGCCCCTCACTGGGATGTGAGTTCTCTGGCCCTGTTTCTGTCCTTCTCAGGCAATCCTGGGCTGCTTGACTCCTGTCTGTGTCTTGAGCCTGACCCTGGCAAGGCTCAAAGTAGTCAGATGCTGCTTGGGACTTAATAGGACCTCCAAGCCACCCCTTTCTAGTCCCACCCAAACCACTAGTGTACAACTCTAACCCCAAAAAAGCCCTTTGGCTATAACACAATTTCCCAACTGGCTTTGTGCACAAACCTCAGCTCCTGGGCTGTATCACTCAGCTCCCATCTACCTTGAGTCCCCTGCCAGTCAGCAGCATTATACTTGCATTAATCCCATGGTAATTCAGTTGTTAGCCAGGAGCAGCCCCCCTACCCTGGAGCTCTTTCCTTAGCAACTCCCAGAGCCAGGCTGATTGCTTTGGATCAGGTCCTGGATTTATAAGGCTGAAAACTACACCCCTTTTTGGTCATGTGGCTCCCCCAGCTCTGCACAGGGTTTTCCCTATCAATCAAGGGCCAGCCTACCCTTCTGCACCCACAGCCAGCTAAGCCTGTTGGGTCCTCTTAAAGGGACAGAAGTCTCCTGGAGCTCTTTCCTATTCAAATAATGAAACTAGTCTGGCTCTCTGTTACATCCTTAATTTAACTTTTAAAAAGAGCAATAAACACATTAATCTGCTTCTGCACTCCGTTATGTAGAAATGGACAACCTATAAGTTGCAAAAAATGAAGAATAGACTTTATATTTTCAGCCATTTACAGCACATGAAGTTATGCTATTTAGATGTTTCTGAAAGTGACTATGTTATGAGTACCAAATAGATTTCCATTCTAATATGAATGTTGCATGCTGTGAACAAATTAGTTAGTTAACATAGACTGCAAACCTCTTGGACTGATATTTCATAGTATTGTATGGAGTACAATATACATTAGGCTTTAACCTTCTGTTTACCAAGCAAAAAAAAATCATGTTCTTTAAATGAATAGTTTCTGCAAAAAGTTTGTTTTAGTTCTGTTCAATTACTATACCTTTAAAGCAATTATTTGAAATTATACCCAAACCCAGACAATAATGCTGCTAGTACTAGCATTCAGACAGGAGAAGCTTCCCCAGTTGATGGCACATAAAAGTCCTTTGTTTACTTTGCTTGACCTTACAATAGATGCCCATCTGGATAATTGCTGTTCTTGGTGCCAAAAAAAGCCATTAACCACTAAAATAAATAAATAAATAATGTAATTAAAATGAAGAGCTGCCAAAGAAGTGTAATCTCAAATCTTTCAGTTAAATAGTACAGATACAGGTCACATATTGATTACCTAGGAGTTTGTTTCTTACGAGCATTGCATGCTAGAAGGCATGCCCGATATTTTATGCTTAAATTCAGCTCTGTTCCATGCAAACTTCAGGTTGCTTCTTTTTTTATGCAGTATAGTCATAGACAGTAGGTTTGGACAATTAATCTGGATGAGTTACTTAGGGATCCTACGACCTCAGTGGGAATTTGGATACACAGAACCTTTGAAATACCAAGCTCTTATTCTCTTTGAGCTTTGAGGAATGAAAAGCTGTTCATTTCTAGTCGTGGAAAATTCTCAGAAATGTCCACAACTAGAGATCTCTCCAGGAGAGGGAGCAGTATGGGCATTCAGCATGTAGCACTCCCCCTCCCCCTGCTGTTCCCCACATCTTCCCCAGATGAGGGTGATCATGGTCTGAGGAAAGCCTGGGGAGCAGTGGCTGCTCTGCTCCTGAGGCAATAGTTACTATGGTCTGGCAAAATGTGAAGATTATTATCCCACTGCTCTCTTCTGTCCCGGATAGGGGGAGGAGAGGAAAATGCCCCCTGTCCTTTCCCCGAGCTGAGAACATGACTGGGAGGAGGTGAGCTATAGGGAAATGCCTTCTTGCACCTTTCCCAGATGAAGTGCCTTAGTGTTGAGAAGGCCCAGAGGAAGCTACTGCTCCACTCCTCCTGATCACGAACCAGCCAAACAGAAGGAGGCATTCATTCAAGATGGGCACAGGTGAGGTGAAGTGAGGCACCCAGAATTACTAGTATCTTAGAACATCCTGAAATATCTGAACTAGATTAATATGCTTAAAAAATTAAGGTATTCAAGCCTCACTTTTAAATAGCTGCTTGCTGTAGCTTTATTGCTTGTATCACTGATCAAACCAAGAAATGAAATAGATTTACTTAGACTGATTTAAGCTCATTTTTATCTTTTTGTTCACTTGTTCCAACCTGTTTACAATTGATATTCAATTTTTATTCCATCTTTTCTTCATATGTTAGCAGCTTTGAGAACCATTAGCATAACTCCAGGTATATGAAAATGTATTGCATAATTAAAATATATTCAGGGTATTTAGAAACAATCCTATATTTTCCAGTAAATGGATGAATTGCCAAGGACATTATGAAAGTGTATCTCAATAAAAAGCAAATTATTTTGGCTTGCACGCTGCAATCATTCCGGATGTTTCTCTTGACAATAGTTCAGATTACCACTCCTAAATCTATATATTTGATTATTTGGATACCTGTCATGAATAACTGGAGGGCAGTTGTAAAAAAATAAATAAAAGCAGGATTAATCAAAATAGGATTATAATTTTCTGCAACACCTGTTTCAACCAGCTGCCTCTCCTGTTTCTCAGAGTCCTCCCAAATTACACAATAAAGTAATTTTGAAATCAGTGGAGGGTCCAGCGTCCTTTTGCCAGCATGGAAAAGCTTTCATGGCTAAAGCTGTGAAGCCTTTGAAATATCTACTTTGATTTGCTCAGAAGATAGAAACAAACAATGTAAAATAAACTACTGAATGAAGATGTCTTTGAGAGGAATATTTTCTTTTCTTCAAGATGCTCCAGTGAAGCCTTGGCCATACTGTAGTTAATGAAAATATTCCTAGTGACTTCAGTAGGACCAGAGATTCACCCTATTCCCACCCATCTTCCTACCACCGGCTCATATCCCATCCTTTTTTGTTCAGTTCCTCCTAATTCTCTCTCCCTGAGCAAAAATACGATTCCTACTGAGCTCATGCTTCAAGTATTCACACAGCAATGTGCTTAGTCCCTACGTGGATGTTTATTTCTTCTAGACACTCAGGCCAGGTACAGACATTATACTTTTACCAGTATAAGTGATCAGGAACCTGTCTATACCCATAACAGGACAGATGTTAGGCACATGTAGACTGGTTTAAAAATAATGAAACCTGGTCTAAGACTTGCTCCCTCTCCCCTCCCCGTAAAGGGTGAATGTGCATTCTGTTCACTACCAATGTAAACTATACCACTTACAGAAAACTGCATAACTTTGATTTTGCCTTGTGCATTTTGAATGACTTTGCCGAGCTTAATAGTTGATTTCTTAATTTTTTTTTTCTTTTTCTGTGTGGATGGGCTGCATTGATTTTCCCTACAGTGCTCTTTTGAAATTACAAGAGAAACCCCAGTAGAATAATTCCTATTGAATGCCTTTGCTGGCAGAAGAATCCCTGAGTAGAGGGTTTGGGGGTCCCTGAAGGCAGCAGAGGGGCTTAGAATAGTTAGTAAACTTCCTCAAATTCTGTAGATCTTTTTGTGTCTGTGTGTGCTGTGGGAGGTGGGGAGGAGAGTGGGGAAGGGAGGGAGGTTAATCCTTTGTGGAATAATGTAGAATGCATTGTTTTTCCCCCCGTAAGTTCTCTCTCTTCAAATTTTCTATGGGAGAGGTAAAATATCCTAATGCATATGTAGCTTTTTTGTAACAGGCTAAGGACATGACTAGTGCAAAATAGAAATGAAACCATTTTTGTTTGTGAAAGTTCCTTGATTTGGTGATTTTGCATAAAGGAGTAAAAGTGAGTGAGTGATAGTGAAGGTTCATCTCCCAATGAAATCCTTTGATGTAGACTGAGGAATATTGTTCTCCCTGGTGGAGAAAAAAATCTAGGGTTGGGTAGGCCACTCTTTAAATGACTATAATCAGTCTTACAAAATCTAAAAGTCACACTGTGATCATTTGGTGAACGTCAGATCACGTGCTCTTTTATTAGGGATGTTCTGAATTGCATCCCAGAGGATAATTTGTCTTTAGCAGATTGTGAGTCTGTTAAATGTGAGCATTTGTATTTGATCCAAAGCTCTGCTATACGTGTCTGCAGTTTGCTTACCATCCAAATTGTTCTCTTGTACACTCAGCACTTCTCCAGACAACTTTGATGAATTCCAGGATGTAAATGCTATGTGCATTTTACAGTCAAACTTTGTTGCTTTAGTTTTTGTTACTCTAGATATATTCAATTTATAACAACATCCATAATTAAACTGCATAATAAAAATGTTACAATATACATCCCTGTTAAATATTCCTAGTAGAGTAGCCCTATGAAAATGCAAATTAAGGTGTTCAGCATTTAGACATACTGCTGCAGTATTCCAGGATACATCATAGATCCAAATTAAAGTGTTTATTGAACCTTTCAAACTCTATTATCATCACAAATGGGCTAACTCCAAGTAGAAGTTAGTCTTTATGTTGAACTTATATAATCATTCTATCTTAAGAGTTTGAGATACACTAGTACACTAGGGTAATGTGGGTGCGCAAGTGGGGCACATACACCAAATGCAACCTAATGGCAGGGGCACCAGAAGGCGGGGTGGGGGGAGGGGCTCTCCCTTGGGATTACTACCTGCCTTGCTGTATTCTGCCTCACTCTTCCTGTACTTTCTGGTTACAGGAAGCAGCATACAGACAGTGTGTATCACAGAGTGCAAGGCATCCCAGGAATTATAATTTTGTAGAGAGGCAGTGGAGTTCACTGCTGCTGGGGTGACAATTGACACCATTATTTGCTGCTGAAATCAGCATTTCTTTTGCCCACTGGCCATAGGCTTTGGCAGAAAAAAATGAAAGTTTTCATACAGCAGCAGCAACTAGATAACTACAGTTCCAAGAACACTATACATAGGCTGCTGCTTGCTTCTATTCCTGGCCAGCCAAAAGGTATGGGGGAGAAGGGAGGGAGTTGGGGGGAAGGGAAAGGGTGAAAGAAAACTGCCTAGGGCATGTTTTTCCATGCTATGCCTCGGCAGTAGTTGTAAAATTTAAAAATGGAAGTGAGGACATTCAGCCATTAAAAAAGTGAAAATAACATTAAAGAATTCTACCCTATTAACAAAATGCAATACCTTCTTTACCTAGCCAGTGAATAGGCTTCATAGCATACCCAGAGATTAGCTAATATGGATACCATGATATGATTTAGAATAAATTTTGGATTTAACTGCACTGCAGACTGCAACATAGTACAGACATTCCCAAGCTAACTTTAAAAGAGCTAGCTCAGAAACCAGAAATAGTCTGTTTTCAAAACTAAGGAACTTAGTGTGTGCATCTACAAGAGATGCTAACTGTGCATTAGCTTAATAAAACTGTGTAATAACGTGACAGGCAACACCTGTGCTAACATACAACTGCATAGTAGTATTAGGTTACTGTGCAGCTAGTGTCTGTAAAATCCCATGTGCCATCATCACTGTGCAGTAGTGCAAGTTACTGTGCATTGATTTAGTACTTGGTTATCCAAGTACTAAACTTAATGCTCAGTAGCTACGGCATATTAATGAACATGTAGACACACCCAGCGAAAGTTAACTTACCCTTTCAAGAAGGAAACCTTGAGAACCAGGACTGCATCTGGGGTTCTCAGGGACTCTGCAAGGTGGGAGATAAATCCTGTTTAGAGCAGGGGCTCCTAGGATTTTTAGGTCTGCCTCCCTGGATTGCAGGGATCACCAGCCTTGAGATGTACTGCTTGGGTTGTCTTCCTGGGAAATGCAGATCTTGGGAATGGGGACAGTCCAGCAGGAATACACGTAGGGTTCCATCTGAACCCTGCTTTTGATTTGGTGACTGAAGAAAACAAGGTATTTTGGACAAAACACTTTGGGCTCCATGAATTGAAATTTTGTGAAGTAATTTCCAACCAGCCCTAATGTTGGCTGTCCCTGGTCCCCTAAAAGACTGTTTTAGTGACTTGAGGTTGATGGGATTCCCTGGCCAAGTCCCCTCCATTAGGGTTGATGACATGATGAAATAAACTATGTGAAACTCTTGGGTACTTAAGGATTCTATAATGCAGAAGCAATCTTCAGGGCTGTAGCATTAGGAGCTATAGGCTTTACAGGAAGGATAGAGAAGGAAGGAAAGGTGGGGGTGTGGCGCTCTA
>NW_017729025.1:68377234-68381379 GCF_001723915.1 Gavialis gangeticus
CTTCTATGATTCTATGATTCTATGATTACTTTGTTCTATCAATATAGCTAAAGATCTGGATGTAGCCCAGGGCATCTGCCATTGACCTGGTCTCTCTGCTAAATCCAAATATGTTACTACTGATATATTTACCTCAATACCCAATGGAGATGTGCAATAAAAGAATATCTTATGCATCATTTTTAATCCTGTGCAATAGCAGGGTACCTTTTCAAACTCCCCATATAAAAGAATCACTTCACTCACATGTCAGTGAAAAGAAGTCATATCAAACATGGACAAGCTTCGGTGAGACAGGCGGCTTGTGCTTCACAAATATTGCATATAACTTGATCTTTGTCCACGCGAGTAGGTGGGGAATAGAGAAAGGCATTAGTAGGTTGTTTGCAGGGCTCCTAAGCATAGTGCTTTGTTACTCATGTCACGATCTATGCAGGTGAAGTAAACTGAGGGGAGCAGCTGCAGCAGCATGATGGGCCAAGCAAGAATGTTGTGCCCAGAATTCATTATGAGTTAAAGAGCAGCTGCCTTGGAGAAAAGGAGTCTTGCATGGAATGTTTTTAAAGCATTTCTTTCAGTAGCTGCTCTTTACAACTGCCCAATTGCAAATGTTCTTAGGCACGGTGAAGAAAGCCCATCTTCCTGCTGACAGGAGAAGTAATTGGAAATCTCCAGAATGGTCACTGTCTATTTAAGCATCTGTGGGCTGCATTTATGACCTGGCCTGTCTTTGTCAAACATTTTTCTTCCTCCTCAGTTATGCTCATTTTATTTCTATATAGAGATTGTTTTCATATTACTGGATAGTGTACACATTTGTCTATAGTGTGTGGTGTCTTCTTTACCAAAGTGCTCAGCAAATATTGGGGATAAAGTTGTGAGCTGCTTACTTACACTGACGAGTAGTTTTTCACATAGTGTTTGATTTGGGAAATGCCATTAGCATATCCTGACATCTCACTGGCTTCAAAACAAGTGTATGACTAAGTGCTTTCTTAAATCGAACTCACCTAGTCACATTGCCTTAACAGACAATGGCTTCCAGTGTCAGCAAAAGGTTCACAACCTGTCCCTTAATGGTCAGGATTGCTTATTTGACTCATTTTGTTTTTTCAGAAACACTGAGGTCCCTTGCAGGAAGGAGCTGGATCCTAGAGCTGTAACTGGCTCATCCTGAATATCTTTCTCACAAAGATCTCCTTTAAAGAAATTAGAAACTTCAAAAGGTAGAGTTTCAGTGATATAACAAGTAATTCCCTTATATGTGGATATATTTTCCTGTTATTACTGTATAAATTGAAAATAATAGAATTTTATCAACCTACAAAGGTATAATTTTATCGCAGTAACCACTCATTATTAAAAGTTAAATGTTTCACATGGAGGTATATTATCACTGATTTAATAGCTTTGATTTAATGGAACTATAACTATTTCTTTAGAAATGTGAAAAGCATTTTTTATTACAGCTGCAATTTATTATGTGCAATGTGCAGAGTAACTTCTGGGAACAAGATTTTTTCTTTATTTTCTCTTCTCATCTTGCAAATTAATATAAGGTTAATAAAGATGTTCACAAATTCCCATTTCTAATTATTTAGTTACCAGTACCATTAATTTCCTATGAGACCAGCAAGATAACAATGCATTGTTTTTTCCATTAAATATTTGTCTTGTACTTCTGCACTGTGAGTAAATCCTATTTGGTAACTACATATAGTGCATTGTCTCAATGTAAAAATTAAATACTTTTTTTTTGATAATTCAAGCTATTCTTCTAGTGAAATCTTATGCTATATGATGGCTAATGAAATGTATTCTTATAGTTTTAGTAACATTGTTGCAATTTTTGGACCTATAGCATATGCTGACCTGTATAGTTAAAGGTTTTATAATTTTCACTACAGTTTATTTTATTAGTACAGTTGAATGCACATAAACTAGACAAGTTTGGAAAAGTGTAGGTACCTGTTTTGCAGTGTTTACTGAAAGACTAAGAATAAACAGGTTTGCTTTCTTTGCTGGAAACCTTGATTGGGTTCTTCCAGTGTTTTTACAGATCAGAAATACCTTGGTAATAGCCATTTTTGTGATTCATCTGTTGGTCAAAAAAAAACTACAGTGCAGGCTCATAAAAAGTAGCAAAAAAAGCAATATCAGCAAAAAAATATTTTTGGATTTGCTTTGTTAACTTGTATGACAGCTCAGGTCATTTAGTTCATTGTGATACGTGGAAGCTTGACAGGATGGTATGGTGTATCTGAGCATCAGGGCTGAAAGCTAGTCTGCTGAACAAATAGCATCCATTTGTAAAGCCCACACTTTATTCTAAGGCATATGCATAGTCTCCACTGATTTTTTTTAATGCAGTTGTATCATATATAAATTAATTCGGTGTTAATCATTAATCAAAAGACAGATAGCTAGGCTCAAAAAAAACTTCAAACATGAGATCTTGTATAAAAATATACATATATAATCATTGATAAGAGGAATTTATAAGAAGGCTTTGAGTCATATCAGAAAGTATAGACAGTTATTAATTTTGTCTGTATATCTGGCCCTCCTATCTCTGCCTTTGTGTGTTTCATATGAAAATAAATTAAAATAACTTTCTTGGTTTGCAAAGTCAAACATCCCAACATTAGGAAAAGTCAGAATTAAGGTTGCACGTGCAACTTCAGGGTGGATCCCCTGTGCATAATTAGAGTTTTTAATTATATGTTCACATCCTATTTTTTTTTTCTTTAGGACTACTGTCTTATCCCATATTGAATGAACAGCTATCTAATACTTTGAATTAATGTGAGGCCCTATAACTGTATTTACTTCACATTATTTAAACCTTTTTCTGCAGGTAGAATATTTTATTACTTCATGGCTTCTCTATGTAGTATGTAAGCTTTAGAAAAATCAATCATTTTGATAAAATAATATGTGAAATAAAGAGGTAATATTATTTCCATTTTAGAGATAAAGAAATGAGGCACAAGGTGATTACGTGTCCACTAATTTTCAGTGTCCAATTCAAAACACACAAGACCTGATTTTTCAATGTAGTAGGATTATATAGAGTTTTATATAGTCAAAGCATTGTTCACATTGACTTCAGTTGTGGCTATAAATGTTCAGTACTTCTGCAGTTCACACTTACAGTTAAGGGTATCAAAGATGGGCACTTAATAAAGAGAAAATGTTACAGGCAAGAATCTTCTTATAACACAACCCTGATTCACTCCCAGAGCAAGTCTGCCCTGTGTAGGGAATGAGACAGGGCCTTAGGGAACAAGTGGCTACTGAGCCTGTATGAACTAAGATATTTAAAAAAAAGGTTTATAATGTGGCAGAAGTAGGGTAGATTTTCACAAGACTAGTAAAAGTCATTGCCTGGACACACAGACTATGGACAGACATTCAAAAAGCCTGAGAAGCATGTGTGGCTGGTGGGACAGGTGGAGTGTCCCATGGGAGTTGGTGGGGTGTTGGGGGTTTGCAGCCGGCCAGGAGTTGGGTGGGGAGGAGTTGTAGCTGGCCCAGCACTCTGGCTGGTAGCGGGGAGGCTGCAAACCTCCCCACTCCCTGCTGGCTGCAAACCTCCTCCCCACTGTGCTTCCGTCCACCTGCCCCACAAGTCTGAGTTCACCAGCCACACCTGCTGAGAAGGAATCAGTTTAAGTTACATGGATTTCTGCAGGCAGCCTAGTTTAAATCAGGAGTGAATAGTATATACATTCACTCTTTGACGGGTGGGGTATTCAGGCTGCCTGCACTGGCCAAGACCTGCAGGTTGGGGCACTTCTGTGTGCCTCCCAGTATTCCCCACAGACTCCCCAGGCTGCTGGAGACAAGCTCCTGGGTCACCTTTAATTGGCTGTCAGGCATGGGCAAGTACACCCCTAACCCTCTGCCATCTTATCACAGATCCTCCCCTGCACTCAGCCATAGGCTTCCAGAAAAGCCCCAGAGCAAGCACCCTCCACCATGAATTGTACATGCCGCTGTGTCCCAGCCTGCCTGCACCCTACCTCTCATCATCTGACTACAACTACATTCACTTCCCTTCCCACCTCCCGACCCCATCTGTCTCTTACCTGTTGACCAAACCAATTTACATTTTAACTGACTGGCTTTCTTGCATATGTAGT
>NW_017729025.1:68386379-68387134 GCF_001723915.1 Gavialis gangeticus
GCAAGCACCCTCCACCATGAATTGTACATGCCGCTGTGTCCCAGCCTGCCTGCACCCTACCTCTCATCATCTGACTACAACTACATTCACTTCCCTTCCCACCTCCCGACCCCATCTGTCTCTTACCTGTTGACCAAACCAATTTACATTTTAACTGACTGGCTTTCTTGCATATGTAGTGGCCTCTGGCTGCTTTACTACTCCATCCAGGAAGAGCACAGAACATCTGCAGACGCTTCCTCTGCCTGACAAAAGATAGTTGTACCTGGAATCTTGCAAAGAAGAATATTTCCAACTATTGGAGTTGGTTTAATTAAAGATACCAGGTTTACCCAAAGAAACTTGTCTGCTCACACCCAAGCAGGGAGATCCAGGAGCTGTGGTGTGTCCTGCTTGCTGCCTTGCGCAACTCTTGTTGGAGGTGGTGGGACATCATGTGCAACGACCTGGACATGATGGGGCAACTACTTCCCATGGGACTCAGCTTCATGCCCCCAAGTCAACAGCTGCATGTCCCATGTGACTGAGGCCATCTATCTCACCCTGTGCATGCCAAGTATCCTGGACTAGGCCACTGACTTTCACATGAC
The DNA here is from genome assembly GCF_001723915.1 of Gavialis gangeticus. Lineage (NCBI taxonomy): Eukaryota > Metazoa > Chordata > Crocodylia > Gavialidae > Gavialis > Gavialis gangeticus. Next base: position 68,386,970 of record NW_017729025.1, read on the forward strand.
CAATGAGAACAAGGTCACTCAGGACACCATGGACACCAGGGTGCTTTGGAACCACCTCCAGACTATTAAGCACCAGTTCTGGTCCTGTGCCACCAGCAGCAACTGGTGGGGGTCAATTATCCTCCAGGGACGGAGGCACGAGGCCTGCATTGGCGAGGTCAACCG
>NW_017729025.1:68387145-68387851 GCF_001723915.1 Gavialis gangeticus
CCGACCCTTAATCTATGAATCTATGAATCTATGAATCCTGGACACCCAAGACAACAAACAATGGGTCCAGACCTTCTGCATGTGCCGTGCCACCTTTATGGACATTGTTGCCCAGCTGCCTTCCCCACAGTGCACTCCAGGACATCAGTATATGGCTACCCTTCACTTCAGAGATGCAGGTAGCCATTGCTGTCACAAAGTTGGCCACCTCCAGCTGTCTCTGCTATGTCACCAACCATTTCAATGTGGGCAAGTCCACAGCTGAGAAGGTTGTCCAAGAGATGTGTGTTGTCCTGGCCAAACACTTCATCTATCTCATCAACCCTCAGGAGATAGTCACCAGCTTCCACTGCATGGAATTCCCCAACTGCATGGTAGCCCATCACCCATATCACTATCCTCTGCCCTCTCAAGGCTGCCCAGGCATTCACGAACTGCAAGGGTTACTTCTCCATCATCCTGTTAGGCATTGTTGACCACCAGGGCTTCTACACTCACATCTTTTCTGGCTGGACAAGCAGCATCTATGATGCCCACATCTTCTGCAACTCCCTTCTCCCTTCTTCCTGAGATGTTTGGGAATGCGCACTCCACTTCTGGAGTCCTCAATTCATCATCGGCACCATCATCATCCTTCCGCTCATCATCAGGGACCTGGCTGCCCTGGGTCACAAAACCCTATGTGGGGTAGCTGGACCATTGGAAG
>NW_017729025.1:68388638-68389775 GCF_001723915.1 Gavialis gangeticus
TGTGTGTGTGTGTGTGTGTGTGTGTGTGTATGTGTGTGCGCGCGCGCCGCGTGTGCCACGTGTGCATATGTGAGCAGTGTTGTGTGCCACGCCATGTGTGTGCCATGTTGGTCTGTGTGCCACTCCCTGTGTTGAAGGGCAGGGCTGTGGGAGGTTTGTGAAAGGGGTGAAATATTCTGGAAGGGACAATTAGGACAGGGAAGGGGGAGGTGATTGGGGTCAGGGAGAATGCCAGAGGGGCTGGAATTAACAAACACAAAAGCCATGAGGTAGTGGGTTTTTGACCTAGTACACTAATTCCTGGACTAGGGAGTCACGACCAGGAACTTCTCTCTGTAGGAGTTGGACAGGTGGGTGATCCCAGATCCAATGTCCACCTGAGAGACCTGTGGGGCAGGGGTGGAGGTGGGGGTGGAAGGTGGCTGCTGGGCCAGGAGTGGGGGGAGCTGTGGGGTGGAAAGCATCACCATAGCAATGGCCATGGAGTTGTGGTTCTCTCTCATGGGACCCCCAACTTTTCAGCCCTGGATTCCAGCCCTACAAGCCTTGGCCATGCCTGGGGCCCACGTTACATAGCAGGACTGAGCCTGGAGACTGCCTATCCCCATCAAGGCCCTTTGGAAATGTCCTGGAACCATTTAGGGGCTTGCATACAAAGGGTAACTGCCAAAGATTATGAGAGAGTGATGGTGCTCTGGGAGTGTGTTGGTGTCCGTGATGCCCCAGAATTGGGACCCAGGTACCCCAGTCTTGCTTCTCTTGCCCACTGCTGCCTACCAGAGTGGGCCCTGCATTTGTGCTTCCTCCTACTCCTGTGCACCTTGCTCCTTCCTCTCAACCAGGCCTCAAAAGATGTAAAGCTAGTTCAGGTCCAGCTACAAGTGAAACTCAGCTCCCACATCCTATGAGGATGTGAGGACCAGCCCCAATAGCCCTCCTTGCCATCAGCTGACCTCTTGTCTTTGGCCCCTAGCAACCTGCACCTGGGCAACCAGGTGTTCCATTGTCCCAGGGCCTCACTGTACCTCTTCCTTCAGTGAGGTCTCTGTCAATGACTCCTTCCACACTGTGGTGGTGCTGTAGGTATGTGGATTCTTGATGGCAGTGAGGAAGTGTCTGCAGTGAAGAAGTGGGATA
>NW_017729025.1:68394775-68395450 GCF_001723915.1 Gavialis gangeticus
TAGCTGGACCATTGGAAGGAGTACTTCAACTGAGCAGGTGCCACATGATGGTGGAGTTCCCCTTTGGCTGTGACTTATCATTGCCACATGTGTTCTTCACAACATCTGTGAGACCACGGGGGAAAACTTCCATGAAGCCTCAGCAGAGGAGGCACAGCATGTGGACTTGGCATGGCAGCTCATGCATATGTGGTGCAGAAGAGAGCAAGCCCCCCACTGATGTTGGGGGCACCAGGCCCACACAGTTGCAGTAGTCTAGATCCACAAATCCCTGACAGACTACTTCCTCACCTTTAAGAAATCAGAGCCCTCCCCAGATGAGTAGGGCTGGAATGCTCTGAGTGCCCATGTCCTGGCACTGGGCCATGGATCTCCTGGCCTGGGCTCTTCTGGACCTGTGTCTCAGGCAGTGCTGCTCACAGCCCAGGCTGCCTGGATACTTCCCCTTCCCTTCTCATCCATCCCACTCCCCTCAGGGGAACACACTGGGAAGTGAGGGAATGTGGTGTGATAAAAGAATATGCCTGAGTTTGCAAGATTTTAGCTTCCAAACTTTTCTAATTTTTAATAAATAAAACCCTGTAAATATTTCCCATGGCAGAACTTGGTCTCTCTTCCCATTGATGAAAACTAGCAAAACTTTGGAGGGGGTAGGGTTGGGTGGGGTGGGGTGGG
>NW_017729025.1:68395918-68397597 GCF_001723915.1 Gavialis gangeticus
GTAACTGCCAAAGATTATGAGAGAGTGATGGTGCTCTGGGAGTGTGTTGGTGTCCGTGATGCCCCAGAATTGGGACCCAGGTACCCCAGTCTTGCTTCTCTTGCCCACTGCTGCCTACCAGAGTGGGCCCTGCATTTGTGCTTCCTCCTACTCCTGTGCACCTTGCTCCTTCCTCTCAACCAGGCCTCAAAAGATGTAAAGCTAGTTCAGGTCCAGCTACAAGTGAAACTCAGCTCCCACATCCTATGAGGATGTGAGGACCAGCCCCAATAGCCCTCCTTGCCATCAGCTGACCTCTTGTCTTTGGCCCCTAGCAACCTGCACCTGGGCAACCAGGTGTTCCATTGTCCCAGGGCCTCACTGTACCTCTTCCTTCAGTGAGGTCTCTGTCAATGACTCCTTCCACACTGTGGTGGTGCTGTAGGTATGTGGATTCTTGATGGCAGTGAGGAAGTGTCTGCAGTGAAGAAGTGGGATAGCTCCTCATAGAAGGCCATGGTCTGCCTTCTAGGTCCAGATTTTTTGCTGGTATCATGCACATACCTATACTGGGTCTTCATCCATTTAGTCTTGGTGCAGCACTGCATCCAGTTCCTGCTATGGCCCCATGCCTGCATCTGCTGGGCAATACACTTGAAGACATCCCTGTTCCAGTGGCTTTTGTGGAACTGGTGCTAGGTCTCCTTTGCACACCAGATGGCAATGAGATCTCTTATCTCATATCCTCAGGTGTGTGAAGGGGGTTGGGTAGTGGAGAACAATGGAATGGGTTCATCCATGGCCCATGATAGTGACCATGAGGTCTCAGCATCTGTGGGTAGGTGAGAGTCATGGCTGTGAAAGGGTAGATGGAAGGAAGACTGGAAGACTGGATGGAAGGAACAATGGATGTAGGTGTGGGTCCCAGCACACGGCTTGCTCTCTCACTGCAGGTGGGTGTGGCCTCTACTCCAGAGTGACTGGGGCTCTACAACTTCAAACTTTCCAAGGGCTTCCAGCAGATACTCCATGATTCTGACAACACCCTACACTCCATCCTGGAAAATTCCAGTGCAACATGGCAGCATCTGGCTATGCCACACCTGCTCCTGAAATTTCCAGGGAAATACGTCTGCTTGTCTGGCTTACATGCTCAGTGCCCACCCCTGCCTTAGTAATTCAGGACCCTGTAGCTGCAGGCCAAACCAGCCTTGCAGCACTCCAGGTGACCATGGTCCAAGTACTTGCTGATAGTGTCCTAACCATGAAGATTCATAGATTAGTAGATTGTTAGGAGCTAGAAAGGACCTTGTAGAACTTTGGGTCCAGTCCCCCTGAATTGGAAAAGACAACTGCGGTCAAGGTGACCCCACTGAGGTGATTGTCCAGTCTTCTTTTGAAGATTTTCTGGGTAGGTGACTGCACCACCACTGGAGGAAGTTTATTCCACAGTCTGGAAACCCTGACTGTGAAGGAATTTTTCCTAAAATTGAGCCTGAAGAGGCCTTCCAGGAGTTTGTATCCATTGCTACTGGTTTTCCCCAGGGGTGCCCTGATGAACAGCTGTTCACTGAGTTCTTGATGTACTTCCCTGATGTAGTGGTAAGCCACTACCAAGTCCCCTCTCAGCCTTCTCTTCCGTAGTGACCAAAACGCTGGCTTGCATCCATAGATGCTTCAAGCAAATCCCAGGACATCAT
>NW_017729025.1:68398218-68403080 GCF_001723915.1 Gavialis gangeticus
TTATCTTGCTGGGATCCTATGACCCCAACTGACTTCCTGCCCTTTGGGTGGGGGGGCTGGACTCGATGATCTTCTGAGGTCCCTTCCAGCCCTAATGTCTATGAAATCTATGAAATCATGGGGTGCTTTGTGATGGGATGTGGGGGCATAGCTCAGGGACTCAGATGCCCTGGGGCTCATTCATGGCATGTAAATGCCTCCCTTCCTCCGTTCCCCCGCTGCCTGCCTGCAGCTGATAGATGACCAAAGGCAGGAGGCAGGGCTGGGGAGAAGGTCTGTGCTTGCTCAGCTATGGCAGAACTCAAGGGTCTGGCCCATTGAGTGCTTGGCCAGAGCAGCTGAGAGTGGGCCAAGTGCTAGCATGCCTGCCTGCAAGGGATGGGAAGCGGGGGCTGAAAAGGAGGTTGGGATGCCAGAGGACAGTGATTTAACTTGAACTGATACAAAAGTAAGACGAACCTGTCTAACCTAGATCAATCTGATTTGAGTGCACCTCTAACCAGGTCTATCTTAGACCACTTAAGGCCATTTTTAGACTAGTCTATGTGCACCACACTTCAGTACAGTTATGGTTTTAGGACAATTTCTGATCACTTCAACCGGCCTAAGTCTAAGTGCATAGCCCAAGGCTATTCCTCTGACAAACATCAAAGCTCTGCTCCAAATATGGGAACCAATAAAGTTTCTCAAATATCAGACCATTATCATTTTGTATATGGAAAAAAACAAATATTTTCCTAGCTTCTGGCTGAAAATTTTACACTCAAATATTCAATCAAAAATAAAATTCAGCTTGTGATAGACACTGGGTAGGGTAAATCTCAGACCCAACAGTTAAAGACTGGAAAAATTATAAGAAATTGAGAATGGAATCATGGAAGTTCAAGTAACTTTATCATAAATGGCAGTGTCAGCACCATTTATGATAAGCCAAGAATCATAAATTATGCATATTGATTATATACAAATTTATCAGACCCTGCAATCTGTGCTTCTTTGCATGGAAGTGAAAACAACAGAGAAAACAAGCAAAAATATTGAAAAAAACAGTTTAAAAATACAGTAAATACTGGCATATCAGGAATATTCATATCTGAATCTAATCATTCAGCTTCAAGGGATTCCTCCTTTTTTTATAAGAAAACTTAAATCTTTTCTTATGAAATTTGCAAGTAAAGGTTGCAATAAATCTTGAAAATATAATAAAACATATATACTTATGTGTGCATGTATGTCTTTTTTTGGAAATGACACATGATCTGGAAACCAGTGAGAGATTCAGAAGACAGGGTTAAAAATTCTGATTGGAGTTGTCTTTGAAATATTAGGAAATGATGGAATTTAGATTGAGAAAACCTGTATTATATCATTCCTTTTTCAGCCATCTGTTTTCTACTTCCCCTATTACTGAAACTTTATCAGCAGGGATCCCAGTTTTCCCTGGTAAAAAAATCACAAATTCTCTGATAAACCCCCCAAAATCCATGATGATGATGAGAGGCCACTATATATATATAGGTATCAGTTGAACACAATGTTTTCTTGATATATTTACAATATTAAAGCAATCTGGAAGCCTGCCAGTGACTCAATTGTGATGATAAAATAAATTCTAAATACTTACAAATTTTGGTATTTGATTTTGGGTTTTTTATCATGGAAAATCAGAGCTCCCCCTGGCCCCTTGGCTCACAAAATGAAGGTCCAGGCCCCTCACTCGCAAGACACAGCCCCCAAGCCCTGCTGGTGCCCCTCAATCCTCCCCCACAGCCCCCTGGTCCAGCTCATGCCCCCCACAACCTCCCCTACCCTGCTGGTGACCCTGGCCCCCACCCACAGTCCCTACCCCCCTGGCTTGCCAGAGGGGACCCCCAGCTGGCAGGGCCAGGGACCTTGGTCTGCAGCCCCCTGTCCCCCAGCAGCACCGGAGCCCTGGCTGCCACCTGCAGAAGGCAGTGGCTGTTTCAGCAGAGTGGACCATGGATCATGGAGCTTGGCTCCCTCACTGCTGCCTGCCCACTATGGCTCCTCACTGCTGCGTGCACTCCCAGGGGTACAGTATGTGCCTTCCTCCCTCTCTCCCCCAACATCTTGCAGGCTGGGACTCTGTCAGCCTGCAGAGAGCTCTTTGCAAACTGCAAAATTCATGGGTTTCTCTCTTAAAATGAGAAAACTACATTTTCCTAGGTTAAGAAGGAAATCCATGTTTTTCTTCATTTTTCCTTGGGAAACAGAAAACCCAGATACGTGTTTATTGAGTAAGATATTGCAGAAGTAACATTGTAGAAGTAACTGAAAATGATAATAACAATAATACCAGGAGAGATGTGAACAATAATGTTGAGATGTGAACAACTGAAGACTTGAGGTAAAGAGGTATCAAATTCAGTAGGGTTAGAGTTAAACTAAAACATTTTTTTTTTACAGGGGTGTACAGTTTACAGCTTTTTGTCATAACTTTTGAGTCCCCACAACTAAAACTGAAGTTAATCTGGTTCTCTGTAATTAACAAAAGAAGATAGTCCGATTGTCAGAAGTAAAGAGAAGCATCAGAATAAAGACAAAATAAAAGGTATGAAACTTTGCAAATGAATCTTCACTACTTATAGATTCAAAACAGATTCAAAATCCCAATATTTGTTGATTTTATAAATTTTTCCATAGGTTCTAAATGGCAGTTCACTAATTATCCTTAATCAGTGCTCCAGCTAAGGCTTTAGTTCTGTCATTCTGCATGTAAATATCATTAATCTTGTCATCAACTTCACACTTTTTCCAGACAGTTATAGAAAGTCACAAACTTGTTTGAAACAGGATCTAATTTTGGCTTAAAAGGACTTGAATTTAGTATATGGGCTAGGTATAAACATTCAAAATGCTGGGGCCTGAATTGATTCACTCTTTGCAGGTTAGTTTAACCTGCCTAGATTTAACCAATTTGCAAGTGAAGAGACATTCACAAAATGCAGGCACATGTGCAGTCCACAGCAGCTCTGACCCTTACTCACAGCCTCTCTTCTGGGAAGAGGTTCACATACCCTACACACCAGGGCAGGGTCTGCTGCCCTGTCAGGGTCCTGCCCCCCTGCCACTCCAGCGGCAGTCAGGGGCCTGGCCAGGCACCAGCCAGCAGGGCCCCTTAGGTGAGGGGGCAGGGAGCAGGGTTATTCCCCTCTCCCTCTGGCATCTGGGGGAGGGGGCAGGAGAGGGTTAATCCTGTCACTTGCCCTGCACAGGGAGAGTGTGGCAGCGGCAGTGGTTAGGTCAGGCAGATCCCAGCTGTGTTCCCCTAGGGGGAGTGGAGGTAAATGGGGAATAAATCCCCTCCTATGCTGTCTCAGGGACCACGCTGGCTGGTATTTGGCTGTCCCAGCCCTACCACTGCAGCAGTGATGGGGGAGTGCCTGGTGGACCGCAGGCTGGGTCCATACTGGTGAAATAGGCAGGGGGAAATTAAAACCCCTTCCTGGGCAGTTCACTCCAAGATACTGCTCGGGCTGGCCATGCCCCCACTGCTGGAGCAGCCAGAGAGGTGGAAGGATGAACCTTTTCCCTGCTGACTGTTTCATCTCTAGAGCACCTGAGGGATACTTAAGCACCCAAATGCAAGTCTAGTCCACACTACTTGCGTTACTGAAAAATTGTTAATGACAAAGATGGGTAGATTAATACAAAGCTGGGTGGGTTCTCTTTCTTCTTTCTCTCTGCTTTTTGTGGCTTACACTAGCAGGTAAGGGCAAAGTGTGTTATGGAAGCTGACATATTAATAGTTTTTCAGGGACTTGAGCAGGATAGAATAGACTTGCATTTAGAAACCAAAGTACCATTTAAGCACTTCCAAGGTAAAATAGAATCTTTTAGGGCGCAGCTGTGTGCCACTAGTCAATAAGGATAAGGAGAGGACAGGGGCAAACTTTGTATAGTGCTGATTCTGTGTTTTAACTAGCAATTAATATAAAATACAGAAACATTTTCAGGAAGTCAGGAGTGGAAAACAGAACTACCCTATTACAGTGAGTGCTTTAATCATTAAAATAAAGAGGCAGGTGTTCTGTGATACAATTGACATCATTTTCATATGTGACACAGCATCAACAGAGAGGCATAGAGAGAATTCCTTCCACCATCTCACAGAATAACTTATAGCCTGGGAGTTAGGGTATTCTCTTGGGAGGTGGGTGAGGTAAATTTGAATCCCCTCAGGAGGAGGAAGGAATTTAATGCAGATCTCTCACTTGCTGAATGGCTAGCTAAATAAAAGGAGAGACATCTGTTCATCCTTTCTGCCTTATACGTGCCTCCCACAAAACATAGCATGTACACTTTTGCCATGCCTCTTCCCTCTTCTGCAGTGCCAATCTCACTTTTCTTCAACAGTGCTAATATCAATGTATGTTTTAGCATCAATTAGTATGAGAAACTAGAAATATGCTTAGTGTCTTTCCCTAGAGAAAAGTCAGTGGTTCAGAGATGATTCTCTCTGCCACCCAAACACTATGGCTAAGGGCAGAAGTGGCCAAAACTGGTGTAAGATAAACCTGGTTAAATGTAGTGTAACAGGGGGCCTACTGGGGCAAATCTCCATGTGGCCCACCCACCTGTTCTTGGGCAAAATGCCTGCCTTCTCACCCACCATGCCTTGGTCTTAATTGATTAATTAATAGATGTAATTAGGCAGGAGGCTGCCCATTTTCTGCCCCGCTGCTAGGGGCTGCTATCTGCAGCTCCATTCCTCCCCTACACCGCAGCCCAAGCCTCACAGATGACATCATGATGTTCTCATATGTGCCAGTCCCCCATGATGGGGCCCAGAATCCTGCTGTAGGACCCCCAACTGAGTTCCTCCCTTCAGGCAGACTCTG
>NW_017729025.1:68408080-68408353 GCF_001723915.1 Gavialis gangeticus
CGCAGCCCAAGCCTCACAGATGACATCATGATGTTCTCATATGTGCCAGTCCCCAATGATGGGGCCCAGAATCCTGCTGTAGGACCCCCAACTGAGTTCCTCCCTTCAGGCAGACTCTGCCAACATCATACCAGGCCACATATCACCCTGCCATCAGTTCCTCTTTGGGTGTGTGGTCCCCTCACTGGAACCTTTGGCTCACACTAGCCCTGGCACACCTCCAGGCCAGTCAGGACCCCAGGCCCCTGGCTTTTGGGCGTCCCTCTCAGTGGG